>NC_140076.1:78043780-78643780 GCF_964194135.1 Talpa europaea
AGAGATACATTTTCTTCCTTGCCTCCTCAGAGATGGCAGATTATTTCACTGAGCAATCACTCCTGTTTTCAATATGGAAAAAGGGGGGCCTTGAGGGCATGGTTGTTGCTTGTGGAGCACAAAATCGGGATTAGGAATTCAAAGGGCGAAGCAGGGACCAAGCACTAGGGAGATACACAGCTTGGAGGTTACTGGTGGTGGGACAAAAAGGTACAACACATGGGCATGCCTGAGAAGCTCTCTGCTCTGAGGTTCTGCAAACTTACATGTTCAAGAGAAGGGTTCCTGGAGGAGGTGAACGTAGGTTGATGCTTAATGGTCGAGTAGGGATCAGCCAGGCTCAGAGAGACGGGGACAGGAGGAGGGTGAAAGGCACCTGCTCTTCAAGGCAGACGTGACCACATGAGCTGAGGCGCATAGGTGATGTGTGCAAGGAAATGGCAAGTCATAAAGGATGGCAGTCCGACAAAGGCTAGGTAAGTCTTGCTAATCAAAACCATTTTAATCTTTCTCCTTTCATCTGTTAGGTTCCAGTACTGTGTTGCAGTGGGAACCCATACTTTCCCCACTGCGAGTGCCCCCAGCAAGAAGGTAGCAAAGCAGATGGCTGCGGAGGAAGCCATGAAAGCCCTGCAGGGGGAGGCAACCAACTCAACATCCTCTGATGAGCAGGTGGGTGGGGCCATTTTCTTACTAGAAGGATACAGCTCATTTTTAGCAGCTGAGTGGCTTTGAACTGCCCATGAATCATTCACTTTCCTTAAGTATTTATGGTTCCTCTTTGGCTAATTCTCCTTTAGCCCGGAAGCACCAGTTCAGAATCATTCGATAACTTGGAGTCTGTGATGCCCAACAAGGTCAGGAGGATTGGTGAGCTCGTCAGATATCTGAACACCAACCCTGTGGGCGGCTTGTTGGAGTACGCCCGCTCCCATGGCTTTGCTGCTGAGTTCAAGTTGGTTGACCAGTCTGGACCTCCTCATGAGCCCAAGTGAGTGTTCCTGGCTATGGCCATGTGTCACAGGGTGGGGACAGCCTGTCCCCCAGGGACAGAAACAGGTGCCTTAGCTGTGGCTGTCGGGCATTAGCACATTGAGGGAAAGTCCAGCCCTGTCTCTGTGGTCTCATGAATGCAATCAGTCTTCCAGTAAGTATGATCCTTTTACACTTTCTTTCACTAATCCAATGTTTTAGGCATCTGTGTGGACAGAGAAAACTATTCAAGCTGAGAAAGTATGTAATGAAAAGTCTCATTTCTAGCTTAGACTTCTAGTTTCCCTCCCCAGACACATTCACTGTCACTAGTTTCTTGAGTCCTTCTAGAAATTCCATGCATATATTAGCACGTTTTCTTTAAAAAAAATATGCCATACTTTGTAGTCTACTCCTTGAATCCTTTACTTATCAGTATATCTTAGAGAGCATTGCCAGTCAGCATATTTAGATGTACCAGACTTTCCTTACAGCTACATACATTGACATAATAGATTCTTATATTTAAAAAATTGGTGTATTTTACAAAAGAGATACAAAGCCTCTTTTATAAAATTGTACTTACCTCATAGTTTAAGAAAGAGAATGCTGGCGCCATTGCAGCTCCCACCTTGTGTAATTTATTTAACCAGGCCTCCCTGGTGGCGCAGGTGGTTGAACAGCGCACTGTGAAGCTGTGCGCAGCCTCTGCGGCATGGGCTTGATCCTGGCCGGCCGGGGAGAAACCCACATGGCACAGCAGACCTCTCCTGTCTCGCCTGCTGCTCCCCTCAGCAGTGTATTTTGTCAGTCTGCTTGTTCTGTTCCCCACTGTCTCTGATGAATCCTCTTACGTGCCCACATATCTGGCCTGTATTCTGGTTCTTGTATAAATAAATAAATCTTTAATTTCCTTAACAACCTTCCGCTTGGATTGGCTTTGGTCTCACTATTAGAAACATGCCTGCAGTGCCTGTCCTCACACCATATGTCTTTGCTTACAGTCAAAGTTGTCAATAGTATAAATTTCCAGGAGTGAAATTTCTGGACCATAGGTCGTATACATTTTGGAGGGTATAAGTAATAGACTTTTCAAAATAAAAAACTTTTATTCAAAAATTAAAAAAATAGGGGCCTCCCTGGTGGTGCAGGGTTTAAAGTCTCAGCCCTATCAAGCTATCGCCAGCCACTGCAGCATGAGTTTGATCCCCAGCCAGGGAGCAACCCACATATGGCAAAGCAGACCTCTCCTGTCTTGCCTGCTGCTCCCCTCAGCAGTGCACTTCAGTAGATCTGCCTGTTCTGCTCCCCACTCTGTCTCTGGTAAATCCTCTCACCCTACCCCCCACACACACACCTCCCCTCTGGCCTGCACCCCAGTTTTTGTATGCATAAATGAAAATAAATCTTTAAAGATAAAATCAAAAGAAATAAAAAAGCTCATTCTCATTCATTCTTTCTTTAGCTCAACTCATACTGTCTCCCGCAGATACCAACATGTGATAACTTTATTATATGTCCTTCAGGAATATCTATTTAAACCTAAGCAAGCATATTTTCCCTTATTTCCACTTTTGTTATACAGAAGTACATACATGCATTGATGTGTAGCTTGCGTTTTATAAAAATACTATCTTGGAGAATTATTCATATCACTTTATATTCTTTGTGTATAACTGCTAGGCATAGTGTTCAGTGCACAGGTTCATCATGATTTATTTAATCAGCCCCTGTTGATGAATAATTGGATTGTTTCCAGACTTTGCTACTGTGAACAATGTAGCAATGACTAGCATGTTTATGTGTTTTTAAATTCTGGTAAGCACTGCCAAATTTTCCTATACTGAGATTGTACCTGTTTATGCAGTACATGAGAATGACTGTCTCTCTATGCGATGACCAATATATTATCGGGATTTTTATCTTTGCTGTCCTAAAATATGAAAAATGGTGTTATAGTTCAGGGCAAAGGTTAGATCTACTTGAATTATTATTATCATTATTTACCATGTTCATATAGGAGAAAAACCAATTGACCATTTCTAGGGATTCCAAAAAGGTACTTTCCATTCAGATTAAAAGTCACACTGTCAGTAAAATGAAAGTTATCAGATACCTCCTGAGCATAATAGTACATGTCTAAAGTCAAAAGCAAGCAGCTTACTACTGTTGAACCTAGAACTTTTCCCATTAAAGTCAGGAGGAAGATGTGGATACCAGTGTCACAGTTATTTAATATCATTCTGGAATTACTAGCTATTGCAGTTGCTTTAAGAAAGAATTTGTATAAGGAGAGGAAAGGACAGGTAACGCTATCATGATTGGCAGATGATATGATTGTTTACCTGGAATACTCATGAGGAAATTGAAGAATTATTGAGAATGTAGGGGATTAAAAGATAATATATACAAATCAAGCAATTAGAATATACAGAAGAAAAAATATAGCGACTCAAAAGAGAAGTAACTTGTATACATTTTTAGTAGGAATTAGGAGGTTCTGCGTTAAGTAAGATTCTGCTGCAGGACATAAAGGAAAACTTGATTAAATAAGGTAAAATACTCTGTTATTAGAAAGAAATAATTGAATGATAACAGCTGTTCCCAGAGAAATTTTCATATTTAATGTGATCCCACCAAAAACACTGTAGAAGACATCTATTTATTTCAGAACTAGAAATTTTGATTCTGAATCATGTAAAGTAAACATACAAGAAGGATAGGTAGGGACTCTCTGAAAAGGAAGAGTCATAGGTGTTCTGGCCTAGCAAATGCTAAAATAATCTATTAGCATGTGGGTCTGTAAAAGGGAATAGACCTTGTAAATGTCTATTTACAAGCAAATGCTAAAATAATGCTAAAATAATCTATTAGCAAATGCTAAAATAATCTATTAGCATGTGGGTCTGTAAAAGGGAATAGACCTTGTAAATGTAGACAGACATGAATGGGAACTTTAGATTATAAGATGAGGCTTCAAAAATCAGTGGAGAGGGCCTCCCCGGTGGTGCAGCGGTTGAGCGCTGGGTTACGAAGCTGCCCACAGCCTCTGCAGCGCCGGTTCGATCCCCGGCTGCTCCCCGGCCACCAGAGGAGGGTCCCACATGGCGCGCAGACCTCTCCTGCCGCCCGCTGCTCCCCCCAGCAATGTACTTTGGTCCTTCTGCCTGCTCTGCTCCCCGCTCTGGCTCTGGTGAATTCTCTCACCCTCCCGTGCTTCTGACTGTACCCAGTACTTGTATAAATAAATAAAAATAAATAAATTAAAAAAAAAAAAAAAATCAGTGGAGATATGGTGGATGACTTGGTGTTGATATTGAAACTGCTATCTAGCTTTAGAAAAAGAATGCTGGATAGTTCCTTCTCTACACCTAAATTCTACTAGATCTAAAATTTAAATATACAATAAACAAGATCATAAAATCACTAGGTAAAAAATCTGGGATTTATTTTAGAACTTGGAAGTGGAAAAAAATTTCCAGTCAAGACACAAAACATTAAAATTATAAGGAGGAAAGGCAGAAATGTGACTAAAATAAAATCAGTGTATAGTAAAAAGACCACTTGGAAAAAAAGCACTAGGAACACAACAACAGCCCAAGGATTAGTTTCTTAAATATATAAGTTCTTTTTAAATGTAACAGAAAAACAGTTCTTTTCAGATCAAAAAAAAATCTATTTTTTTGTATTTTGTATTTTCTGTACATTCACAGAAAACATAATTTTTAATAAATGAAAAGGTGTTCAACCTCACATAGTAACTTAACTATATACTTTGTTAGTGTTAGCAAGAGTAATGAATTCATCATCTACTCTATGGCCAAGGGCAGATACGGATAACAAAGCCTTCAGCTATCAGTGCCACCTCCACAAATTCTTACATACACACACGTGCACATGCATGTGTGTATATGACATGAGTACAGAAATTTTCATTGCAGCACTGTTTATAATAGTCTAAGACTTGAAAGAGATAAAAGTTCTGTCATTTGCAGAGCGGTTGAGTAAACTGGGGTACATCTTCACTAAGGACTACTACCCAGCCATAAAAAGGAGTCAGACACATCTACAGTCGTATGTTATTTAGTTGTTTAATGATGTTTTGGTCAGTGACAGAGCACACATGGGTGATGGTCCCAGTAAGCTATACCACACAGGCTGGGTGTGTAACATCCCATCTAGGTCTGAGCAGTTATACTCTGTAATATTCACACAATGAAATCACTTAACAATGAATTTCCCAGAATGTATTCCCTATCGTTAAGTAATGCATGACCTTGTAGGAAATGGCCTCAGGTATATTGTTGATGACATAGCAAGGCGTAAAGTGACATATAAGTAGCATGCCTACACATGCATATTTTCATGAAGGGTTGAGAAAGACTGGTAACAGTTTTTGCTGGAAAGGATGCTTTTCATAATATATCCTGAAGAGTTTAAATTTTCACTTGTGTGATGTCCAACTTTTTTATTTAAAAAAGTCATTAAGGAGAAAAGCTCATCAAATGCTATGTTATTTAAAGTTTGTCTTAACAGTAAGTAATGTCGTTAGTCTATTCATGTTTGTCTGTTATTTGGATTCCCTTTTCTGTGAA
The DNA here is from genome assembly GCF_964194135.1 of Talpa europaea. Classification (NCBI taxonomy): domain Eukaryota; kingdom Metazoa; phylum Chordata; class Mammalia; order Eulipotyphla; family Talpidae; genus Talpa; species Talpa europaea. The sequence continues at coordinate 78,049,348 of NC_140076.1, forward strand.
CTCCCCAGGCTTGTCTTTATCCATTTTCTTTTGGCTTGTTACTCTTTATGGATATGTAGCAGCATTTAAGGTAATAAAAAATTAACCCTTTGGCTAGCTTGACCCAATTTAGAACCCTGAACCTTTCAGAAGGAGCAGGAAAGGCCCTCTTCCCTTCTCCATTGTGGCAAGCCATGTTTAGAGCGTGTTAGACCAGTGAGCATGTGCCCGTGGGTTAACTCCGTCTGGGAAGGAGCGGCGCCAACTCCTCTGGCTGCTCTTCTGCTAGTGCAGATCCCTCGCTCAGTGAGCCCGCCCCTATGTTTAACGTCACCCTTCGTGAGGTAGGGTCTGTCCACGTCCTTTTTCTCTTTTGAAAAATCTTTTATCAAATCCTTCCTAGGACTTCAAGTCAGTTACTCATTCAGAATTTGAGAATTTCCTATGAATTAGATTGAAGACATGAAAAATCCCTGCCCTGCAGTGTACCACACATACATGACCATAACACAGTGTTAGTCCAGGCTGTGGGAACTTGGTGCACGTTGCCCATATCCCCTGGGAGTCAGGAAGGATGTGTGGAGGAGCAGAATACTGATTAAGGAGCTACATTTCTCATCTAATAAAGTAACACACTTCCTTCTTAACATGAATTATGCTGAGTCCTCTTTTTTTCCGCTCTTCATAATAAACTGATTTCATGACTTCCACTATCTAAAGGCTGGAGAGTCCTAAGTTTATATCTCTATTCAGATCTTTTTCAGAGTTCCCGATTCCTCTGTCAGGCTGCCTGCTGCATGGGTACATATCTGGACGCATGGATAGGCGTCTCTAGCATGAATTGTCTGGACTTGTATCCCCTTAAGCTCCTTTTCCCTGGTCTTTCTCATCTCAGTAAGCCATGCCATTGTCCCCCTAGCTACTCAACCAAAAGCTGGGGATCATCTTCTCTGTCCCTTCATCTCAGCCAAACCTTCCCTAAGTTCTGTTTGTTCTACCTACGGCTACCCAGTCCCTTCCACGTCCTTCCACCACCCGTGTCAGCACACTAGGCTAAGCCACTGTTTCTCTCATCCAAAACAGTAGCCTCCCGTTCTCCCAATTTTATTCATTCCACACATATTTACAGAGTATGTTCTATTTATAGTGCAGGGGCCAGATATGAATCAGCATTCACCTAAAGAACGTAAGGTCTCACTTGATGCATATTCCAAGGAGCACAAGTGAAGTGAGGATCTGTGTAATGTGGTCTGACTTAGCAGGGAGAGGGGAGGGGCTTCCCTGACACATGATGCTGAGCTGAGACCTTCAGGGTGGTAAGCAGGACAGTGGGCTCTAGGGAGAGATGGTCTGCCACAAGTTCCCTGGTGCCAGGAGAGCACAGCTGGTGAGGGAGCCACAAGCAGGCCAGTGCAGGTGGAGCAGAGGGCACAGGAAAGCTTGATGCCCAATGGGACTTGAGGGGTGATGGGGCCCCCTGTGAGAGCCTGTGGGCCTGCTAATGCTCTCACACACAAGCAGTGAGAAGCCACAGAAGGGTTTTAGAAAAGGAGCGTCACTTGCCCCCATCTCCACCTGTGCCCTCTTCCCATTATTTTTCCTACTATGTTTTTGTTCTGAGAAAACCATTTCAGACCTTTGTCTCTTTCTTCAAATTTCCACTGAAAACCCTCTTTCTCACTCTAAACTGATCACCTTAATTCATATTACGAAGTCCACCTCCCTGCCTGCATCTCCACCTTCTTGTACCTGTATCAGGAAGCATCTTTCCTCCTATATCTGTGCCTAGTCCCCTCCCCTCCTGTCTACTTCTTCAGGTATCTGGTCATCATCTGCTCCCTTTGCCATAGATATAAACATGCCCGTGCCCGTCTTTTTAAAAAATGTCCCCTTAGCCCCACATGTCCCCCGAAGTACCACTTCATTTCTCTACTCCCCTCACAGCCAAACTTCTTGAAAGAATTGTTTATATGAATTGGTTATATTGGCTTCCCTTTCTTAAATCATTCCAATTAGGCTTCTGTCCCTAGCATCCCACTGAAAAAGCTAATCGCTCACCATATGTAGTTCTGAGCACTGGAAATATGGCCAGTGTGACTGAAGAACTGAATCATTAATTGTATTGAATTTGAATTAAAATGTATAACCTCATGTGACTAGAAGCTACCACGTTAGACAGTGCAGCTAAAGGATTCTAATTGCATAGTTACCAATTTTATCATTTATATATATACATATATATATTTGATATATATCTTCAAAGAACAATGTAAAACTGTGGATATCTGGGCAAAGATCCTACACTGCTTGGCCCTCACCCCCTGTCCAGTATCTTTCCATGCCACGCTCCCTCTCCTTCCCTGGGTTCTAGCCCACTAGTCTTGCACAAACTTGCTGGGATCAGGTGAAGAAAGGGATGAAGGCATCAGCTGCCTTAGGATAAGTGAGGAATAATGGTTAGGTCAGTGTGGTTGACTGTAAAAACAGGTGCCTGACCTCATAAATCTTGATCCTGAAACCTTTCTTACATGCAATTGGCAGGATCAAAGCTTCATTCCCCAGCAGTGGAAAGCTAGGATTCTCCAACCTTGTGTGGTAGATGCTCAAACCATTTTTTCCCTTCTGGCTTTGTTCCTCTGTGTTTGTGGCCCCTGTGGCCCTGCCCACCTTGCTGCTGCTCTGGTAGCCTGGACCATCAGCAGAGCTGGTGTGCCCAGGAGACTCTCCCTTCCCCCAGAGCCAGCTCAAGGCTCCCAGGAATCAAAAATGACTCCTCACAAAAGCTTGGTTCCCTGATCTTAGGTAGATCTTCACATTCTGACCTTTCCAGGGTAAGTCCTCTTGAGCTAATCAGGAATCGAAGAGCAAATGGAATCAGGTACTTTAAAAATCAGACAGCATTAAAAAATAGTCAAATAGGAAGAAAGCTACTCCTTTCTCATCTCTGCTTCGGCAGAAAGTGCATGCCTGGTGTCAGTGTGGCTTTAAACCCTCTCCACTGCTCACTAGTCTTCCTCTAATAAAGACAGGCCTTGTGTCTTTGCAGTCAATCGTATCTAGTTAGAATTTAATAACAGGCTTTATCCTATTTATACATCCACCTTCAATTTATGATGATACTAGTTTTCCATTTATTTATAGTGATATGAAGTTTCCTTTTTTTTTTTTTTTAAAGATTTATTTATTTATTTATTTATACATACAAGCACTGGGTGCAGTCAGAAGCGCGTGAGGGTGAGAGAATTCACCAGAGCCAGAGCAGGGAGCAGAGCAGGCAGAAGGACCAAAGCACACTGCTGAGGGGAGCAGCGGGCGGCAGGAGAGGTCTGCGCGCCATGCGGGACCCTCCTCTGGTGGCCGGGGAGCAGCCGGGGATCGAACTGGCGCTACAGAGGCCGAACTGGCGCTACAGAGGCTGCGGGCAGCTTTGCAACCCAGCACTCAACCGCTGCGCCACCGGGGAGGCCCATGAAGTTTCCTTTTAAAATGTGTTTACATTTACAAGGAGTCAATTTAGAAAAAAAATATTGAGCAAATAATAGTCCCAGTGATGTCTAGATCTAACAAAAATCGCGTTGTGGTTTGTGAACATTTGAAGTCTGGGAAAATGCTGCCTTAGAAACAGAGCTATCAGCAATAATGGACAGGCCGTGTATTGGCAAGACCAGCCACATCATAAGCAAAGTTAGCCCTTCCCTGGAACAGCTGTCAAAGTCTGGTGCTTTTCTTTCTTCCCTCTTTTGCAAAGGTTCGTTTACCAAGCAAAAGTTGGGGGTCGTTGGTTCCCAGCCGTCTGCGCACACAGCAAGAAGCAAGGCAAGCAGGAAGCAGCAGATGCGGCTCTCCGCGTCTTGATTGGGGAGAACGAGAAGGCAGAACGCATGGGTTTCACAGAGGTAACCCCAGTGACAGGGGCCAGTCTCAGAAGAACTATGCTCCTCCTCTCAAGGTCCCCAGAAGCAAAGCCAAAGACAGTTAAGACGTCTACTTTTGGTGCCTTCTTTTTTGGGGGTCCTGCTAACTCCTCTCTGGGTGGAGTTGGCTGTTAGCTTGCTATGTGACTCATTCCTAGGCTTTAATATTAGCCTCAGTAGAACATAGAACTGGGACGCTAGATGTGAGAGGGGGAAAGATGACTCCTGCGTCGAGTAGAACACGAGCCCTGTCCACTCTGAAATGTGGCGGATGCAGACTAGGCTCTGTGGCCCTGACGCACCTCTGTCCCCACAGCTCCCTCTCACAGGCAGCACCTTCCATGACCAGATAGCCATGCTGAGCCACCGGTGCTTCAACGCTCTCACCAACAGTTTCCAGCCCTCCTTGCTGGGCCGCAAGATCCTGGCTGCCATCATCATGAAGAAAGACTCGGAAGACATGGGTGTCGTCGTCAGCTTGGGGACAGGTACGGGGGCTCTGAAACATGCTACCCCAGCCCCCCACCCCTCACAGTGCCTGGAAGCATTCCTCCTCACTCTCTGCTGGAGTCCCTTGTGTGCGAGGGAAAACTTATATTAATTCAGGAGGGAAAACTTATATTAATTCAGGATGGGGAATGAATTTTTGTTTCCTTGGGACAAGAATTTGAGAGTCGGGATCTGAAAAAGTGAGGCTGTTTCCGTCTTCACACTCTTGAGAACAAACAGCCTCTACTCTATTCATCATCGTTTTCCTTTGGAAAGTTCACATTCGCTTTACATGCCTTCCCAGGGAATCGCTGTGTAAAGGGAGATTCTCTAAGCCTGAAGGGAGAAACTGTCAACGACTGTCATGCAGAGATCATCTCCCGGAGAGGCTTCATCAGGTGAGCGGGATTGGCTGGCACCAACACAGGACTTGTGGCCAGCGGCCCCCAGGTAGCAGGTCACTAACCCCCAGTCTCTGCCTTTGCCTTGCCAGTCTGTCTGAACCTGCCTTGCAAAATCCAGCTCCTCTGTAACCTGGGCTGCATCCTGCTCAGCCTGCTTTTAAGTGCTCTCCCATTTTTTGCCAACACTGCTCCATGCCTTTTATTTAAAAAACACAAAATGACTTCTTGATCTTCCGGGCTTTCGGGATGAGAACGTTCCATCTCCACTAGGAGACCCATAAACAACCCACTGCCCTGCCAGCTTCCCCTTTTCTATAATTTATGAAGGGAGAGGCTCAGGGAGAAGCCCCAGTCTCCCATTAGTCTTGAATCCATTTTGTTCTGCCTTAGAATCCCTGTAGCCACCAGAATGAGGAGCCCTTGACAGAAGTAAAACTGACCCCAAAGGCAAACTTTGTTCTAAGAAATACTGAGTTCTCCAATGGAGAATTTCCCACCACCTCTTTCAACCTGAGAAACCATACAGGGTCTGAAGCATCAAGGCTTTTCCTCACGTGGGGCCTGCTTTTCCTTACTCAAGGTCAGATTGTAGAAGCAACTGCCTTTCTGAAATCAAGCCTGTCTTAACCAGACTTTTCTCCTTACAGGTTTCTCTACAGTGAGTTAATGAAATACAACCCCCAGACTGCAAAGGATAGTATATTTGAGCCTGCCAAGGGAGGAGAAAAGCTGCAAATTAAAAAGACCGTGTCGTTCCATCTCTATATCAGGTCTGCACAGTCTCTGTTGCCACCAAACCTGGCCTTCTCAGGCTTTTGGGGGTTGGGTATCCAGATGTTTTCCTGGTTTGTAAGTCAGAGCTTATTCAATAGGCCACACCCAGCTCTGTTTGAGGTACATACCCTGGTGAGGAACAACCCTCACCTATGCTTTCGCCCACTTCCACTAGCCTCAGGAAATGTTCCTCGCCTCTACTCCATCTGCCTGTTCTTGAGCCCTGGGAAAGTGGAGAGAAGTTTCTGCACTGGCTCATTTTAATGGAGACCCCTGTTTTGCAGCACGGCCCCATGTGGGGATGGCGCCCTCTTTGACAAGTCTTGCAGCGACCGTGCTGTAGAGAGCACAGACTCCCGCCACTACCCTGTCTTTGAGAATCCCAAGCAAGGCAAGCTGCGTACCAAGGTGGAGAACGGTGAGTGACATGTCCTCTCTCTTTCCCACTGGAAGGCCATTAGAACCCACTCCTATCATGGGGGCCATGGCCTGGTGTGTGCCCTTCATGGATGGGGTACCAGGGCCTTGTTTACAGGAGAGGGAAGACCCAGGTATGGGGACATCTATAGAAAGATCAAGATTATATTTTGAATTTGGTAGTCTGGGAGATTTCCAAGTCAGATAGGGGGCAGAGCTCACTGGTGTCAAACTCAAGAGAGAGCCTGGCTGGAAATGAAAATGTGGGAGTCATCCTCCTGTGTTGATCTTTACAGCCACTGGAATTGGTAGGTTTTGCTCAGGGGAGGGCGGAGACAATCCAGAGAACGGTGCAGAGCCAGGCCCCAAGAGCAGAGCCAGATCCCCCCTCCTGTCTGCTTGGTGGCAGATCCTCTGCCTCATTTGCCAGCTCCTTCTCCTCCACTGTCTCCTGATGTCTTACTCTCTCCTCACACCCAGTCCTATTCCTTTCAGGCCTTTCTTAATATAGCTATCAGAGTAATCCTCAAATATAAATTGGGTCATGTCACTTCCTTGCTCAAAATCCTGAGGTGTACACCCAGAATTCCCATCTGATGCAGCAGTTCACTCTTAGGAATACACCCGAGAGACACAGAAACAAATGTCCACACTGATACTGGCGTGTGTGTTCACAACAGCATTATTCCTAACTCCGTGTCCATCCACCCATGAACAAGTAAACAAAATGAGGCGTGTCCACACAATGGACTCTTAGTCATTTAAAGGAGAGAAGTGCTGCTATATGCTACAGCATGGGTGAACCCTGAGAACAAGAGGTGAAGGAGCCAGTCACAAAAGACCCCATATTCTATGATGCTATTGATAGGAAATTTCCAAAATAAGTGAATCCACAGAAACAGAAAGTAAATGAGTAGTTGCTTAGGACTTGGGATCGGAAGGGTTGGGGGAAGTGGAGAGTGATTGCTAATGGCTAGAAGGTTTCTTTTGGGGGTGATGAAATGTTCTAATGTTGGGTATGGTAATGGCTGCGCAACTCAGATCATTGAATTATGTGCCTTACATGGTAAACTGGATCTCAGGAGAGCTGTTAAACACCAAGAGCACTCCCCTGTAGTGGTTCCGATGGTACTTCACATAGAAGCAAAACCTGAACACTGCTTCAGTCGCACCGGCTGTGTCTGCTCCCTGTACAGCGAGCCCCCTTGCTGCCTCAGGGCCTTTGCTTTTGCTGTTTTGTGTCCGGAACACTCTTGCGCAGTTCTTCCTTCAGGTCTCAGCTCTCCTGATAGTTCTATCCCAAGAGATTCCTCTGGCTGTCCTCCAGCCCAGCTCCCTCAAAACCGTCAGAGCTCTGTTACCATTTAGAATTCTTACGTACATATTAGTGTGCTTGTTTAGGCTCTGTTCCATTCCCTTGTTATCCCCTCGCCTCCATAATGTTCCAGGAGGACCATAGTCTTACTAGTTTGGCTCCCCATGGTTTCTAGCACCAAGCATAGTGTCCAGCACATAGTAGGTCCCGTGAAACATGAATGAGTAGCCAAAGGCCCAAGTCTAAGGAACATAAATACCCTGCCAAGGAGCTGTCTGGTCAAGGGGCCTCCATGGGTCTGACCAAGTTTCACCCACAGGGGAGGGCACCATCCCAGTGGAGTCCAGTGACATCGTGCCTACGTGGGATGGCATTCGTCTCGGGGAGAGACTCCGCACCATGTCTTGTAGTGACAAAATCCTACGCTGGAATGTGCTCGGCCTGCAAGGGGCACTGTTGACCCACTTCCTACAGCCGGTGTATCTCAAGTCTGTCACACTTGGTAAGCGACTCAGCAAGGGAGCTGGAACCAGTCTGTCGTTCTAGTGCCCATGTCCCAGCCAACTGCATACGTGAGCCAACTGCAACAGGATGTTTTCCCTTTTTCAAAGTGAGCCTGACTCAGTAGTGGTCAGTAACCCATGCTGAGCAGCCAGCTGCGATGGGAAGAGGGGTTTGGGCAGCGAGCCTAACTACAGACATACCGGGCTTGACTCTCGAGATGAATTAAAGAAGCGCTGAGCTTAACACCACGCTTTTCCGCAGCCCTGACTCACCTGGACGCTGTGACTGTACTTATGGTGATCCCAGGCCATCCTGGCTACCCACAGTCAGAAGATGCTTCTGAACAAGGCAGTGGTTTCTCTGCTACGACAACTGTTTTGCACCTTTAAACCGTGCTCCCCACCCCCCACCCCCGCGTGTCTCTGCCTCTTTTTTTTTAAGAGTTATTTATTTATGCATATAAGATCTGGGGTACAGGGCAGAGGTGTGGGGGGTGAGAGGATCCACCAGAGACAGAGTGGGGAACAGAACAGACAGATCGACTGAAAAACACTGCAGTGGGGAGCAGCGGGCAAGTCAGGAGTGGTCTGCTGCGGCACATGGGTAACTCCCTGGCTGGGGATCGAACTCGTGCTGTAGTGGCTGCAGCAGGCTTCATGGGTTGCGACTTAACCCCTTGTGCCACCAGGGAGTCCCAACTTGTCTCTGCCTCTTAAAAGCATTTGGTGCAAACACAAGTGTATCCATTTCTGTTTCATATCCAGGTTACCTTTTCAGCCAAGGGCATCTGACTCGTGCTATTTGCTGTCGTGTGACAAGAGATGGGAATTCGTTTCAGGATGGACTCCGACATCCCTTTGTTGTCAACCACCCCAAGGTGCTATACCCCCATCATTTATTCCGTGAACATTTTCTCCTTTTTAGGCAGTCCTGTCAGCGAAGTAGAAATGTCCACTGTGGGCAGGAGGAGCCTTAGTTGGCATCCTGGGATCTCATGCCTCCCCTTTTGAATGCCAAGGGCTTTCCTCCTCCTAGACTGGAATTCAGTTAAATGGAGGTGGGGTTAGCATGTCTGCAGTCTTAACCAAACAAAATCCTAAACGGGGATGATCCTGGTCCCCCCACCCCTTTTTCCCTTGAGTCCTGAGTCCCTATTTTAGAATCTCCCCTGAAGGTTTCCCTTTTTCTCACACTGCTCCTGGGCTTCCTAGGTTGGCCGAGTCAGTGTATATGATTCCAAAAGGCAATCTGGGAAGACCAAGGAGACGAGCGTCAACTGGTGTCTGGCTGACGGCTACGACCTGGAGATCCTGGATGGGACCAGGGGCACTGTGGACGGGTGAGGACATGGGGGAGCACAGGTTTCCACATTTTGCTAACTGCCCCAGCTGAAGGGCTGCCCACCTAGCAGTGTCCCCCCTCGGCTCACCACCTTTTCTGTCCCACGGGAATAATGAAGGCTTTTGTTTTTCCAGGCCACGGAATGAGTTGTCCCGGGTCTCCAAAAAGAACATTTTTCTTCTATTTAAGAAGCTCTGCTCCTTCCGGTACCGCAGGGATCTACTTAAACTCTCCTATGGTGAGGCCAAGAAAGCTGCCCGTGACTATGAGATAGCCAAGAACTACTTCAAAAAGAGCCTGAAGGACATGGGCTATGGGAACTGGATCAGCAAACCCCAGGAGGAAAAGAATTTTTACCTCTGCCCAGTATAGTGTGAGCCAGTGACTGGGGTGGGGTGTTTCACACTCGGGGGAGAGGTAGGTCAGTCAAGGGGAATTTTTTTTCCTTTTTTTTTTTTTTTTATCTTTTTCCCCCTTTTTTTTTCTTTCTTTTTTTTTTTTTTTTTTAATGGAACCGTAATTGGTGATCCCAAGGACTTTGAGTTCCTGTTTATCCTGCTTTCTTTGGGGATACTAGACCAACTCTAGTCAGCCCCTTTTCTTTTCCCAAGCAAAGAGGTCCTAGGTCGAGACCTAAGGGGGAAAAAAGGGGGCTCTCTTTCCTTTCTACCCAAAGCTTAAGCAGTCCTTGAGCGCCTGCAGCCCACTTCCTCTTCTGTTCTAATGTTTTCCATTTCCTTTCCTTTTGTGTTTGCTACACTGACCTCTTGTGGTCTTGATTAGGTTCCAGTCGACTCTGAATGTCGTCAGGGACTGGTGATTTCATTTGTGGATTCTGCAGGCCCCTCTGCTTCCCCTCCTCCCTTTCTGAGATTCCTTCTTGTGATCAGTATGTTTCTCCTTTTCCTCCAAGACTGGGGAGAGGTGAACTTTAATGAACTTGGTGAAATATTTGTAAGAGCAGGAGTTTGAAACTGCCGTCAGTTCGTTACCCGTGCCAAGTGATTGGAATCTGCAGGTAATGCTCAGTGATCTTTGGATCTTGCACTTTAGCCAGCTTGGGAGGAGTCAAGAGAGGGGGAAAGCTGCTACCAGGCAGCACATCCCTTCCCCAGGCTGCAGAAAGGCTAGGCCCAGCCAGACCGCGCTAGGGAATGCCTGGGCACAGGGGAGGTCTCCCTGCGGGGGTAGGGTGGGGTGACCAGACCAAGGCCCAGGAATGCAGGCATGCCATGAAATATTGCCAAGCTGGTAACTGCTTCTCCCTCTAAAGCATTCCTAAGAGTTTGTCCTGGGGGGCAAAAGGGTAGAGGAGAGGGGAGTAGGGCTATAGACTCCAACCCACGGGTAGGAAAAAACCCAGGACAAATCCTGGAGGGCAAATCATCTTTGCTCAGATAATCAGGACTTAGCAAGAAAGAGGACAAAAAATGTTGGCTGAGGTCACTTCCACCAAGCCTATTTCTTATGACAGTGACACCAAGAGAAGTCAACTAAATCATGGGTAAATTAGGAGTACTTAAAGGAATGCCATAAATTTGGGTTCTTAACTGCTACAGATAACCTGTAATTGCACAGATTTAAAAATCAGATGGGATTTCCCATTTATCCAGGTGCTTTTGTTTTGCCAGATAGCTTCAGAAGGTTATTTGTGGGCAGGTGGGATCTGGGGTCTCCCTGCCCGTTAGGGAGTCGTTACAGGGTTGACAATAGTTGTGGGTGAAAGGGCAGGTTGTCCTAAAACTCTGAGGTACAACCCTTGTCTACACCTCAGTTTGACTCCCATGGGTAGAGCCTTCGGTCCCTCCGTGGAGTCTGGCTCTGGACCTGCTCTGGGCAGATGTGCTCAGAAGTACAGAGGCCCTGCCACCTCCAGGCCTGAGCCTGCCTCCTTCCTCTAGATGATTCCTCTCTTTATCTGTGAACATGCCGAGCCAGCACCCTCAGATGATTTTCCATTCCCTTGCACCCCGCACCCCACTGACTAGTTAACCCTCCCACCCAATGCTTCTACAGCAGACACATCCACATTTGCACTTTCACTCTTGTGGCTACTGTTCCCTCTGTACTTTTGACCAAAAATTGACCAAATTAGGAAAATCCAAGTTGTTAAATACACTACGGATGTCTTTGTGGAACACCAGTGTCCCAAGGAACTAGTAAGAAGGGAGACCATGCCCGATGTCTGGGGTGGAAAGCCCTGCCCACCGGTCCTGTGATTGCTGAAGGCACTTGAAGTCAGCCCTGCTCAGGAAGGCAGCTCACTCCCCCGGTTCTTTAGGCTGGAGGGTCACACCTCCTGACTGCGCAGGGTGTCCAGCCCCTCCAGTCCATCTTGGGCATTAGAAACTTCTGCAGAGCTGACTCAGTGGCCTCTTCTTTAACCCGGGTGCACAGGGGCTCCCCAAAGACCAGAGCCCTGACTGGCCCCGAGGTCTCTTCTGGCAGACTTGCAGTATTCCACTTCTGCTGTAGGAAGAGAGCAAGGCACCCCCACACCCCACATGTCTGCTGGAAACAAGCCTGTGTTGGGCCCTGCACGGCCACCCCCCCCCACACACACACCCCTGAGTCACACAGGACAGTGCTCCCACCTGAGTGTTCTCTTCACTTGTCGAATCTTTGTTTTTAATAACAGGACTTTCTTTCCCCGTCCTTTTTTTTTTTTTTTTTTTAATGATCTTTGTAGTTGATTTGTCTGAACTGTGGCTATTGTGCATTCTTTGAATAATCACTGTAAAAATTGTCGCCGCTTGAAGCTGTTTCCTTTACTCACGTTGAAGGGACCTTGTTGGTTTTGGAGTTTAGTAGTGACTCCATGAGCAAGTGGGGAAGCGCCCAGGTGCAGACTTGGGTTCCATGATGACTGCAGTCAGTTTTATGATTCTGCTTTTATGTGTCCCTTGAGAAATGATTAAAAATACATTCCTCATAAATAAAATTTAAAAAAAAATCTGAATTCTTAGAAAGCTTCAAGTGTTGATTTCTTGGAGGAGGTGAGAGTGGGATGGGGGTTCCTGGTAATAGCGCCCGCTGCCTGTCACGCCAGGGCGAGGCGCATCCCTCCGCTGCAGAAAGGAGCTGTCTCTAAGGCCTCCCTGGGCAGGTGAACCTGTGTCTGGGCAGGCACCAGACACCCCTCCCCATCAGTGCCCACCACTAAATACCTTGTTCCCCAGACACGGGACATGTAAGATTTCAAGACCTGGTATAGGAAAACAGCCCTTGAGACGAAATTATACACTTAATTCTGGCTCTCCTAGAGGGGTGTTTTTCTATATCACCCCAGCCCCCAGCTGTTGTGCCTGCAGAGATGTGCTTATTTGGAATAAAGCTGCATCCTGGACCAGGACCAGGATGGCTGCAGTCTTAGAAGATAGGCCATTTGCTTTTTATTTCATAGATGGCATCCAGAATATTCCTCCAGCTCAAATTACTTAAAGAATGTACCACATTCCACATCACAATTTAATCCACAATGTCTACAAAACTCACCCTTGACCTTTTAAAAGTGATACCCTGCCAGTGAGGTCATACTGAGCCCCAGTGCAGCCTTTCCTCACCCCCTATGCAAGGGAGGCCAGAAGGGCTGTGGGCATATTTGGAGCCCATTACAAGTAAGGGCTAGAACTCTGCCTGGGTGGGCATTGTTCAGTCTCAAATACAGTGCTGGGTATGTGCAGTTTTCATAGGCCCATCTGCCATGATGGGCCAGGGCCCTCCAGCACCTCTGCCTTTCTGCTTGGGCATCTCTTGGTTCCACCAGGAGGGAACTATAGTATCCAGGCCTTTTAGAAAGTGGACAGTTTTCCTTCATGCCTAAGGCAAATGCAGAGAGAACAAAACTCCCATTTCGCTGCTGTGTGCTGGGGAGCAGGGCTGCCCTGCCAGCTGAGCACCGCAGAATTTTCTCACCATGTCAGAGGCTGTTGGCCCTCCCTGCCTTTCATCTAGGACACCTACACTTTAATACTGTTCCCAGGAACTGAGCGGGATGAAATCAGAGTTCTGGAAGCAGACTGCAGGGGACCCAGCACTCTTACCCGCAAAAGACTGGTCTTCACTTCCACCCTGCCCTCTCCCCAGCAGCTATGTCTGGGCTCTGTCTTCTCGAGGCCCAACCACTTCCTTTGCACATGATCAATGGACTTACAAAGCCATGAATCACAGCAATTGAACTGTTACCTTTAGGCTCTTGTAATGTCTACAACCTCACGAATCCAGCTTCTGCAGCATCTTCCCTTCTCCCCATTATTTGCCAACCTTGGCCTGTGAGGATTCCCCACCCCCAAATATAACAGAGAGACCAGATGTCTTTGAAAACTTTCTTTATAAGACTTGAGTTGCTAATGAGTGGGACCTGGAGTGAGCTAGACCAATGCAAACATTCCAGGAGTTGAGATGAGGGAGGCCAAGGCCATTGTGGGGCAGTGGGGCGCACCCAGGTTGGGGGAGTGAGGTGTCCTAACAGTCCCTAGACCTATAGTCTTTAGGAACCACCTGGCACGCTGACCTCTCAGAACTATTGGGATGAAGACCAGAAAGGTGGCTGCTTGTCCAGTCTGGGTGGGTAGCTGGCCAGCGCCGTGCGGGGGTGAGGTTGCTGACACCTAGTAGCGGAGGTGAGCACTGGAAGTGAATGCACTCGAAGAGTGAATTCGGGGGAGACCCTGAGTACCCGTCACTCCCCTCCCAAGGTGCTCTCCTGTCTCCAAGGCAGTGACAGCCTGGGCTTGGACCATCCTGGATCTCAGGCCCAGCACTGTTCAGCAGCTGTCAGTCCATCTCTCTGAGTCTCATCTTCTCTTGTCAACAGAGGCCTCTTGTGAGGAATACAGCAAGTGGCCTTGTTAACCAGTGGCTGATACTGGCTTTGGGCAACATCACAGAGCAGTGGGCAAACCCCCCAAATCCTCCAGTCCATCCCCTTCTTCCTTCGAGGGAGATGCCAGCTTTCCTCTACAGGAAGTGCCAGGTGCAGGGCTGCCTGTGTCTTGTTTGCTTTTAAATTTTCACTATCTTGGCGCCAGCTGGTTTATCATGGGGTATCTCACCATCAGGAGACTGGGCACCTCCTGCTGCAGCGTTAGCCTTCGAGAGGAGTCTGTCTACACGTGCCCCTTTTTCAGACAAAAATGGTTCTCAGGTCGTCTGTGGCCTTGCCGGCTCTGATGGAGACCATCCCAACTTGATTCCTCACTGCCCCCTCCAAGGCCACCTCACTCAGGTTTCAGTCCCATGTTTCCACATCTGGGGCCTCCAATCCTTACCTAGCACTGAGCTGGACACCTGATTCCAGAGACGGCCCCACTATGACAGGAGATGAGCGAGGGGGGATAGAGGACCCAAGAGTGAGAATGATGTCTGCGAAGCTTCCCAGGGCCCTGCGGGACTCCAGCTCTCTGCTGCACATGGAAACCCGTGCAGTGGAGCCTCCATCCCTCAACTTTGCCCTCTCCTCCCTGGTGGGATGGTCCCCAGAGGGCTGTACCCAGAGTTGGAGAGAACCAGGAAACTGCCCAGTTAACTCCTTTGAATATGCAATTCCCTCCTTTCCTCCCTGTGGCCCTTGGCCAGTTGTGTCCCCCCCTTACATGAGGAAGAACAGGTTCAGAGGGAAGCGCTGATAAGAGGCCAGGCAGCAAGCAACCTCCAGTCCTCAATGTCCTTGTGTCAGAAGGGTCATGGGGAGGAGCTGCTGTCTGACATCACTTCTAGCACCTTCTGGTGACTCGCTGGGACCACAGCCAGTTCCGGGAAGTACTGAGCATGTCCAGCCACAGGAGTGCTGACGGCGCCTCCCCAGCAGCCCGGGCCCTGGTGAGCTGCCTAGGCGAGCCAGTAGCGGAGCTCAGGCTCACAGCCCCAGCCTTTTCCAGTTGCTGTTTCAGGCTTCTGGAGGTTTCCTCGGGGCTAGAAGTTTGAGGTGGGTCCAGGCATGACACAGTAACTCTGAATTTACCATTCTAGAAAAAAGGAGTCTCCACAGTGCCGACACAACCCCTTGCAGAAGCGAGGTCCATGAGCCCCTTCCGGCCGGTGGGAAAATATGCCGGGCCGCTGCTCACGCAACAGCTGACTGAAGGTCCCACAGCCAGGACAGGACCGGGGCAGCCAGGCCCTGAGCACACAGCTGCCTCCGGAGGAGCAGAGGCGAGGCCAGAGCTATCGGGAGCTCAGCCCCGCAGCCGCAGGGAAGTGCTCGGGAGGCTCCAGGAAGTAGACCCCCCACCAGACTGTCCCAAGCCATCCCTGTGATGTGCCCCCCACCCTGAACCCAGGCCCTGTTCAGGGGACTTCGTTTCCTCCAGATAGATGTAAGAGAAGGATGAGCCCGGGGTGGGGGGCACACTGACAGGACAGTCAAGGGACTCCCGCTCCAACTGCCTCTAGACCTGAAGTCCATGAAGCATGTAAGCTGCAGGGACAGCACTGGGCTTTCCCAAAACACCACTTCTTTCCTCTCAGCCTCCAGGAAGAGGGCAATACAGATGGGGAAGCTGAGGGGCAGAGAGACAGAGACTTGCTTACGATGGCCGAGCGAGGAAGTGGCAGAGCTGGGACTAGAATGCAGACCAGCCCCCTGGCCAGAGCCTCCCCTACCATGTGCCCCACCACCCCTCCACCCTGCCTGGAGAAGCAGCGTCCAGCTGGGCTCCGGGGATCAACGTGGTCTGTCGGGTAGACCCCTGTGGGCCCCTGGCTACCCCTAGAGTACAGGCCAGGGCCACAAATCAGAACCAGTTGCAGTGGGGGCTGCAGAGAGCCATGAAAAGTCCTGTTTCCCTGCCTAACTAGCCAAGTGGCCTCCAGCTGCATACGGGAGCTGTGTCCTGCAGGAAACAGCCTCCAGGCGCCCACAGGACATGAAGGCTTTCTGGGGCCACTGGCAGCAGCAGACCTGTCCTTCTAAGGTTCTGCTTCAAGCTGTTCAGGATCAGTTGGTAGGAGGAGAGGAGAAGCAGGGCCAGGGGACAGCAGGAGCAGCCCCAGTGGGAGTTCCGGCCATCTCCTCCCTGCTCAGCTAGACTCCACTTCCCGTGCCACCTGCCCAGCCTGCTGGGGGCCCTGCTTGCTGGGGGCCCAACAGCTGAGTCTGCTTCAAGCTGACGCCCCCCACTCCGAAGCACTGATGCTTCCACTGGAGAAACAGGCTGCGAACCTGCCCTTCTCATGTAACTCTAATACTCGCCCCTCAGGCTCTCAGCAGGTCTCCCGAAGACTAGATGCTTCCCAATACCAGGCTGTGCCCACCCCCCACAGCCCAAGCAGGAAAGGAAGGAGAGGGAAGTCCAGGAGGTCAGAGAAGTCATCACCTGGAGCTGGACCCCTTAGAAGCAAGGGGCTGTGGGGCTGGGCTGGAACCTACCTGAGGAGTCTGTGATCTCAGCGCCAACCTAACCTCTGGACAGAAACCCCTGCCCGCTGTGGGGCCACCCAGCTCAGCTGCTGTCCTGCTGCCCATCAGGGCACACCCAGGCCTCTCTCCACTTGCCCCTCCCTTCTGAGTTACCTTAGTGTCAGGCCTGCCCAGCAGAGTGTAAGCCCCTCTGCCCCGCCCCTTCCCTCTCGACTGACCAAGTGGGAAGCAGCAGATAATTCTGCCCCTCTTGGCCCCTTCCCCATCACGCTTTCCTCCAGGTAGAAGACTATTATTCTGTCCTCCACTTCTCAGCCTTCAGCCTCCACCTTCAGCACTGCTGCCCAGGTTGGCACAAGAGGACAGCAGCTGAAAGGCTCACAGCTGGTCCAGCCTCCTAGTTGGCATGGCTGTGGGAATGGGGAAGGTGTGGGAGTAGCGCTCTAGGTGAAGTAAATGGGTGAATCTCTGGGGGCAGTGCCCCTTGGCCTGGTAGCTCACTTATCCCGCCTCCACCCAGAACTGTCCTACAACAGAGGGCAAAGGGAGGAAGGAGCATGGAGCTGGGGAGGCCTCATTTGGAGCTGGGGGCTGAGTGGTCTGCATGGAGGAAGGTAGCCGTGGTGTAGTTCTGGAAGAGAGGCTGCAGGAACATGCCGATGGTGCCAAAGACACAGACGAAGACAAAGATCCAAAGGAACAGACGATCGATCACCATGGCGACATACTTCCAGTCCTCACTCACCTGGACAGAGAGACGAAGGAGGCCCAGGTATCAGCCACATGATGCGGGACAGGAGTGGAGGGGGAATAAACAGGTCCCATCTCTCACGCACACACACCCCACTCCTCTCCCTCTGTGAAGTCCCAGGGTGACCTTTCTAAAGCATGGATCCGGGCATCCCTGGTGGCACAAGGGGTTAAGACGTAACCTAGGAAGCTGCCCACAGCAGCATGAGTTCGATCCCCAGCCAGGGAGACACCCACACAGCGCACCAGACCTCTCCTGTCTCGCCGGCTGCCCCCCTCAGCAGTGTATTTCAGTAGATCCACCTGTTCTGTTCCCCACTCTGTCTCTGGTGAATCCTCTCACCCTACTCCACACACAGTTCTTGTATGCATACATAAATAAATCTTAAAAAAAAAAAAAAGCATGCCTCCAAGCATGTCTGCTTAAAAGCCTCCAGTGATTGCACTGCCTTCAGGTCACAATCACATTCAAAGTCCCAAGACTGGAATCACGTCCCACCTATGTAAACATGAGACTATCTCCCATCTGCTTCCACCCTAAACCCAGACTTTCCAAATCCCAAAGTGTCCTCACAGTTCTCTGTGACATTGGGTTTCCTTTCTGTCTAGAATTCCAGTCCCCCCTTTCACTCGCTACCTGGTGAACTCCTATATATTCTTCAAAGTCCAAATCAAATGTCACCTCTTCTACGAAGGTCTTCCTGAATCCCTTGATCAGAGCGAACAACTGTCCCCTCTGCATTTCCTCTGAACTTTTCTATCCTAAAATTTCTATTTGTATTTTTATGGCACTATCTTTATTTTTATGTCATTTCAATTTGCATGCTGTTTCCCTCCCCTCACCTAAGCTATGAGCCCCTAAACTACAAGGACCCTGTCTGATTCATTGTCCTAATCCCAGCGTCCAGAATACATAGTGCCAGTCCAGTAAATGGGTGCTGAATCAGGGATTGAGCGGCTGCCTCTGGAGCCCTCGCTCCTTCTACGTCCGTGCAGGGACACCTCTCAACAGCATGCAGACCCTAGAGGGGACCAGTATTGGACCCCAAATATGAGCAAACAGAGAACAGTCTGTGGGTTTGAACCAGTCACAGGGCCTCACAGAGGGCTGGCCTCCCTTCAGGCGGCTGCACCCCAGCCTGGGTCTGGGCTTCTGTACACTTGTTAATCTGTAGCCGACCAGGGGGCACATGGGGGAGGCAACTGCACACCTTCATTTAGTCAGCAGCCAAACAGACTCGTTTGGAATGTTGCATCATGCTAGGCTCTGAAGAACAAAACAGTCTACTGAGGGAGATGAGCAGAAAAGGAGTAAAAATAAAATAATTACACAGTAGAGGGTGCTTAAAGGAAACAGGACTGAGATAGAGAAATGGAGGGGATGATATAATTTAGGGTATGGTCTGGGAAGGCCTCTTGGAGGAAGTGACATTTAAGCTAAGGTCTGGCAATCTAGAAGGAGCAGTTATGGCAGAAATAAACTGAAGAAAGAAAACAATCATATTCAAATGGGAGGACTTTCAACTGGCCAATACCCTTCAAATATGTTTCTGCCATGAGAAATAAAGCTGAGGAACTGTTCTAGAGTGAAAGAAACAAAAGAGACAGGGGAACTAAATGCAATTTGAGATCCTGGATTGGGTTGGGGGTGATGCTACTAAGGACATTACTGAAACAGCTGGAATTTTTAATATGGCCTGTATGTTAGAGAAAGGTGTTGCGTGGATGCTAAATTTCCTGAATGTGATCGCTGAACCTAGGTTATGTCAGACAGTATCCCTGTTCCTACATCTATGCTGACGTATTTGGAATAAAGGGTCACAATGTCTACAATTTACTCTCAGGAAAATAGAGCAAAATTAATAATATTAATTGTTAAAAGGGAAAAAATACAGTCATCAAAAAATACAGGCAGAGACTAATATGTGCAAAGGTCCTGAGGCAGGAAAGCGTTCAACTTGCTTAGAACGGTCAAGTAGACAGGCCAATGACCTCAACAGGGAGGCAAGGCACAAATGAGGGACAGATATTGTCAGCTTGGATAGAGGGGCACAGGAGTGGAATTAGGGACACATGAGGAGACTCCACCCAGATCCAGATAAGAGCTGATGAAGGCCTATGGCCCAGAGGGCATCATGGGGATGAAAGGAAGGGAAAGGAAAAAGTTAATAATTATTTTGAAGGTTGTGCTTACAGGACAGACTGATGATTAGATGGCACAAGGAATAAGAGAAAAACAGAGGATCAAGGATCATGCCAGGTTTTTGGTCTGACTCACTAGGTGGATGATGATGCCATTTACTAAAGCTGGGGAGACTGAAGCGGTTGGTGGTAGGGGTGTAGATGGAGCACTCAGTTTTGAATATGTTAAGTTTGAGATGCCCATGAAGCATCAAGTAGGTCACTGCATCCTCAACACCTAGTGCAAGTGCACATTACAAGAGTGGACTGCAGTGGGGAGGCAGGGGCAGGTGATGCAGCCGGCTGAGCCCCTGCAAATCCCCCATCTCCCATGTAGCATTTGCCAACTCTCAGGCTCTGGCCCCATCTCTTCTTGCCTTGGAGCCCCTATTGTTCCATCAGGACCACAACATGTCCTCTGGTCCAAGCCCCAGCTCCAGCCAGATACCCTGCCCTCCCAGGGAATAGAATCACCAAGCTCTGAAGTCCACCTCTGCCCTCCCCTCCATGGCAGTGCAGCAGCTGCCTTTCCTCACCCCCAAACCGGAATGGCTGCATCCCAGGGAAACCTGGCCAGTCACCATGACAACAGCTAACCCACAGCCTGGAACCAGACAGGTACCTGAAGACTGATGGGGGATGGGACCAGCCACAGTCAAAAATGGGGGGATGACAAGTCATCATACTTGGCTTCTGGA
This sequence comes from Talpa europaea, assembly GCF_964194135.1. Classification (NCBI taxonomy): domain Eukaryota; kingdom Metazoa; phylum Chordata; class Mammalia; order Eulipotyphla; family Talpidae; genus Talpa; species Talpa europaea. Next base: position 78,069,474 of record NC_140076.1, read on the forward strand.
TATAGAGACCATGGGAGTCCCCTTCCGGGGAGTCACTGCACAAAGGGCTGCATTGCAGAAAGATGAGGCACAGGCCTAGGAAGCACTTCTCCTTGCTGCTACCACCATAAATATTTCAGTAGGCCGTCCCAGGGGACCCAGAAGAGCAGAAAAGGGATACTGACTTGGGACTCTGTCCTCTCCACCTCCAGCCAGCTAGTGGAACCTCTTAAACCCATCCCCCCAACACAGGCATACACACACACACACACACACACACACACACACCTTCTAGTGCCCTCAATTTGCCTCTAGTGGGTTGCACGGGTGGGGGGCACTTCATTTGTACTAAGAACTGCAGATTAAAAACATGGACTTGGGTGTGCAAGTGATGGGGAGAGACCGGGTTAAGTTCACAGACCATCTGCAAACCCAGCAGGGCCTTCTTCCGCTCCTGATCATGCTCCTGACCAGAATGATGACCCAGGGGAGGCATTAGGGCCGGGACTCTAGTCCGCAGGAAATCGCAAGGTCATTCTGTACAGACTCCAATTCAGGCAGCGCCACCTCAGGGAAGCCAAGCCAAGCGCGGCCCCCAGCAATTCTCGTATCCTCCGTACCCTATGCTCTCACTAGTTTTGCCTGCCTGCTCAACGCAGCTGTTCTCCAGATGCTGGGGACCTGGCAGCCCCCGTTTATCACGCCCAGAGTCCCCACAGTTGCACTTACGCTCTGGTCGTCGTCCTCACTCCGCATGTGGTCGGCGATGAAGCGCACGCCGTCGAGCGCCTCCCGGAGGCCGCAGCCACACGGTCCCCCAGAGCGCCCCTGGCCGTCTCTCGGGGATTCAGCACTGAAGGCCCCATCCAAGGCCTGGACGGACGCGGGGTTGACGAAGCACGTGCAGGAGTCAGCCCCCGGGGCCTCACCGAAGAGGAAGGCTCCAGCCCCCTCTCGCTCGCGCTGGTGTCTCTGCAGGCGCAGGCGTTGGCGGGCGCAGTGGTGGCGCGGCTGCTGCATGAAGAGCAGCGTGGGCAGCCTCTCCAGGAAGACGGCCTTGACCCAGGGCGCCATGGTGTGCGTGGTGGGCGAGCGGTGGTGCACGTTGAGCACACACACACTAGTCACGATGGAGAAGGTGACGAGCACCATGGTGAACATGAGGTACTTGCCAACGAGCGGCACATCCAGAGAGGTGGGCGGCACTATCTTGGAGATGAGCAGCAGGAAGACGGTGAGCGCCAGCAGCACCGAGATGCACAGCGTCATCTTCTCTCCGCAATCGGACGGCAGGTAGAAGACCAGGATGGCCAGTGAGGTGATGAGCACGCAGGGGATGATGAGATTGATGGTGTAGAAGAGCGGCTTGCGGCGGATGATGAAGTCGTATGTGATGTCCACGTAGGTGGAGTCGTCGGGGTTCTCGTTGCGCCGGCCGGGCAGGGCCACAATGTCCCACTCGCCACTGGGTGTGAAGTCGTCCAGGCTGGCCACATCACTCTTGAGCACCAAATCAATCTCCGTGCGGTCGTAGGTCCATGAACGGAACTTCATGGTGCAGTTCTGCTGGTCAAACGGGAAGTGCTTTACTTCGATCTTGCAAGCGCTCTTGTAGATGGCAGGTGGCAGCCATGCGATGGTGCCGTCATAGGACACCACGGCGTTGGAATAGAAGGACACCTCGTACATGCCGTCAGCACTGCCCAGGGAGGAGCGCAGTCAGCCCCTGCCTAAGTGTTCCTCCACCCCACCCACCAGCCCAGCCCACGAGGGAGGAGAGGAAAACCAAAGGAGATGGGGAAGCCATCCAGGTCTGAGGGGACGATCCCTCTGGGAGCATAGGGAGGTAGAGAAGGAATTGGGTAAGAAGGAGATGTGGCTGAGTTGATGGGAAAAAGACTTGACTTGGTGTGGAGGCTGTGCAGCCCCTTAGACACAGAAAGCAGATGAAAGACAGAGTGGTGATGACTTGTGGTGCCATGTGTAAGCTTACCAGCTCCATACGAGCATGGAGAAGTTGGGGGGACCAGGAAGATCAGAGTGAGGAGACCCCAGCAATGTAGAGGAACAGGGGCAGGTAAGAGCAGGAGATGAGTTTATTAGTGGATTTAGCTTTTGGAACTAAAAGGAATTCTTGCAGGTGAGGGGGTGGAACCTCCAACTTTTTTGAACATGCCCAGGTTTCTAGAAAAGCCTGCGGGCTGTCAATCCTTGTTTGTCTCCCACTACAGCTCCAAACACTGGGACTACTATTGACTGGTAGACTGTGCCCAAGTCACCTTGGCTGTCGCACTCTACCTCACTGGTCTGGGTCAGTCTGTCTGTCTGTCTGTCTGTCTGGGAAGTGATTGTATCTCTGCCAGTGAAAAGTTCCTTCTCTCCCCTTGCATGAGTGAATTTACTTTCCCCCAAGGCCCCTATCCTTTATGAGTGCTCCCATGGTTTCCTCCCACCTTCCCATTGCTCCAGGGACACCTACTTGTTGTATAGGACCACATCTGGGAGCCAGATGTGTTTGGAGGGGAGCCGAACTTTCTTCATGTTGTCAAACTCCTCAGGCTTCCAGGTGAGGCGATAATCCTCCCACTCCTAGAAAAGGTAAAGAGGGAGGTAGTGCCAACCTCTGCCCTGGGAGGGGCTCAAGGTTAAGGACAGGGGCAAGTGGAGGCTCATCTGGCCTGAGGATGTTTTTAAAGGCCATCTCCTCCCCACAGTGATGTCTCTGCCCAACAAGTGTGGCTCATAAGATACTTTCTCATTTAGTTGGCACAGCTAAATCAAGGAACTAGAATCTACATTTTACAAATGAGAAAATGAACCTTACAGAATTTTTAACATGCTCAAAGCCACAGAGCTGGTGAGTGGAAGAAACAAGATTCAAAACTAGTTATTTAGGACTCATTTCTTTATGCCTCTTTTAAGGAAATTAAAAAAGTGGAAAGCACAAAAAAGAGGGGCGGGGGAGGCATGAAAAGACCAGAGGTGTAAGCAGGAAGAGCACTAACCTGGTTAAGCCAGACATTAGTGGTCATGATCTGCTCCCGCTCATGCTGCAGGGAAGAAGAGTTGATGAGAAGACCCCCCACCTGTGGGCCCACGACAACCACCTTGATTCCTCCCACAGATCCCCCAGACCTCGGAAACTCCAGGAAAGTCAGCACAAACATGAAGACATCCTGGCTGTGCTGACTCCAGTAGCTGGGCAGAGTATGGGACTCCCACTCACCACACTGATGAGCTGGGCCAGCGATACCATGAGTTGTACTGTCACCAATTCAGATCCATTGGTGGCTGGACGGATAAGCTTGTTATATCGGGAAGGATCCAGGAGATGCTCCACCAGCCGCTCCTCTGTGTCTGTACCCCAGACTCCTGGGCAGAGGGGTGTGGAGCAGGAGGTAAGTAAGCCAGGAGGGCTCACCCAGGATCCCACACTCCCCAGACAAGCAGGACAACCTAAGCCTAAACAGGATGCTATAACTTCTGATCACTTTATCCCAAAGGATACAGCAAAATGCTTAGGTTACCCTCTGGAGGCCCCGGAAGGAAACCCCTCTGATGTCATTGACAAAGTAGCCCCGATAGCCCCACATAGATGCTTCAAGATTAAGGGCCCATCTACAAGAATTAGTGGAGCCCAGCTTTTCCTGAAAGTTCTCAGCAGGTAATTCTGTTTCCATGGCTTCTCCTGGAAGACACCTATGATTCAAGGCTGGTTTGGGAGGGTGTTGAAAAAGGAAGAATTATTCAAGTCCCACCACACACCCTTTGTCCTTAGTCAGTGCCCATCTATGTGTGCAAGTAACATTATGTGTCCCCATGCACGTTACTGTAACTGTGACCTCCCCATCCCACCTTAAAAGGCACTGGATTGGAGTAAAATAGTTGGGCTGTCTGAGCTGTGGATTATGCATTTGTTCGATCCCATGTTCCATGTAAACCAGAGCCCACTTCCCATGAGATGGCATGCAGGTGTGAAAAAGTTCATTTATGGATATTTTCCCTTTGCACCTGCCCCACCACACTCTTTCTCCTTCCACAACTGCAGGAAAACATCCCACCTCCTCAGCCTGGCAGAGCTTCTTCCCTTTCAAGTGTCCTATCCCACCCTACAAGAGAGTTGGCATATTACTTCTCGCTCCTTCCTGCCTTGCCCCTGTGGAGTGATCAGAAGCGGGAGCCCAGTGTTAGGGACAGGCAATGAAGGCGAGCCAAGAAAGGGTGCTGAACTAGATAGAGTCTTGAAACAGTATTTCACAAGAAACCAAATGGAATGTCAGTCTCAACCAGGGCCTGCCCTTCTGCCACCTGAGAAAGACTGGGGAGACCCCCCTCACTCCTTTCTTTCTGTACTCACCCCTTCTCCACTGCTCAGGTTTCATCTGCTGCTTGCATCACTTACTACTTCGGTTATGTCTCCCTAATTCGGTCTCCCAGATGCTCCCTGCAGTCAGGGGTCTTTCCCCTGTTCCCCAGCAGACTCCCCCACCTGGAGGGATCTCTCCTTTCCACTTTCCAGCCTGAAGGGGTGAGACAACGCAGAGACCTGTCCTTACCTGAGCACAGTGCGAGGAGGCCAAAGCTGAGGAGCAGCGCCATGGGGCCGGAGCTCCAGGCCATGCCGAGGGCATAGCTGGCCTAGACCACCAGCTCCAGGGTGCCGCGGGCCGGAGGGCCTCGGGCAGGGCGCTGTCCGCGGTGCTGAAGCCGCTCCCCTGCTGCCCGCCCCTGGCTGGGGCAGGGTCCAGGTTGCCCGCCGTTGGTCCTGCAGTGCCGGCCGCCGCGGCTGTCCTGGTGCGCCAGGAATCGGCTGCTAGAAGAAACCACTTCCTCGCTTAGCCCGGTCTGAGCAAGCGGAGCCTTTTCCGGCTGCTCTTCCAGGGAATACAATTGGGACAGTGAGAGGGAGGAGTCTCCGCCCCGGAGGCGGAAACGCCAGATCCCAGGCAGAAAGGGGTCCCTGGATGAGAATTTCTCGGCAGGTCCCCTTAGTTAGGGTGTGCGCGAGGCAGAAGAATGTGTTTGCCGGCGGTGGAAGAGCTCTGAAGCCCCGAAGGTGGGGAAGGATCTGGAGGGGTCTAAAAAGAGGCAGAAAAAGCGAGTAAGACAAACAGGTCAGGACCAGCTTAGTATAGGGAGGCGAGAGCCAGGGCACCTGAGCAAGGCTGGGAGGAGGGCGGGAGAGGGAGTTTCTGGGGTTGCCTCCTTCCTTTCTCCCCCCCACCCCTTACCAAACCTCTGCTTTCTCTGGAAGACTGAACGTGCAGCAGAGAAAATGCATTTATGCTTTTAGAGAAAGAGACAGAGGGCTGAGCATTTGCTACTTAAAGAAAGCAAACAGCTTTTAGGATATGGGAACAGGATCTCCCCACTTATTCACTTCTGTACCTCCCAAAAGGCCAAGCTTCCCACCCTCCTTCAGGGAGTCTAAAGTGGGGGTTCTGGACATCACCTGAAAATACGGTGGGTAATCTTGACAGTCTTACAGAATGGGCATATAAGTGGCTCTTATCATTTAACTTTTCTTGCCCCCGTTCCCTTCCACTTGTCTCTGGCTTCTGTGTGACAGGCAGATCAGAGAACCATTTCACAGAGGCCAGCCAAAGAATTAAGCTAACAAGAATGAAAGCAAAAATGAGACACAGAGAGAGGTGTCAAAACTCAATGACATCTTTGATCTTGAAAGCCCTGAACTTTTAGCTTTTGAGCCAACAAAGCCTTCCTTTTTTTTTTTTTTTTAAGGTGGGTTTTTGTCACTTTAGACCAAAAGATTCCTGACTAAAGCAGCCTTATCATACATCAAGGCTGTTATTCCATCTCTGCCTACTTCTTCAACCTCATCTGGGCTACTGCCTCTTCCCCCCAACTCCCAACATATACACACACACGACTATTGGCAGTGTCTTTAAGATTCTTAAATGTTCTGCACCTACTCTCCTCCACACTCAGAGCCTTTTATTTTTTATTTTTTTTTAAAGATTTTTATTTATTTATTTATTTATTTATTTATTTATTTATTTATTTATACAAGCACTGGGTACAGTCAGAAGCGCGGGAGGGTGAGAGGATTCACCAGAGCCAGAGCAGGGAGCAGAGCAGGCAGAAGGACCGAAGTACACTGCTGAGGGGAGCAGCGGGCGGCAGGAGAGGTCTGCGCGCATGTGGGACCCTCCGCTGGTGGCCGGGGAGCAGCCGGGGATCGAACCGGCGCTGCAGAGGCTGCAGGCAGCTTTGCAACCCAGCGCTCTACCGCTGTGCCACTGGGGAGGTCCACACTCAGAGCCTTTTAAACACAGTTCCCTTGACTCCTTTTACCTATTTCTCTAGAACCACCTTCTACTTAATTTTGAATATTTGACAGAAGTGTCAGTTCCTCTGGAAGCTTCCACAGGAAACTATGACTGCTCAAGGACTAGGTCAGGTACCCTGCTATATGTTTCTAGAAGTCCAATGAATAAGTGTGTCCATCTAAGGTAGTGGCTGTCTCTGTTATGAAGGTACAACAAATAAAGAAAAGGCCTTATGAATCTTCTAATATGTAGGGGAAATTTTGTCTCTAAAAGAAACTTAACAGGGCCTCCCCGGTGGCGCAGCGGTTGAGCGCTGGGTTGCGAAGCTGCCCGCGGCCTCGGAGGCGCCGGTTCGATCCCCGGCTGCTCCCCGGCCACCTGAGGAGGGTCCCACATGGCGCGCAGACCTCTCCTGCCGCCCGCTGCTCCCCTCAGCAGTGTACTTCGGTCCTTCTGCCTGCTCTGCTCCCCGCTCTGGCTCTGGTGAATTCTCTCACCTTCCCGCGCTTCTGACTGTACCCAGTGCATGTATAAACAAAACAAACAAACAAACAAACAAATAAATAAAACATGCTTATAAAAAAAATAAATAAAAGAAACTTAACATATGCTCCATTCTTGAAATTAGGAGGAAAAACAAGATGTTTCCCAGAAAAATACTGAATTAGTGGGGTAACTGTAGGTCCCAAAATGCACAAGGGAGAGTGGGCATAAACCTGCAGCACAAGCTGAACAAGCTGCACATGCTGCAGGGCACATGCATGCATAGACACATAATAAACTTTTGAGAAAATCTCAGAAGCAAAAATGCAGTGGAGAGTAAACACCTCATGGAAAAGGGAAGGAATATGCACAGTTGCTCCAAATATTCAAAGGTGGGGAGAAGACCCATCTTTAGCAATTCAGGTCAATGTTTGTTGAGTATCTGTTGTTTGCCATGAATTTTGGCAAAGGTGTTGAGATGATTAAAAAAGAAAAAAGAAAAGACCTAGTCCCAGTGATTAAGGAGGTCCCTGGCAGCTAAGAATTATTACACATTGTGAATGGAAGGACACCTCATCCATGCAGTCAGCACCGCTGAGGGAGTGCAGTCAGCTCCAGCCTAAGTGTTCCTTTACTCCCACCCACCAACTCAGCCCTGGGTGGGAGAGGAAAACCAAGGGAAGATATGGGCAGGCTTGGGGCAGGTCTGAGGTGGCTCCTCTGGTAGAGATATAAATGAGGTGCTGTGGAAGCACAGAGGAGAGAGGGACTGGAAGGGATGGAGATGAAAGTTGAGATTTGAAAGATGAGTAAACCAATAAGATAATGCTTTGAAGAATTTCAAACTCCTGAAAGAGAGGGGCAGGGAACAGTGCATGTACATAATAGTGCATTCTGCTTTGGGTGCGTTATACTGGGTGACTGAAGAAGGCTGTGGGAGTCTTTTCTTATGAAAATGACTGTCTGGAGTGGTTGCTTATCTCTGGATCATATTTTCTTGCTTGAAGCTGTTAGTTGCTTTCTGATGCTCCTTTCAGGCTGGACTAAATAACCTGTTCACCTTGGCCTCTGTATCTTCTTTTTTCAAATTCCTGAGGTTTTGTTTAAGGGTTAACTCCAGTGTGTCAGGGAATGAGTCCCCTGAATATAAAACACCCTCCCATGTCTCCATAGGCCTTCCATATCCACTGGGAAGAGAGGGAGCCTGGGAGAGACAACAGGTCCATGCAGGGTGATGGATAGAGAAGTATCGATCCCAAAGCAAATAGTGACCAGACAAAGTTTCGGTGGGTCACTTCCATTTCCTCTAATGGTAAGGAACATTTTCTCCTGAAAGGCATTACTATCATGTTATTTTCTTTATTTAAGATTCTTTAAATTTAAAATCTTATTGTCAAAGAAATACTTGAATTTGAAAAAAATTTGAAAACACAACTTAGCAAAACAAAGTAAATACAAAACAGATTCATAATCCTACCTCCTACAATAAAAAGAACAATTAGCATATATATTATATACACAAAGTTATCTAGATATCCTTATGTAACAGTGTAATCTAAAAAGGGAAAGTTGGCCTTCCTCAGTGGCACAGGGGTTAAAGTCTCAGCATTATCAAGCTATCTTGATAGCTATCAGGCCCACCAGCCACTGCGGCTTGAGTTCTATCCCAAGCCAGGGAACTAACCCACATGGCACAGCAGACCTCTCCTATCTCGCAGATCTCAGCAGTGTATTTCAGTAGATCCACCCATTCTGTTTCCCTCTCTGCCTCTGGTGAATCCTCTCACCCCCCAAACTTCTGGCCTACACCCCAGTTCTTGTATGCATAAATAAATAAAATAAATCTTTTAAAAAATAAAGAGGGGAAGTTCATGTTCCCTGCCCCACCTAAAGAAGGGTGGAGCTGAACAGTAAGGGAAAGACTAAAAAGGACTTGGGAGAGAAGACTTAGAGAAGACTTGAAGGGAGCCCACAAAGCATAGAGACATGTGAAGAAGCCAAACTTGCTTCTAAGCCATTTTTAGGTGTAAAGGTGTAAGACTTTTTTTAGTAGAAAAAAACTTTGAGTTAGTGTGCACAGAAAGAAAATAAGAGAAAGGATACAGTTTCCCAATGAAACACCCAAAGTTACCCATCCCCTCTTGGGTACATGCCCAGCCAAACAGGGTTGGACCAAAGCAGGGCTACTGAGGCCCAAAATCTTGCCACAAGTCTAAGGCACCTTCTGGTGAGGAACCATAGGAAAGGGGCAGAAGGGGCCAGGCAAGTCTGGAAGGAGCAGAATCAAAGTACAAGTCATGATAAAGGCTGCCATTGTTGGCCTCCCTAGACTTTTTCACCCACGTCTCTTCCAAGTATCTCCTTCCATGTCCCCCAAGTCCTTGGTGTAAGTCCAAGTCCTTTTTAGTTTCCCCTCACCATTCAGCTCCACCCTTCATTAGGTGGGGCAGGGAATATTGGACCCCCCCCTTTTTAGATTACACTGTCACACTTAGATATAACAACCATACAAAAAAAGCATATAAATTATCAGTGTACACGTCCATGTTCACAACATGACCACAGCCTTACAACCCCTCCACCCAGATGCAAAACTAGAACATTAACCATGTCCATAAGCTCTTCATTATGTTCCCTCCCAGCCATAATTCCCTACTCTTTGAAACTAACATGGGGCAGGGAAGAGTGGGGAGTGACTGCTTAAAGATCTGGAACTACATAGAGAAATGATGACAGGGCACTGTGAGTGTATTGCATACCACTGGGTTGTATATTTAAATGATTAGTGATACCGTCTATGGTTTATGTATTTCCCACAGTAAAAAAAAAAAAAAAGACCAGGAAAAAATAACCACTATTCTGATGTCTGATGTCTAATCATATAAATCAACCTTGCCTGCTGAATCGTACATAAATGGAATTGTAATCTTTTGTGTCTGCCCTTTTGAAAAACATTGATAGTGGAAATCATGAATACCACTGGATGTAGTTGTAGTTCATTCATCTCTGCTGCCGTAGATGTGTGAGTATGCCGTCCTCCACCACTGATACATACTGGGTTGTTTCCTATTTTGCACCATTAAAAGTAATGTTGCTATGAACATTTTTGTGTTTTTAGTCTACAAATCTATACATTTCTGCTGGGCATATAACTAGATTGTATACCTTTTCATTTTTTCTTTAAAGGAGCACATTATAATATGGCTTTGCATTTTTTTTTTCACCTACTATTTCTCAAACTGCCCTGAGAAAAAAATCAGGTGTGAGGCCAGAGGCACAGGGGTGAAATAACTCACCAAAGACAGAGTGGAGAACTAAAAATGTAGATCTATTGAATTACACTGGTAAAAGAAGTAGTGGGCAAGACAGGGGAGGTCTGACAGTGAGGGACCCCAGGCTCTATTTATACTGCAGGCATCACTGACTGGTTAGGGTGACTAGTCTTGGGTGTGTCCTGATGATGATCTGAATTAGCATAAAGGATTACCATCAGCTCTTCAGATCATCAGCTTCCCAGAGCAGTTGGGCAAGGAGTGGGGGCTTAGTTTTTAAATTCAGTAATGATACCATGACAATAACTATTTTAACAGCTGCAGAGTATTCCATTATAGATAAAATTTTGCACAGACCTTTAATAATTTCCAGAAGTATTAAATTGTGTTGGTTATTTATATTTGTACTGCTAAAATTGTCCTCCAGAGGATTGATACTCTTAGGGTTAAAAACACACAGTTGGCTGACAACCCACACTTTTGCCTCCTCTGCTTTTCTGTCATTTCTTCTTTGTCTTAGGCCTTTCTTCCCAATCTCCTTCACTGTAGGACCCAGTTTTTCATAATGTCCCCATTTCCATCCAAAGTAACTTCTGCTTTCACATTCTTTCTTAAGAGTGAATCCCAGGGCCTCCCCGGTGGCACAGTGGTTGAGCGCTGGGTTGCGGAGCTGCCCGCAGCCTCTGCAGCGCCAGTTCGATCCCCGGCTGCTCCCCGGCCGCCGGAGGAGGGTCCCACATGGCGCGCAGACCTCTCCTGCTGTGCCCGCTGCTCCCCTCAGCAGTGTACTTCGGTCCTTCTGCCTGCTCTGCTCCCCGCTCTGGCTCTGCTGAATTCTCTCACCCTCCCGCGCTTCTGACTGCACCCAGTGCTTGTATAAATAAATAAATAAATCTTTAAAAAAAAAAAAAGAAAGAAAAGAAAAGGAAAAAAAAAAAAAAAGGTGTCAACCTGACTAAACCACCCCTCAAAGCCCTTGATGGTGTTTGTCATGGAGCATTATGGTCCATTGTGTCTGGCTCTGGCTCATCCATTACCATGTGCTTCTACAAGCAGAAGTAAGAAATACGGCACAAATGGTAAAGTGAGTAGCAGCTGTTACGTCAAGAGCCCCTCCTTATGTCAGGAATCAAGCCAGGGGCTCCGCACAGGGACTGCATCCCCAGCGACATACGGATCCTGGCGAAGAGCAAGTGCGCAGGACATATCTGTTGAGTCCGTGACAGAATGCTCTGCTTCTGGGAGCAAATTAAATGAGGAGGCTGCTCGCTCTGCTCCAAACAGGGCATCTGCTCACTCCGATAACACATGATCCTTTGGAGAAGCAGGAAGTCCCTACAGTTCATTTTCCAGGAGCAGCCAGAGCAAGCTTTTAAAACTTTAAAACAGATCATACCACTCCCTGGATAAAAACTTTCAATGGTTTTTATGGCACTTTGAATACAACACAAGTAACTGTGGTCTACATAATCCATCCCTTGCTTGCTTCACTGGCCTTATTTCCTACCACTCTCTCTTCTTTAGACTCAGAATATGCTGACCCTTCTCTGTTTTTTAAAAACCAAGCTCTCTCTGCACCTCCATGTTACAGCTGCAAAAACTGAAATACGGAGAAACTAAGTAACTTATCAAAGGTCACTCCATTAACAGCCGGTTGAGCTGGGTCCAAGGCCAATGCTCTCAGCCAGGGTAGCGTTAGCTTCCTACGTCTAGATTATGTCCTGTTCATTCTCACTCAGTCCTGGGGGCTGCTGCTCTCTGTGAAATGCTCCTCCTAGTGCTGCCCAGGTCTGCTTCTCATCATCACACCTCATCTAAAATATGACCTTTCTAGGGAGACCTTCCCCTACTACTGAACTCAGCACAGCCCCCAGCCATTCTCTCCTACCTGACCCTACTTCAGTTCCTTGCATCTACTTACCAGTCTGATATTTTTCTAGTTATTTCACTCACGTGTTTAACGTGAACTTTGCTCTACTATGCAAGATCCCTAACAGGAGTGATCCCTAACTGCTGTACATTCACACCAAGATCAGTGTCTGACACGTGGCGATGTTTTTGATAGTACCTCTGGACTTTGTAGCAGTAATGTTAAAGGACAAGGAGACGGGCACCCCCAAAACTGCCACCTCTAAATAGGTTCTGCCACCCACCGCATCAAGACAAAACATGCTCTAGCATTTAAGACCTTCAGTGGAAAGGAACTTTAACATAATTAGTGTGCAATACAGAAATGGGGAAGAATATAGTTTCCAAATCAAGCACCCAAAGTTACCTCTACCCTCATGGGTAAATGCCCAGCCAAACAGGGTAGGCCCCAGCAGGGCCTCCGATGCCTGAAAGCCAGCACAAGTCTAAAGCACTGTCTGGTGGCGACCCATAGAAAAGGGTCAGAAACAGCCAGACAAATCTGAAAGGAAAAGAGCAAAATCAAAATCAAGACCAACAGTGGTTAAAGACAGCGCTATCAAGCTACCACCAGCCACTGCAGCTCGAGTTCGATCCCTGGCAGCCAGGGAGAAACCCACATGGCGCAGCAGACCTCTCCTGTTTTGCCTGCTGCTCCCCTCAGCAGTGTATTTCAGTCCTTCTGCCTGTTCTGCTCCCCGCTCTGTCTCTGGTGAATCCTCTCACCCCTTGCACCTCTGGCTTACATCCCAGTTCTTGTATGCATGAATAAATAAATCTTTTAAAAAAAAAGATCAATGCTGTCATTGTTAACCACCCCATGGGTCTCTCACCCACATCTATTTCAACCAGTCCGAGCCAAGAAGCAAGTGCAGCTTCTTTACATGTCTCTCTGCTCCATGTGCCTCCTCCAAGTCTCTTCCTGGCTCTCCATCCTGCTTCTTTCCTTCCCCAGTCTCCTCTGCAGCTTCTTCTTCCTACTCAGCTCCACCCTCCCTTGGGTGGTGCAGGGAACCTGGAATGTCCCTTTTTCCTGGAGACCACCCTGTTACAATAACAGATATCATAAAAGCAGTGGCAGCTGGCCTTGGCTGAGAGACACTGTGCTTCTGTCACTGTTAATCATTTACATATCTCATTTCATCAAACTGGCCCAATGACCCATGCTGCAAGGCAAAGAGACTCATCGCCATTTTATAGATAAGGAAACTGACTTCACAGAAATTAAATAACTTCCAAGGTCACATAGCTAGTAAGGCAGAGGAGCTCAGAACCCAGTTCTTTCTAACTCCCTAGCCCATGCTCTCCCAGTCCGTGTGCTGCCCTGTATGGGGTAATTCAAAGGGCAGCTCTCTAAGGCCTGTGGCTCTGCCTCCCTCCTGAAGTCAGAACCCAGACCCCACTGGATGTCCAGGAGACTGCCCCTCATCATCCCCTCCATGTACTCCATACCTTCATTGTCTTGTAACCTAACTTCCCGCCTTTCCCACAGAACTCAACTGCCCTTTGGGAAGTCTTTCTCTATTAGTGCTATCAGTTTCCTAGGTTTCCAAACTTTGAAAAATTCTAGTGAATCTTAGTCTTCCCTGACCTTTAAATTAAGTGCAAATTCCTAAACAGAGTTTTGAACATCTTCCAAGACTTAACTCTTCTTCACCTTACCTGTATTACTCTCTCTCCCTCTCACTCTGGACACAGGACTTCTTTCTATTCCTCCAGCTTGCAAGGGGCCTACCTCAAAACCTTCACGTATGTCATCTCTTATATCTGGAACAATGCCTGATCCTGCCTTCCTCCTTATCCTTCAGAATTCACCCTGTCTCTGGGCCTCCCCGGTGGCGCAGTGGTTGAGCGCTGGGTTGCGAAGCTGCCCTCAGCCTCTGCGGTGCTGGTTCAATCGCCGGCTGCTCCCCGGCCACCCGAGGAGGGTCCCACATGGCGCGCAGACCTCTCCTGCCGCCCTCTGCTCCCCTCAGCAGTGTACTTCGGTCCTTCTGCCTGCTCTGCTCCCCCTCTGGCTCTGGTGAATTCTCTCGCCCTCCCACGCTTCTGACTGTACCCAGTGCTTGTATAAATAAATGAATAAATATTTAAAAAAAAATCAGCCTGTCTCTTGTTTAGGAACACCTTCCCAGATCTCTAGTCTATTCTCCTTTGAGGCACTCACTATAGCTGCATTAAGTGATTGGTTGTCAATTGATTCATAAAGTTCCTGATTTTCTTTTTAAAAATTTTTAGATTTATTTTTGCATAGAAGAACTAGGGTGTAGGCCAGAGATACAGGGGGTGAGAGGATTCACCAAAGACAGAGTGGCACTGCTAAGGGGACCAGTGGGTGAGACAGGAGAGGTCTGCTGCGCCATATGTGGGTTAGCTCCCTGGCCGGAGATAGAACTCTGGTGGTAGATAGTGCTGAGACTTAACCCCCTACACCACCAGGGAGGCCCCAAGTGTCTGATTTTCTACCAAACTAAACACAAAAACAAGGTAAAGACTAAGTCTGTTTCATTCAATGCTGCATCCCCAATGCCTCACACGTAGTAGATGCTCAGCCAATATTCATTCATCTTCCCTTACTTCCAGCCAGTCAGTTTGCTTTGTAGACTCCACCTTTACCACATTTCCCTTAGTAGAACATAAGCTCCATGAGAGCAGGGACTTTTCATTCACTAGCATCAAAAGTATTTGTGAAATTAATACAGCTATCACTTCCTTTTCATTTCTAATGCCCTGCCCTCCACATTTCATTAGAACATCAGCTATGACTACACACTAGGCTTCTAGATGCCAGACTGTTCTTCCAGTCCCACAGCTGACACTGAGCAGACCAGCAGAGAAAGGAAGAGACAGACCTCATCCCAGTGATCGTGACGTTTGAGTTTCCTCACTGGGGAACTTGGAACCTATGCAATATTGTGGGACTGTTTCATTGTGCTGTTTTCTCCTTGTAAAATATGTAATTCAGTATCTTACAACTGGTTGCCTTTGTGGTTTCTCGGGTAAAGGCTGGAGTAAAAGTGACAGTGGGGGAAGGGTATGGACTTTGGAGACATGTCCAGGAATTCTGCTTATTGGCTGTGTTTCCTTTCCTGCCACTTGTAAAACAGGAACAAAATGCTGTTTTGTTTGCAGGCAACTCCGGCTCAGAAGATGCTCAATAAGTGGGAATTTTTGCCACAGCCTTTTATGCTACCAACTTGCACATGCAGATACAAAGGTGCCGTGTAGGCAGCTGTTCAGGCTCCACAAGAGACCAATGGCTCCACGAGGCCAAGGAACATGTATGTCTCAATCATCTTTAAATACCCGTAGTCCAACTTAGTCAAAGAAAAATGCATAGCTCAGCACCAAGCACCAGCTCAACTAAGGTGGCAATCTGGCCCGTGGCTCCAGCGGCATTGGCCTGACAATACTCACTAGGCCCGACCACAGGCTAACACCTGCCCTTGGCGGAGAGAAACGCCAGCCCCTGGTCTCAGGAATCTGACAGCTTTGTCCTTTGTGACAGCGCCACCTAGCGAGGACCTAGAGGCTCTGCCGCTTGGTCCCGGCAGGGCCAGGACCACTGCGACAAGGTGTCAGTGCCGGGTGGGGGACGTGGCGCGCTCGAGTCGGTCTTCTTCCATCTTACCGCCAGGTTCATGGTTTAGACTAATGAGGTACTCCTGCTGCCACACTGTACAGCAGCCCTTCCCCAACCTCAGGCCCAAGGAATCTGATAAGAAAGGTCGGCTGCTGACTACCCCTCAAACCTAGCTGACCAGCGATCTTCCACACACTTCACACTTCCACACACACTGACCCCTTCCTTGGGAGTAGGCAAGCAGGCGCTACCCTCACGACAGCCGTCCCACAGATGTGGAGACTGAGATTCGGGGGGAGGGTGATTAACCCAAGGTCACCCAGCGGCGGGGCCAGGACCAGAATCCAAATCACTTCTTAGAAGGCGGTTCCAGGTTCTTTACTCAAACACACGAACCGCATTCCGTGCGGCGCCGGAGCCTGTCTAACCCCGCGGGGCACAGAGGCCGGACACCTGCGCCGAGGGCCAGCGCGGAGGCGCAGGAGCAAGACCGCGCAGCGGCGACCGCGGCTCTCCCGTCTCCCCCCCTGCCCACCCGGGCCCCGCACGCTCGCCACCGCTCGGAGGCGGGGGAGAGGGGCTCAAAGCAGGAAGCAGGGTCCCGCGCGGGTAGCGCCTGGGAACACGCGGCGCCAGGTCACGTGAGAGGGGAGCGCCGGCGAGGGCCGTCGCATGCACGCACGCAAACGTACGTAAACACGCACAGAGATGCTCAAAGGGGCGAGCCCCGAGCCCCGGGTCACGTGTGGAGGGCGGCGGCGGCGAACAAGGGGGCGGGAAAGACGGAGAAATCACGTGAAGGAGGCCGGAGAGGGGCGGTCACGTGACGGGGAGGGGCGGGGCCGCCGGAGAGGAGGAGGAGGAGGAGGGGCGCGCGGCTTCCGGCGGCTGGGGGGGGCCGGCGAGCGGAGGGGGGGGCCCTGTCCCGGAGGTGGCGGCGGCGCCATCTTGGCGAAGGGGGGATCAGGAAGTGCGGACCGCGGCGGCGGCGGCGGCGGCGGAGCCCGGAGCGGAGGCCGGAGGCTCCCGGCCCGCCGGCCCCGGAGCGGAGCGGAGCGGAGGATGCAGCAGCCGCAGCCGCAGGGGCAGCAGCAGCCGGGGCCGGGGCAGCAACTGGGGGGCCAGGGGGCGGCGCCGGGGGCCGGGGGCGGCCCGGGGGGGGGGCCGGGGCCGGGGCCCTGCCTGAGGCGGGAGCTGAAGCTGCTCGAGTCCATCTTCCACCGCGGCCACGAGCGCTTCCGCATTGCCAGCGCCTGCCTGGACGAGCTGAGCTGCGAGTTCCTGCTGGCCGGGGCTGGAGGGGCCGGGGCGGGGGCCGCGCCCGGACCGCATCTCCCCCCTCGGGGGTCGGTGCCTGGGGATCCCGTCCGCATCCACTGCAACATCACGGTGAGGACCCCCTCGCGTGCGCCTCTCTGAGGGCCCCTTGTCAGGGACCCGGGATCACCCCACACAGCTTTTTGCTCTCGAAAGACCTCGGAGGCCGAATCCCCTCGCGGGGCTCGGCTCCTTCGATCCCGGTTACACTTGTTTCTGCTGCTTGAGGTTCTACCCTGCACCCAGAATCTCTTCATTGACTTAAATAGTGAGGGACACCCCGACATATGGCGCCTGGACTACCCCTTTCCACTAATCCACCCATATCCCAAGGTTCATGATTTTGACTCATTTTGACTTCTCCACGACTTTGTCTCGCCACCTAGGAATGCCCCGTTCTTCCCCTGACTCATCTCCAGGTTCTAGGCATCTTCACTGACCTCAGCTGGAGAGACCTGGCTTGGATCTCTGCACATTTCAGTGATGCCCCTGCTCAGTAATACCTTTGACTTAAGAAGTTGCCACCTGTGGGAGCCCTGCTCGGGCATCTCTCTTGCAGCTCCCTTTGCTCTCTGAATTTTACCAAGTGACAGTTTGCAGTTCACTGACTCCTTCGCTTTCTTCTACTCTGACCTCTCACTCTCCTCCTTTTGCCCCAGCTGGTAGTAGATCTGCCACTCCCCTCCTGCTCCCAGTGGCTCTCTCCACTAGTCCTGGGTTGTTGCCTTTCCTGGTAATGATGTGTGAGGGTTACCCCATTTGTTCTGAACGGTAACCATTTCTTCAAGTGAACATCCTAAGCACGCCAGACTAGGAGACACCTTACATGTCTCCTGCTGGTCTACCCTCAAACATACCTTAAAGAGGGCTGGCCTCTGCTAACCCCGGGGTGTGTGGTATTGCTTGGTGTGTCACTTCCATGGGCTGTTATAGTGTTCTCCCCACCGGTGCACTAGTTGGAGAGCCAGGGGACAGCATTTTACCCAAGCAGGCCAACTGCAAGAGGAGTCATCTGAGGAAAGACGGATTTGTGAATTGTGTGATACTTGGGGGGCTGAATTCAATGTGCATGGTTCTTGTTTTCTGTCCCTTCCCTTCATCAAACCAGGCCAATGTGTGGGTTCGTTGGTAACACACCAAAACTTGTGGGTCCCATTTTCCACCCCTGCCTTTTTTCCTGCTGAAAAGTTAAAATCAAGGGACTAGGTGTGGCTTAGTCGGGTGAGACTTGAGCATCTTTGGTAATTTGTTTTCCTCCAGCACAGCTAAGGTTAAAGTGGGTAAGATTTCTTTGGCATGTGGGGAAACCTAAGGTGTTAATTTTGTTCCTGAATTAAGCTTCCGATTCTGTAAGGGTAGGTTTGCTCCCATGGTGCTGCCCTTCCAGTTGCCAGAGGCCATCTACTGTCTTTGTCCCTGGAAGGAGGTTGATCTAGGAGGTTCTCAGTCAGACTCTCTGTGGCCCGGAAAAAGGAGACATGGCCTGAATTGGCCCCCTTGGTTTGGGCAGAGGGGGAGTCTGGTCAGGCTGCACTTGGCACTGTGGCTCAGGAATGCTGGGAATGTCAGCAGCGTAGGCTTCTTTCTTGCAGCCTGCCATGTGGAGCCCTACGGCCTACGCCTGGACTGAGAGGGTGGCAGGTTCCCAAGGGAGAGTTGGGGAGATTGGCCTTTGAGGGGTTCTACTGGGGGTGGGGAATTCGTCCTGCTACCCTTTTACTTTTAGGTTCTGGAGATGTAATCTACTTTTTATTTCTCCTTCCCCAGCTAAAATTATAGTTAACTATATAGGCTCTGCTTTTTTCCACATCAGTGTGAGTGTGATGAGCTGATCCTTTCCTGGACTGCTTGTGGAGTTTGAGAAGCAGAGGCTTGGCGGACTCTAGGGGGTGGGGCAAGAATGGCACCTTGCAGAGGTAGCACAGTAGATGGGAGGCCTTCCTCACTTCCTCAGAGTTTGGTTGTGCTGCTTTCCCTGATGTTTACTCTGATGGAAAGAAAGAAAAGGGTCCAGGCTTCTTGAAAAGGCACTCCCAGGGACTTTTTCTTCTAGTCTAGTGTACATTAGGGAGCTGCTTGGTTAGATAGTAACTTGAGGCGGACTTTTATCTGTGTGAGGGAGGGGTCAGCAAAGGAAGTAAAAGTCTTGGAGAACAGAGGGCTGGCAAAATCTAGCTTTTTCCAACCACCCATCTTGACCACTTTTCCTGCTCTTTTCCCCTCAGGAGTCGTACCCTGCTGTGCCCCCCATCTGGTCGGTGGAATCCGATGACCCTAACTTGGCTGCTGTCTTGGAGAGGCTGGTGGACATAAAGAAAGGGAATACTCTGGTGAGGGGGCCAGGGTGTTGGGGTGGGGCTGCATTTTCCTTCAATGGACCCCCTGTCATGAAGATACCATGTGAAGGGGAGAGATGGCTGGTATACCAGGCTCACCATTGTGGGGGCAAATTTCTTAGGGGAGTCGCTTACTAAAGTAGAGGGAGAGCGCTGTTTGAGCCCCAGGATTGGTCCACTGGAATATTTCCCATAGATACTTGGTCTCTTAAGGTTTAGAAAACAAGCTACTAATTTGGGGTCTGAGCTAAGAGTTCATCCACACACCTGTCACTTGTCCAAATTGGGGTGGGGAAGGAGTATTTGATGTTGCTGTGGTCCCCTACCCCCAGCTATTACAGCATCTGAAGAGGATCATCTCCGACCTGTGTAAACTCTATAACCTCCCTCAGCATCCAGATGTGGAGATGCTGGATCAGCCCTTGCCAGCAGAGCAGGTGAGCAGCTGAGGGGCTCTGGGCCCTGTTGTGTAGAGTTGCCCACAAACTGCACTCAATAAACATGTATTCTTTAAGAGGTATCTGTGGTAGTTTCCATGCCACCCAAACTTACTCCAAACATACACATATCGTGACTCTTGGCCTCTTTCCGCCTCCAGATAGGGATCTTGCTTAATGGGGCACTAGTGGTTTCATCTGTCCCACCAAAACTCACTCTCATAGGCAGTATTCCTCAGATCGAGAGGGACGTGGGAATATTTACCTTTAGTGTTAGCCGCTGGTGGCCATTGAAGACTAAGACCCCTTACTAAGAACCAAGAGGGACAGTCAAGTAAAGGAGGTGTTCTTGGGAAACTTTATTTATTTTTTTTTTAAGATTAATTTTTATTTATGTATATAAGAGCTGGGGTACAGGCCAGAGGTGCGGGAGTGAAAGGATTCACCAGAGACAGAGTGGGGAGCAGGACAGGTGGATCTACTGAAATACACTGCTGAGGGGAGCAGCGGGTTAGACAGGAAAGGTCTGCTGCACCATGTGGGTAGCTCCCTGGCCAGGGTTGAACTCAGGGTCCAGTGGCTGGTGATAGCTTGATAGTGCTAAGACTTTAACCCCTGCGCCACCAGGGAGGCCCTCTTGGGGAACTTTAACAAGGGTTTTGTGAGATAAGTGACAGAAACAGCCAATTTGCTCCTTACTTATTCTTTGGCATATGGTGGGAAGAGAGGAATGAGCTGATAGAGAAATTCCCAGGGCTGTTGCTTCCACTCAGATCTGACTGGCTGGCAGCATTATGGGCACAGCTTCCAGACCTGGAGGCTCAGGGCGGGAGTAGGTCAGAGGCTGCATTCTAGGAAGCCACGGGGGCTCTGATCTCCATTTTCCCCTCCCCCACCACAGTGCACACAGGAAGAAGTGTCTTCAGAAGATGAAGATGAGGAGATGCCTGAGGTAGGTTTGCCACCTGACGCAGCATTGGCGGGAAAACTTTTCAGTCAGCAGCATTGAGCACCCACTGTATTCGGAGCTCCAGTCTAGAGATGGGGAGAGAAAAATAACTACAGAGTAAAGACAGATTTACTGAACTGGCGGAACAGCTGGTATATGGAGGAAACTGGGTGCCCACATTCAACCACTGAGACAGTTAAGTGCAAATCTGTTAAAACCAGTCAACAAATTAAGGTCAGATAGCTTTGGAGTCAGATCTGACTCTGCACTCTGGATCACTTAGCTGTCTTAATTGGGGAATTTCAACCTAATCTCACTAAGCTGCACTTTCCTTATTTATAAAACAGGATTATAATACCTACTGCATGTGGTTGTCTTGAAGATTAAATGAGGCACTGCACATAAAATGCTTCATATAGTACATAAGTGCTAACTAATTATTTTCTAAAAACATGCTTTTGCAGAATATAACATATAAGAATGTGTACTTCAGCATCCAGTGGAATCTGATTGTCTTAGCTCTGCTAAAGTTGCATGACTTTGGGCATGATGATAATACCCCTAGATCTTAGTTTCTTGATCTGTAGTAATGATAGAATAACGGTGTGGTACTTGTAACGATTAAATGAGCTCCTGTATACAGTGGCTAGTACAGTACTTAACAAAGTAAATTGATTCCATAGATGTCAGCAATTATTGTAATAATACAGGTAATATTAGGTGGTGCTGATCATTTTTCTTCCTAGCATTGGTTCTGCAACTTTTGTAACTTTGTAAGGATTTTAAGATGGGCAAAAGGTTAGTGATTGGTGAGACTGTCCTCAGTGTACAGCCCTGTGTGCCTCATCTGACTGTGAGGGCCATGCCCTGGATATGGGCGCCTCCTCCCCCTGCGGCGAACTGCTTGCTTGCTTAGAGCAGGGTGATTAAGGAACTAACTCTGTTGTTGTCCTCCACCATCTCCCGCTCGAGACCACCTTCTTTATTCCCATCGTGGCAGTGGGTACCTCCACATGCCTGATTCAGGCCCTGCGCTTACAGGGAGGGCATATTTCTGATCTGTTTCTTTCTTAGACTTGGGGTCCCGAATGCTCCTGGTACAGTAGTCACCTGGTGAAACATGAGCTTTGAGTCACACTGTCAGGCCAAAGTCATTCTAGGAATTAAGTAAAGTCACTGCTGCCAAGGGAGAGTTTGAGGGAAGGTTGTAGCAGGGTCATATTGGGGAACTAGAGGGCCCAGTCACTGCTTGCTTTCCCTAGAGCCTTCTGTAGTTCTGCAGCTTGAGAACTGAAGAGATGAGACTTGCCTTGTACTTAGATTGTGGAGGGAATGGGCCTGGGAATTGTTCCAGAAATGGAAAGGGTATTGTATTCATTAGTCTTCCCGGATAGACTGCTATTCCTACAATTCTAGACCAAATGGACTAGCAAAGTGATTGCCCTTCTCCACAGCCTATGTTGGTTTTTCTCCTCTGTCCCACTCCAACCCACACCTCCCACAGGACACAGAAGACCTAGATCACTATGAGATGAAAGAAGAAGAGCCAGCTGAGGGCAAGAAATCTGAAGACGATGGCATTGGAAAAGAAAACTTGGCCATACTAGAGAAAATTAAAAAGAACCAGAGGCAAGATTACTTAAATGTACGTGCTTCTAGGTAGACGCTGGGTGGGGGGTTGATGGGGACTGGCTGGGAGGTGGTAAGCCACTGCATATCAGTCTGGGGAGCAGACTCTTTTTGGGGGTGGGTAATGGGTATATCTAATCCTTGCCCAAATCCTGGGCAAGCTGCCAGACTGCCCCTGAAGTCTAGTATGAGTGTTCCCAAACCGCGTGACCGTGAGCTGTTCCTGTCATCTCTCCCTTGCATGCAGGGTGCAGTGTCTGGCTCGGTGCAGGCCACTGACCGACTGATGAAGGAGCTCAGGGATATATACCGATCACAGAGTTTCAAAGGCGGTGAGTTTCCCTCACGAAGGGGGCTGAAACGGGAGCTTCTTGTTAAGAAGGACATGGTGGTGGCAAGGGGCCCCAAGAAGTTCTGGGGTACACAAATGCTTGTAAACTTGCCAGGCTAAAAATGGAACTCCTCAAGCCCCGTGGCTTAGATTGAATGAATGTCTATCTTGGGTGAACTTGGAGCTTTGATCTTTTCTCTGAGTCCAGGAGAGGGATTTGCCTCAGGGACCACTCACCTCCCGGTAACACTTGTCTTCCCTCGTTCCAGGAAACTATGCAGTCGAACTCGTGAATGACAGTCTGTATGATTGGAATGTCAAACTCCTCAAGTGAGTGGGGACTGTGGGGCTGAAGAAGTGGCGCGTGAGTGAGGCTAGTATGGTGGGTGTCTCCAGGGCATTCCGGCGGCTTGTTAGTCAGAGGGTGCGGGGAGTGGGCCTAGGCAGTGGTTTGCCCATCTCCTGCTGGCCTGGGGAGTGGGCGCCACCTGTAGGCTCCAGCGCTGGGACCAGGAGTCTGAGGGCAGGCTCATTGCTTCGCAGAGTTGACCAAGACAGCGCTTTGCACAATGATCTTCAGATCCTCAAAGAGAAAGAAGGAGCCGACTTCATCCTACTTAACTTTTCCTTTAAAGTAAGACTGGCTTCCTTTGCAGTCCCTCCCTCCTTGACCCAGGCTTCCTTCTCCACCTTTCAGTCCTGTGGAGGACGCTGGCCTCCCCTTCCTGATTGTTGCTTCTGTCTCTCAGGATAACTTTCCCTTTGACCCACCGTTCGTCAGGGTTGTGTCTCCAGTCCTCTCCGGAGGGTGAGTGGCTGGGCAAGGGAAGAGGGCAGCTCCTATTGCAGAGGGCGAGGAAGGGACTTGGTGCTTCTTTTTTTTTTTTTTTTTTTTTTTTTTTAAGATTGATTTCTTTATACAAGCACTGGGTACAGTCAGAAGCGTGGGAGGGTGCTAGAATTCGCCAGAGTGGGGAGCAGAACAGGCAGACCAACGAAATACATTGCTGAATGGAGAAGCGGGCGCAGCAGGAGAGATCTGTGCGCCATGTGGGACCCTCGCCAGCGGCCAGGGATCGAGCTAGCACTGCAGAGGCCACGGGCAGCTTTGCAGCCAAGCGCTCAACCGCTGTGCCACCAGGGGAGGCCCAGGGACTTGGTGCTTCTGCCAGCACAGCTGATTGACCTTTCTTCTGCAGGTATGTTCTGGGCGGAGGTGCCATCTGCATGGAACTTCTCACCAAACAGGTGAGCCTGTCTCTTGCTCTTGGCTGGGCTGGCCTGGGCAGGGTTAGGCTGCACTTCACACACACACCCCTGTGGGCTGGGCCATGGGCGTAATGTGTTCTTTCATTCTGCTGGGCAGGGCCTGCACCCTCTGACCTAGGCAAACGGGTGCTGGCTGTTCTGGGAGTGAAGGGCAAGGGCAAGTTTGCTGTGGGAGAACAAGCATTGTTTCTCTATAAATTCTCCTGAGTTGTTTGGTTTGTACCTCCCCACCTCCCAGGGCTGGAGCAGTGCCTACTCAATAGAGTCTGTGATCATGCAGATCAGTGCCACACTGGTGAAGGGAAAAGCACGAGTGCAGTTTGGAGCCAACAAAGTAAGGAGCTTGAGCCTGGGGTTGAAGGGACCAGTTGGAGCTAAATGCAGCTTGGGGTTGGCAGGCAGCACTGCCTGCCTGGAGGGGCCGGGAAAACATGGCCTCTGGGCTGGTGGCGTTGGATGAGCAGGGCCTCGGCCCGAGGGGTGTCCTAAGACTTGGGGGTAGGGGGGCAGGTGTGGAGTGGAAGACTGGAGTTGCCCTGCAAAGGGGCCTCCTGGTGCAGGCTACACAGTGTGTTACCAGCACACCATGCTGGGAGCAGGGGTTGCTGGGTCTCTGGGTGGCAGCCTGTGGAAGGTGAGGGCAGTGAGGCCATGGCCTGATGCGGGGCTTCCTCTCCACAGTCTCAGTACAGTCTGACAAGAGCACAGCAGTCCTACAAGTCCCTGGTGCAGATCCACGAAAAAAACGGTGAGGCTGGAGCCGGGATTCTGGAGACTCCTCTGACGCTGACCAGGCCTGAGGTTTTCGCTTCCAGCCAGAGAGCAAGAGCCCCTTTCTCTCGGTTTTTGAATCTTAACATCCATTGACAGGGCACCTATCCCTGTTCTCCAAAGAAGGGCTGAGGCCCTTGCCCTCTCAGGAAAGCACAAAGGTGCACGCCGTGACGCATCTGGCGCTGCCCTTCTTTCTGCCCTGTGAGAAAGCTCTTCTCACTCCTCCGTGCCACAGGTTGGGCGCATTCTCCCTTTCTTTATATGTAGTTCTTCAGGCGGGTGCCGTGTCCGCTTCCCACCTCCCCCCACACTGGGAAGCCGGTCCTAGGACCTTGCGGCCTGTCTCCCTGCATGTCTCAAGTGGCTGGGGCCGGGCTGGTGGACGAACCTCCACCTCACTGACTCTCGGGTTCCTTTGCAGGCTGGTACACACCCCCAAAGGAAGATGGCTAACCCTGGAGGCCCGCCCCTCCTCCTTCCCCAGGCACCACTGGACCAATTACCTTTGAATGCTGTATTTGGATCTCACGCTGCCTCTGTGGTTCCCTCCCTCATTTTTCCTGGACGTGATAGCTCTGCCTATTGCAGGACAGTGATGGCTATTCTAAACGCTAAGGAAAAAACCAAACACAGAACTGTCTCAAGTACACAAGACTGACTTACAGACCAACCAACCACCTGGCTGGAACCCTTGCTAGCAGGCATTCTTATAAAAGAAAACTTTCAAGCCTCCTTATATTGCTGGAAATTCAGCTGTGCTCCAGACTAGAGCCTCCTTACCTATGCTATGGATTTTTAATTTATTTTCTCTTATTTCATGTACACTGCTTTTTTTGGTTACAGTGTATGATGGATGTGTATGGAAAAATGTATCTTTGGGAAAAAAACAATTACAGTTTGTTAATTTGAAGATGCTGTCTTGACTCATCTTTATTTTTATTCCTACATCCCACCCCACCCCCATCCCTGAAAGACTTGGCGGTGGGGGAGGGGTACCCAGTCCACTGTGGCTTGGTAGAGGAGAGGCCGCACTCTGCTGCTGAAGCTGAGAAAGGTGGAGCTGAAGCACATGCCTGGCTCGCCCCCAGATTCTCCTGAAGGCCGCAGGAGCGACCAGCACTCGCCCCCTTGGAATGCAGAGCCTGGCCTGCTGTGCTCAGTGTAGTAGGTGGAAGTGACCTTCATTTCTAGGACTTCTCTTCTAGACACAGATGTTTTCAAATTTCTAAGAAAAAGGAAATGAAGGAGGCTTAAGAGGCTGCTTCGTAGAACTGCCTGTAAATGAACTGAGCGGGGCTGGGGGCAGTCTGCGTGTGGTCTTTTCTGGTCTTGGCAACATGCTGTGTGCGTAGCTGTAACTGCTGTTCGTTGGCTCCCCTCTGCCAGAAAGTGGCTTCTCACTGGCACTGAAGGTGAAGGTTGGTAGCTCCCTTGCTACCACAGAAGTGATTTGTTTGGCTTCGAGAATTGTGGATCCTTTTTAAGCCATTCCCTTCTGGTGGGCCCTATGGGGGGGTAGCTTTAAGGGGCTGGTTCTATACTCCTGCATCCTCACCCCAGGCTCTAGTAACTGCTGAGGAGTGGGGGAGGAGAGTGGGGTGGGGAGTCTGCTGAGCCAGGTCTGTGGGTGCTGTGTTGTCTGCACGTGCCATAGTAAGAGTATGGGGATGACTGCGTATGACACGTGCCGCCCGCCTCCCCTGGTCGGTAGGCTCGCTCTGGGGCAGACAGCCTCCTAAGACTGACAGTGCCCACAGACAGGATGATACTGAAATGACAGCGGCCCGGCATAGTTCCATGAGCCCGGAAGCCCAAAAAGCCCAACCTCAGGATAGCTGCAGGGTGCCAGAGTTCTCCAATTGTTTTTCCATTTTCTTTTAAGGGATTTTAATGTCTTGCTGCTTCAGGTGGATGGGGAGTTCACCAGTCCCACTCACTGCTGCTCTAATTTCTATCAACACCCACCTGATGAGGGGTGCTAACATCAGCTGAGGTGGAGACAAAGAGGGGACCCAAGGGGAAAACTTTCATAGAGCTGACATCCAGTTTTCAAGGCCTCTGTGGCTTCCTTCTGAACTCACCACCAGTCCCGCTGGAATGTAGTTTGTTTTTAGTCATGTGTACTGTGAGCTGTCCTCTGTATAACGTATTTTGTAATGTATTTTTTTCTCATCTACCAAAGGATGAAACAAATAAAATTATTTAAATAGCTTGGCTCTAATATAATTATTTAAAGAAACCACAGGATCCGTGTTTACCTGCCCTCCTGTGAACTGTGGGACACTGACTCCAAGGGAACTCTCCACTTTTCTTGTCAAACCCACCATTCCCTTTTATGACCTTCAGCTGCAGATTCTGATGGAGTAACAGCATAAAAAAGGATCAAGGCCTTATCCAGAACCAGTCTACTCTTCAGTAAGAAGCCTGCACCTCATGTGTGCCTCTGCATCTCAGGTGGGGCTCACGTGCCCAGTGTCCATCGACGGAGCTAAGCGAGTATGTGTGGCCTTCCTCAAACTCACTGCAGTGTCCCAGAGGCAGGGCCAGGGGTGGGTGGCTGGACAGAGGAACTGATCACCCCAAACTGGTGAAACATGCCAACATTTATTCACCAGTGTGACAGCTCACTGGTCAAATCTCCCCACCTGATTGTACAATAAAATGCCAGGAAAATGAAACAGGCCCTTCTATTCTCCAAAATCTTTTAGGGCAGTTTATAGTATGCTCTGGGGGGTGCAGAAAAGAGGAAAGGACACATCAGCGGCCTCAGGCTTTCAACATAATGGAATCTCGCTATGTAATTCGAAAGTTCATACCAAGTTGGGGAGTGAAAACACATGAAAATCTGAGACTTCATTATCTTTTGAGGGGTGAGCTCAAGGGGGGTCAAAGCAAATGGGAATCAAGACAACCCTGGGGCCAGTGTGGCCTTTTTCACCTTCATGGCCTCAAGAGTGAAAGGGGTCCAAAGGCAAGACAAGCAGAATCTAGATCTGAGGGAGACAGGAGCCAGAACAGCTGATTACAGCTGTGTTATTTAAACTCTTCAAACTTCAGGATGTGTGGCTGGAAGAGAAAGAGAAAGAGTCAGCAGGAAAGCAGGCCTGCCCGGGCTGTCCACCCAGCCCCTTGGTAACTTCAGTTTCTTCTTCTTCTTTTTTTATTTTTTGGTCTAACAGGATGCCTGGTAAATGCACAGCATCCAGGCCTGGGCAACGACCTCCAGCTGAGACCCCTGGGTGGAGGGGGCAGAAAACCGGAGTTGGAGACAAGGGCAGTTACCTCCAAGTTCAAAGTGCCAGTGATTTTCCCTTTGAGGATATGATGGGTAATCTGATGTGAACTCAAAATGTCTGCAAAACAAAACACAGCAAACCCTTGGTGGCACTTCTCAGGCAGGAGCGGCCCGGGCGGGAGGCGAGAGGCCAGGGCTGTGGGCAGATGCGCGGGCCACAGACCAGCTCCTAGACAAGTCTCTGCTGGTTAGTGTTCGCTCCCTGTTGCCAGGATAAAGTGAGGTGATAAATGTTGAAAAGGTGGTGGTGGGGGGAGGGCAAAGTAGAGCATATGAAAGGAGGAGGCATTATTATTGTTAAAAAACAGAGATCTGGGATTTTACACTGTAATGAGGGAAATTCTACTGGGGAAAGAATATTGTGTGCACTCAGCTCTACTCAGAGTTGGCCAGAGAGACAGAGAGCAAAAAGCAGAGGCTCTCCCGGTGATGAGCATTTTCACAAGCTGGAACATGGAAGGGCAAGGCTCGGTCAGAACCCACCTTCCTCCCCTCCCATCGTCCTGCCAAACGCTGGATCTGTCTATGTGCATGAGAATGGCTCATATTAATAGTCAGACCTCGGGTCCAACTCCAGTGAGATGAAGTGAGAAAGTTCCTTTCATTTTCCTGACCCTTACCATCCTCATCCATAAAGAGAAGAAGTTGCACACCTGCCCGCCTGCCTCTCAGGGCTGTTTCCAAGTTCACATGCAAGGTGAGCACACCTGTGTCTGGATGGGACGCTCTGGACCCTGACAGGCTGGCAGGTGTGCTTTGGGACAAGGATATCCTCTTCACCCTCCAACACCCACGCAGGCCCACCTGGACCTCTTCCTGCAGTGACACAGGACGACCTCTGGGTGGTGCCCCTGACCACGGGGCACAAGTGCTGACAGCCTCCCAGGGAGCCCAGGCCTTGTACTTGGGGAAATGCTTTCCTGTGCGGGCTGGTACGGGAGGGCGGGGGTGTTTCTTCACCTCCACATCTCCTGATCCCCCAAAGCATTCTTACATCCTTCAGATCTCCTCCAACCCGTCTTGAGAAGGGGCAAAGAGGCCTCTTCCTTTCAAGGATGTGGAACCTGAGGCCCTGACACGGAGCTCATCTAAAGGAACAGCACATCAGAAGAGACTCCGGTCCAGTGCTCTAACCCCCACTATTTTCAGATCCTCCTTTTCATCCCGAACAATTCTCTCCCAACGAAATCTTAAGCAAAACAGTCCATAAAAGAGATGAAAACTGAGCAGCTCAGCAGAAGTGGCCTGGGAAGTCTGCTCACTCTTCCCTCCTCTCAGAGAGCTCGGCTTTGGGCCAACACCCATGGGCCCTTCCAATCTAGGGGCTCACAGACCCCAGGTTTGAAATCCAATACTCAAGAAGCAGTTTTGCAAGGGGCAAGTGTGAAATGTGAATCAGATCAAAAGAAGCTGAAGGGAACGCTGTGGCCATGGCTGCCCCCAGGCATCTACATGAGGTCCTGAAGGCGGCCCTGCCTCTACCATCCCGGAAGTTCTCACAAGGAGGGAGGACAGCTCACCTTTCTCCAGCATGAATGGTTGCGTCAGAGGGGGGATGGTCCAGAAGGCGTCACTGTTAAGGCTTCTCAGGGACTGCACTGGGATGGTAGCTGACTGGCCAAAATCGATGAACATGACCACAGCCCAGGTGTCCACCCGGTCCAGCACCCAGCACCTGGCAGAAGGGAGGGAGGGAAGAAGGCTTCAGGAAACAGAGGGCTGTTCCACCGAGTGCCATGCCAGTGGGCCTCAGGAAAGGGCTGGAAGTTCTAGGCTAAAGGAGCAATGAGTGTCCTTTGTTCTTCCCCTTCCTTGCGTGGAGGGTGGTGGGGATGATAGAAGGCAGAGAAGATTCCAAGAGTAAGCAGCAGGAAAAACCAGAGCCAGAGGAAGGAGAAGGGACGAAGCGCAGAAGTGCCCGGGCCTGTCCTTCCAGCCCCACACACCTGTTCCAGGCGTGGCCGTAACGGCCCAGGTGGTACTCGGCCAGGCAGCGGGCCCCGCGCTGCACCGCAGCGTCCTGCAGGTAGGGCTGCTGCTCCTCCGCCGCGGCCAGGGTGCTGAACAGCGCCTGCATGTTCTGGTGCAGAGACTGTGGGTGGTACAAAAGCAGGGGTCTCGCATCTCTGCAGATGTCACCCACCACAGAAGCACCGGGAACCCCGAGGGAACAAAAGGCACCAGGTGGGAGAGAGGAGACAGAAGCAGGGTTCCAACTGTGGCCCTGCAAACTCCCACCTCCCCGACCAGGCTCCCACCACACTCAGGCCAGAAAGACACCACTAGGAGGCAGGGAAGCCTGAGGGGACCACTGACAAACCTCAGTGACATGCATAGCCCAGAAGAATGGCGTCTGCGGGACAACGCTGGTCACCAGCAGCCCCACCTCCCCAGTGACTCTGTTGACCGTGGTCAGCCAGTGCAGGTCCTGGAAGCACTCCCTCAGAAGCTGCACCAGGAAAGAACCCCTGGGGGAAGAGCAGGGGGATGGGGAAAGGGAGTGAACCCCCAAATCACCCCATCCTGTGCTGAAGTGCACCCCAACCTGCTGCTCCACTCCATCTGTGAAACCCCATGTGGTTAGCCAGGCAAACTCACTGCTCTAAAGAACACGCAAACCCACATTTAGGAGCATTATTCTGCACCCTTGACATTAGGAACTGTGTCCACTGTTAGAGCAGATGTGGGTGCGACAATCTTGTGGCATCTGGGGTGAGGAGAGTCACAAGCCCTCATTGTACAAACATGGAAAAGGGTTTAAGTCACTGTGGATCCTTAGAGCCTGGTTCTGATGCAGGAACTCCCGAAGAGCCCCCCTTCCCCAGAATTCTCCTCCCTGCCCCCAGCCTCTTCAGCACCTCCCCCCCATTGGGCCATTTCTATAGGGGCCATTTGCTCTGGCAGGTCTCAGTCTCCTCCATTCACCTCATTTCCATGGGAACTGCAAAGAAGGGTGTCCTGGGTTTCTCAGTCTTGCCGAGGTCACCGGCAGCTTTAGTTGGGAGCTGTGTACAAGCTGGAAGCAGAATATGGGGGTCCAGAAACACCAGCACTGCCCTAGAGGATCGTACCCTGCCCCCAGGAGGCCCTGCCCACTCTCAGAGGCTGGACAGGATGTGCCACAGAGCCACACCCCCTCTATCTCAGCCCCCAGCTCCACACTTGAGGGGGCTGAGGGGGAGGTGTGCCTGGGTTATATTCTTTAATCAAGAAAGCATCCTAGAGGGATGGAAAAGGGAAGCGTCTACACCAAGGGCTGACAGGACAAGCTGGGAGGGAGGGTGGAGAAGTAAATTAGGAGGTGCAAGGACATGTCCTGGGAAAAGGCGGCTCAGCATCTCACCAGGGGCTTTGGCAAATCCTTCTGCAGAAGCCTCCGAAACCTAGGGAGGAAAAGAGGATGGCCGCTCAGGCCGCAGGATCTACCTCACCACTTCCGTGAGGGTCCAAGGGGATTTGCCCGATGACCATGTGGGCTTTAGTTGAGTTGGAGACACCCACCCACCTCCATTGTCCTGGGATCCTCCCCCAACCCCAGAAAGAGGGGCAGGATGGAGGGAGGCAGTAGCCAGGGTGCTGCAGCAGGACTTACAGTCACGGAGGCCTGGGAGGTCGCTGCTGGCGCTTCCTGGGGGGTGTGGGGGGGTGGGAGAAAAAGAGGTGGAAATGGCTGTGCTGCGGGGAGGCGAGGCAGAGGCAGAGGCCGGGTGGCCTGCTTCTCACTCCAGCCCATAGTCCCCAACCAGGCTGGCTCCCTTCTCAACATTGTTCTCACCCAGAAACCTTCAGTCCCAGTTAAACCTGTGTCTGCACCCACCCTGCCTCTCCGCTGCTTTGCGCTAACCCCGTGGTCCACATAGAAGGCGCTGCTGCCGGATGGACACTCAAGGCTACAGTCCTACCAGGAGCCCCTATGTCAGTTCACTTTCCTTCTCCACTTGCTCTCCCAACAGGCTCAGGGGAAAGTGCAAGCAGTCCTTTGGGTGGGGGCAGTGGGGGCGTCTCATCACCCACATGACGGCACTCCCCCACTCTCTCTGCCATCCCTCTGTTACCATGGCCAAGTGCCCTCTGAGAGTGCTGGGCCCTCCTCCAGCTAACCCTGCCGGTCCCACATACCCTCTGGCAATGACCTCTTTGCTCCCCCTAGTGAAAGTGTGGTCTAGATTCCGGTCTACTTCCGCTCCTTCCCGGCAGGCTTTCCCAGAATGGCCCTTCCTGGGTCCAGCCAGGACCTCATGTTGCCACATCTTTCATGTTCTCCACCCTGAATTTACCTTGGTGCCCCACCCCTCTCCTTTCCTCTTGGCTTCCTTAAGATTGCACACATCTGCTTCTTTCCCTGGCTGGCCCTTTGCAGCTCACCCAATAAATGCTGGCCCATCCCAGGACTCGGTGCCCTCCATGGGCATCTCCACAGTCTCTCCTGACTCCCAAATCCAGATCTCCAGCCCTACTCACTCTCTGGGTTGACATGGTGACAAGATGCCCTCTTGGCAGCACAGCTAAGAGGTACCCCAGCTAAACAGAAGCTCCCCAGACAGCTTCTTAGTATGAGTAAACTGCATCATTACTACCTAGTGGTTCAGGCCAAATCCCTCTCTTCTAGCTCCCCACCTCAAATTGATCAGCAAGTTAAGCCATCGCTTCCTCTAAGACACACCATTACCCTCGTACTCTTCTCTCCACACCCACCACCCCACACTAGCCATCTCCATCTTTTGCCAGGACCAGAGCAATGTGGTCAGTTCCCCGCTGATACAATGGCCCCCAAGTCAATCACTGCCCAACCGACAACATGCTCTCTTCCAGACAAAAAGCAGGCACCATAACCCCACATCACAACCTTCCAACAACTTCCAACTGTGCTTACAAATAAACCCCAGTCTCTACTTGGCCTTGCCCCGGCTGCCACGAGTGACCATCCTTCCCTGACCTTCTGTCTGCCCCTTCTCTCCTTCACCCGTGTCAAACCTTGGGCACTTGTAGATGTTCCTGCTGCCTGGAAAGTTCTTCCCCTGGTCTGACTTGTCACCAAGATCTCAGTTGACATGGTGCTTCCTCACAGAGAGGCCTTCCTAAGAACCATCTAAAGAAGTGACCCTCATGTCACTTCATTTAATTCTTGGGTTAGTACTTACTAGCTGGCATTTTCTTATCTATTCACTAGTGTGATATCTATAGATATCTATCTCTATCCATCTTCCTGCTGGACTATAAGTATTAAATGAAAAATTACATTTGTCTTGACAATTTTCTCAATTGCTGAGGTAGTAAGAGTGTTTAGTACATATTAAGTTCTTGGTAAATATATATTTAATGAATGGAGAGGAGAGAGAGAGAGAGAGAGAGAGAGAGAGAGAGAGAGAGAGATCAGGGACAAATTTCTAGCCCTTTAATCCTGGTTTCCTCTTCCACTCAATGAAACCCACTTGCATTGACAGGACGGGATACACAGGAGGTGCTTAAAGGGCAGGTCCTGCAGTCACATTGTCTAAGCCCCAGTCTCCAGTCTGGACCCAGTTCTGATTCCTTTGCTCCAGGCTGGTGCTCTCACCTGCAGGGTGGCTCCGTACCTGTGCCCGCCACTGCCACTAAACCCACTTGCTCAGCAAAGTCCTGAGAGGAGGGCCTGCAAAGCAAGCCCACCTTGGGGCTGCTCGCTGTCAGCCAGGAGACCCCACCCCAGCTCCACGCTAGCCTGTGCTGCCACTACCCACTGCCGCCCAGTGGCAGTGCTAAAACTGTCCTTGAGCCAAGCGCCAAAGGTGTATTTTTATTTGGACTTTTCTAAATACCAGCCCCAAGAAACAATTAGCAGCAGCAGCAGTCTCCAAGGCTCACATTGAGTCACTCCTCTGGCTATAAAATGTGTGTGCTCCACACAAACCCCATGAAGGCCACATCCTGGTGGGAGCAGCAGACTATAAGTATTGAGGAGGTGTGACATCAGGGGAGCCTAAGAGCAGTGAAGAAACACCAAGCAAGGAGGGGAGGGAGCATCCAAGGCGGGGAGACAGCTGAATAAAGACGTGGAATTAGTGAGAAAGCAACCCCACAGGCTTTGGGAGAAGAGCCTTCTGGCTGAGGACAGCAGGTCCAGAGGCCCTCACGTAGGGATGTGCTTGGCGTGTTTGGAGAACAACATGGGGCACCGTGATAAGACACTTCCACTTTCTACCTGGACCACCTGAGACAGGGCTTCCTGCTTCTACCTGGACCAGGATAGATAAGAGCCTATCTGCAGGGTCCCTTTCAAACTTAACCTAGATGACTGGGTAGGCCACATCCATACAGCAGAATACCACCGAGCAAAGAAAGAATGGTTGACAGTAGTGGGGGTGGTGGCGAGAGGATTCACCAGAGACAGAGGGAACAGAACGGGCAGACAGACTGAAAACACTGCTACGGGGAGCAGCAGGTGAGACAGGAGAAGTCTGTTGTGCCATGTGGGTAGCTCCCTGGCCGGGGATCAAACTCACGCTGCAGTGGCTGCCAATAGCTTCATAGTGCTGAGCCTTAACCTCTTGCGCCACCAGGTAGGCCCAAGAATCACACACATTTACACAAACTCTAGAAAAGATCAACCTCCCCTAAAGTGGCAAATAGCAGGTCTATGGTGGCCAGGGACCATAAAGGGGGGAATTACTGACCGCTCAGGGGACAGGAGGACCTTTTGGATGATTGAAACAGTCTATGTTTATAATCGCCATCACATGGCTGCATGCATTTGTCAAAATTCATCAAACCATATACCTAGAGTGTGTTCATTCTACTTTCTGTAAGTTATACTTACATCAAAAGTTGTTTTTTTAATGTAAAATGGCTCAATCTTGGTTATGTCCCCACTCAAGCCCACCAGTTTTCTCATTATTATTATGTCTATATAAATATCTATCGCTGCTAAATCTGGCAGGGTGCTATCAATATTTCTATTTTGATACAATCTTTTCTCTAGGAGTTGACTATTTTTTCCCCCACTCCATTTATATTTCCTTAAATCTCTGGATGAGTTTCCTCAGTCTCTGTGGATGTTTATATGATACCTTTCCCTTCAATTTACCACTTTTCTTTCCTGGAGTCCTGTTTTCTCTTGGTCTGGCTGCTGCACCATAAGAGTTCTACCCTCTCTATTATCACCTGAGGAGTCTCATGTCCCTCTCCTGGTTTGGCTAGCCTGCTCCCAGAGTTCATCAATTGTTGGCTTATTGCTTCATTTTATTGGCGCACATCCTTCCAGTGTTTTCTGAGAACAGGTACATGGAACAAACATTGCTTGAGACCCTCTATTTATGAACAAGTTTTTAATTCTACCTGTATTCTAGAGTAATTTAAAATAGATTTGTGATTGGATATTATGTTCCTACAGAATTAAATGACACCACCCAATTCCCCCTCTGCCTTCAAAGTGGATTTCTCTTTATCCCAATATTCTAAAATATTTCCTTAAGGTGCATGGGAATAGGATTTTCATTTTCCCATTCATTATCCTGGGCACTCATTGTTTGCTTCAATCTGAAAACACATAACCTTCTCTCCTGGGCGATTCCATTACCTCATATAACACTCCCCATTCTACGACCCCCAATCTACCCCCTAATATGTTTACCTGAACACATCCTGGATGTGTATGTTACACCACTGAAGCTAATCCTCTGATTTTACCTGTTCTCTAAATTTTACCACAAAATTGTTTCATGATAAATCTCTCCCAAAAGCAATGATAAAACTTGACAAAACTGTCAAAAACAGCCATTTCCGGACTCTGGGAACTGACCAGAAGCATACAACAAATTGAAAGTGTCTGTCTATTAAATCACAGTAAGAACAATAAACTATGGGCCTTTGGATGAGAACAGTGTGTGTGGAGGATGTTGTGGTCTAGGATTTCTCCCACTCCCGGGATGGGCAAAGCTGTGGAAACGGGCCGTTTTGCAGGGGGCTGACTTTACTGGAGCAGATAGTGGGAAAGGCACAGAGCCCAGAAGCCGTCAACACCTTCCCGTCATGGTGAGCCCTTGGGAGAGGCCTACTTGCAGCCTGAACCCACTATTCTACTGGCTCCCTGCGCCCTTACCTCTGAAGTGCCTGTTCTGAGGCCTTGCCCAAATTTCTGTTAGGCTATTTCCTTTTCTCATCGATATTTAGCTTTTACTTTGTCCATCCTTTTGCTTGTTTTTGAAAAAATATTCTGGGTTTTAGTGTAGAGGGCCATAAACTTATTCTGTAAATATTTTTTGCATCGGGGCCACCTGGTCGCCAGCACAGTGGCTCAAGTCAGCTGCTGCAGTATGAATGCAGGGACAAAACAGAAATGGCTGGGGCAGACAACTCTGCTAAAACTTTATTTGTGGATACTAACATGTGGATTTCATGCCATTTTCATGTGTCATAAAATAGTATTTTTTCTCTTGATTTTTCCCAAACCATTAAAAATGTCAAATCCATTCTTAGAACTTTCATGCAGGGAAGAAAGCACAGATGTAGCCTCTCCTATTCCTTCTGCTCAGCACAACTACATTCTCTGGACATTGATATCAAACAAGCACAAGAAGAGTGTGACCCGAGGAGCAAGGTGCAACACAGTGATGACGTCCCTGGGCTTTCTTGCCCTGTAATATTTTAGAGTCAGAACTGAGGAACCCAAGAGGGCCAGGCAAATAAAGCCCCAATGAAAGCCTGCTCTCTCCCACCGCGGGACTAAGAAGTGGCCTCACATGAGAAAATTTCTAGACAGTAACTGCTCGAGTGCAGCTAAATCACACACTCAAACACCAACAAAGTGGGGAGCCTAGACTTCCACCATCACAAGGCCATGAGGAGTCACCCCACTCTGGCTGTGTCACAGAAGGTCAAGTAGGCAGCAGGGAATTCCATCTCCCTAGCCGGTGACAAACCAGCCCTACCCCTACCACAGTGGTCCTGCCTCTGATGTAGTGGAGACCACACCCACCCAACAGCAGTAAGCATACACACACACACACACAAACACACACACACACAGAGCTCACAATAGGGTGGCATCAGAGGATCCCTGTTGGAGTCAGAGCTCTCCAATAGGAACAAAATCACCTGCACCAGGGTGTCTGTGGGACCACAGATGGGAGCCAGAACTCACCCCAACAGTGACAAGGAGCCCCTACTGCCTTAGGAGGGAGAATGGGAAACCTCGACTTGTGTCCTCACCTGGCACTAAAGAGGCAGCACCTCTCTCCCTGCTGGGGCAGTGTCAGAGAAAGACAACTGAAACAGAAGACTTGCATAAAATCCAGTCTAGGGCCTCCCTGGTGGCACAAGGGGTTAAGTACCACACTATGAAGCAATCTGCAGCCACTGCAGCACGAATTCATTCCCTGGCCGGCCAGGGAGCTGACCCACATAGTGCAGCAGACCTCTCCTGTCTCACCCGCTGCTCCCCTCAGCAATGTATTTTAGTCAATTTACCTGTTCTGTTCCCCACTCTGTCTCTGGTGGATCCTCTCACCCCCCACATCTCTGGCCTGTACCCCAGCTTTTGTATGCATAAATAAATAAATCTTTAAAAAAAAATCCAGAGTCTAATAACATCATAAAAAAATGTCCAGGTTTCTATTGAAACTCATTCATCATATGAAGAATCAGGAAGATTTCAAACTGAATGAAAAAAGACCATTAACACTCACCAATACTGAGATGACACAGGCATAAGAATGACCTGACAAACACTTAAAAGCAGCCATGGTAAAATGTTTCAAGAGCAACGGCAAACACACTTAAAACAAGTGAAAAAACAGAAACCTAAAAGGAAGTCTTAGCAGAAAAATGAAAGATATTTTAAAAAAATAGTAAGTTTATAACTGAAAAATACAATAACAAATAAAAAGCTAACTTGAGGGGCATGAAGTAACCAGCAACTGTAAGATAGAACATATATAATATAATCAAAACATAATATAATCAGAACAGAGCGATAGTAGGTATTTAAAACCTACAGATTCAAAAAATAGAGTGAATCCAGAATAGCATAAATGAAATGAAATCCACACCAAGACACACCATAATTAAACTTCTAGAGACCAATAAAAATTTTGAAAGCAGTCAGGAAAAAAATAACACCTTATCTGTACAGGTAAACACTTTGAATAACAGCAGATTTCTCATCAGAAACCACGGAGGCAAGAAAGAAAGTACATAGTATTTCTCAAGTGCAACAGAAGAACCATATCCTAGAGTAAATATCCTTCAGGAATGAAGGGGAAATTCAGACATTCTCAAATGAAGGAAAATCTGTCACCAGAAGACTGTCTCTGAAAATACATGGCCAAAGGAAGTCACTAAACAAAAAGGAAGTGATGAAAGGAACCATGAGGCATCAGGAAGAAAGAACATGAAATGTGGGGAAAAATGTGGCTAAGTACAATATGCTTTTCTTCTCCTCTTGATTTTCTAAGTTATATTTGACAGTTCAAATAAAAATTATAACATTGATCTGGTTGTAGATTTTCTTTCATATTAATGTGGTTCTAAATGAACACAGAGGAATATTTAAGACAATTATAAACAGGGGAGGATAAAAGGAGGTAAGGTTTTCACTGAACTGATAAAATTGATAGATGGAGACTATGTTAGGCATATGTAATATAACATCTAGAGCAGTTACTTTAAAAAGTATACAAAGAGGGTCTCCCCAGTGGTGCAGTGGGTTGAGTGCAGCGCTGTGAAGCTGTCTGCAGCCTCTGCAGCACGTGGGTTCGATTCCCAGCCTGCCAGGGAGCAACCCACATGGCACAGCAGACCTCTCCTGACTTGCCCACTGCTCCCCTCAGCAGTTCTTTCATCCATCTGCCTGTTTTGCTTCCTGCTCTGTCTCTGGTGAATCCTCTCACCCTCCCATGCCTCTGGCCTGTACCCCAGCTCTTGTATAAATAAATCTTAAAAAAAAAGTATACAAAGAGATACACTAAAAAGCACTACAGATAAATCAAAACTGAATTTTTCAATGTTCAAATAAGCCATAGAAAAGCAGAGAAACAACAAACAGGACAAACAGAAAACAAAAATCAAATGGCAGACTTGAGCCCTAATATAAATAATTACAACAAATGAAAATGGCGTAAATATATGAATTTAAGGACACAGATGGGCAATACAGATTTTAAAAATGACCCAAATATATGGTATCCAAAAAATCTTACTGCAAATAAAATAATTTAGGGTAGGAAATTAGAAAAATATATATCATGCAAACATTAATCAAACAAAAACATATGTAGCTATATTAATATCAGATTAAATAGACCCCAGAGCAAGAAAATTACAAAAAACAAAGGTTATTATGTATAATTAATTATAAAATGATTACTATGCATTGAGAATGTATAGTAATCCTAAATATGTCTGTACCAAACAACTGTAAGAAACTGTATGCAAAACTCATAGAACTGAAGGGAGAAATACACAAATCTGTAATTTTAATTGGAGATGTCCACATCCCTTTCTCAATTGACAGAACTAGACAGAAAATCAACAACACTGAACCAGTAGTATCCATTGAACATACATAGAACACTCCATCCAAAGACAGCAGAATACACATCACTTAAAATGTCCACAGAACATACACCAAGATAGACAATATCCTGGGCCATGAAATAAGTCTCAATAACTGGAAAAGACCTCAAGTCATATCAAGCATGTTCTCTAATCAAAATAGAATTAAATCAGAAATCACTAAGAGAAAACATACAGAAATCTCTGAATATTACCAGCACTAGGAATGAAATGTGCTATCACTACAAACCCCACAGATGCAGAAAGGACAATAAGGGAATACTAAGAACAACTCTATGCCCACAAATACAAATATAAATGCCAAAGATGAAGTTTGACAACTTACACAAAATATCACTTTCTCAAAAAGTACAAACTATGATAACTCACCCATTCTGAAAAAGGTCATTTGAATAACCACATAAATATTAAATAAATTGAATTCATAATTTAAAACCTTCCAAATAAAGACATCTCCAAGCCCAGATAGTTTCTGTAGAATTCTACCAAATATTTAAAGAAGAATTAATATCAATTTCACAGTCTTTTCTAAGAAGAGTGAACATTTCCCAACTCATTGTACATAGCTAGAATTATTAAGATACCAAGACAGACAGTACCAAAAGAAAAAAAAAATCAGACCAGTATCTCCGTGAAAATAAATGAAAATTTCTTAACAAAGTATAAATAAAACTTAA
This sequence comes from Talpa europaea, assembly GCF_964194135.1. Lineage (NCBI taxonomy): Eukaryota > Metazoa > Chordata > Mammalia > Eulipotyphla > Talpidae > Talpa > Talpa europaea. Next base: position 78,109,553 of record NC_140076.1, read on the forward strand.
CACATAAAAATAATTATATACTAAGACCAACTGGGGCTTATTCTAGGTATGCAAAACTGGTTCAATGTTTGAAAATCCAATCAATACAGTCTACCAAAATAAGAGGTTAAAGAAGAAAAAATCACATGAACACATCGTTCAATACAGAAATGACATTTGACAAAATTCAACGTCTGTTATAAGTTAACTTATGTCCCATCAAAAGGATATGTTGAGGGACCTTCCTGGTGGCAAGGGGTTATCTCAGCATTACGAAGCTATCGGCAGCCACTGTAGCATGAGTTTGATCGCCCGCCAGGGAACTACCCACATGGCATGGCAGACCTCTCCTATCTCGCCTGCTGCTCCCCTGAGCAGTGTATTTCAGTCAATTGCCTATTCTGCTCCCCACTCTGTCTCTGGTGAATCCTCTCACCTCCCTGCACCTCCTGGTCTATACCCCAACTCTTATATGCATAAATAAATAAATCTTTAAAAAAGAAAAGATATGTTGACATCCTAATCCCTAACACCTCAGAATGTGACTTTAATGGGAAATAAGGTCTTCACAAAGGTAATCAAGTTAAAATGAGGTCACTAGGGTGGGTTCTAGTCCTACATGATTCTGTCCTTATGGAGAGGAAATGTGGACACAGACAGACACGGAGGGAAGACTATGAAAAGACATACAAGAAGGCCATGTGAGAACAGAAGACTGGCGTGACAGGATCTATAAGCCAGAGAATGCTGGCAAATCAAAAGAAGTCAGGAAGAGGTGCGGGACGACTCCCCCACAGATTTCAGAGGGCGCTTGCACTGCTGACACCTTGGCTTTAGATTTCTAGACTCCAAAACTGTGACACAATAAATGTCTGTTGTTCTAAGTCACTTGATTGTGGTATTTTGTTATAGCGGTACTAAGAAAAGAACGCAAGACCCATCCTTCACAAAAACTTAGAAAAATAGGCATGGGGATAACTTCCTCAGTCAATAGAGTATCTGAAACAACCAACCAACAAAACAAAACTATGGATACATTATACTTCGTTGTGAAAGACTGAAAAAAATGGAGAAATCAACCTGTCCAATTTCAATACCACTTATAGTATTGACCCTGGGAGGTATGGGCAGATGCACAAACAGATCAATGGGATAACACTATGAACCCAAGATAAACCCACACAATTACGTCTGCCTAATTTTTGATAAAGCTGCAAAAGTAATTTAAAGAAGGAAATTTACAGCATTTTCAACAAATGGGTGCTGGAACAGATGGACATCTATAGGCAAAAAGAAAATGAATCTGAGTTTCACAGTTTATATACAAATTAACTCAAAATAGATAATGGACTTGAATGTAAACTGTAAAACTACATAACTTTTAGAAAAAAACATAGAAAATCTTCGAGTTCCAGGGTTGGTCAACATGTTCTTAGACTTGACAACAACAAAACACCATTCATAAAAGGGAAAATTGACAAACTGCACTTAAATGAATTTAAACCTTTTGGTGTGGTGGAAAAAAAACTCTGTTAAAGTAGATGAAAAAATGAGCTGCACTGTAGGAGAAAATATTTACAGATCACAAAGCCAGCACAGGACTAGTATCTCAAATATATAAAGAACTCTCAAACTCCATGACAAAAAAAAAAACCCAAAATAATACAATCAGAAAATGGACAAAAGAAATGAAGAGGATTCATCAAAGAGGCTACACAGATGGCAAATGTGCACATGAAAAGATGTTCAACCTGATGAGCATTAGTGATACTAGTGCAAATTTAAAACTGTAGATATCATCATCTACCCATCAGAAGGGCTATAAAAACAGTAACTGGTTAACTTAAGGTAGTATATGTTGATTTTTAATGATGCACCACTGAAACTTGCTATAATGTAATGTTACTTCAACTAATTTAAAAAATAAATAAAATAAATAGTGGGCCTCCCTGGGGGGACAGGGAGTTCTATCTCTGGCCAGGGAAGTGACCCATATGGAGCAGCAGACCTCTCCTGTCTCACCCACAGCTCCCCTCAGCAGTGTTATTTCAGTAGATCCTGTTCTGCTCCCCACTGTCTCTGCTGAATCCTCTTACCCCTCTGCACCTCTGGCCTACACCCCAGTTCTTGCATGCATAAATAAAATAAATCTCAAAAAAAAAAATAGTGACAACAGTCAATACTGGAGAGGATACAGAAAAAATAGATCATTCATACATTCCTAGTGTAAATATAAAATGGTAGAGTCCCTCTGAAACTGTTTGGCAGTTTCTTAAAAGAGTAAGCATTCAGTGACCATACCACTCACCAATTGTACTTTGGGGCTTTTATCACAGAGAAACACACAAACTCTACATGAAAGTCTATAGCAACTTTATTTGTAATAGTCCCAAACCAGGAACAATACAGATACCCTCCTATGTATCAATGGTTAAGCAAACTGTGGTACACCCATACCAAGGAATACTACTCAGCATTAAAAGGGAACAAGATAGGGCCTCTCCGGTGGCGCAGTGGTTGAGCGCTGGGTTGCGAAGCTACCCACAGCCTCTGCAGCGCCGGTTCGATCCCCGGCTGCTCCCCGGCCACCGGAGGAGGGTCCCACATGGCGCGCAGACCTCTCCTGCCGCCTGCTGCTCCCCTCAGCAGTGTACTTTGGGCCTTCTGCCTGCTCTGCTCCCCCTCTGGCTCTGGTGAATTCTCTCACCCTCCTGCGCTTCTGACTGTACCCAGTGCTTGTATAAATAAATAAATAAATAAATAAATAAATAAATAAATAAATAAATAAATAAATCTTTAAAAAAAAAAAAAGGGAACAAGATATTGATATAGTAACACCCTAGATGAATTGCCAAAAAATATTCTCGGTGAAAAAAGTCAATTCCAAGAGGCTACATATCATATCATTCCATCTGTCTAACATTCTTGAAATTATGAGATTAGATTATAGAAATGGAGAACAGATTAATGGTTGCTAGGGTTTGAGGTGGGGATGGGGATGGGAGGGAGGTGGCGATGGCTATATCAGGGCAACTGAGCAATCCTTCTGGGGATGGAAATGCTCTGTACCTGGACTGCATCTGGATCACCTTCAGGCTGTGATACTGTTCTGCAAGATGTTAGCACTGGAGAAAACTGGGTAAAAAGTAAAGGGGATCTCTCCCTATTGTTTGTTACAGCTGCCTGTGAATCTATGATTATCTCAAAATTAAATGTTCATCAACAAACAACGCACTCTAAACTTGCCAGCAAGATGAACATGGGTAATGGGCCAGACCTGAAACGCTAGCTAGAGTCTGCTGACCCTATCCTAACCCTTTGTTGGTTATCTTATTGCAAATATTCTCTCCCAATTTTTGGTTTGAATTTATATAATCTTTCAAAGAAGATAAATTCTTATTTTCAGTCACCCAGCTACTCTTTCTCGGCGAACTCTTGATGTCTTTGTCAACAAATTTTATCCTACTCTGAAGTCATAAAGATATTCTTTCATTTTTTTTCTTAAAGTTTTGTCTCGCACATTAAGTATCCAGCACAACTAGGATTTTTGTCTATAAGACTGCAATATAATGCCTCCCTGGTGGTGCAGGGGTTAAAGAGTCAGTGCTGAGGCCCCGAGTTTGATCCACAGCTAGGGAGCTGACCCACAAGGAGTAGCAGACCTCTCCTGTCTCACCCTCTGCTCCCTTTAGCAGTGTATTTTAGTGGATCTGCCTGTTCTGTTCCCCACTCTCTCTCATGAATCCTCTCACACCCCCACACCTCTGGCCTACACCCCAGTTCTTGTATGCATAATAAATTTTAAAAAAAAAAGGATTGCAATATAACTTTACATTTTAATACATGAATAAGCAATTGTCCCAGTTCAAAAACTTTAGTGTCCAGACTGTCACCAGCAAACTCAATTCTACCACAGAAATAAGAAGCGTCTACATTGGCCTGAGCCTCTTTCTGGGCTCCCTAATTAATGTTTTATTGGGTCAAACTGTCTATCCTTAGCCCAGTACCACAGCTTCTTCTGGTTGGGCAAAATCCCCCAACATTCTTTTCAGGAGGAATGTCTTATATATTATTGAGCTTTTGGTCTTTCACATAAATTTAGAATCAGCCTGTCAAGCAACTGAGGAAAAACCTGTGGCAATTTTGATTGGAATTACATGGAATTAATAGATGAATAGACAGCTCTTAAATAACTCCTTTTGTGGCTTCCTATCCATGAATATTGTACTTTTCCTACTTAAATCTTCTATAAAGACTTACATAAAGTTCAATAAAGACTTCCAATAAAGTTTAATTATTTCTCCTGGAGAGGCTATGCTTACATTTTGTTGGACTGATTCCTAGATACCTTAATTTTTTTAAATTACACTTATAAATGGCATATTTTTAAAATTATTTTTATTTATGCACAGCAAATATTAATGCAATCAATTTAGCATACCTGCTTGTATGTATCCAGCTACCTTATCCAACTGTTACTTCTAATATTTTATATTGAAATACCTTTTCTAATATACTTTACTTATACGTAAAGTATAATATGCTTTACTTCTATACACTTCTAATATGCTTTTTTAAAGATTTATTTTATTTATTTATGCATACAGGAGCTGGGGTATAGGTCAGAAGTGCGGAGGGTGAGCGGATTCGCCAGAGACTGCCCATTTGTGTCTATGCAAACATCTTTCACTTTTCTGTCCCTTTTTCTAATAAACCTGTTCTTTAAAATAGAGCTAATGTCTCTTCATTGTGTGCCGCCAAAAGGGGAGCTCTGGTAAAATCTTTTTGCGTGTGCCCACAGTTGAGTCTTATTATAAGTCCCTTTAAGTACACAGGTGAGGACCCACAGTCAGGCAACCCATTTCATATCAGGGTTGCCTGTAACAAGAGGATTCACCAGAGACAGAGTGGGGGGCAAAACAGGCAGATCTACTGAAATACACTGCTGAGGGGAGCAGTGAATGACACAGGAGAGGTCTGCTTTGCCATATGTGGGTTAGCTCCCTGGCGGGTGATCAAACTCATGCTGCAGTGGCTGCCCAAAGCTTCACAGTGCTGAGACTTAACCCCTTGTGCCATCAGGGAGGCCCCTAAGATCATATGGTTTTTATCTCTTAACCTGTTAAGGTAATAAAAGACATTTACAGTTTTCTAATATTAAACTTCTTTTAGCATAGTTGGAGAAGAAAACAACTTGTCATAATATACTACCTTCATTAGCCAATATTGACTTCATTTTGCCGATATTTTGTTTAAAAAGTGTGCAAGTATATTCATGAGTGGAAACAGCCTGCAATTTCTGTCTTAGGCTATCCTTTCTGGTTTGATATCAAGGTTTTACTGTCTTCATAGAATGAACTAGGTATTATCCCTCCTATTTTATACTTTTGAAGAATTTATGTAAAATTAGAATTTTTTGTTCCTGGAAGATTTGGTAAAATTTGTCTATAAAATAAGCTGAGCCTGATGTTCACTTTATAAGATTATAAGCTATGATAAAATTACTATCAAAGTTATAGGATTATCAAATTCTTATTAGTTCAAGACAATGACATGCTTTAAGAAATGAGTCCATTTCTTCTAAATTTTCAAATTTATTACCGTATTATCTTCTTATAGTCTAGCCTCTGCTGCATCTACAGTTAAGATCTCCTTTTCCTTGCTAAGATTGCTTTATGACCTGTTCTTCTTTCCCTTATTGGCTTGATTAATCATGCCAGAGAATGTTCTATTTTATTGATCTCTTTAAAGAAAAAAATTTTGGCTTTATTGATGCCTTCTCTATGGCAACTTTGTTTTTTATGCTTCTTCCTGCATGTACCTGCCACCTCCCCCTGCTTCACCGAGATATAATTGACATACAGTTGTAGCTTTATTTACAAATTTTTAAACTTTAATTTTTCATGTCTGCTTTCCATTTGGGCTTATTTCTTTAATCAACTTTTAGCGTATTAATTTTCAACCTGTCTTCTCTGCTCATTTAAGCATTCAATACTAACACACTTCCCTGTAAGTACTGCTTTCACTGCAACCCACAAATTTGTGACGAGAAGTATTTTCCTTATTGTTCAATTCTGTCTTTTTTAAATTTCTGTTACAATTTCTTTTTTGACCCATGTGCTATTTATTTAGGAATGTGCTTTTAAATTTCTATATCTATGGCTGTTGGTGTTCATCTTCTGGTTACTTATTTCTAATGGAAAAGTACTGGGACTATTCCTGGGAAACTATATTCATCCCAAGAGGAAGCAGGGTGAGCCCCATAACACTCTTCACTAGTATCTGGCTCTGGCAAGGCAGAACTTACTCTCTCACCCGAAATAACTTTAAAACTGGAAAATATATGAACTGTTTCTGGCACAAGCTCATGCTAGTGGACAACAGAGGACAGGCGCCTGAACAAAGGAAAGCTCAGGAGGTGGGCACCACACTCACCCTGGCCTGTGGTCTGGGGCATTTTTCCCAAACCACAGCAAAGGGAAACAGAACTCTAGCAGACAGTGACATCTCACTGGGCAGAGGAAGTGCAGATAACAGTGTAGGTGCCAGGAATACATGGACAGAAAGTCCCAGAAATCTAGGGGCTCACTTCAAGTCCTTGGCTGAATCCTAAGCTGCCCGAGTGAGGATACTTTCTAAGGGGCTAGAAGGGATGGCCTGCTACAGAGGTGTGGGAAAGGGGCTGAGATGGTACAACACGAGGCCTCACAGTGCTACGAGACACTGCAGTTCTAACACAGCAAGGGTGGACAGACGGGGGAACACTAGGCCTCTCAGCTGAGACTGTATAAGGCCAAGTCCCGGGAAGAAGGATTTGTCCCAGAATCAAGGCCCAGACTGAAGTATACCAATTCCAACCAAGAAAACTGACTTCTATAAAACCCAAAGATTGCTGGAAAAAAACACTAGACATCATTGTAAAAAAATAATAATACAAAATACAACAAAACAAAAACAGACAATTACAAACCAGAGACATCCTGCAGGGGAGGAGGAGGAGAGGGATCAGAGGGAGGGAGGGAGGAGCCCAGGGGACTGAGGTGATGGTGCACGGGTGCATTGGGGAAGGAAATTTTGTGGGGACTACACCTGAGGGGTGGGGGGAAGCAAACATTGTTTAAAAATGAACAATGAGGGCCTCCCCGGTGGCGCAGCGGTTGAGCGCTGGGTTGCGAAGCTGCCCGCGGCCTCTGCGGCGCCGGTTTGATCCCCGGCTGCTCCCCGGCCAACGGAGGAGGGTCCCACATGGCGCGCAGCCCTCTCCTGCCGCCCGCTGCTCCCCTCAGCAGTGTACTTCGGTCCTTCTGCCTGCTCTGCTCCCCGCTCTGGCTCTGGTGAGTTCTCTCACCCTCCCGCACTTCTGACTGTACCCAGTGCATGTATAAACAAACAAACAAACATAAATAAATAAAAACATGCCTCTATTAAAAAAAATTAAAAAAAAAAAAAAAAAAAAAAAAATAAAAATGAACAATGATTAAAAAATAAATTAAAAAATTTAAAAAGGGCCTCCTCAGTGGCGCAGCAGTTGAGCGCTGGGTTGCGAAGCTGCCTGCAGCCTCTGCAGCACCAGTTTCGATCCCCGGCTGCTCCCCGGCCACTGGAGGAGGGTCCCACAGGACGGTCCCACACGGCGCACAGACCTCTCCTGCCGCCCGCTGCTCCCCTCAGCAGTGTACTTCGGTCCTTCTGCCTGCTCTGCTCCCCGCTCTGGCTCTGGTGAATTCTCTCACCCTCCCGCACTTCTGACTGTACCCAGTGCTTGTATAAATAAATAAATAAATAAATCTTTTAAAAAAAAATTAAAAAACACTTGTGAAACGTAAAAAAAAAAAAAACCACCATTTAGAGAACATGTATGTAACATAAACTCTCTCCATATAACATCCATAGGGCCTCCCTGATGGCACAGGGGTTAATTAAAGTCTCAGAGCTATCAACCTATTGCCAGCCACTGTGGCATGAGTTCAATCTCCAGCCAGGGAGATACCCACATGGTGCAGCAGACCTCTCCTGTGTTGCCCGCTGCTACCCTCAGCAGTGTATTTCAGTAAATCTGTCTGTTCTGTTCCCCACTCTGTCTCTGGTGAATCCTCTCACCTCCCCATACCTCTGGCTAGCACCCCAGTTCTTATATGCATAAATAAATAAATCTTATATATATATATAAAACATCCACAATATCCAAAAAACTATAAAATCGGGCATCCCTGGTGGTGCAGTGGTTGAGTGCTGGGCTGCGAAGCTGCTCGCAGCCTCTGCAGTGTCTGTTCGATCCCTGGCCTCCTGCTAGGGTCCCACAAGGCGCGCAGACCTCTCCTGCCATGCCTGCTGCTCCCCTCAGCCGTGTATTTCATCAGTCTGCCTGTTCTGCTCCCGGCTCTGGTGAATTCTCTCACCCTCCGTGCTTCTGACTGTACCCAGTATTTGTATAAATAAATAAACAAATCTTTAAAAAAAAAACCCCACAAAACTATAAAATCACCAATTGGTAACGAATCCTGAAATAGTGACCTATAATAAAGGAGGTAAGTGTCCACAGAACTGAAGCCACCAATGACCTAGATGTTAGAATGAACAGGAAATTATTTTATAACTATCATAAATATGTTAAAGAACCTAGAAGGTAGACAAAATGGGTGAAAAGATGGAAGATTTCAACAGAGAAATGGGACATAAAAAAGAACCAAATGGAAGTTGAAACTCTCACTATCTAAAATGAAAGCTGCACTATTTGGACTTAATAGCAGCAGCAGAGATTAGAGAATTCCACAAGTCAGTTTAGCAGAGTGGAAAAGCCTGAGACCAGTTAGCCAGGAGGTATGGATATGCTCAGCGCCCAGAGTGGCTGCAGAACAGGCAGAGGGCTGGGCTCGAATGGGACAGGCTGTGACCTAGGGAGTTAAAGGTCATCTGAAGTACAGTAGTTACAACTGTGGGATCAAGTTAAGCAGGGAAGCGAGATTTATAGTTAACAGAGTGCTGAATAGCGAAGAATCACCAGTGGCCATAGAATTAGGGTCCCAATGTATCCAACCATTACAGCCATTACACCACCAGACAGCTGGGCAAACTCCCAGCACAGCCCTCGATGCACACAACCTAGCAGTGCGGCTGGGCAGGCTGCTTACAAAGCCTTCCCTTGATTCTGCTGCTTGTTAATGTTTGAGGACTGCTCTTCTAGAGCAAGAGCAGTGAGGAAGGTGGAGGGCCGAGTGGCATGCTGAAGTATTTTGGAGACGTCCCTTCACGAGATGACAAAGTTGGGACATGGCTAGAAGAACGAAAAACTGTGGCCAAGCAGAAGAAAAGATCATCAAAGCACCATGGTCTAAGAAATAAGGCCGGTGTCAGACAGATCAAGAACATGGACACTGAATTCAAGTGCCGAGAGGAGAAAGAGACTGTTGATAAGGGGATGTGACACAAAGACAGTGGATGAACGAAACCAACAAGGTCACTAGAGTGAGATCTGACAGCTGCCCTTCCAAAGAGAGAGGCTGTAAGAGAAAAGAAGAAAAATAGTTTCTGCAACTAGCAGAGTCACTCTGATAGTCTTACTGTGGCCCTTCTGATCCATCTGGAAATTCCCATTCTCAACCAGTCCCCCTTGGTGGCTGGCCCTGCTAGCTTCCTGCCAGCATGCATTCTCTCCTCGCTTGCTGAGAACCCCAATGACATCTGTTTAAAAAGCTACATTTCCCAGTCTTCTTTGCATGTAAGACCATGAGTTGTAGTTCTGTCCAACAAAACATAAGCATAATGGTCAGGGATTCTAAGAAGGCAACATCTGCGAGGACGTAAACCCTTTACTCTGCTGCTCCCCTTCTTCCTGCCTGGAACCCTGACAACATCATGGAATCCCCACACCAACCTTCAACTTCACTCCCTACCTCCTGAATTCTTTTCCAGGAAGAAAATAAAAGAGCTAACTTGTTTAAATCACTGTTGTTCAAAATTTCCTTACATATGTACCATATCAGGTCAGTCCCTAACAAGTCAGGCCCTTAAAGTGGGGGTCTTTACTCATGGTTCACCTCTACCTACTGGGCCCACCCCACGGGCCTTTCCTTCTCTGGCCACAAAGCAGCACCACACCATGCACTACACTACTCCCACAATCCAACCTCCCCTTCCCATACCTCCTATTTTGGCAGTGTTTGTCTTCCTGCCAGGAAGGACCAAATTTTATTCACTTTTGTCTTACACCTCACTCTTAGCAGCTAGAGCAAGGTTATGTAAACTATACTCAATTAATGTTTGCTACGTTAAATCAGTAAGAACCTTACTTCCAACATCCCAACTGATTACCTAATGACCTTTATGTCCTTGCCAATAGTTTTCCTTTATTGAAGATTTCCAAGTTTTCTGCATCTCACCTTGCTCCTAATGATTAAAAATCCTAACAGTTCCCTAATTCCATCCAAGCTCCTGCCTTCTGCAGAAGACAAGACCAAAGGAGGATGGCCAAATTCAGCCAAACTCTGCAGAATGAAAACAAAGCACCTTTGATCACGGTGAAGCCAGAAGACATACCGGCAGCTCCTGGGGTCTCTCAGCCACGTCCTGGGTCCTCTTGGAAGAACTTTTGCTTGCATTCACGTACAATTTTCGTTTGTGGAAGAGCTTCCCGTTCAGCTTCTGTATTGCCAGTGCCACATTCTGCACGGAGCCCAGATCCACAAAAGCAAAGCTGCCAAGGAAGGAGAGGGAGCAATTCCAGGCACCCATTAGAAGAGAACTGAAGGCACCAAGCTTGAGAAACACAGTGTGACCCCACACAGACATTTGGGTCAATGATAGACCACATGCGTGAGGATGGTCCTGAGAGGTCTAGCCTAGACTAGGTGTGCTGCAGGCTAGCCCATCGAGGTGGGTGTGAGCACACTCTATCACGTTTGCAATATGACCAACCCTGGCGTTAAGTCTGCTCCCCACTTGCAGCAGCAGAGGAGGGCCTGTCCCACACACACAAACAAGCCACACTAGAGTCCGGACTTGGGATGGGCAATGGACAATCCGGGCATCTGGAGATCAGAAGACACGAGGGGACGGTCACCATACACCCCAAGGTTACACTCAGGCATCCTTCATGCCATCCATCCCCCAAAGTTCAAAGCAACTTTATTGCTTTGAAAAGAATAAAGGGAAAATATGAGTAGACCCAGTTTTCAGGAGTAACCCAGGCTGAGGGAGTACAGTAACTTACCTCAAGCCAGAAAACCAAACGAGGACACAACCCAAACAAACCCAGGTCTCTGGACTTTAAACCAAGGTTGTATTGGCAAGGCAGTACGGGCTGCTGGGTCAGAGGGTTAAATATGGACAGGGGGGTTCCCAAATGTCACTTTGCCAAGTCACAATGGGTGTGGAAGTTGGGAGTTGTTAGCTAGACTGCAGTATCAGTGTATCCGTAAAATGGACAAGAGGAAAGGAGTTGCTTCCCAAAAAAAACAAAGGAAGAACTGTCATTACCATTTGCAGCCATTCTGGATTTTGTGGACATGGAGAGGGTTAAAGTCCTTTAGAAGACTCCAGATTTCCTCCTACAAATGGCAGAGTATAAATGAGAAAGAGACCCAGAGACAGAACTTACAACCAGTTCTCAAGGTTCTAGATCCCCAACCACCTACACTAATCAACTGACCATGTTTACTGAGAATCTACAGTGTGCTGCAGTATGTGCCAGGTTCTGTACTAAGTAATGCAAACACAGAGACCAGAAAGACACAAGCCCCACCTCCAGATGAAGTACAACAGTGGAGTGGGGCTGCAGGCAAGACCGGGGTAAACCCACCATTTCATCACAGGCGATCAATTCCCTGGGGAGGGAGCGCAGCCAGCTATAGGAGCACTTAGTTAAACCCAGATTTGGAGCTAGAGGCGGTAGTAGGGCAGACTGCCAGGAGGAAGTGGCTTGTAATTGATAAGGAATCTAGGCTATCTCCCCTTCATCTGCCTGGGCAGGGAGGCTTGCTTTACCTAAACCCACTCTGGAGAGCTGACCACCTATGCTGAATCCCTTTTGTATTCAAGGCAACCTGCTTTCAGTTCTTCCATCAAGCATTCAGTCAACATGCTGCAGCCTTACGCTGAATGGACCAGTACCTATGGATTGAATTCAGCCTAAGCCCTGCACTCAGAGCTTCCAGTTTAGCAGGGATACACACAGGTGGTCTGTGGGGGGGGGGGGGGGGGCAGGGTGAGTCAGAGTAAGAGGAGGACAGGAAAGCACAGGGAGGGAGATGAGTTCTTCTGTGGTCTCTGATCTAGATGCTCAGATCCACACCTACTTTACACCTCTCCCCACTTTCCTCAGCATAGCCTGGCCTCCATGCAGGGAAGGCCACCGTCCCCCTCCCTGGTAATTTCGCCACATCTACCCTCAACTCCCTCTCCCTTCCTGGTGCACCCCAGGCCCATTCCATTCTGCTGGCTTGGCCCTGTTCCCTACACACAGGCCTTCCTGGACTTGAGATAGCGTCCTCGCAACCCCTATGCCCTTTTGAGCTACACCCTATTTTTCCTCTTTTCTGCCAAACTTGTAGAAATAGTCGTCTCCACCTAATGCCTCCATTTCCTCTCCGCCCACTCCCTCCCTGCAGTTTGGCTTCTGTGCCTGCCCTACTGAAAGAGCATTCTGGAAGGTCACAGATGCGCTCCCACTGCCAATGGCAACTGCTTTTCTCCAGGCCTCCAAGCTCAGCAACTACCTGGACGTCTGGGTACTTCCTCCTCCCTTAGCTCCCACAGCACATTACACTTGTAAATTCCACAACTGTGATGAAAACCATTTTTTCCCTAGGAAACTCTATTTCGGAAAAATGTATATTTATACCATCTCCTTTTAAAAGTGGCTTTTACCAATCTAAAGTCACTTTGTTGGCTTAGGAAAATAGAAATACATTATGTATAACTCATTTTTCTCAGTCTTCATGTTTATATTACATTTAAATTCAAATTTTCTAATTTGCTTTACTTTTAAATATTTAATGCTTATTACACATGAATCAACAAGATGCTGAGCAACAAGCAATTTGTGAGAACAAGCAATATGTGCTTAGCATTTTCAGTTTATAAAGTACTTTCATATACCTTATTCCATTTGATCTTAAAACCACCCTGTCAAGTGCACATTATTATTGTCCTCATTCTCAGAGGCATAAAACAAGGATCAGAGAGATTAAGTGAGTTCCTTAAGATGACACAGCCCATTTGGAGTAAAGATTTGTACACACGGCTTCTAATCCTATATTCTGTTCATTATCTCAAGCAAAACCATAGCTGTTTTCACTTCAGGTTTTATCACCATCAAAATAAAAGACAGTTATTTAATAATTTTCTATCTTCTATAGCAGGTATCAAGAAATCTAAGCCTTGAGCCAACCCCAGCATACCACATTTTTGTAAATAAAGTTTTATTGAAACAGTCACACACATTCCTTTCCTTATGGTCTATGGCTGCTTTCATGCTACAAAGGCAGAGTTGTGTGTGACAGAGGCACGTGGCCTGCAAAGCATATTTACTATCCGACCCTTTGCAACGCTTGCCAACCCCTCTTCTAGAGTGGTGGTTTGAAAGTCTCACTGCAAACGAGGTTCAGCTGGAGAGTTCCTTTTCTTCCTTTTCAAGTACGGATGCCTGGTCCACTGGTGGTCAAAATTGGAACCTCTGGGGGTGGGATCAAATCATCAATATTTCTTAAAAGCTCCCCCAGACAATAGTAAGTAGCCAAGATGGATCACTCCTGTGTACAGTAGCAAGCAGATTCAGGAAGCACTGGTTTTCAAAAAATGTGCTCGAGGGTGAGAGCGCCACCACCAACGCATAAATACAAAAAATGCCATGCCACCACCTTTCACATGGGACTCATGCCCTAACTGTGACACTGTTGCACCGTTTAATTTATTAATTTTTTTGATGGATTAGAGATTTCACGAGTCTTGGTACATTAGGCTAAAATTGCTGCCTTCCCCTTAGGGAAACTTTCACATCTCATTTTAAATAATGAAAATAATCTCTTTGATTTTTTAATTATAAAAGCATTAAATGTTTATTAGAGAAAAGTTAAAAATCACAGATAAGCAAAAGAAAAGTATCATCTGTAATTCCTACCACCAACTCTGCTCTACCTTTAGCTTTGTAACCTATTTCACTTAATCATTACCAAATAATACCTCTAAAACATTCAATCATTAGCAAATAATTATTTAATCAATCATTACCAAAATCATTACCAAATAATACCTCTAAAACATTCCATCAATCATTACCAAAATAATACCTCTAAAACAGATATAGTGTTATAAGGCAACATCACCTCTATAATTTTAAAAATCATTATCAAAATCATCATTTAAGGGATCTATAGCCTGTTAAGTATGGCACCACTACCTGAAGTAGGTACTTTACTATTGTTTGCAAAATAATGATTTTTCTATCATTTCTTCTGCATTTATAAGCTAGAGTTCTCACTAAAGAATTTTCATCCAGTAGGGTCATTTGTTTGCATTGAAATAGCATTTATGTTGGAAAAGTAGAATACATATTCTTTCCCTTTAACTATCAGGTGTTATATATTCATTAACTATTGTCTTTGTACCTTCAACTGTATCTACTGAATTGTATTTCTTTCTCCTTTCCCTGGGAATTGTTACAGATTATTTCCGTCAAGGTGCATTTCAATCAAGTGCAGTCATTAGTATTTCTGATGTCAAACTGTCCTATCTTTGGCCGATAGTACCTGCTCTTCTTTGCTTGTTCTTGTGTCCTTTTATTTTCACTTGGAAACTTTCAAACATACTGTATATAGAAAATAGTATAACAAATCCCTATATAGCTCAGCAATCCTCAACTCATGAACACTCCCATTTCATCTACACCTTCTCCCTGCCAGGAGACCAATCTGAAATAAACCTCAAACGCCTCATCATTTTATCTGTAAATATTCCAGCACGGCTCGGCCTCTAAACACAACTTCCCCGTCATTTCAAACAAATCACAAGAGCCTTTTCTGACGTTGGCATAACACCTCCAAATCTGAACCAATCATTTCTATGAGGAGGCCTGGTTCTGCTCAGGGGTAATGGTGTTTAGAGTACACAATCTGGAGCTCAGAGTGTTTATTGCGACTTGGTCACCAGCGCACTAAGGACTCTCAATATGTACCTTTAAAGAGCAAAACAACCACACTACATGCATACCAATTCATATATAAGAGCTATAAGTAGTTTTTAATTTAACTTCTTTGATTTTATTTTTATATCTTTACTCTTATGTGGAAAATTCCTAACATGAATCTAATTACTTGTTTTATCCTACATTACATATGTAACAGGTCCAAATAACAATACCATGATTATTACCTACAACAAAATTAGTGAGTAAAGTTCAAGATTTCTTTGCAGTTCTTTTTTACCCCTGTCTTATACCCTACTGAGGGTATATAGCCAAAACTCTGTATTCAAAGGGCAATTTGAATAAATCTCTCTGACAGCAAACAGGTTATATCACCAAATCATTTTCAGTTTTCAGGCAGTACTTTTTTCCTGCATGACTTTGATTTATTTATGAAAATATTTATAAATTCAAAACAATAATACAAGGTTATTCAGATATTGTGCTTCCCTCTTCCTCCTGTCTCCTTCCCTTTTCCATTCCTTCCCCCATAAACACTGTAATTCCTTCATATTCTTCCACTATTTAGTTCTGCCAATTTAAAGATACTCTATTCTCTTTCTCTCTTCTGATATAAAAGATTTGTTTTGTTTCTAGGTATATATTTAAGGTACAGCCAAAATTATCTGATGACAGATGGAATGTGAAGTGTGGGGGAAATGTAAGGTGTGAAAGGAGAATATTTCTCAGGTTTTGGGCCTGAGTACAATGATGTTGCCACTTACTGAGATGGGGAGAAACAGGCAGGGCCTACCAGGACCTCAGTTTTGGACACATTAAGTTTGAGATGACTATTATTTATCCAAGCAGAGATCACAAACAAGCAACAGAATACACAGGTTTAGAGTTCAGGGGAAAGGTACAAGTGAAAAACATTGATAACTGAAGTTATAATTTTCTACAATCACTGTCATCTGCATTAATGATGCCCTTCTTTCCTTCCTTCCTTCCTTCCTTCCTTCCTTCCTTCCTTCCTTCCTTCCTTCCTTCCTTCCTTCCCTCCCTCCCTCCCTCCCTCCCTCCCTGCCTCCCTCCCTCCCTCCTTCCCTATTCTATGTCTTTCTTTTTCCTGACCTTAATGCATTAACCAAAATGACCAGTTCAAGGCTGACAGAAATAGCAATAGCCAGTACTCCTATCTTGTTTCTGACCTCTAAGGGAAAGCTATCAAATTCATGTCATTAAGTATTGTTTGCTGTCCATTTTTAAGTCCTAGATCAATCTAGAATACATTTGAGGTAAAGGTCCAGTTTCATTTTTCCTGCATGGATAAGCAAATGTCTCAGAAACAGTTTGTTGAATAGTCCTTTCATTACCAATGATCCGCAATGCCACCAGATCTAGACATACTCACAAGTGTTCACATGAGTATGGTCTAGTACTGAGCTTTCCATTCTGTTCCAGAAATCAGCTACTCTCTAGCACTGCACCCACACACCAAGGTTATCAGAGCCATTGCAGAGAATTTGCTCTCTTCTCTGTGCCCTCTTTTCTTCTGGGACGTTTCTGTTTCATATAAGTTTTTGAATCAGCTATCAAGTTCTTTGGAAAACCTTTGGCTATTTTGATCAAAATGGTATTAAATCTATAGATCAATTTAAGGATTCTAAACCTAAGTCTTTCATCGTAACATGGTATTCCTCTATTTAAGTCATCCTTAATGTCTTTCAATAAAGTCTCATAATTTTCTGTCTATATGCCTTCCATACTTTTAATAGATTTATTTCTACCTCCTTGTATTTTTGGTTCCTCATTGGGAATGAAAGGACTATTCAAATGACTTGCATATTTAGCTTATATTCAACCAGCCTAATACTCAATTCTAACATGTGGAAGATTCTTTTTGATTTTCAACCTGTATTTTTATTCATGGATTTGGGTTTTAATTTTATCAAAGGTTAATTTTTAGCTTGAAGGTTCCCAGACCATTAGCAATATGAATTTAAACCCCAATATGAAAACAGGGTCATTGTTATAGATTCTTGGGGAGACTGATCAGCCAACCAGCCCCAAGTCCAGGCTAAGACAGATTATCCTCAACACCACTCTGGGAAGGTATGCAAAGCTTATGTGGTTCACACTTGGAGTGAGGGTTCATTTCTACAAAAGCCCTGCTTTAGCAGTAGTGTCAGTGGTGTTGCCTCCTCACAGAGGTCAAAGGTGTCATCTCCTGTCCAAACATGACTGTTCTAATTCAAACTTTCTTAGGATTCAACTGTGCATTTTAAAAAGTTTCTCTTATATGGTAGCCTCTATTTCCAAGTATGTTCTCATGAGAGGTTTGTTTGGTTACCTGATCTCTCATAATTATGGAGATATTTGAGAGTTTTTAAGTAATTTTGCATCATATAGGTTACTTGTATACTCAGCATAATCAGTTTAAGAAATTGGTGAGTGTAGAAAGAAACCTAGTGGGTTCAACTAGTGAGTGATTGATTTCAAAATTTACTACCAAGCTACAGTAAACAAATGTGGTACCAGCATAAAAATATACATATATGGGGCCTCCCTGGTGGCGCAGGGGTTAAAGACACAGCACTATCACGCTACAGCCAGCCACTACGGCACAAGTTCGATCCCCAGCCTGCCAAGGAGCTGACACACATGGCCCAGCAGACCTCTCCTGTCTCACCTGCTGCTCAGCAGTGTATTTCAGTCAATCTGCCTGTTCTGCTCCCCACTCTGTCTATAGTGAATTTCTCACCCTCCACCTCTGGCCTACACCCCAGTTCTTGTATGCATAAATAAATAAATCTTTAAAAAATATATACAGATATGCAGATTAGTGGAATAGAAATTGGGATCCATAAATAATTGGCTACATTTATGGTCAGCTGATTTTTGACAAGGGTGCAAAGAAAATTCCTTGGGGAGAGAATAGCAAAATTAACATGTAAATAGCATTTAACAAATGCTGCTGGGACAACTGGATATCTACATACAAAAGAATAAATTCACCCCTACCTCCCACTATATATAAGAACTAATTTTTAAAAGACTGGCAATCGAAACATAAGAACTCAAACTATCAAACTCCAAAGAAAGCATAAGTGTTCACCTTTGTGACCTTCGACTAGGTAATACTCTTACACATGATACCTAAAGTACAAGCAACCAAAGAAAAATAGAAACCTAGACTTCATCAAAATGTAAAACTTTTGTGTGTCAAAGGATACTATTTTAAATGGTATAAGAAAACTGAATGAAAGAAAATATTTGTAAATCATGTATGTGCAAGAGACTTATATCCAGATTACATAGGGAACTCTCACAGCGCAATAATAAAAAGACTAACCAATTACCAAAAGGATCTGAATAGATATTTCTCCAAAGATATACAAATGGCCAATAAGCACATGAAAATATACACATTAGTCACTAAGGGAACACAAATCAAAACCTCAGTGACATACCACTTCACATCCACTAGCAAGCTATAATCAAAAAGACAGACAACAGGCTTGGATGAGGAAGTAGTAAAACTAGAATCCTTCTGCTGATGTGACTGTAAACGGTATGGCTGTTGGAAAATAGTTTGACAGTTCCCCCAAAAAATAACTTATAGAGTTATCATGTGACCCAAGAATTCTACTCCTTCCAAAAAAAAAAAAAAAAAATTACACTCCTAAGCTTATGCCCCAGAGAACCAGACACATGTTTACACAAACACTTATACACCAAAGTTCAGAGCAGCACTATTCAGAATAGCAAAAAGTAGAAGCAACCCTAATAGCTAATGGCTATTCATCAAACAATGGCTAAGCAAACTGTGGGGTATCCATATATTATTCTACCTTTAAAGACAATGAAGTACTGAGACATGCTGCAACATGGATAGACCTTGAAAATATGCTGCAAAGAGAAAATCCAAAATGCCACATGCTGTATGAGTCCCTTTCCATGAGTCCAGAATACAGATAGAAACTTGGCGGTTGTCAGGAGCTGGGAGAAAAGGGGACGGAGGAGCGGCTGGCTGCTAATGGATACAGAGTTTAATTGGGGCGGGGGGTAATGTAAGTATTCTGAAATTAGTGGTGATGTTTGCACAACCTTGTGAATATACTAAAAGTCACTCAATTGTATTCTTATAAAATAGTGAACTTCATGGTATGTGAAGAATTTCAATATAAATGTCAATGCAAGAGAAAGTAAAAAAAAAAAAAATTGCTGGCTATTGTGGATCATTTCTGATCCAAGACTTTCATCTTCTACCAACACCAATGAAACTGCTGCAGGCTAATTAGTTGGTTTGTAAGTAGGGTAAAGTCTCAGTTATTTCCCAGTTCTCTAAAAGGCATTGTTATTGTCGGATTTTTTTTTTCAAATCCTACTTCTTTAGCTCAAGTCTTTCCTATGAAGCTAGTCTAAGCCTGGATGTTGAAAGTAAACACTGGCAGGAGGCTTTCCTGTGGAGGGGACAGGCCGAAAGGTCACCCACACCACTGCTGAGGAAGCACCAGAGGCTGGGCTTTGAAATAAGGTCTCTGGGAGAGAGGAGGTGGAGCTTCTCAATACCCTATCACCCCTAGACCACTGTGGGAATAGTGCCGAGAGCTCCTGTCCCCATTTCACTGCCAAATAACAGGCTGCACCAGCCTGCCAGGAGGGGAGAAGGAATCTACCCAATACTCTCTTCTATCAGGTGCAAGAATCTCCTAACCCACACCTTTGACTGAGTATGAATTTCATTCATTGGGTCACGACGAATTACTTCATTCTCCGTGTTGTAATACAGTTTTTCTTTTCTTCTTGTCAAATAAAAACATAAGCGGTCGAGCTTTTATTATCGTGAGTTATTTACATGTCTTACTGGTTCCATGGCTTTGGACTTGCGGGCAACTGGACATGGAATCAACTCGCGGCTGCCCGCTGACCAGGTCTGTGCACTGGCTGAGGGACTGGCCCATGTGGAACTTGGGCTGCCTCATCGCCAAGAGGAGACACACCAGCACCCACATAAATTCTTAATGTAAGGATTTAATAAATCCACACTAGGGTCTCCCTGGTGGCACAGTGGTTGAGCGCTGGGTTGCAAAGCTGCCCGCAGCCTCTGCAGCGCCAGTTCGATCCCTGGCCACCGGGCGAGGGTCCCACATGGTGCGCAGACCTCTCCTGCCGCCTGCTGCTCCCCTTAGCAGTGTATTTCGTCCATCTGCCTGTTCTGCTCCCCACTCTGGCCCTGGTGAATTCTCTCACCCTCCCACACTTGTGACTGTACCCAGTGCTTGTATAAATAAATAAATAAATCTTAAAAAAAAAATAAATCCACACTAAGGAAGCATTTAGCCTATTTCCTGAAGCATACCTGGGATAATACTACAATAAATAGTGTATAAGGAGTAGGTACAACTTGGGTAGAGATTTGGTTTAGCTGATTGATTGGCAAGGGGGCACAGAGCCCAGGACATCTTCGGGAATGTCTGGGAGGCAGCAGGTTCCTCTTGTCCTTCCAAGATACAACTCCTTGAGGGCTAGGATTAGGTTATTTTCTTTAAAGCATGGAGGACTTCAGTCACATTGTTTGGTTCAAAAAAGTAAATAAATAGTCAGCCTGCTTCAATTTGATAAACTGCACTCCCATTTTCCTTTCAGCCATGCTTCAAATAGACTTATTACATATTTTAAGTATGTGTCGTCCTCTAATTATTTCAGGTCTGTTAGTCTGACCTCCCCAGTTAAACAGTAAGATTCCTGGAATCAAAATACTTTCTACTCTGCGAGTCCACAGCTAAATGACTGACCCGACCCATTCAAAATGGAATGGGCGTCTCAGTGGCTGAGGCCTGATGCTCCTGGCGATGAAGGACCTGCAGCTGAGTGCTAACGAGGTCCCTTCCTAAAGATGCTGCCTCACCGCGGCCCCTCCGTCCAAGGTGATACGCAGGGCGACCAGCCATCCATGTGACAGGGGAGTGCACCCGCAGGCCTCTTGGGCCAGGCCTGGGGGAGTCCACGACAGCCCTTGACGTGAGCAGCTGGTCTCCCCATGCCCCGCCAGTGACTGCTCACACATGCTCAGCCCTAAAATGTCTTCATAAGTGACAAAATTAAGTTACTGGCAGGTAAATTAGCCACATGGGGAGAACAAGAAGATAAGCAGGTGTTCACAGAGAGTGAAGAATACCTCAGAGATGTCCAGCGGAAGATTGCCAACATATACCTGTGTCTGTCTTCTCTTGATTCCTAAGAAGAAAAACCACATTGAAAAGGCAGATGTGTGGTAAATGGATTCAGAGGAGTTAGAACAGGTGAGATGGGACACAATTCGTTGAATGTCAAACACACATTCGCATACACATGTCCCTCCAGGAACGCTGGCTGGTTATGCTGTGCCTGGTCATTCAGCGGTGGGTATCAAGATTAGAGAAGAGGCCAGGGTTGAGTGCTGGCCTAGACATCACAGCCTGCGTGGGGAGGGGCGCAGAGGCTGTTAGCACACCAGGAGACCAGCCCTTCCTTGAAGTATCAGGAAGAGTGTCCACACTGCGTGATGGGGTTAACATGAAGCTGAGGGAGGGACAAGAGGAGGTGGACAGGAAGGGGGTGCAGGCAAAGGGGCCAGTACATGCACATGCATGAGGCATGGACACTTAGGACTTGGTGTGCTGGGCAACCCAGAGCCCACCTTGGGGAAAAAAAGGGACAGTCCCTTATTCCACAGGAAGTTCCAACATCAAGGAGTCCAGAGAACCACTCCACACACCTGCCCTTCTGGGGGTTCCTGATCTGCTCTGCCTGGTTACCTGCATCCCAGCTGCTCCTGGGCATCAGAGCAGCCTGGTCTGTGGTCCAGGAGCGCAGGTCCCTTCCCAGGAAAAAGACAAGTTTCCAGGAAAAGGACAAGGCTTGTGGGCCAACCATTGACCTGGGGTGTGCAGAAGGAGCAGTGGCAGTGATAAGAGCAGGACAGGGAAGCCCAGAAGACTGGGGTGGTGGTTTGCAAGTGGAATATCGGTGGGAGGGCCACACCTAAGGGAACAATTCCATACAAAGATGCCCACTGATGTAAGAAAATTAAATAAACAGATAGCCTTGCATAATAACTTTTCATTTAAACCAAGATATCCAAAATATTATTTCCACAGGCAATCAATATAAAAATTTTCATGAGATATTTTGCCTTTCTTGTGTGCTAAGTCTTAAAAAGCTGGTGTGCGTTACACATCTCAGTTTGGATGTACATTTTCAATAGCTAGGCTGAATTTTAGTCCTACCAAAGCAATAAACTTGTATTTAGTGGGGAAAAAAATTAAAGACTTGCTGCGCTGGGGAAACTGCACGTAGTCAGTGGGGTTGATGGCACACTGCAAGTGGGTGAGTGGAGAGAGGAGGCAAGAAAGGCTGGCAAGGATAAAGGCTGGAAGCACAGAAGCAGCCCCGCAGCTCACACGCCTCTCACTGGCTGTGAGAAGCAGGTAAAGGGTTTTACTCAGACAGGGGAGGGCAACACAGCTGGGGTTTAAAAGACTGTTTCAGACATGGAGGAGGGTGACATGGAAGAAGACAAGTATTAAAGAGAAAAAACAGCAAGTTGAGCGCCATGCTGTGAAGCTGTCCGCAGCCTCTGCAATGCGGATTCGATTCCCAGCGGCCAGGGAGATTCCCACATGGCGTGGCAGACCTCTCCTGCTGCGCCTGCTGCTCCCCTCGGCAGTGCTTTTGGTCTGTCTGCCTGTTCTGCTCCCTGCTCTGTCTCTGGTGAATCCTCTCACCTTCCTGCACCTCTGGCCTGTACCCCAGCTCTTGTAGCAAATGCAATGATGTGTGAGAATCTTCGAGGGGGCAGGACATGGTGGCTAATGGGAGCAAGAGTGGAGTCCAGGTGGACCCAAGGTTCATGCCTAAACAGAAACTGACTACAGGTCTCCCCCATTTTTCAAACTTTCACTCTACACCACTTCCCTTTTATGAAAGACCTACCTGTTCTCATTAACCAAAAGAAATCTGAAGAAGATTCCTGATTTTACAGTAAAGGGTGAAAAGGGAAAAACAGCATTCAGAGTCGATTCCAGAAGCATTCTGGAGGCAGTGTGCACCCCAAGCAGCAAGAGATGCCCCTATGGTCCTTCCCCCAGGAACTACTTTAAATAGACTGTATACATATTTATCTTATTCTGCTTTTACTACATTAGTGTTATTTTAGGTTGTACATGTTGTTTGATACAATTTGGCAGACTCTTTTTTGGGCTTGGGAGTACTCAAAAATGTTTGCCTATACATTATGGCAATTGCTACTTTGCTTTTATGCCATTTTGATTTCTTTTTTTTTTTTTAATAGAGGCATGTTTTATTTATTTGTTTGTTTTTGTTTATACATGTACTGGGCACAGTCAGAAGCGCAGGAGGGTGAGAGAATTCACCAGAGCCAGAGCGGGGAGCAGAGCAGGCAGAAGGACCGAAGTACACTGCTGAGGGGAGCAGCGGGCGGCAGGAGAGGTCTGCGCGCCATGTGGGACCCTCCTCCGGTGGCCGGGGAGCAGCCGGGGATCGAACCGGCGCCACAGAGGCCGCGGGCAGCTTTGCAACCCAGTGCTCAACTGCTGCGCCACCAGGGAGGCCCTATGCCATTTTGATTTCATGGGAATGCTCAACTTTAGCATAGCAGAGGAAATTTAAAGACTAATTTGGATCCAGATTAGACTGAGGTCCCAGCACCAACCAACCAACCCCCAGGCTAACTCACGTGGAGATTTCTGCTCCTCCAACACTCCATTCTTCTCAAATAGTTTAGTAGAGGTTCGGAAGTCACCGCTGCTCCAGGACCTATCAAACACAGGTCTCAGGTTGCACCTCCCAAGCCCCAGCTCCACAAAAGGAGCTTGAGCATAAGCAACTGGGTCCTGCACAAGCCTCCATGCCTACTTCCCAATGGAGGGGTTCCCTGCCTCCTCCCAGATTCAAAGCTCCAAGCCAGGAAGCCCTCCACTATAGAACCTTTTTAATCGCTAAGAGTTAAAGCACATTTAGGGTTAGAATTGACAGGCATGAAATTGGGCGGGAGGATTTCTAAGCTTTGGGCATGTTGAGGCAGGAACAGGAGAAAGAGAATGCTTTGGGGTGGAAGAGGGTGAGTTTATCAGAAAAAGAAAGCAACTTACATGCTGTTGTTTCTGTCCAACAGGATCTCCTGTAAGGTCAACCAATCAGTTAGCAGAATACCAGAACATTCACCACCACATAAAGACTGAGTAGGTACTGTGACAGGCAGAATCAGCACTCCCAGAGTGAGTGGTCTCTTCTAATCCCCAGAATGTATTAAGGGTTTTAGACATCATTTCTAAATGTTGGTGGGGGATGATGTTTCCCCACACCAAGTAATTCCTCAATACCAGCTGGGTATCCTACAATTCAACTCAATTTTGACACTATCTACCCAGAGTCCACAGGAATTGCTCTACCTACTTCAGATGCCAATCACAAATCCAGGTTATCACCTGTGCTTCTGATAGACTGACCACAGATGGAAAATTCAAACCACCCCCTCCTTGGTGTCCATCAGTTCGCTACAGTGGCCCACAGAACTCAAGCATTCACTTACTAGATCACTGGTTTATTATAAAAGGATATAACTCAGGAATGGCCATAGGGAAGGGATCCATGAGGCAAGGTATGAAGAAAAGGATTCCATGTCCTCTCCAACCATCCCAGAAGTTCTTCTAACCCTGTCCTTCGGGGTTTATGGCAGCTTCACTACAGAGTCACTGCTAATTAAATCATTAGTCATTGGCAATGACAGCTGACCCTTGGGCGACTCGGGTTTGAACTGCTGGTGTCCACGTATACACAATTTTTTTCTGCCTTCCAGTTCTGCATTCACAGATTCAGCCAATCTCAGATGTAAATTGATTGGATCCATGGATTTGGGGCGCATGGGTGGCTGTTATACTTACATTTCTGAGTGGGGAAGGAGGATGCCCTTAATAGCTGCCCTGTTCAAAGGTCAACTGCAAGTCAAATTCTAGCCCTTTCCCCCTACCCAGATGTTGAAAGCCCCAACCCTGGAATCACTTGCTTGAGTCCTCAGGTAACTAGCCTCTAAGCCTTGGTTACCTAGGGCTTTTGCCTAATAGCCTTATTAACATAACAAAAGCCAGCTCCACCACTGTTAGCACTTAGGAAATTCCCAGGGTTTTAGATCTGCCCCCCCACCCTCCCAAAAGGGAGGAAGACCAATATGTTACTTTTTTATAAATCACAATGTCACACTTGTATGGTTACCCAGCAAGGGGAATTAAGGTTGGTAATCTGCTGACCTGAAAACAGATTATCCTGGTGGCCCAGGTGTCCTCAAAAGTGGGACTATATAGCACCAAATAGAAAACAAATATAGGTACAAGAACAACTTTAAATTCACATCTACCTCTGCAAAGCGGCCAGCCTGGGGAGAGAACTAGACTTTTGGAGTTAGAAGCAACTCTTTGGAGTCAGTCCAGCCCAGAGACTTTGGCACACGTTTTATTTATTAAATGGCAATCAAAGACCTCTGCCGTCAACCACCAGAGTGCAGTGAGAGAATGTGCTTAATGTGAGAGAATGTGCTGAAGAGAATGTGCTGAAGAGAATGTGCTGTGAGAAGGTGCTGAAGAGAACATGCAGTGAGAAAATGTGCTGAAATGTGCTTGTTCACCTGCAGTGAACAAGAGCGCGATTAATACTCACCATTGCACATTTTTATGGATTTCTTACTGGTACTTTCCTACCACCCTATGGATTATCATCTTCCCATTTTACAGCTGGGATGACTAACACTCAAGGACATCAGATGATTTGCTTAAAATCATAAAAAGCTATTGAGATAGCTCAGGTCTGTGACTCCACAACCTTGGTTCTTTTCCTACAGATAAGAAGGCTGTCAAAGTCATTTTGAAGGGATTTTTTTTACTTTACTTTAGGAAGAACAAATTAAAACAATAAAATATAAAGGAAAATGGTAACTCCTCTAAATTGCTCCCAGCTGTGAGTGAAAACAACAGTTTTAGATGCAACTAAATCTTAATAGAACTAAAAATGGTTAAGTGAATTAAGGCTGAGATATGGATGGATAATGGGGAAGTTTGTGGGCAGAACTAGGTCTCTGGGTGTTAGTCCCACCTTCCTGATAATCCCTGAAAAGACTATAGGCTTCTGGAATAGGGCAGGCACCAATACCTCCCAAGCAAATGCCCAGCATAAATGTGGTGAAGAGGCTCTAAGGGCCTGCCAGCTGCAGCTACTAAACAGGTTATAACTGCGTCCTTGAATCCTCATAGAAACCCTAAGAGTTAGGTATCATCACCCCATTTTACTGATGAAGTCCAGGGAGATCAGACAGTAACCTGTTCATTTGTCCAAGATCACACTATGCTCATAAATGAAAAAGTCCGTTTTGTTTTTAATCCAGACTCTATGTTTCCAAAGTTATAAGCTCCCACTCCACTGCTAGTTTAGAGAAGCATCTTAATTTGTTTTTAAAAATGAAAAGGAGAAAAAAAGACAAAAATAAAGTCTTCCAATTCAATGACAAATAAACCAATTAAAAAGCGAGCAGTCTGATACATTTGTCCAAATGACCAACAATTATGTTTACTATCTTTAACAAATAGGGAAAAGCAAATCAAACCCTGAGAGATGTCACTTCACACCCACTAGAATGGCTCTAATAAAAAGACAACAATAATTGTTGAAGATGTAGGGAAATGGAAACCCTCAAATTACTGGTGGGGATGTAAAATGGTGCAACCACTTTGGACAAGAGTTTGATAATTTCTCAAAAAATTAAACTGAGAATTCTGGTTATTCCATTCCTACCCAAGAGATATTAAACATGTGACAAAGGCCCGCAGCAGCATTGTTCATAGTAACCGAAAAGTGGAAACAATCCAAATGTGCAAATGACCATAGATGAATGACAACTAAAATGATATCTATCCATACCATGGAATATATCTGGGCAAAAAAAAAAAAGAACTAAAAGTATTGATAAATGCTACCACGTGGATGAATCTCAAAAACATGATGTTAACAAAGGGAAAGAAGCCAGATACAAAACGCCAAATAGTGTAGAAAGTCAAGAGCAGACAAACAAACCTCTTGTAGAAGACAGATTAGTGGCAGCCTAGGGAAGAGGTAGTGAGCACCACGTTTCTTTTGGAAGTAGTAGAAATACTTTAAAATGGGATGGCACTAATGCACGAATATACTAAATATACTATTTCGTAATGCACGAAATATACTAAAAACCTCTGAACTACACACTTAAAAAACAGGTGAACTTTATGGTGTGCAAATGATCTCAATGTCAAGAGGCGCCTTTAACGACGGCTGGTGGTAAACCAGTATTTCTCTTCCATCCTATCTCAGAAACCATATTCCATACACATGAAGACAATGGGTGGCAGGATCACTCCGCCCCAAGTCTGGTTTATGAGGACTTAGGACGCAGAGCGCACACCCCTGCAGCACGGCTTTTTAAAACCTAAAAATCTTTTAAATTGCTCCGGGAGTGGGGGCTGATGGCAAAGGCATTTATAACGCAAAGGGGCCCACAGTTCTGCACAAAGTTTAGCTGCACAGGTTTAGCCATCTGCACAGGTTTAGCCTCCGCAGCCCACTCCCACGGGCCATCCCCACCAAAAACTTCTGCAGACACACCTACACTTAGCATGAGCCCAGGGGATTCACAGCGCGCCCAGCCAGCCCGAATTAGAAATGGGGGCTACAACTTCCACCAATGCCTCATAACACCCCTGTCCCGCCATCCCTCGCCCCGCAGCCCGGGGGTGGGAACCAGACGGCCCGTACCTCCACCCCGCCAGGCGCGGGCACCTCGCAGCCCCGCCGCCAGCCTTCGCGCCTTCTCCTGCGCGCTGCGCCTCCCCGAGAGCCGCGGGCGGGGGCGGGGCCGCCCTCACCCAATCCCCGGCCGGCGGGCGGGAAGGGCCGGGTCCTCGCGGCTCCGGGAGGCGCTCCGGGGCCGGGATCCGCGCTGGCGGGGGAGCGGGTGACCGCTCTCTAGCGCCCAGTCCCAAGCCGCATCCCCTCCATGCCCTCTGCCTAACCACCCCACACCCCAAAAATAACGTTTGCGGAGAGTTGAGATTACTGGCTCTTTGGGGACCCGAGGGGCGTCTCTCCGGGGTGGGAGGGGCGCACGGACGGCAGCGCGGGGCCCCGACCCGCGGGGGGCGGCGGGGGAGCGGGCGCGGCCCGGGGTCGCGGCGGGTCAGCACGTGCGGCTGCCGCGCCTTCTCCACGCGGGCGCCCGCGGGCCCGCCCCCGCCGAGGCGCTGACCCCGCCGCCCCCGGATCTGGGCGGGAGGTGGCGGGGCGGGGAGGCGCCAGCCGCGGAGGGGAGGGGAGGGGAGGGGCGCCGGGGGTGGGCGCGCGCGGTCGGCCCCCGTCCGTCGTGGCGCCGCCGGGGACACTCGGCCGCCTCCGCGCCGTCCTCTCGCCCCGGGCGTGCGCGCAGGGCTGTGGGGCTTCCGCGGGCCCGGCCTCCCCCACCTCGGGAGGAAAAGGCAGGGGAGAGCCCCCGGCGCCCCGGGGGAACCGCGGCGTCGCGGGCCCGGCCGGCGCTGAGGACGAGCCCGGGCGGGGCCCCGGAGCGTCGTGCCTGTCGCCGCTCGTGTCCGGAGCGGCGGCCCGCGCCCGCCCGCTCGGCGCCCCGGGCCCCCCGCCCCGGGCCGTGGGGACTCCACCCTGCCGTCGCGGGGCCTCGCCGCGGCCTCCAGCGCCCCAGCCCCGGGGAATGCAGTGGCCCCCGGCCCCTGGCGCCTCTCCTTGTCTGAGCTGGGCCTCCTCGCTCGCCTGCTCCGCGGCCGCGACGCTCCTCAGCCGCGCCGGCCGGGCCCCCCTCATGGCGGCCAAGTGGTTCAAGGAGTTCCCCCTGAACCTGAAGACCGTGTCCGAGCGGGCCAAGCCCAGCGGCGGCGCAGGTGGCAAACTGCGCAAGAACTCGGAGGCGGGCGGCGCGGGACCCGCCCCGGGCAAGGGCCGCAAGAACTCGGCGGCCGAGCTGGGGAGCGGCAGGGCTGGCGCCGGCGCCCCCAAGGACAGCCGGCTGTCCCGGGACAGCCTGCAGGGCCTGATCCAGGCCGCCGCGGGCAAGGGCCGCAAGAACTCCCGGGTCACCGAGGAGGAGCCCCACCGGGGCGCGGCCAAGATCTCGGGCTGCAGCACCTACATCAACAGGCTCATCAAGGTGGACACTCAGGAGAAGAACGGGAAGAACAATTACCCCAGCAGCAGCAGCAGCAGTAGCAGCAGCAGCAGCAGCAGCAGCAGCTCCTCCTCGGCGTCTTCTTCCCCTTCCTCCCTGGGCCCCGAACTGGACAAGGGCAAAATTATTAAGCAGCAGGACACGGTAAGAATGCAGCCCCCGTGGACACCTCTCTCCCACAGAAAGCACAAGGTGGAAGGGAGCGGAGCCAGCCTGCTAAACCCCAGGTTCTTTACCTCGGAGAAGGGGAGGATGTGTGTCCCCCTCCCCCCAACATCTGGTGACTCCTAAGTGAGCGTTTAAAATCATTAGGGTTTTTTCCCTTCTAATGGTGAAAAATCCTCATTTTTAGGAGTGGGGGATTTTGCAGAAATGTATTATTCATCTAATTTTGTTAATAGTTTTGAGGCGTAATTGAATGAGATATGCCTGCTTTGTTAAAGCTGAGCCCCTTATAGATGTGGTTTGTTTTAATTTTGGCAGCCAGGGAGATTGCAAAGCTAGACTTGGATGTAGCTTATATGCTTCTTGAGCATAAGAAATGGTAACCTCTGAACTGTGTAAATGTGGATTTCTACACACTAGAGTATGAGTTGCCCATCCGCCCCCCTTCTCTGCTACTTTTGAAGTTCTACTTGCAAGGGAATTCTCAGAACTTCACTTGCACCCCAAGATTACAGCCCTTCCATTCATTCCATGAACATTTGCTGTGCAGCAGCCACGTAGGGGGCAAAGACCCTAGAGGTTGGGGGCCTGGGGGAGGTGTAGAATAGGACAAGGAAATGCCCTTAAGGAAATTACAGATCTGGAGAGAAGAAGGTGTTTCCTGCTTCTTACTCACCGGAGGCTTTCTGGGTGCTGTCCAACATGAGGTAGCTAATAAGAAAAAGAGCGTGACTATGTGAAGAGACTCACTTCATTCTTACGGAGAAGAGTTGGGGTTTTGTTGTCTAGTTTTGTTTTTAATCCTCTGTGTGAAAAGCGCTCAAATGGGGCTTCCAGTCTCCTGCCCAGGACCTATATCCTGACATAGGAACTTTAATTTGGTCCTGCCCAGGCTTCAACCATGCTGCCCACCTGGATCAAGTCCAGAGCCCATACACAAACCACATGTGTCTGTTCTTTCCTCCATTCTTTCCCCACATAGTTACAGTGTGTCTCCCCTGGGCAGGCACTGGGGGAGAGCTGTGGGAAGATGGCAGGGACCAGCTCATCCAGTTATTAGTCAGTGGACCAGTGACCAACACATTGTAAGCGCCATCCTCTTCCTGACTGTACCTTGGGGTATTGTACGTACACGTGGTGGGCAGTCAGGAGGAATAAGGGGGTGGTGTTTGCTGCCCTGTGCAGTGACTACTTATTTGCATGGTTGCTCCCTCCAGATGTCTGAGGGTTCTTAAGCCATCTCTTCCAGACCATCTCTGTTCCTCACTTCTCCCTCATCTGAAGTCTTGCTGCCAGCTCCAGTGGTACTCCTCCACGAACTCTTTGGAGAATGTAATCATTGTAATCATTGTGGAGCAGGACCGGGGAGAAAGGTCCCCTAAACCTATTTTATCCCCCAGCTGCTACAAAACAAGTATTTCGTACATACCACCTTTCCATTTTTGGAATGATGGATGCTTTCTGACACAAAGATCTATCAAAACTATCTGATGATAGGAGAATCCGTCTGGCATGAACTATTTGACCTAGAACTCCCACAATACTGTTTAGTGCTTTTTCTTAGGTTTCTTATTATGAAGCCTGTTTTTAGAGCTGTTAAACAGATTCCTTGAGGACAGGAAGCAGTTCTTGGGTTTATTCAGATTCTCTTGCAATGCCTGGCCAGAGCTGGTAGATGCTCAGAGGTCACTGGGTGGTTGAATGGCTTACCATGGCTGTCTTGCTGCTCTGGTTGACATTCAAAAGTCACAGGGCAGGGCCTCCCCGGTGGCGCAGCGTTTGAGCGCTGGGTTGCGAAGCTGCCTGCAGCCTCTGCAGCACCAGTTCAATCCCTGGCTGCCAGGCGAGGGTCCCACATGGCGTGACAGACCTCTCCTGCCGCCCACTGCTCCCCTCAGCAGTGTACTTCGTCAGTCTGCCTGTTCTGCTCTCTCCTCTGGCTCTGGTGAATGCTCTCACCCTCCCGCGCTTCTGACTGTACCCAGTACTTGTATAAATAAATAAATAAATCTTAAAAAAAAAAAGTCACAGGGCAGTCATCTTTTTATACTCTAAAGACATATAGATACCCTCCACTACCCACCCCTGTCAACACCTTTTTTTGTTCGTTTTTGCCTGGGGAGACAAAGAGAGGTCAGCTGAACCGTGGGGTAAGTATTAGTTTAGATGAACTGTGGCCAATCAGTTATACTACCAAATCAGATGTTTGTTCAGCTGGATGAAGACCATGATCAATCACAAAGGCTAACTAGACCTGGTTGGCGAGCTTGACCTCAGATCTGCAGGAGGACTTCAGTAGACATTTTGCTACTTTCTCCATTTGGATTATGATAACCCTTAGCAACTCTCTCCTCTCTGGTTCTTTCATAGGTCATCATCCTGGAAGACTATGCTGACCCTTATGATGCCAAACGGACAAAAGGTCAAAGGGATGCAGAGAGAGTAGGAGAGAATGATGGTTATATGGAGCCCTATGATGCCCAGCAAATGATAACAGGTTTGTAACCAGGACTGCTTCACAGGGATGGAACTCTCACACCTGCTTGGAGTGTGGTAAGATTGTAGTAGTATTTCAGGATGAGGGATGAAACAGTTTAACCAGATCCTACTGACTGGAAGAAAGAAATTAGACCCAAAACAAGGTCACAAAACAAGACCCAAAACACGCTAATTAACTTCCTTAATGGTTTTGTATTCTTTCATTTTAAATGTGCACTGGTCCAGTGTTTTCAATTCTATGCAAGATGACACTTGTATGTTTACAGAAGTGCCCAGAATGTGATCTTACTTTTAAGATGATTTATGTACATTTCTTGGCCACTTTCAAAGCTTTGACATTCATAATGAGAGTCTTAAATCTGTACCAAGGGACTAATGCACACTGAAAAGATTTTAAGATGTAAGAGATGCAAACATGACGTGACCCTCTATTAAAGTAGGCTGATTTCTCAACAAGCTCTACAACATTAGAGCAAAACATTTAATTGCCAGGGAATGATTACTGATCGCTGGCAGGAGCTAAGCTATTCAAGGCAAACATCCTAAAACCAAGACCAACTTATCCTGTAACTTCATGTCAGACAGTTCCAACTTCTGAGCTAAGCAATCACTGTCACTTTAGGGGTCAAACTTTTCCTTTTTATTCATAATTCTCTTAAGTTGGTGTAAATGGTATTTCTAAATAACTAGTTTAAATGATTTACTTGTGACTTTTAGAGTGAGTTAGTCATTCGCCTAATTTTCCTTAAACTTTTTTGGATTCATATGAAAAAAGCTGAGTGTTGACTCCCTGGAGCCTTGCTGGAGCGTCCTGGGTTTCGTGCCTGGGAAAGGGACCACTGATTGTACATGAAAGGCCTTGTTTCTCCTGCTTAAAAACAGATTGAGAGGCTGTCCAGCTTAGGCTCCAGGAGCATAGTCTCAGAAGAGTTGAGCAGGGCAGCACCCTGGAAGGGTTGAGACAGGCTTTAGAATGAAAACGAGCTGCAACAGGAAAGCATTGCTCTGTTTCCTGCTTCTCTGCTTACAGAGATAAGGCCTGCATTTGGGGAGGGTGTACCCTGGCCAGGCTGTGACCCTGAAGGTCACTGGACTGTGACCTCTCATGAAATCTGTGAATGAAAGGAAGTGAAAATGAACTTAGTCAGAATTTTTAAAAATATCGGAGACTTGAAAGGAATAAGGGGAAAGTTTTACATACAGTTGAAGAAGAAGGTTTTCTAAAACAAAAAAAAAATCCATTTTGATTGCTATTTCTCTGTCCTTCAGTTTTTATTCCTCTCTTTCTCTTTAAACGTCTAAGATGTTTATTTCTGGAGTCACACTGATAAGAGGAAAGTGCTATGCTTTTCAAAAATGAGTATATTTTTATTTTTCCCATATAATTCCCACAGAACTCTGTATCCCTGGACACTGCAATACTTTCTGTTCCCTGTTACAGAGTAAATATCAAGACCACAGAGAGTCTGACTTCCCTATGCTCACAGACCTTTTTAGAGCCAGGAGAAATTAGAGCCCACTCCCTCACCAGAGTTCTCAGGGCACATTTGAAGTGATGTATCCAAAAGCACTTTAAATTTCACTCCTCAGTAAGGCATCTTTCCACCCAGACTCATAAAGAAAGTTGTATTTGAAAGGTAAAATTATCTAACATGATATAATAATGGTGGTGGTTAGCATTGAATATTTGAGTATTTATTAAGTTCCAGGTTCTTTGTCAGCCATTCATGGAAATAAATTCATTCAATAATGCAAAATTAATATATTCCATGAGAGAATAAATGAAAATGTATTAAAAATTTTAATTGCTCACTTTTTGAAGTTCCAGATTTTTTTTTTTTGCCCATTAAAAAAATTTTATATTGGTGACTTTTAAAGTTACTACATTGAAAATACATGTCACAGAGCACTCAATCAGTGTAGAAAATATACAACACATAGGTTACACAGCTGGACAGAATAACAGGAAGTGAGTTTATCGGAAACTGGAAATAAAAGATTTGCTGCTGGGTTGGTTTTTTGGTTGGGTTTTTTTTTTTTTTTTTGCTTGGTTGTAAAAACCAAGTTCAGAAATGTCCCATATTTCTTGAGAAATGTTAGGGATTATTTTTTAATTTGCTTCAGCTTTGTGCAGATGGGGAAAATAGCTAACAATATGATTTAACTGTAGAACACCCAAATTCTGTATGGCCATTTTATTTTATTTTTATATTTTTTTATGACATTATTTTACATTCTTGTTTTTTTTCCCCACCGTATAGGATTTCTCTCCTCAGTGTGGTCCCCACAGCTCTCCCACCACCAAAGCACCTACAGTCCTCCACCACAATCCATGGTGCTCCCCTCCCCCTTCCCTGCCTCTCTCCTCCTGGATACCTCAGATCTATAGTCAGCTTTTCCTTTGTTTGGTTTCCCTATATTCCACCTGTAAGTGAAAACCACCCCGTATTTGTCTTTCTCCCTGAGTATGGCTGTTTTAACGCAAGTGAAGCAGGGTGGCTTGTCGCCTCTAATAATTCCTGGAGTGCAAAAATCACTGCTCATGATACTGTTTCATAACATGCTACACATATTTCTGCGGCGTTTACTTACTGTGTACCGGTCCTGCGCTGGGCTCAGCATACAAGGGTCGTGGCCCATGTCTTTATGGAACCTGACACCAATAGGGAAGAAAATGTGTCAGCGGAAATTGTGGTGAGTGCCATGAGGTGGAGGAGCCGCCATCTGCATCAGGGAACGAAGGAAGAAGCAGAAACTAAGAGGCTTTTCTTATTGTGGTGACTAAATACCTGGGACCCAAGCTCCCTGGATCCACCTACCCTCCACGCCCCACCCTCACCGCCACCAAAACTTTGCACTTAACTTTTTGAAGCTCAGAATTTATGAACATACAAATACAGTCTCACCTAGATTTATCCAGAGTATTATGCATGCAAAGATATGAATACAAGACAATGGGAGCACCAGCCTCTTTGTTGTTCTGTTAAATGAGAACATTTTAGCCAAATTTGCAGAAACGTACTACGTACGTTAGCATACTACAAGGAGCATGGGAATCCCTTCCCCTGCTAGGGTCGTACAGGTTGAGCGCTCACAAGCGACAAGGCACTTAGTCACCTTGCAAAAGGCTTGGGTGCTGCTGAAGTTTCTGTTTTACAGTGGAAGGAAGAAGCAAGGTCAGAAGCCCCCGGAGCTCCTCCTAACGAGGCAGCAGGTGGTAGAGGCAGCAGGTCAGTTGGCCGCCTTTGGTTTCAGTCCTGAGCTCCAGGCTCAGGTGGTTTTTAGAATTTAATTTTTGCTTCCGAAAGTTTTGTTGGTTTGTGTAAATAGTCAAAATCTAAAGGAGAACCACATTGTTTGGGTCTCCATTTAAATACATATCTACTGTGGAAGAAATGGAAGACTTACGATGTATTTTCTATACTTTCCTTGTTAACCTCAATTTTAGGGCTTCTGAACTATATCTGCTTTTGTTCAGATATATACATTTATCTGATAAGAAAATATTAAGTAAATTTAAAAATTAAGTAAATCTAAATTAAAAGCTTGAACACTGATAAAGTGCATAAAGCTACCTGATAGCCCTATTTCTGATCCTAGTGGGAAAGAGCCTTATGAGACTGAGTTTAGTGTTTTGAAATGGATTGGAGGGGAAAGGTGCATCATAGAAATTTCCATAAACATTTTACATGAAATCTTTGGGTATGGTGTGATAAAGCATGTACAAAGCAAGGGATGATAGTGTGGCCTGTGAGTTCGTCCTTCTGCCAGGCCTCAGTTGATCCACCTGTGAAATTGGATAACGCCTCATTGCATTACGAGGTTTCAAGAGATGCTGGGTATAACACAGCATCGTCCAATAAACATAGCCATTACATAGACTCTTCAGAGCTAGAATTCCATTTTCAAGAAGAATTCTGGACAAGTATAGAAGCTTATCAGTTGCTAACTCTTATTAATTTAGTACAAGAAAGTCTGTGTCATTTGCTAGTTTTTGACATACATGGGTATAATTATCTCCTGCCAGAGTTGGGGACTGGTTTCACGTAACAAGTGGCACCCTGTAACTGGTGTGGGTCAGCCCCTGCTGCAGATGGGTGTTTATCTGCACCCGTTGGCCACATTCTGTTGTCCGCGGTGGTAAATGGCCTCTATCGGCAGAGCCAGGGCGTAGCTTCCTCTCGCCATTTCCTCCTTCTCAGGCTGGTTTCCTCTCGGAGCCAGCTCTGCACGTCAGGGGCTATTCTCCCTGCAGGAAGGGTCGGCTCGCAGACCCACGATTGTTTCTGTTTCTATGGTGCCTCAGGTTGGGGGCAGCCAGGTGTTGGAATGGACTGGAAGGTTACTCCCCTTGAAGGGTGGAGGGGCCCTGCACTCAAGCCCTTTTTTCCCCTAATTAAACATTGTTTAAAAACCTGATAATACTTTGCCTAATCCCAGGACCATCCTGGGACGGAACATTCTCACTTGCACGCTTTCCAGTACTTTCCCCAGAGCCTGGGTGCACAAAGTCTGTCTAAAATAGAGGGAATCCAGGGCCTCCTCTCAAAAGTAAAAATTCTAACGTGTAATAATATGAACTAAGGATCCTAATCACTAAATTATCGAACTTGCCGTGTGAGTGGAACTCCAGGTTGGAATCAACTCCTGCTCTGTTTAATTCATCTAAGCAGAATTGAGGCAGGACCTTGGGAAAGCTTTCCCCAGCCTGTGCCAGTCTAAACTTGAGGATGAATTCAGGTGCTGATCAGAAGCCTAAAGTTTCTGACTTTACCCCCTTTGAGTTCCTTTGTGTTTTATCATCCCTTTTCCTGGGTGTAGAAAATTTTTCTTGTAGGAACTTTCTCTTTTAAAAGTTCCAGCTATTTCTTAACCAAGAGCAGAGTGCTTTTGCTTCTTGTTTTCCATAACTTCATGGAGAATAAGCAATGAATAAAAGTGTGGGATTAAAAGTTGGGAGATTCAGACTGGAAAGTCAACTCAGCCACCAGCTCCTGGTGTGACCTTGTATAACCCCAGCCCCTGGGGTTCCTGTCCTTGGGGCAGAGGAGGGCTCCTCAGATGCTCCTATCTGATGTGGATGTTTTAGGTGCAGGGAGAACCCTTCTCCTTGGGGTGGGACTAGCCCTGGAGAGCAGGAGGGACTGAGCTGGGGAACCCAGGAACCCAAGAGGTGTAGAAGTGCCTCTCAGGCTTAGCTTCTCATTAGAATCACCGGAGGTCCTCTTGAGACTAACTCTTAGGCTGTACCCCAGAGCAATTAAGTCAGGATCCCTGGTGATGGGACCCAGGGGTCAGATGATCTTAATAAATTTATAGAATGGAAGCCAGCTGCAGTCAGGGGCCCCTGCCTTGCAAAGTTAAAACCTCACCCTATAAATAAATTTTGCCCATTTGAATTCCTGATTTTAATCATTTTCCCTTGAATGTTTCATTTGTTGTCCTGTCCTTGTTATAGGAACCTTAGTCAATGACACCTCTCCACAGAGTGTCACCATGCCCTTTCAAGTCATCTGGGAAAGTCCTGCTTTCCTTTATTTCTATGGAATTTCAGTCTCTGACCCTCTCTCTTCCCGTGCATCTGACTACCCCTTCTCTGTCTTTGCTGGCACCTCTTCTTCCATTCTCCCCTGCAGAAGGAGTCCCAGGTTCTGCCTTTGATCCTCATTCCTTTTCCACTGCCCTCCTTTTCTCTGTGGTTGCTTTCACTTTTACAACACTAACAGCTCCCCATTTGTGAGTAACTCCTTGACTTGCCTCTCTGACCTTCATTTCTCTGCTGAGCCTCAGATCCACATTGTCACCTGCCTGGTGAAGTTCCAGAGCCCCTCCTCCCTCTCCTCCCACCCATCCTTCCAACCGTTATCTAGCACAACTCTTTGTCCCGCAAAGATCAGCAAAGCATGGGGTCTCTTGCCCTGACAGTCATCACCAAATTGGAAATACAGATACATCAATAAATCAGTCCATACAATGAGAGAAGTAGAAGGTGAAAGTGGGTGGGCGCAGCAGTGTTCCGGGGGAGGCGGGGCGTTGCAGGGAAGGTGGGCAGAAGAGAGGAGGAGATGCCAGGTTAGATTTCAGAGGCTACAAAGATCACCTGGACACGGGTGGGAGTAAGTCAGTTAATGCCTGAGGAACTTGTACTATTTGGTTGGGGCAAAGAATTGGATGGTGGGATGGGGGCAGGAGCAGGGTGGTATTGAGAGACAGGTTCGGAGAGGGAGACAGTGGTCTGGTTATAGGAGGCATCCCATGCCAGATTGAGCAGTTTGAACTTTGTAAGTGGACGGTTGAGAGCTTAGGAGGTGTTAAATGATGAGATGAGATGCTTGCGTTTGGAAAGGTCTCCCTTGGCTGACCAGGCTAAGGGATTGAAGACTCCCTGATAGGCATTTAGAGGAAGCCCAGCGTGATATTCTGTGTGTATTACCAGCTCTAGTGGTTTTGACTCCACCAACTGGGGCCTCTAGACCCCAAAATGGTCAATCCCCAGACTTTGCCGATTGCTTCCCACTGTGGCTGGCTGGCTCGCAGCTGGGGGTTGGTGGATTTGCATCCATTTCTATGCTTCAGTTCAGACCATACCTCTGTGACTTACCCCATCCATACACTATGGTCAGTATTACCTGTTCAAACACTTCAGAGTTTCTGCAAGCACACAGAGCAATCTAAACTTGTTACCTTTGCTTCTAAAATGTCTACACTTGCTGCCTGTCCTCCTGCTGTTCTAGCTGCTGGCCCCACTCTCTCTCTTCTCCTCGCCTTCTGTCTTTTAAACTTCTCTCTCCCCCTATGGAAGCAAACCCTTGACGTCTCCCTCCTCCATATCTCAGCTCATGAACTTCCTCCACTGGAAATGACCTTCTCTGTCAAAGTCAGTCACTTCATTTCTCCTCCACGTGGAGTCACTGAGTGTCATGGTGAGAGAGTGGGTGTCAAACCCAGCTTCCTCCTCTTGAGTCCAGAATCCAGGTTTGAACCATTTCCTTAAACTCTGTGCTTGGGTTTGCCCTTGGGTGGTGTCAGGGAAATAATGGTGCTTCCTTGCCCTGTGGTTCTGACCATCTCAGGGTGCTTGACACATCATGCACCATCGCTGGATGTCAGTTGTTAAGTTAGTTTTACTTTGATTTGTCCTGTAGTTATAAGCCTGTTATGTGTTTTTTTTGGAATGTGTCTGGCTTCCCAGTTGTATTGAAACCCCTAGAAGTCAAGGACTTTGTCTGATGCACATGAACGCTTTCCCTCATATGCATAATGCTCTCCATACAGGTAAAATGCAGTTCTTCTTTACTGAAATACTCTTAGCTTCCTGACAGAACTACTCTTAGCTTCCAAGCAGAACTATTCTCAGAGCAGACATCGGGACTGGAACCTGGAACAGGTTGCCTGGCAGCCACTTCTCTACTCAGCCTGGGCAAGTGGCCCCCAGAAGCGTGCCTGTCTCCAGATGGGAGTCCTCATCCTATGACTTGACCCCATTATCTGGCTCTGGAAACTGGATGGAAGAAGTTGCAGACCCTATTCTCTTGAGAATTCTTTGCAGCAGAGTCCTCAAGGAACAATATGGGCTGCCTTCGACTAGACGCTCATCAGAGGTGAAGGCTGGTTGGGTTAATTACTGGGCCTCTGTGGCACCTTTTCTCTCAAGCGTTTGATGGTGTGTGTCTTTCAGAGATCAGGCGACGAGGTTCCAAAGACCCCTTGGTGAAGGCCCTCCAGCTGCTCGACAGTCCCTGCGAGTCAGGGGAGAACGGCATGAAATCAGACACACTGGCCAAGAGACGAAGCTCCAAGGACCTACTGGGGAAGCCTCCCCAGCTGTACGACACTCCCTACGAGCCTGCAGAAGGAGGCCCCCGGATGGAGGGGAAGGCCTGGCCCCCGGAGGGACACAGCCGGCTGCCTGAGAACGACGAGCGGCCAGCGGCCGAGTACGAGCAACCCTGGGAATGGAAAAAGGAGCAGATCGTGAGGGCTCTGTCAGGTGAGGCCTGGGGTAGCCCATCTGCTGCCACTCACTGCCCTGCTGAGAACCCTCTGGCCCCCTGCACGCTGGGCTTTTCAGCCAGGGCTATTTTCTCCATGTTCCTCAACCTCCAGTCTTTTCCAGGGAATTTGATATGGGGAAATACGAATTTGGCTGTGGTTGGAAGACCAGGGCTGATGCTGAGCCCTATTAGGGCATTTATTTTTTATCCTTCTGCACACCTTTACTTTTCTTTCTCTTCA
Source organism: Talpa europaea (assembly GCF_964194135.1). Taxonomy (NCBI): domain Eukaryota; kingdom Metazoa; phylum Chordata; class Mammalia; order Eulipotyphla; family Talpidae; genus Talpa; species Talpa europaea. The sequence continues at coordinate 78,149,806 of NC_140076.1, forward strand.
CAGTGTGCCACTGTTTTGGAAATGCCTTAAATGATTATTGAAAAAACTTATCCAGTCACCCCTGAAGCTATGAAATTGGGAGCAGCTTTTTCTAATTCTTACTTAGTGCTACTCCTCAAACCTATTAAAACCCCTATTTATGAAATGGCAGGACTGGATCGAATGGATTACAGGTAGAGGTAGTTGGAAAGCTGGATGAAACTAGCTTTTCTCTTCCTCCCCCACCAAAAAAAAAAAAAATCCTAGTAAAGGAATCAGTTCTTCAAGTGTGAATTTTTAAAGTAACTTAAGAGTGAGTTGGTAGTAGGTTGTCAAATGTTAAAGATAATTATCCCTCCTGCTTCTCCCAGGCCATGATTTTCCTACTTGGCTTTGCCTTGGATTTAAAAGTTAGGAAATCTTTGCCCTCTAACAGAAAAGGCAAGTTTGCCACTAAAAGGGTGAATAGAGAAAGTATGCAAAGTTTTGAGTCCATTTTAATTTTATTTTAGTTTTCTCCAAATCTGTTGGGTACCTGCTATTTTCTCAGTACTTGTGCCGGGTGCTTTGCTCATTTTACTTTTTTTTCCTCTTGTCCATTCTCCTTTTTTCCATAAACACCAGTACTCATTTTAGCTCTTTATCTTCTATCCAGCCTAGATGTCACAGTATCTTTAAGGCACTCTTCAGCAGTTTCTGCCTCTGAGTTGACTTTTCTCTTTATTGTTTCTTACTTGCAAGGAATTATTACCTGTGACTATGTTTATTCTTTTATCATTCTAAATATGCTGATGCTAAGAGCATTTTGAAGTCCATGCTAAAATATATTGAAGTGGTTTCTGCTTATATTTTAAAACTACTTTTACGCTGATGAACATCTTACAGAAAAAGTGCACGTGTGCAGATGCAGCGTGATCAGATAGCAGAGACAGTAGAGACAGACAGATGGGGTGTTGTGCATCAAGGAGAGGGTATGGCTGCCTTCTGGAGCCAAGACGGCAAGGAGGGTTTGCGCGTGTCACCTTGGAGACCTGTGAGATTAAATGGAGCCTTCCTTCCAGTTCAGTTTGAAGGCGCTGAGCGTCCTGCCATCAAGGAGGAGACAGTGAGGCAGCACCACCGACAGAAGAGCTGGACCCAGAAGATCTTGAAGCCAGTGCTTGCTGACCACGCTGAAGGGGAGAGAGTGGACCCAGCCCTGCCCCTGGAGAAGCAGCCGTGAGTCTTCCACGGACACATGCCACAGATGAGGCTTCTTGATAGTCTTGCCTGGGTGGGGCGCCCTGGCCCATTCTACATGATTATTTTTGTTCCTGATACTTGTCTGGGTGGAGCTGATTCATGAAAATTCCTTTCAAAGCCCAGTGTATCTGTGCAGGATGGAAAGGGCGCTGCCTCCCAGGAAGCAGAGTTTAAGTCCACTCTCCTGTACAGAGGGAGAACCTGATGTGACACTGGCACCTCGAGCTCACTCTTGCGTGCTGATAGGCTTTGTGATCCAGGACTCCCCAAATCCGCTCCTTGTCTATTCTGAATGTGAGGCATTCAGGCTGCCGGAAGCCCATTTTAAATAATACTGTATGGAAGGATGTGCTGTCTGGTTTCTATTCTGACGCCAGTATCTCCCATCCCATTTTAGTTGGTACCATGGGGCCATCACGCGTGCTGAGGCTGAGAGTCGACTGCAGCCTTGCAAAGAAGCTGGTTACCTGGTTAGAAATAGCGAGTCGGGGAACAGCAAGTACTCCATTGCACTCAAGTAAGTGTTGAAGCCTCCTGGGCTCACCTGCCTCCACGCAGGAGGAAGTGCTTCTGTCATGGGTGGATGGCCAGACAGACGGCTCACCAGAGGGGTGTGGGCAAAGAAAGCAAGATGCACTTGCTTGGCACGTGAAATGGTCTGATTAGAATGCAGGCTCGGCGATGGGTGAATGCCCCACGGAAACACCATTTCCCGTCACCTCTACTCTTTGGAGTAGCGTGTCCTCTTTGAGGTGTGACACTCGGGAAAGGACAATGAGGGTCCTGTTTCATTATCACTGTACAGCAGTCACCTCCCACTATCCCATTACCTACTCTAGAGGAAAGTAGGTCCCCTCAGCAGAGAAACAGTTCCTCATAAAGAGGGTAATTTCATTCCTTTATTTCCCTAGCGTTTAGGACTTTAATAAATCAGATCCCTTGATTGTCAAAATGCCAACTGCGATTTTGATACCAGTTTCTTTTGGCAAAGAAGGAAACGCTGACTTGCTCTTCCTCCCACTTCCAAGTGTACACAGAAAATGCAGCCTTGCCCGTTAGGCCTGGTGGATCTTGTATCATGGAAATTCTCGTTGGGCCGCGAGTTCGGTGGTGCTATATTGGAGGATCATTGTCAAGAGCTCTAACAGCATTTCCTTCCTGAGGAAGCTGAGCCCCTGCAGCTGAAACAATCACACTGGAGGGGAAAAGAGGTTGCCGGGGGGAGTGTCGGAGCAATAGGGCTCAGAAATGGGATAGGCCACCAGATATACAATACCAGGAATAGCTTTGCTGTGCTCCTGAAACTGGTGCTCGCGGATTAGATCTTTGAGCCTTCAGTGCCAGCTGTCATTATATACAACCAGGAACAGTCTTTCCAGATGGGGCGGAGGGGAGGAAACAGTTTTTTATTATTATTGTTAATGTGTTCTTTGGGGAGGAAAGACCCTTCAGCCATCATGAAGAGGGTGAACTTAAACTCGCCCTTTGTGGTCTCACACTCTGGCTTGGTACTTTGGGGCCCAGGTGGGACTTGACGTTTTTTTCGTTTTCGGTCCAGTGCCTGATGGTTTCTGTATATTAAGGGGCGAGCAAGTCAAGGAGGATTGAGGGCTGTGGAGCTCCTGAGCACTCGAGTGGAGTGCAGAAAGGATTTCTGTTTGTATATAACACTTAGTTCCAGGAATGGATGGGACTCTGTCTGCCAGTGAACTGGCTGGGATTGTGGTTTGCTGGGGAAGGTGCCCCTGCTCACTCATTCATGTCTCCTCCTTGATTTTTGTCTTGTTTCAGGACTAGTCAAGGATGTGTCCACATTATCGTGGCTCAGACCAAAGACAACAAGTACACACTGAACCAGACAAGTGCTGTGTTTGACAGCATCCCTGAAGTGGTACACTACTACTCCAACGAAAAGCTGCCTTTCAAGGGGGCAGAACACATGACCTTGCTCTACCCCGTGCACAGCAAGCTGCACTAAGGTTCGGCCACTGAATCCCCCGGCCAGGCCTCTCACACCTAAGAGAGGACATCAGCACCCACCCAGCAGCTCAAGACAAGGCTGGACTGTGCCACAATAATTGTAGGAAATGACAGAGACTACATTTACAAGTCAAAAAGTCTTTGGCCTATAATCCATTCCATGACACCTGGTTACCGACCTGTCTGTTTTCTCTGTGCTACAATGAGAAACCATGATTTCCCTGTTGCCTCCACTCTTTAAAGAAGAGTGTTCTCTTGAAGGTATGACCCTCAGGAAAGGTAAGTCAGGAGCGCAGGAAAATTAAGATTGTCTAAAAATGTGCTCATCGTTAATCTGGAGTCTCTGGTCTTCAAACCAACCAACCCCAAAAAATCACTTTTACAGAAGATGACAGAAAATGATGATGTGGACCAGAAGAGCACTTGATACTGAACCCCTTTTTTGGGGAAAAGGATGAGCAGTGGGAAATAAATGGCAGTGAGCACCTTGGAGAAAGCTGTTTTTCCCCTTTTCTCCTTTGAGGTCCTAGTTCAGCTCTGCAGTCCATGAAATTCCTAACTTTAGTATCTGACAAAAGGATTGTTTTGTTCATCAGCCCTCTAAGGAAGTTCATATTTTCTGAATCTCCATGAACTTTTTCATCATTTTTCAGCAAATCAGTAAAAGAGCATAAATAGGTAAGAAGTACCCCTGATTTAAGAATCACCCATATAATTAATATTGGCATTCTTGTTATAGTTCTGAAGTATAGGATAAAATACACAACAAAGCTTTCATTTCTGATTTTTAAATAATCTGAAAATTTACAAAGCTCAATAGTAATAAAAACTGTTTCCTTATGGATAACTATACAGAACTTTGGACATCCTTTGTTTCATCTTTAGTTTTAGTTGTTATGGAAGCATTTATCATTTGTGTCCCTCAGATGATATTTGTTTTGTAATTTTAGAACAAATTAAAATGTGTACATATATATATATATAGATAGATAAATAGATAGCTAGATAGATATAGATGGATGGATAGATAGATAGATAGATCTATAACACCAGGATCTGGTCATGTGAACTAGGTCTCTGAAGTCTGCAGAGTCGCTTATGTTATACAAAGCAGGCTGGTTTCCACTGTATAAAAAGATTTTTTAACAATTTTGAGGTTTTCTCTACTTTGGCTTAAGAAATTAAATTAATATCATAGTATTATTATCTTTATGACTTATTGTGAACTTATATTGCCAATTTTCTTACTGTGAAAACAAAAGACAAAACTTGGCGATGGCATGCTGTGAGAAGACTCTCCCACGGGTGGCTCTCCTCAAAGCCCCACAGGGGCGCTGGGTTCTGGGCTTTGGGATTTAGTTCTCAAATTGGTCCAGATGCAGATGTGCTGTCAGCAATGAAAAATTAGCTTTTGTAGCTTCTTTTAAATATACATAGAATCATGATTTGGTTGATTTTTTTTTAAAGCCAGTATACCTTTCTAGTTATTAATTACCATTTCGCTGTTATAACTTAGGGGTTAGTAAATATTTGCTTCTTTATTCAGTTAAAGTCTTAACCAAAGAGTTTTATAGCCTTTGATTCAAAAATTTGAGAGGAACTTCTTCTGACTGGGTCGCAACGATATTATCATTACAGAGTGTTTTGTTTAAGTACTGATTGAACTTTTTTAATGTGTACTGGTTCATGTAGTGTACTGGTTCTTTAGTGAAGATTTTTTTTTAAAAATTTAGCATCTATTCCAATTCCATTCAATAAATATTTATTGTCTTCCATATACAAATAATTCATTGTGTTACACTTATTTTTAGTTCAATATTCTAGAGATGAAATCTTGTTTTTTACTTAACCTATTCTACAAAGGAAATATAGCAGTTATCCTAATTTTAATAAATGCTAAAAACGTTATAAAATTTTTCTTGGCACACTAAATGATTTTTGGCTCATTCCCAGCAACTGTGTTGAATATATAATGAAATAACATTTTGAAAGCAGAACTGATACACAAGTGTTTATTGTCTGACACATGCCAGGTATTGTGCTTTCTCTATAGTGTTTTTCTGTGGCAGTCATGCTGTTTTCTTTACATGGTTATAAGTGGAGGAGATGTGGAGGTTATATATAGTCCCGTTACTTCACAGTCATACACAAGCTTAGAAGGAAAAGAAATATAGTAAATTATTAGAAGGGGAGAGGGGTTAAGCAACTATTTTCTTCTTAAGGTTGTGACACAAGCTGACAAAAGCCAGGGAATTCACAGCTGGGTGGTGGCACAAAGTAGCATATGTTCTAGAAACAATTAGGCCCAGCAGGGTGTCCCTAATGGCTTCCTTGTTAAGCCTCCCGCACCGCCAACCTGAAGCCTTGTGACATGTTTCCTCTGAGCCCAAGTGCTCGGGCTTTTGTCATTTTGTCTCTGTACAAGTCTTTTCCTGTTGGCTTCATCCTTTTGCGTTAATTCTGTTCCCCAGAATATTTTCTGATTCTTTCTGGAGTGAATAATGAGGTCTTGTAGCAAATATTTGCTCACTTGCCTTAAATGTAGTATCCACTGAGTCTCCTGCATCTGTGTTCTTTCTCCTTGATCACACCTTCTTTTAAAAAATGCTCTGCTCTAGTTGCTTAATGAGTTTCTTTAGATGGTACATTTCAGATCTATAAGAACAGAGGGTAAATAGATATTTCCATTTGCTTTGCTACCATGGCTATTTCTGTCAAGATGGATTTCAACGTTTAGTCTCCATGCATTGCTGAATTGTTACTCATTTACTGGCGTCTGCCACAGGATGGGGCAGTGTAATCTATAGGGACAGCCAGAAGTTTTGAGATGGGACGATTGTATTAATTTTTTCACTGAATTTATTTCAATATGTTATTACCCTGTAGCCAGCCATTGTTACTAAAACTTAATTCGGAACAACTGAGCATCTATGAAATTCTGCAGTTGCTTTTTAAATGAGGGTAGCCTTTCTGGTCTATTAAAATCCCCTTTTTTAGTCAAAGTTTAGTGCCTCATTTTTCTTCATTCTGGGAGGCAGGGGAACCAAGATACCTGGATTTCATTTCTCTACATTCTTTTAGTAGTTAGCAGAATTTCTTTGAAACCTTTCTCAGATGGCTCTCCTTCATTAGTTGTCTCTCTCCGACTTTCCCTAATCAGCACTATTTTGGCTTTATGATCTTTTTAGAATTACTCTTCTTTATTCTTATCTCTAATTTTTGTTCCTCATTAACTTGGGCTTAGAAAAACTTGGCCTGCAGTGGAGCTGCCTTAATTTCTGACCCTGTAGGAAGAAGACGGTGTGCTACTGCCATCTAGTGGAAAAAGAGCAAACTGCTGTGGGAAGCAGGCAGAGCTTTAGGGTAGGGCTTTCTAAAGGATTTCTGATACAGCCCAAGGTGGTGGGGGATGACACAGCAGTTGCCATCTTGAAATCTGCCCTTTCCTCAGAAAGGGTAGTTGGCAATCTTAATACAATTCTCTTCACGAGGCCCTGGATTACGGCTGGATCACATAGTTTAGAATCTTAAATTATAATTTGATAAACATGCTGGTAGCAGATCACTGGGGCATTGTAGTGCCATCAAAGCACGGAGCAGATTCTCTGTGGATCCAGGCAGATGAGTAAAGGAGAGTCCTGGAGCCCTCAGTGGCTTTTTCAGGCTTTTAACGATGCTTCTACACCATTTGCAATGACGCAACCAGGTGTGGGCAGGCAGCGGGGCCTGGGAGCCAGGAGGCTGGCAGCCTCGTTACCCCCGGTGAATCTTCACTCTTTCTGGGCTCTCTGGCATTCTCTTGTGGTCTCCACTGGTCTCTACTGCACTCTGCCCCACGGTCCTCTGTCTCCTCCATCCTCTGCTGCTGCCCTTACATGCTCGGCCTCCAGAATCAGGTGCTCCCACTCACACATGCCCACAGCGCTCTCCAGGTGCCGCCATCAGGTGCGCATGTAAGACCACAGGTGTCCATAATTGATGCTAATGGTGGGAGGGTGGGAAAAACCAGATCACTTCCACTTACCCTACCGGCAGGCGTCTCATTTGCCAATTTCTTAACCAATTATTTTTGTCGGGGGACTTTAATATCTTAATTGTCAACTAATATGTTTTAACTTCTGAAAATATTTGAAGATTGTATGTAATAAAGGTGCCTATCTTTTGTGCTTTAATAATTTAAATTCTTCCAGAAAGGTTTTATAAAATTTCTGGATGTATTGCAGTAGCCAATATAGGCTGAAGATGGTTTACTCTAAAATGTAAATTTAAATAAATATTATTCCAAGAAAACCAGTGTTTTTGTTTGATTCAGTGAGTTCTGAGAATCACCTCCCTCCTGTGGCAACAGCAATAGCAGAAGTCAGACGTTTCATTCACTTGAAATCCAAGCCACAAGGAGCTGTCCCCTCACACCTGTGAGCATCAAAAAGCCTGGAAGCAACATGTGCTGGCCAAGGCGCCACGAAAGAGCAGCTCTCGCTCCCTCGCCGCTGGTGGGAATATAAGTGGATGCAGCCCTTAACAGTTTGGTGATTCCTTTAAAACTATAAATGGAAATGCCACATGACGCAGCAATGCCTCTGTTAGATATTTAGCAAAGAATGTGAAAACACTATAAATCGAAAAGCTCTGTGCACCCTGTTCTTCACAGCAGCACTGTTCACAACAGCCAGCACACGAAGATACCCAAGTGCCGCTGACAGTGAGTGGATAAAGAAGTTGTAGTCTAGAGGCTCAGTGGGAATACTCAGCTACTGAAAAGGAGGAAATCTTGCCTTTTGTGCAAACATGGCTAGGACTTGTGATTATGCTAAGCGAAATAAGAAAGAAAATAACAAATCACAACACAACTATTCTACTCTGAGAAACCTGGCTTCAGAGGGGACCAGGAGGGGCAGGGGAAGGTAGAAGGCACTAGAATGTGAGGTTGGGGGTTTTAGGTGAGGCATATAGTCAGAGAGCAGAGAAGTGAAGATGCACCCTTGAAAATGTGTATCATTGTATACATCTGGTAAATCAATTTCTTTCTAAGAGTTTTATTTGCAATCACTGTTAAAATAATGTATAAACAAGCCATGACTGAACCAGCGGACTGGATGGATCTTAACTTTTTTCCCCCAAGTCACCTGGGAGTCCTTCTGTCATGTTGCCCTTCCCATATTGCACAGTAACACCATGAACTCTTACTCTTCTGCCTCCTTGACCACCTTCCTGAGCTGAGAATGGTTGTCCCCATCCTCACCCCTGGCCCAGCAGCAGACCTGTGGCTTTGTTCTTTGATCTTTGTGGGTCTAGTACAGATGCCGCCAGCCCAGCCATGGTTGTTGATGCGTTAGTGTGTTCTGAAGCTTGAAATCTAATTTTTTTAAAAACCCTACTGGGTGATTTTGATATCCAGTTGTGGCTAGGACCGAGCACTGGAAGCTATGATTTAGAAATGCTCAAATAAATTCATTGGAATTTCTAAAAGAAGCTAGAGTGCTGGGTCCTTCCATAGCAAACTTTACAATTTCCTTGAACACTTACATAAATTGCCACCAGGTGGTACCGGTTCCTATTGTTTTTTTCTCTGTGTTTAACAGAAAAGGAAGTTTGCTTTGAGAAATATTCCCCTTACCACAAACCCTCCCACTCCCCAATATTTAGAGCAATGGTTTTCAGAATCCAGCTGAATACTGTCGAGAAGAACCCAGGGCTTAGGTGTTGCGTCTTGCATTCTGCCCTGTGAAAGACCAAGATGCCAGTAGTGAGAACAGACGATACACCCCAAGTATGCTGCTAAACAAACGCGTTTCACACCACATTATCTCATTTCAGTCCTTCACAGCTCAGTGAGCCAGGCAGTAGCCTGCTTTTCAGATGAGAACACCAGTACTTGGGACAATCAAATGACCTGTTCTGGGCCGCCTAGTGGCAGAGCCCAGACTGTGCCCAGTGACTTCCAGAGTGGCTCCTAGTGTCACAGCAGTTCCCACAGAGGGCATATACCTGGCCCTTCACATGTGAAGAGTATAATTGCTCCAACTAGGAGGAGGAGTAATAAGCCAGCTGCTTGGTTTTAGTTAGCAAGTGAAACGAAAATAATTCACAATCAACAAGAAATAAAAGAAACCCTGTTTGTTAAGGATGAATGGACGAAAGATAGTAAATACATTCAGGAGTTACTATTAAACCTTAAAAAGGAAGGAAATGTTAACACATTATATGGATGAACCTCAAAGACACTGTGCTAAGTGAAATAAGCCAGTCACAAAAAAGACAATGATTCCACTGATATGAGGTACCCCAAGTAAAGCTCCAGTAGACAGAAGTAGAACAGGGGCTGCCAGGGCCTGGGGCAGGGGCGTGGGGAGTTTAACAACTAGTTCGGTTTGGTGAGATGGAAACCTAGAGGTTGTTCATACAACAGTGTACTTAACACTGCTGTCGGGGGCAGGAGGGGGACAGAGCAGGTTTTCTATGATCCAGCAGACGGGGTAAAGGAGGAGTCCTGGAGCCCTCAGTGGCTTTTTAGGCTTTTACTGGGATTTACCAGGTACACAGCAGGCAGGGGTGCTGGGGGGCCGGGAGGCTGGCAGTCCTCCCAGCCCCCAGCAAGTCTTCACTCTATCTGGGCTCTCAGGCCTTCTCTCGTGCCCTTTTCTCTGCTGTTTCGTTCGTTCTGCTCTCCTCGTGGTTCTGCTCCGCTGCTCCTGCTGGCGTCCCCCTGACGCTGCCCTTATAAGCCCAGTCTCAGCCCAGGTGAATCCCATCTACCTAGGCCCACACCCCACTCCAGGTGCCCGCCATCAGGCATGCATTCAGGACCACAGAGTTCCATCATCTATCCAGATGGTGGGAGGGCAGAAAAGCCTGATAATTTTTTACCTTTCCCTACAACTACTGAACTGTACACTGAGCAATGATTAAGGTGTCAACATTTGTATTGTTTCTTTGATCACAATGGAAAAAAGAAAAACAATGTCCTCTTACAGTGAAAATGCATGTAGCAGATTGGACCGCCAGGCTGCCCCGTGTGACCAGTGCTTCTCCGCCATAGGTGAGTCATATGGGCCTGGGCAGGGAGTCTGGCCTGGGCCGATGCCTCTGTCCCCATTGCATCACGGCCCTGTGCGGGTCTGCCAGCCTCATCCGTGGCCTCACCTACACTTCCCTTGCTAAAGTCCTGCAGACTTAAGTGCTGACAACTTGTGATGAAATACCGAGGAGACTCGCTCTGAAACATGCATTATCATTTCCAAAATCCACAGGTAGCACCAGCGCGGCTGCCCCCACATTGTGAATCATGTAGCAGCTTGATTCAAACCTAAAATGCTTCCTATAGGACATGTTTCTTTAATGATTCATACTGCCTTCTGATTCATGTGCATAAATACACAGTATTACTCATTTGATTAATTGAAAGAACAATATATATTACTCAATGTGCATATAAAAGTCAATTATCAAGGTATCATCCAATGTGCTGTTAATGAAAACCAGGGTTATTAAAGGATAGTAAAGAAAGATGTGCTTATATTCATTTTGGACTTTTTTTTTAATGAAGTGTCATTGTTTTACATCCTTGTTAATATTTTGACAGTAGGATTTCTTCCCTCAGGTGTGGTCATGGTAGCTGTCCCACCAGCAAAGTCCTCATAGTCCTCCACCATTTGGACCTTTTTAAATAGTAGTTTCACATGAAACATTCCCCCCCACCAAATCCTTACATTTTAAATGGAGAATAGCGAGGCTTTTTTAAAAAAAAAAAAAAAAAAAAGACTTATTTATTCATGCATACAAGAACTGGGGTACAGACCAAAGGTGTGGGGTTGGGGGAGAGGATTCACCAGAGACAGAGCAGGGGAACAGAACAGGCAGACTGACTGAAATACACTGCTGAGGGGAGCAGCGGGTGAGACAGGAGAGGTCTGCTGCGCCATGTGGGTAGCTCCCTGGCTGGGGACAGCTTCATAATACCGAGACTTAACCCCTTGCACCACCAGGGAGGCCCTATCAAATCTTTTTAAAGATTAATACAAAGAACCAGTCTGTACCCATCAACCAGTTCCAACAGTACTGGCTCATGGCCAATTTTGTTTTATCTACAATCCCCACTTACTTCTTGCACTTTACAATAACATTTTTTCCATACATGGCTGAACAGTTCCAAAATAAAGGGATGATAGCTATTTAATGAAAAACTTTCTTTAATTGTAGAAACAGCCATGCTCTTGAAAAGAAATTTTAAACACGCATAAAAGAAAACAGTAGCAAATGGTCTTTAGTGATTTTTCTAACGATGTTAGAATATCACAAAATTGCTCAATATGGTGGCTTTCCAAGGCAATCCCCCACCCCTCCCAGCCCCAGACCGCCCCCTCGCCTCCAGCAGCCGCCTGCTCCCAGGCCCTCTGCCAGGAGCCAGCAGTCCCTCTCCCCGGAACTCTGCTCCCTCATCTTCACTCTCCACAGCCACATTTCCATCCCTTCCTTCCTTCCTTCCCTAACTCCCTCAAGCAGATTAGTCACCAGCTCCCAGAAACAGCATTTAATCCTTAATTATGCAGCTCCCTAGGGGCACGCCAACTCCTTGGGGAAGGAATTGGTTCTTCTTACAGCCCTGAAGTTGGCACAGCAATTCACTGCCCAGAAAGAACCATGACTTACTGTGTGGTGACCACTCATCCTTTCAAAGGGAGTGGACTTAATAAGGCTTCCATTCTAAAATAACGCACTAGTCGAGGATTTCAAGGAAGTTTAACGAAGTGCATACCAAGGAAGTAGCAAGAGAAAACCAGGTCATTTGGCCAGAGTTGACCGGTATGGCCAGTATACATGGCAGGAAGAGTGGTTGATTGGGCTTCTGATCAAGGATCAGAGCATAAGGAACTAATTGCTGTTTCCCTTTGCAACCATCTTCTCAGACACCCTTCTGTTTGATGAGCAGCATGGGTTCTGGCTGCCCCAAGGCCACCCATGGCAACCCCCAGGACTTGGTTCCAGACCACACACTGACAGGCATGACAAAGCAGATGAGAAACTCAGATCCATTTCCCCTCAGGATGTGTGGCCCACTCCCGCCCCCTCCACTCCCTTCCCCGAGCGGAGCATAAGGGCACCTGGCCTGGGAAAGGAGTAAGGAAAGAGAGGCCCATCCAGTGGCTGGGGCCCTGAACCACACCTCGAAGATGAAGAACACCAGTTTTGGAGTCAGGCAGACCAAGGTTTGGGGTCTCCATTAACTAACTTGGGCGTCTTGACCACTAGCTTCACCAATGTGAACCTCAGGTGCCTCATCTGTAAACAGGTGAAAACGCTTACCTTATCGCGTCAGTAGGATGAGGAAGAACATCCTGTTTGTAAAGCACATGGGGCAGGGTCCATAAATGGTAACCATTTGGTAATTTTTATAGACCGTCCTTGCCAAAAATGGATAACGGACTTCAAGATTCACTGAGATGAGGTTCTTGCTGCCCACAGAGTGTCTTCCCAGCAATGCCCAAAATAACTTGTGACTGCAGATTCTGTGCTCCAGGCCTGCGGCCTCTAGCAACAGAGCCCCTCAAAGCTAGCTGCAGAGCAGAAGAGCCTGTGTGACCTACACTCAGACAGACCCCCTGCTGCTGTGCCTCCGAGGCTCTGGGGTGGGAGCCTGGGCTTCTCCTGACCCCCAGACTGATTCACTGAAATGTGCCCCTGGCACACAGTTGCCATCACAGCCCATGGCACCCCCAGGATCAGCACCACCTTCCCCAGAGCCACCTGGGGAGTTTATTCTACTTTCTGGGGTCCACGTCAGATGGAACTGAATCCTCACTGACTATGGGGATCCCCTCGTGTGGTGCGGTTCACCAAGGGCAGGCGTATGTTTGGTGCCTCCTCCCCTTCTGTTGCCAGGCAGACTCCAGGATGTCCCACTAACTCCGCTCATCCTTCTCAAACCTTCATTGCATAGCACTCACATTTCAGAACCAAAGTAGAACACAACTGTCCTCCCAGTAAATTTCATTCTTTAAAAACTCATAATGAACTAGTAAAATGCAGTGTCCCAGTAGGCAGCAGGCTATTTTTCTTTGTGGACATTGGGCAGCTTTACCAAAGTGATTTAAAGTTATCTTAGAAGAAACATCCTTAAGGGCACATGGCATCCAGTATATGAGAGTTTCATGATTTTACTGATGTGCTTCATTTTATTCCTATCTTGGATTGTCCCTTAAAGTTGTCGGTATGATACAGAACATGGCTGGGGTGTTTTGTATTGTTTTCTAAGTGACCTACATCTGCAGAGGACAGGCTAGGTTTGGTCTGCATTTGAAGGATGGTGCCAAGTCCCTGTCATTGATGAAGCTCCTTTAAGCGACAAGTGGCGCAGCAGCCTACCGGGCCACCTCGCCTGAGGGGCAGTCCCAGCCCCAGCCAGCCCCTGCGGGCAGCGGGCAGCATGCTGCTGGCGGTTAATGTCCTTCAGCCAATTGCCTGTGCTAGCGCAGGATGCAAACACAGTGGGAAATGGAGAAAGCTTTGGTCTCCTCATGCCTCAATAAATAGGGAAAACGCTTTCTTAAGTGGCTGTTCCAGTAACTGAATGTTCCTTGCCTTCCTCTACATGAATCACCATCTGCTCTCCCAAACTCTTCCAGAGAGAGCATGGTAACCATGTCATCCTAACAGTGATGCTGTGGAGAAGAGGGCGGCACCAGTTCCTCTTCCCATTTCCAGGCCCACTCCTGAGCCCCTCCGCCCGGCCCACACAGCTGAGCCACCGCGGGACATCTGTTTCCCGTGTCTCTTTCAGTAAGACAGGGCCCAATCTCAAGAGATCCCTACGTCTCAAAGGAGATGTGCTTCCCATAGGTGGGACCTGGGGCTTTCCTTTGATTGTCTAGATGTGGGGTGTTCACACTTCAACTCTCACTCTGTGTTGCACAATCCAGGCTTCCCTGCGGTTTCCTTCTCCCAGCCCTGAACTGTTTACACAGCAGCCCTTATCTCCAAAGCATCCCCACCACGGCATCCCCCTGTTCGGAAGACATGGGATGGCTGTGTCCCAAGTGTTTGCTACCTAAGACCCTTCACACTAGGGGACAGGTTTGGCTTGACAGTCAAGGGTACAGGGTCCCCTTTGTGACACTGTTAACAGTCCCCTCTCCGATAAACAGTCTCCTGCTGAGCCCTTCCTCCCTCTTCCTTCCCCATGGGCGCATCACCTGGTAATGATGCGTGGCAGCAGCCATGCCCCTTGTGGGAACCCCAGGACTCATTTTGGGAAGTACTTTCAAAACTAAAGTCTTGAGAAATTGCTTCTTATTTCTTGAATTTCTCCAATTTTCTTCCCCAGAGGTCATTTAACCCTACATTAAGGGAAATTTCATCCCAAAATTAAATTTTAAACCCATCTTATTTTTTTAAAAGATTTATTTATTTCTGCATACAAGAACTGGGGTACAGGCCAGAGGTGCAGGGGGGTGAGAGGATTCACCAGAGACAGAGTGGGGAACAGAACAGGCAGACTGACTGAAATACACTGCTGAGGGGAGCAGCAGGCGAGACAGGAGAGGTCTGCTGCGCCATGTGGGTAGCTCCTGGCCGGGAATTGAACTCGTGCTGCAGTGGCTGCAGATAGCTTCATAGTTTGTGTCTTAACCCCTTGCACCACCAGGGAGGCCCCTAAACCCATCTTTTTAAAAACCCATCTTTCGTCACTCCTTTCCCCTCATTAGTCACAAGTCTTCCTTTAAATAACCCAGATGCCCAAAGTACGATTACATCTCAAACATATTTTTAGAAATTATTTATTTCAAACATTTACAAATTTCAGTTTAAATGCAAAAAATAGCTGGTAAAAAGAAAAAAAAAAAACATTGAAAAACATACTGACCCTTTGCCCCACATACAGACATCAGCCTTTAGCATTTGCTTTAAGGTAATCAGGTAAAAAAAATAATAACAAAACTTAAAACTATTATTTCTCTAAAAAAATGTAAAGTTGAGGTATTCTATTTAACAGATGTGTGATCTCCATCCAAATATGGTTTCTCTATTAATTAACAGTCTTGCTACACGCTGTTCCAATCCTCCCTTCTAAAGTAGATCTTGGCTTGAGCATATGTTCCTAAAACTGACAACATTCCTTAATAATCATTAAGGTTGCCATAGGAACTCACCAGCGCTGGCACCAGGCCACCCCTAGGACAAGATGCTGGAAGGACCTTCAGGGGACGTTCAAACGCATTTGGCACAGAACTTGAGCCAGCTGGCCCTGTCCTTCCTGTCACAGCCCAACTGCCGGCTGTTATGTGGGAAAGCCGGGTTCGGGGTTCAAGCTCCAAGGACCATCGGTTGCCCCATCTTCTCCAAATGAAGATAAATTTCCCATCAATTCCAGATAGTGCTCGGTGCCAGACTCCTCCCCAACTAGGTCAACCTTCAGTGCCTCCGAAGAGGTGATATTACTCAGCATCAAAGTGTCCTGGCAAAACATTGCTGAACATTCTGCAGGACCCTCCAAGCACGAACACTGCCAGCCTGCACCACCAGACTCTGCTCACCACCAGGTAGTTTCCTTACCCTGTTTCAGCAACAGAGTCCACAGCTTATAATGGTGTTCCTTCCCCTGGGACAGCAGGGAAACTGTGGGGGACCCAGTGTGAGTCCAGAGTCCCACAAAGAAAGCACATTTGTAAAGAAACCTGGCAAAGGCAAGTCCCCACCAGAGGAAAGAGCTCTCAGAGTTACCCACATCTCTGTAGACACATTCAGTGCTCCCCTCTGGACATTTTACAAAAAGGTTTCATTAATGCTACAAAAATTAATGATGATTTTCATGTAAACCATGAACCAGCATATTTTCAACTTTTCCCTCCCAGCAGGATAAGTTGTCGTGTTTAATATAAATTGTCACTGTCCCAACATTTTACAGCTGGCTGTGCAACAGCTGTTTGGTGAGTAACATCACTGCTGAAGATAACTGGGCAGCGGGTGCTGCAGAAACAGGGAAAATGAGCTGGGATCATCTGCTGACCGTAGGTTCGGGGACAGAAAAGGGTGGAGGGTGGAGCCCTGTGTGCACTGGGCAAGCCCTTCCACCCAGAGGAGACAGCTCCTCTTCCTACATTTACACAAGCTTATAAAAAAAACCAAGGGGAAAAAACCCTCCTCGATGTATAAAAAAGACAAAGCAGTTTCGTTACAATAATAATGAAAGCAACAACAATTTGAAGATCAAAGCTGCCTGGTTCTCAGCAATAATGAGCTATCTGCACCTCACATCTCCCACCAGCAGGCCCTGCCTGGCTTTGGTGATAGCACATGTGGGTAAAGCTTGGGAAGGGTTGAAGAACCGTGGGCAGGCTCCCCCTTCCTCATGCACATTCTCATTTTCAATATTTCCCTTGAACAGCATTTTTCACTGTTCTCCATCAAAGAAACTTTAGAGAAACAAAACAAAACACACACACAAACCCACCTGCCTGACTTTTGTCAGCACAGGGTGGGTTATCTAAAGCAGCAACAGGGTCTGAAATTGACAAAGTCAGCGATGAAAGTCACTCCTCGCCCAAGTCACAGTGCGAACCTGACCAGATACAGCGGGCGCTGCGGCTGTCCTGAAGGGCTGTCGGATGCGCCCCGGGCTTTGTGGCTGGCGGATCTTTACCCCTTGGTTACTCGACAGATTTTAATCACAGCTTCATTCGGAGACGCATGATCTCGAGGGTATTTGTCTGGGTAACCAGTAATATCACTGAGTTTCTTTTCCCACGAAGCGCGCGGCGGTGGGGAGGTGGGGAGCAGCGGCGCGACCACTAGACGCTCAGCAGGCCCTTTGCTAGGGGCCGACCTGAATCCAATTCGAGGAACTCAATAGAAAGAGGAAGGCACCAAGGTCGGGACTTTTGAAAAAGAGCCTGCTTTTGATAACGGAGGGTTCGTGGCTTCCAGGGGTGGGGGTTTCCAGCGGACCCTGCCTGCTCGCCGTGGGAGGCTTCCCAGCACCCCAGGGAGCACACCCGCTTCCTTCACCGCCTCCCGGGGCGCGTGACAAGCCGCTTTTCCCCTAAATCATCCAGGAGGCTGACGCTTTTTTCAGTTCTTAAGACTAAAAAAAAATTTAGAATGAAACCAGTCTCTTCTCTAAAGGGGAAAATATTTTTTTCTCCTCCTCCTTTTTCACTTGACTCAATTTTGTGCTAAACAAAGTTATTTGCGCTCTTCCCCGGGTTATTTATATACTGGCACTCAGCTAATACTGGATCTTCCACCCTCTCAAGAAAAAACAGCAGTTTCTTCAAAACCGAATTAAAATACATTCTTGCCGGGTTCTTTTGTCTTTTCACATAAATATTATCTTCCCTGGTTACTCAGGCTCAGCTGAAAGCAAAATAAACAAAGCTGGAGTAAAAGAGTTTGATCTCACCAAAGGCAGAAGTCCCCCTCTAATGTGGCTTCTCCTTTTAGGGGGCAGGAGGGAGAACAGAGAATGTTGGTTTCCAGAGGCTGCGGTCCCCTCAGTCTAGCCCCCATGGTCCAGTCCCCCTCGGTTGTGTTACTGCAGGGGACCATAGAGCCCCTCTACCGCCTCCCCACTCTCCTGCCTCTGCTGCTTCTCTCCTCCTGAAGTCCTGGGATCCAAAGAAAGAATTCCCGCCAGCACAGCTGCTTCTGGATTCAGCAAGTGCCTAGGACTGTCATTCACATTTAGCTAATGCTAATGAGGAACTAATTATAATTCCATTTCAAACCATCAGGCCCTGAGATACCATTCCCCATCACCTCTCAGCTGTGTGGGGAAGACGGGGGAGAGCTTCCCCCAGCCTCAGAGGTTCATGAAAAGCCACTGTCAGGCCTTGAGAAACTGGATGCCAAGGCACTTAGGTTTCAACCAGAAAACAAAACTGAGCAGTGGGCCAGGGGATAGGCAACTGAGGGATCCTTGGCTGGAAATCCATCCCGCTGCCCAAGGGCACAGTCTGTGGAACTGTGTCTGGTCTGTGGGTGGCCAGCAGCTTGTCCCACCAAGCCCGGGCTCTCCAACGCCCGCACAGCAGCTGGACTCCGCCCGTTCGAGTGTCCAGCAGGGTGTTGACACGACTGTCTCCACAGGGTCGAGGCCACCCTCACCTGTAAGCTGCTCATTTGGGAAAGGCTGGTTTTAAAACTCAAGTACCTCTTCCTTCTGAACAGACAAACCCGTATTCACCAGGGCAGAGCTTTCTGTACAATGATGCTGGAGGCTCCAGGCCCCTGAGATGAGCTGGAATGGCAGTAAATAAGAAGCATCTTTTACTAAACCAGTCTGTGCTTCACTGGCCACAGTTCAGCAGGCCTGCACCCCCGCCTGCCAGGGCCACCGGTGAGCTATTTGGGGAAGAAGTAGTCTCTGTTGCTGATGTCATAAGGGCTCCGCAGACCCCCCTCATCTGGGCGGCCGTGCTTCGACATGCTGTCAATCCCAGAGCCGCTGGGTGACACAGGTGGAGAGATGAGGGGAGCCAGCACTGGGGTGGGCTTGGGTCTCTCGGTGACCAGCTGTCTCAGAGAGTACTGCGGGTGCATGTTCGTCTTGCCTTCCTTCAGCGCCTGCAGCTTCCATGTCTTCCTGAACCTTCACACAAACACACAAAGACAAACCACACAGATGTTTAGTTCCCCTGTGCTGTACTGGCAGCTGGCTGCCCTGGGGGCCTGCCACGCCTGGGCTTCAGCTTAAAAGAATGATAACTATACCTTCAGCTTAAAAAAAATGATAACTATTCCATCAGCTGTTTTTCTGTCACAGGAATGACGCAATATTCTGAAGAGTTGGGGGTTTCAAAAACACTCCAAGAGAATAGGTCTGTATTGTCCATGCAGTTGACAAATGGGGAAACTGAGGGACTCGTGGGCATGAATGCTCCCTTATGGAATCAAGAATTTAATTTGTCCTCTTCTAGAGACTGCCTATTGGTACCAGGCCCAAAACCCTTTACACAGAGAGAGAGACAGAGACAGAGACAGATAGACAGAATTCTTTTAGCAGGGAAGCAAAATGGGCCTCAGAAGTAAAATTTAGTCTGGCAGGAGCAGATAATCCACAACTCCCTTTCACAGCAGGGAAGGGCTGCTTCCTCTCTCAACAGCTCTCCTCTTGCTTCCAATATTCTCTCTCTCTACCTCTGGGCCCACTCCCACCATGCTGGTGAGTTCTCACAGACTCAACCATGGGTACCACTTGGGCACAAGTGACTCATCTGACAGGAAAGTCAATGTTAAACAGGAAGGAGATAGACATCTCTCTGATCACAGCTTCGTTCACACTGCTGAGAACCGGGCCCAAAGCCAGGGCTCAGTAACTGAGAAAAGTCACTTGACAGCCCAAAGTCAGATGGGAAGGTGATAGTGATCTTCAAAGGTACAGTCAGGTCTCCTTCCTGAGGGGCCCTCTGTACCGGGGTGCCAGGGCCCCAGCTCCTCTCCTTCCTCCTGCTTCCCACCTTGATGCCTGAAAACCCCCAGGTGGGAGCTAGGTGGTCTCCCTCAATGCCACCAAATGACAGCTACTCCAGGAAGGGTTGGGAGGGAGGAGGGGAAACCAATGTCAAAAACAAGGATTGGGGATTTTCCTTAGGTTTCTTTTTATATCGACAGGCTATTCCTGTCCTTGTTATGATAAGTAATTGATAGTTGGCTCTAAATCCATATTGGCTCTTAGCCTGTTATGCAAATGGAATAAACAATCTTCACAATGGTATTTAAGGCTTTACCACTTAGGCACCACACAGGAAGGGTGCACAGTAGGGTTCCTTACTGGGTCCTGGTAGAATCCTCTCCCTCCTCCCTTCTGCTCCTTCCACACTCCTCCCAGTGAGAGTACTCAAGAGACAGGCATTACACTCTGGCCTTCAAAATATTCAGGCCCTCTGACCCAGGAATTCCACTTCTGGAATTATAACCAAAGATAGCATAGCTAAGGAAAAAACTTTGCATACAAAGATGTTCAACACAGTGTTGTTTATAAAATCAGAAACCAAACTAGATACCCAATAATAGGAGGATGGCTAATGAACTTTGGTATATCTGCCTAATGGAGGAGTCTGCAGCTAAGGAAAGTGAGGTTTACAAAGAATTTATAATAATCTGGAAAAAAAGGTTTATAATGAACACTAAATCTAAAAGGTTCAGAGTTGTAGACAGAGTAATCATGGTTATGTAGAAACAAGCAAGAAACTATACAGAGGAAAAACACTTGGTGGAAATTCATCAAGACAGAAAGTATTCTTGATCTGGGTGGCACTGCACAGGAGTGTTGCTCTGTGGAATCCAGGGACTGGGCCCCATTGA
Source organism: Talpa europaea (assembly GCF_964194135.1). Classification (NCBI taxonomy): domain Eukaryota; kingdom Metazoa; phylum Chordata; class Mammalia; order Eulipotyphla; family Talpidae; genus Talpa; species Talpa europaea. The sequence continues at coordinate 78,170,305 of NC_140076.1, forward strand.
AAGTGTGGTTCTTGGTTTTTGCTGATGTTAGTCACATTTACATTTTATAAATTAACAGTGGTCGTCTTAGATATGTATGATTTTTTTCTTCTTTCTAATTGTCAGTATTTAGCAAATAGCTAGCATTTAGCAAATAATCACATATTACATAGTTTAAGTCTCTATTGGGGTTAGTTAACCAATATGGAAAAGTCTCTGCCCTCAGTTTCTTTTAAAGCAACTAGAAATACTTTGAGGGGGTGGATGAGACCTTTCATAAGAGTCACTAAGCTCATGGGATCTTGGAAATCAGCCAGCCTGGGGTGTCCACACCTGGCACTGCCCTGCCCAGGGTGGGGTCTGAACAGGGCCTGGGGGTGGGAGAAGGTGCGGGCAGGTAGAAAGGAGGAGCAGCTAAGCCGCAGACTTCATTCACACTTCAGCCTCCACCTTCCATCTAATTTACATATTTAGGCTTCATAATATTTCATTTAAAGAAAATGCAGCTGGTGAGGCAGGTGTTAAAGTCTCAGTTCTATCAAGCTATCACCAGCCACTGCGACACGAGTTCAATCCCTGGAGAGGGAGCTGACCCACATGGCACAGCAGACCTCTCCTGTCTTGCCCGCTGCTCCCCTCAGCAGTGTATTCAGTAGATCTGCCTGTTCTGTTCCCCACCTCTGTCTCTGGTGAATCCTCTCACCCTTCACACTTCTGGCCTGCACCCCAGTTTTGTGTGTATAAATAAATAAACCTTTAAAAAGAAAGAAAGAAAATGCAGCTAAAAAAACATTCATAATAACCCTCACTCTTAAAAAAAAAAGATGTGGAAGCCAAGATGTAGTGAAAGGTAGTGCCCCAGCACCAACACTAAAACCACAGAGGCCACCCACTGCCCCAGCTACTGTTGTGGCCCAGGACACCATGGAGGTGGCAGAGTCTGCGGTTACTAAAATGCTGGAATGAGACAAGACCTGCAATATTTCTACAGAGCAGTACTTTTTTCCTGCTCTGAGAATCTTATTTTCCCAGTGCCCAATGGCATAAAATAGAAAGAACAGGAGGGCCATGGTGGCAGACAGGTAGAATTGACTCCCTGTGAGTTATGACATGCACTTCAGAAGAAGACACACCTTTTTCAATGGCACATTTACATTTTTAAAATGATCTCTGATACTACAAGGAAAATGTTTAGGAGAATACTATGCTTGGTTTGAGACACAAAATAAAGGTATTAAAGAGAAAAATATGCTATCATGGACTGGCCAGATTTATTACAAACTGCCTCTCACATCCTGCCTGTTGTCAAGTGCCATCCCAACCCATTTTGGTTCAGCCTTGTCATGAGGGACTTAGGGAGTAAAGGGATTTTTCATCACTTGGAGTAACTGGCTTCTTTTCAAGTAAATTTGCCCAATACAGGCGATTATGAAGGCTCACTAGGCTAGGAAATAAATTACTAATAGGCTCTCAGCACAAGGCGCTTGCCCTGTCAGTGCTTCCGGGACTCTGGTTGTTTAGCAACCAGTTATTGTCCACGTGCTACCCACTCCGTAGCTAACTAGGTCTGTGATGAACACACTGGCCAGCTCCCTACCTAATGCGTCTCTGTTCGTGGTTAACAGAACACCGAGGTGGCACTGCTTGTTAGTGGTGCCATTGGCCAATGGTGGACTGACAGGACCGACAGGCCCACCTCAGCTGACAGTAGGCCAGCATAGTGGGTGGGGCTTCTCAGGACATGGGTTCTACTCCTTGCTCTGCTATTAACAAGTTGCAGGTCCTTAGGCAAGTCATCTCACCTCTAGAGGTTGTTTGCTCATTTGTGACATTCTAAATTTGACTAAAGAGCATGAGCTTTAAGGTTACAAACTGTAACCTTAAACTGTAACCATCCCATTCAGCTTTAATTTCCTCATCTGATAAGTGGAAATCATGGTATTTAGTCTATATGATCTGTGGGGGGTTATGAGAAAGGCCTGTTGAAATCTTATTGATGTAGACTAGAACACAGAAGGTGAGGCAAGGCATCCCTCAGAAGTTAGTAGCTAGAGGCCTGAATGCTAATATGGTCCCTACTGACCCAAAGACATAAAGATAGTGAGTTCTTGCTCCTGCACTTGTTAGGAACCTTATCTGATGCCTTTTGGACATCTTGCTCACAACTTGATTGCAAAATCAAAGTGAGCACAGCTTGAGCTGTCATCTAGCTAATCTTGCAATGCAGATCAATTTGGCAGTCAAGCTAGTTCAGGGTCACTGTGAAGATCCACTGGGCTCACCAAGAAGCAGGCGAGTGGTGGGAAGCCCCCTCCAGATACAGCTGTGCTCTCTCCCAGGGTTCTCTGCAGCCCACCCCGTCTCTGACTCAAGGCCATCGCACTCCATGGCCAAAGGCCTGGGAGAAGCAGACTCCAGAGCCTGGGGGATTGGTGGCCCTCCCCACCCCGTGTCATCAGGGGGTCATGGGGAAAAGAGATAGGTTATGAGAAAGGTCTGTTGACGTCCAATTGATGTAGGCTAGAACACTGAAGGTGAGGCAAGGCAGCCCTTAGAAAGCAGTAGCTAGGGGCCTGAAAGCTATTATGGCCCCTATTGACCCAAAGGCAGGCAGGGCCTGCCTTGCCTTCAGCTTTCAGTGTGGTCTTGGCGACACCTTGTCTGGTGTTGCTCATCACCTGACTAGAAAGGCAGCCTCAAGGTCCCAGGTCCCCACAGGTGGCTGTAGACCGGGTTACAGTGTATGAGGCCAATGAGACTTGTGGCTGCCCCGCCTCGTCTGTCTGTCGTCCACACTCCCCTCTGTCCAGGTAGCTGGTACATTCAGGCAGGAATATTTAAAGACCCCTTGGGGGCAGTCTGCAGTTGGGCCCACGGGGAGCCTGAGAACACAGTCTCTCCCCGCCCAGGCCCCAGACGCCTGCCCCACCATCCTGGCACCACCAGTCCCATGGCTGTCGGGCGGGGCCCCCCCCAAAGTCCGTGTTGGCCTTGGGGCTGTGCGCCTGCCCCATGCCCTCGGAGAAGGGACCTCTCCGGAAAATAAATAAATAAATAAATAAATAATAACGAGATCTTTACCCCTCTTTCCCCAACACCCTCAACACTACCACTCACAATGGCCAACTGGAGGCGCTTGAAAATTACACATGAAGAGAAAGAAAAGTGGGAGTGAAGTTTCTCCCCCACTCAGATTGTATTATCACGATAATGGGCCACTGTCCAAGGGTGGACCCAGCCTGACTTCTTTCACACCTTCAGCAGATGCAAAACTCCTTTTTAGTGCCAATTCCTACAGTAAATTCATTGGATTATAAGTTTTGAAGTTTTCTTTGCTCTTCATTAATTGGGAGCTCTGTCAGCTGATTTATCTGCAAACTTTTGAATGAGTGACCAAAAAACGACGACAGAAAGGACACAGAAACATTAATTCAAAAGGGCACCTGCACCCCTATGTTTATAGCAGCACTGTTTACAATAGCTAAGCTTTGGAAACAACCCAAATGCCCAAAAACAGATGACTGGATCAAGAAGATGTGGTACATATACACCATGGAATATTACTCAGCATTCAAAAAAGGTAAACACATGCAGTTTGCAGCAACATGGATGGAGCTAGAAGGGATCATGCTCAGCGAAATAAGCCAGAAAGAAGAAGAAAAATACTGAATGGTCTCACTCATAGCAGGAATCTAGAAAACTTAAATAAGGGACCAGGAAAATGAATAACTATAAGAAAGTGAAAATCAAAATCAACAAACAACTATGAACCAGAGACACACTTGGGGGGGGGGGAGGAGGAATGGAGTCAAAATCAGGGGGTTGCAATTGTATGGGGAATATAAAAATTTAAATATATATATATATATAGTTAAATGTTATAAAAATTATTCAAAGTAACCATAAAAAAAAAACAGAATGGAAAAAGCGATTGGGATGAAAGGGGCATGGGCCTGCGTGGCCTGGGCATGAATTCAGCATGCGAGTTTCCTAGCCATGACAGGAGGGCACTAGGACCGGGCATTCAGAGGCGCCCAGGAGGTATGCTTGTTTTCAGACATGCAATATTTGCAAGGATGTCTGGTCAGGTCCCTGTGCTCTGGTGCTTCTTACATGGTACCTTAGTCCTTTTTGTCTGTGGCTCTCAGACGACAGGATAGGTCATGTTCCTCTTGCAACCCCAGAGCTGAGGTGTTGCTTCACATCTCACACACTCTGTCCCCATGGATTTCACAAGCAGGCTTCCCTCCTTCTGCCTCTTAGGACACTTCCTCTCAGCCCCTTTCTCGGGCCCTCCCACCCCACACAACTTTTCAGAGTTGGAATTCCATAGGTGCTGCCACCAGCCTCATCCCCAGCCTCTCCCAGCTCTCCACTGCCTTCTACCTGCTGTAATATCCTGAACTGCCTACCATTCTGTCCCCCTGGAGTTCTCACAGGCACCTCGAACTTAGTGCACCCAAAATGGAATCACCTTTTTCACTCAGTTGTTCTTCCTCCAGTGTTTCCAATATTAGAGCATGACACCAGGGCCATTTGGCCTTTGCCAGATTGCTGAAGCCAGAAGCTTGAGGGTTAGACGTGACACCTCCTGTCCCTTCCTTCCCTTCATTAATCGGTCACAAAACTTGTCAATTCTACCTCTGAAAGATGTCTTGAAGCATTCATGGCTCTCTGGTCCACTGCCATCACCCTAGCAGGACAAGGCCACTAGATAAGAAAGAGGGGGCTTCTGGTGGCACAAGGGGTTAAGACACAACCTATGAAGCTATTCACAGCCACTGCAGCACGAGTTTGATCCCTGACCAGGGAGCTACCCACATGGCACAGCAGACCTCTCCTGTCTCGCCCGCAGCTCCCCTCAGCAGTGTATTTCAGTAGATCCGCCTGCTCTTCTCCCCACTCTGTCTCTGGTGAATCCTCTCATCCTCCACACCTCTGGCCTGTACCCCAGCTCTTGAATGCCTAAATAAATACATCTTTTTTAAAAAAAGAAAAGAAAAGAAAGAGAGAGAGAAAGAGAAAAAGAGAGAGAGAGAAGGAAGGAGAGAAGGGAGAGAGGGAGGGAGGGAGGGAGGGAAACAAAGACCACAGGGCCACCCCCAGGGGCCCATCTCACCTCAGGACGATGCCGATGCAGAGGAGCGCTCCGAAGGCCAGGCTTCCTCCAGCCACCAGGAATGTGGGCAGTGTTATGGAAGAAGAATCTTTCACTAGGGAAAATGAAGGAGGAGAGGGAAGGGAGCAGAAGGAAGAGAAGAAAACCACTTAGCAGGTACTGTCACAACCCTCAAAGGAACCTTACGCCTGGTGGAGGAAACATCTCTGTTAACCAGCGGGCCACTTGACAAGCTTGCCAGTTATCTGGCCAAAGGCGACTCTAGAAGAGTAATCCCCAGCATCATCTGACAGACCCCAGGAATCCACCACTTGACAAGAAACACTCAAGCTCAGAGCATCTGAGCAACTGCGGCCAGCCACAGGCACCCACTCACTTTCAGAGTGGCTTTTTAGTGGCATTCAGCCTGCCCCACAAGGCACAGAAGGTTTGGGGGCCTCACTGATGGCAGCTGCAATGATGACAAAGCAAAGGAAGAAGAGAGTGGCGGGGGTTGGGGGGCTCTGTCTGATGGGGTGGTTAGGAAAAGCCTCCCTGAGAAGGGCATTTCAGCAGAGACCTAGGTGTATGAAGGAGCTGACCAAGAGGAGGTCAAGGGGGGAGCATCCAGGCAGAACAAGTGGCAAGAGCAAAGGCTCTGAGGTAGAACATGTGCTCCAAGGATGAGCAAGCATGGCAAGGCAGCAGAGTGAAGAAGAGGGAGATGGAGGAGGCGACAGATAGTGCAAGTTCTGAAGAAAGGAGGACGTGACCCCACAAAGACTAGGGGCTTTGTTAGGACTTTGGTTCTTTTTCTGAGAGACACAGTGTTGATCCAGGGAGAGCCTGAATTGTGTTCTAGAGTAACTAAGAGTCTGTTAGGGGTAAAAGTAAAAGCCCGTGGATCAGCAGTCAGTTCCTAAAGTCACAAAGGGTGAGAACTGGACCGGTTCTCCTGGTCCAATTGGACTAGCAGGAACTGGACCAGTGTTAGAAGTGGTGGTGGTGAGAAGAGGTCAGCTTCTGGAAATGTCTCAGGTACAACTGACAGAACCTGTTGAGGGACCGGACATGGTGGGAGGAATAGACGAGGGAGGAAAAGGAAGAATGTCTGATGTCCAGGGCCCCCACCCCCTACCCTGAGGCAAGAAGACTTTACAACCAAGGTGGTGGAGCCTGGGGACCCAGCGTCAGCTATGGGCATGAATCCACCCAGGTCAGAGTAATGAGGCACCTCCTCAGAGAGCCCAAGAGCAGTCACATAGGGCTGCTCAATGACAGAACTTCTGGAGTCTAGACTCCATGAACCCCACACATATAGGAAAACAAAGGAGCTGTGATCTTTCTTGATGCAAATGTTCAGTTTTCACATCTTACAGCTATGAGAAATCAGAAGCTTTGAAATCTACCTTGACCTGGGTGGATTCATGCCCATTCATTTGTACTGTGGGCCAATTGTGAGATATTCCACTTTTCTGGTCCCCTCACTCTCTTAGTCGACACTATCAAATTTGGACATATAAAGTAATAAAAGAATATTCCTGACATTGATCTTTTCCATTACTAGACTGACCCTCTGTCAACATTTCCAAATAAGGAAAGACTTTCTGCAGACAAGTCTTCTGTTCCCCTTGGACCACAGGGATACCGCAATATGCAGCCCTTACCTGGGAGGCTTGTTGCATTTACAGAATCCATAGAAAGAGAATCTTCATTGTCTGCAGAAGTAGTCGGTACCTGAAAGAGACATTCCTTCCCATAATCCATTTCTTTGGATTCCACCATCACCCAGGACCCAGCTCAGGTACCCCCCCTTCCAACCCCTCCCTGCTCCATCCAATCCCCTCTTTCTCCATCTAATGGGCCTCTCTATTTTTGACCCAGCACTCTCAAATTTTGCTCTATTATTTGTGTTATTTGTTATCTACCCCTTGCCTGCTTAGGTGGGAATTTCTCCCATCTGCCTCTCCATCAAAAGCTTAAGGGCTCAACACCTTCCAGAGGAGATGTTCAGCAGATGCGCTGGACTGGTGGTTGTTCTAGAGGTTTGGTGCCAGGTGGAGGTACCATCACTTGCTGGGGAAAGTCCAGACTTGAATCCTGGACCTACCTCTTACTAGCTATGTGACCATGGGCAGGTTTCCTAACTCAAGCGGGCGTCAGTTTTCTTCCTCTGCAGGCACAACCACCCTGGCACTCTGAATCTCAGTTACCTTGAGGAGCAAGTGAGATAGCAAGAGCAAGACTCAGTGCCTGGCAGGGCTCGGCAATCTTCACTCAGTGTCAGTTCCTCACACCCTGTCCCGGGAGCTCTCGGGCCCACAGGCATGGGCTTCACCCTGGAGCGGCTTCCAGTGCCCGACAGTCTCCATGGAACATGGTTTAGAGGCAGGACTCTGCACTCCTTCCCTGTGCTGCCCAGCTCCAGGGTGGCTGAACCTCCCAGCCTAGCACTTAGGGAATTAAGGGCCATGGGAGGCACTGTAGTTGCATGAGAAATTGGATTACTCAAGGATTTGTTAAGCAGCTTCAGAGGTAATCCTCTTTCCAGAAAATTACGACGCCGGCAGTGCCCAGGGAAAGGGCATGGATGAACTGAATCTGAGGTGTGTGCTAAGCCATGAACAGGGTCCCGAAAGCTCAGAGATGAAGAAACAACAGTCACTCAAGACAGAGCAGTTCCAGAGGCCAGCCCAGCGGCTCTGCACGCGCCACCATCGCTACGTCCCTGGGACGAGAGAACTGCTATTTCCCCGTTTCACGGAGACTTGAAAAGACAGGTAACTTGCCCACAACACTCTAATAGTAAGTGGCAGAGCCGAGGTTTGAGCCAAATTCTGCCTGGTGCAGTCCTCAGTCCTAGCCGGTGGCTTCAGCAGCCCTGACCTTTTACAAGAACAGGAGCTCACTCACCTGCGTGGAGGGGCCAAACTCCGTCTCAGTTTGAGAAGGCCTGGGTTCTGTGGGGAGAGAAAAGGGACATTATTAATGAGTCATGGGCCAGGAAAGCCCACCTTATTCCAGAGCAGAGTAAAGCTTAGAACAATGTTTTTTAGAAAAGTATAATGTTGAAAATAATCAAATCCCCCCTCCTTAAGGACTAATTTTATAAATTATGATCTAGTCTTATGTTGTAAATAGCCTTGAAAATGTTTTAGAAAAATGCTGAGGGTATTATATAATATTTTATGAAATATGTAAGGATGTCATATAGCATGAGCCAAAGTTTCTAGAAAAATATATTTCTCTCATTACTTATGGTATATTATATACCATACACATACAGCAAGAAAAAAATTGGAAGAATACATACCAACAGATATTAAAATTTCTATTTCCTTTTATGTACCTTTTGTAATAAAATGTATTTTACATAAACAAAAAATTCTCATACGCCTGGGCAGGCTGGGTACACTTTGTCCGAGAAAGGGCGTGGACCAGGCAACCTCACAAGGGCGCTTCCCTTCCACGGGAACAGTGTTTCTCTGCAGAAACCCCCAAAGCAGCAGGAGGTCGAGGCTGAGGCCAAGGCCAGGCTCAGCAGCATACATGGGCCCAAGGGACCAGGAGCTGACCCATCACAAGCAATGGGTGGAATGCTCGGGATTTTAAAACATTTTTTTTTTTTAGTTCATCTTTTTTTCCATCAAGAAGTTACAAACACAACAGAAATGCCTTACACAAAGATGTGGAGCCTCCCTGAGCCAGGAGTAGAATATGGACTAACAAGTGAGTAAAGAAGAGGGTGACGCTCTTCTGCTCCTGAGTGAATTTCCAGTAGGAATATGCCAGCCCAGAAGGGGAGAAAACCACGCACTAGCAGCACTGGAGGGCCAAAAGATAAAGCTCATCCTCCTATTGTGCAAAGAGGCCCAGAGACAGAAAGCAATTTGTCTGAGGTTAGACAGCAAGTTAGCCCCAAACTGAACCTAGGATTCCGGGGAGTGGTACAGTCTCTTAACCCTTTGTGTCCCTAGCCTAGCAGAGAACAGTGAGACTCACAGCTGGGGGTGACCTACAGATGAACAGAAGGGATGGGGCACTAGAACGAAGGTTAAAAGCAGGAGCTGGGGCAGCAATGACTAGAAAGCACGGCTGACCATGCATGGGCCCTCAGTCTGGCAGTCCCCAAACCCAGCTCAGTGTCACTATGGCCCTTTAGGCCCCTCCAAGGCCTACAGTCCCAGAACCTAGGGATGGTTCCCAGACTTTGGGGTTTTCTAAAGGCTGCCCAACCCCAGAGAGGTTTTTTCCAGAAAGAATGGGAGATCTATATGGTTTCTACCCTCAGCTCTGACCCCCATCATGATATGTGTCCAGAGAGGGACATTTAACTTTTGTTGACTCAGATTTCTCAGCAGAAAGTGGGAATTTTATTTTTGTAACATCTCAAATAACCCAGAATGTTACCAGAATGAATATGAGTTTTTCTAATAGAATAAAATTAAGTCATACATCACAAGATTTTTATAAAGCTCCTTAGATAATCCTGGGGGTTCCTGAGATGGAAGGCAGAGGAACAACGTTTGCATTGTTATCAATAATTTAACAGATGAAGAAACTGGGTCTCAGGGGGGAATGAGTTAGATTAATAACACTAATAGCATGCTAATAAAATATCAGCACTATTCCAGAGCCAGCTCCTGGTTGGCCTGTGTCGTGGCTCACTCCTTCCTCGGCATTGCTGGAGGCAGGAACTATTAGCCCAATTTTACAAAGACACTGAGGCTCAGATGGCTGTGGAGCTTCATCAACACCAGGGAGCATAACTTTTTTCTGTTTAAACAAAAGCATTTCTATTTCTCCACAAGCATATTATATTTCCTGTTGCCTCACTTCAGCTAGCATGTTGGGTAAAAGAAGGGAAGGAGGGCCTCCCCGGTGGCGCAGCGGTTGAGCGCTGGGTTGCGAAGCTGCCCGCGGCCTCTGCGGCGCCGGTTCGATCCCCGGCTGCTCCCCGGCCACCGGAGGAGGGTCCCACATGGCGCGCAGACCTCTCCTACCGCCTGCTGCTCCCCTCAGCAGTGTACTTCGGTCCTTCTGCCTGCTCTGCTCCCCGCTCTGGCTCTGGTGAATTCTCTCACCCTCCCACGCTTCTGACTGTACCCAGTGCATGTATAAACAAAACAAAAAAACAAACAAATAAATAAATAAAACATGCCTCTATTAAAAAAAAAAAATTAAAAAAAAAATTTTTAAATTTGGAAGGGAAGGAACCATCATTCACTGCCCCCCATGTCCCCTCTATCCTCTTGTGCCCTCTGTATCCTCCCCATGCCCCCTGTGTCCCATGATCCCCATGTCCCATGTGCCCCCTGTGTCCCCGTGTGCCAGGTTGTGACAGTGGTAGTAATAATAATACCCAATATTTACTGAGCACTGATTACGTGCCAGGGACAAGTCCACCCACTTTATCTGAATTGACTCATTTAATCCTCACAATACGTGAGATAGGTCCTGTTATCCCCCACTCTACAGATGGGGCAACTGAGGCACAGGGAGGTTAAATAATTTGCCCAAACTTTTGTAAGAAATAGTGGCAAAAATTTCTGACTTCAAGAATTAAACTTTCCCCACCTTTATTTTAAAAATCATCTCCACTCAACTCTTCTCAAATTCAGGAACTATATCTTCTTCATCTTTGTAAGAGTGGTACTTAGTACAGGCCTGGCATCTTGCTGAAAAACTGTCGCTAATAAAATTTCACTTATAGGGACTCACTTAGGAAAAAAGGTTATTAGGAACATAACAGTGGTAGTTTTCATCATATTAATATTTCCAAGATTGAAAGGTGTACTTTTATATTCATAACAAAATGAATGAATGAATGACAATGCCCCAATGAGACTGACAGAAGACCATACAAGTTGAGGTTTTTTTTCCCACACCTGAGTTTTAAAACAAGAAACTTATGTCCCTTAATTTGAGAATTGGTTTCAGTTTGCTTGCTAGGGGATTATAATAAAGAAATCCAATGTAAGATGACAGAGGCCTTCACACCAGATGTGTAACCTTGGCAAAGACACTTAACCTCTTTCAGACTTTGTTTTTTCATTTCTATTTTTTTTTTAAGACTTACTTACTTATGCATACAAGAACTGGGGTGTAAGCCAGAGGTGCGAGGGGAATGGGGGAAGTGAGAGGATTCAGCAGAGACAGAGTGGGGAGCAGAACAGGCAGATCTACTGAGGGGAGCAGCAGGCAAGGCAGGTCTGCTGCGCCATGTGGGTTAGCTCACTGGCCGGCCAGGGATCGAACTCGTGCTGCAGTGGCTGGCGATAGCTTGATAGCACTGTCTGTAATCCCTGCGCCACCAGGGAGGCCTGTTTCTTCATTTCTAAACAAGAAGGACAGCTCCTTCCCAAACAGATGGCCTGAGATCACGTGCTGAGAGCACCTAGCTCTGACTTGGTGCACAATGTTATTTGTTTAAAAACTGACCCAACAATTAAAAACAGAGAACAGAAGTCCTGGGGGTGTAAGTACAGCGTGGTGACTATACTTAATAATACTGTTTTGTATACAATACAATCGTGTATTATATACACTGTGAGTAGATCTTAAAGGTTCTTGGCACAAGGAAAAAATTGTAAGTATGTGCACAAGGAAAAAATTGTAAGTATGTGAGGTGATGGATGTTAACCAGGTCTGGTGTGGTCATTTCACAATATATACAAATTATGAGTCATTATGCTGTACGTTGAACTTAATACTATATGTCAATTACATCTCAATAAGACTGCAGGGGAGGTGGACAGAGAACATAAAACATTTTTTTCTAGCAAAATATTTCTAATTTGTATGTCATGACCAATTAAGATCTAAGCTACTAACTGAAACTAAGGGATGGAGTATAAAGGGAAAGTAGGAATGGGCTGAGATTAGAAAGAGGGAAAAGAAAGAAGGGGAGGCCATAGGGTGGCAGACATGAGGGAACAAGGACACAGGGACAGCCGCAGAGTCAGACACTCACAGGAAGGGGGGAGTAGGGGGCCCACAGGCTGAGGACAGCCGCAGCCTCCACCCAGCACCTCCTCCCTCACCCAACTTCACACCTTCCTCCAACAGTCTGTAAACCACCAACCAGTTAATCACTGCTCCTCCCTTCGTGAATCAAAAAAAAAAAACCAAATAAATAAACCACTTCACTGAAGAGAAGGAAATCACCTCAGCCAGGTGGAGCTCCACCCAGCAGGGGCTGTGAGAGGTCTAAGGGTCTGAGGTGAAAGGCGAACAACACAGGCTACAGTGAGCACGAACCCCATGTGTGGGGGCCTGTCGTCCTGAGCTTCTGCCCTGTTCATGAAGGAGAGCCTGTGCCACTCTTTTGTAAAATAATGGTCACAGCACGTGGCGGTAGCTATTTTCAACATAGCTGTTTCATTTTTATGGCTTTAGCAAAATTAAAGTCTGTGACCTTATCTGGTTCCCATAATACTTCTCAAAATGTTATAGTCCTGTGAAATCCCCAAGTCTAGGAACCTCTGACAATGCTCAGGGGCTGGGGTGGGTGGGACGTGGAGGAGGTGATGTGGGATGGGAACCGAGGGAGGAGCAAGGTCACTAGAAGGCGGCAGGGCATGAGGCAGGCCGGACACCCCGCAGAGGTGGTGGGCCAGCTGCGGTCCAGCTGGAGAGAGGTGAGTATGCACCCGGCATGAGGGAGAGGCGGCAGCCCAAGGCCCTCTGGCCAAGCTCAGGTGAGTCAGTGTCACCTGGGGGGGCGGTGGGAGCGGCAGTGCGGGCTTGTGATTCAGAAAGTGCCTGTAGCAGTGATATGGTGGGCACGGGGGTGCTGGCACACCAGACGGGAGAGCTGTTGAAAGGGGTGTTGTAAGAACCCTGTCAATATGTGGCCAAAACCTGGACAAGTGAGGCGACGTCTGGCGTGTCACCCTGCAGATGTCCCGGCTGGGCTCGTTGGCCAGGTGGTCCCTCAGGGGACAAGGACCACAGGGAGGTTTGCAAGGGACGTGAAGTGTTTAGTTTGAGTCATGCCAAGCATGCGGCACAGGAGGGCAGACCGGGGCAGATGTCGGGGCAGGTGCAGATGTGAAACCAGAGACAGGTTTGACCTGGAGACACAGGTAACAGTGGCACCGACATTCTTGTGTGCTGACCACACGCCAGGCTCTGTGCTAACTGCCTTCCATCTTGTTTAATTCTCACAACCTGTATGGTAGCTTTGTGGCTTTGTGGCGGGGTGGGGGGGGGGCGGTCTGAGGCAGACATTATTATCTCCATTTGACTAATTCACAAATGCAGGGTCTGATGGGTACTTCCAAGAGGTCAGGTTAGTAAGGGCCAGAATCCGTCTGACTCAAAAGCAGTCTCTGAGCAATCACACGTACAAATGGAATGGTGAGGCTGCGGGAGGGCACTCTGAGAGAGGGGGACACACAGGCACCACATCGAGGCATGAGCAGGGCTAGACACCTCAGAAATGTGTGTCCACATGCTCCTGAACCTGCAGGAGTTCCCACTTGGGGTTGCTGAGGAGCACAAAATGAACCCCAGAGATGGGATAACCAGAGGGCTTGAGGTGATAACACGCAGCTGCGGGGATGGAGGCCAGGGAGCCTCACCTGCCAGAGGATCCCCAGCCCTGGCTTCAGGGCTCCCCAAAGGCCTTGCAAATGCAAACCTCTAGCATGTCCTCCAACAAGTGAACGGGTCCAGTCTATTATCCACCTGTCATGTGTTCTAATTCTTTTCTGGGTCAAGGTGTGCAGGCTATGAGAGGGAATTAAGAGGGTGAAAAATAACCCTCTTGTGCCTTAAGAACTTGCCCCCGACACTTTCCCCCAAGCTTGCTTTGCAAAGGGTCTCCTGGGACCGCAGACTCTCTGGACACCAGCCCTGCCAGTGCTATCAGAGAGGTAAACATGGGAGAGACTCACTCTGGGGGAGCTGCTGGCCTGTCCCCTGTCCTCTTCCCACTCTGACTTCAATGGCACAGTCTTGCTGAGCCACTATCACAGATGCTGTTCCTGGCAGCCTGAGCAGGAGCCCCGAGACGGTGTGACTTGCCGCCCATCCAGGCCCCAGATTCAAGGGGGCAGCACCCCCAGAAGTCCAGGCCCCTCAGCTCACTGCCCCCACTCTCAAGCAGACCTTTCATGGTGGGGTCCACCTGCTCCACTCAGCCCTCCCACCCACACACCTATGCTCCAGCCTCAACAAACAGCCCCCCAACCCTGTTTACAGTCTAAGCCTTTGTGTCTGCCCTTCCCTGCCTATAACCCCCTTTGGACCTGAAACAGTTCTCTAAGATGCAACTCAAATGTCTCCTCCTCTATGAAGCTTTTCCCACTCTCTCTAACCACCCTAAGAAACTCTGCTGCACAGCCTAATCACACAAGAGGCACCCCCTCCTTGCCCTCTAGCATCTTCTGTAATTGGGAACACTTTCAAACCATCCTCCTTCTTTCCCCTCCAGATTCAGTGGGTCCAGGATGGTATCCCGGGTAGGAATTCTGAACACTCACTTTCTTCACCCCAAGAACCAACACTGTTGTAATTGCCAGTCCCCTTACATTTGTAATACAGGTTATTTATAATGGATTGTTTTTCACTGGGCTCATAAAAACTCTCTGAGGGACAAGACAGGTCACATCTGCACTTTACAGACAAAAGGCTGAGTCTCTGAGAGGTAACTTTATAAGGGTCAAAGAGCCTTGTTCCAGGTCCAATGTGCTTCCCATGGCCTCTGTCACCACCATACACCAGGCTGAACTTTTACAGCTGGAGACCCTTGGGGTTGGGAAGCCCACTGACATTGTATCCAGTACACTGACATGCCCCAAGCTGCCACATAACCACCTAACCTGCTAAGCTTCCTCTCATTTTCCGGAAGAGCTGACCTAAATCCCTCTGCGTCAGAACCATCCAAGTCCTTTTGTCTTCCCTCAGTGGAGAGTAGAGCAGCTAATTTCTCTCTTGAATAGATTCACCACTGGGCTTTTGAAAAGGCCCCCAAACCGCACATTCACAAAATGGAGAACTTAAACTCTTCAGCTGCATGAGGCAAAGTCTAATGTTCTATCTGAGCTCACATGGTCACTACAGGCAATCACAGGGGCAGCCTTAGGCCAGAAAGTCAGAGACTGTGCCCAGAGTTGGCCAGATGGCCATGCCACACCATCTGCCACTGGGAAGGACAGCAACAATTTAAAGAGGGACATTCATACATGAGGCCACGTTCAGGGGAAGGTGATCAGACACCTGAGGAGCCTGCAGCCATGCTGGACCTGCAGGCAGATGCAGGTCCTCTGGAAATTCCAGAAGAAGTCATGGAGATCAGATTAGCAGACTTGTCAAGGGTTATCCCAACTGAAGGCAAAACCCAGTGCGGCCAGGTTAGGTTCACACGAGAAATCACTTTCTACCTGAATAGACAGCCTCCAAAAAAAAGACATACAAATGGTCCATAAACACAAGGAAAGATAGAATCTTTTCACTATGGAATCTAATCACTATGGAAATGCAAACTAAACCACATCACATCACACCCATTAGGATGGCTATTATCAAAAAAAGAAGAAAAAATTTAAGTGTTGACGAGGATGTAAAACAATCAGAATCCTGTTTATTGCTCGAGAATGTATAGTGATGCAGCCACTGTGGAAAACACAATGGCATTTCCTCAAAAAATTAAAAATAGAACTACCATAGGACCTAATTTCCATTTCTAACAACTCAAAAGAATTAAGAGCTGGAACTTAAACAAATATTTGTACACCCATGTTCATAGCTACGTTCTTCACAACAGTCAAAAGGTGGAAGCAACAAAAGTGTCCATCCACAGGTGAATGGAACAGCAAAATGGGGTGTATAGTCATGCATTGATTATGACAGGATACAATCACGGCAGGCTACATTCTCGGGAATGCATCATTAGGCAAATTCGTGGTGGTGCTAATGTCATGGAGTGGAGTTACACAAACCTAGGTGGTGCAGCCTGCTACACCCTAGGCCAAATGGTACAACCTATGGGACAGCCATTATATCCTCGTCGTGTTGTTAGCAGAAACAGTTAAGTGACATGTGGCTGTACACCTACGATGGAATATCATTTGTCCTTAAAAAGGGAGGAAACTCTGACACTTGCTACAGTATGGATAAGCCTAGAGCACATTATGCTAAGTGAAACAAGCCAGTCATAAGAAGACAAATACTGTATGATTCCACTTATGAGGTAATAAAGTTGTCAAAATTATAAAGACAAGAGTAGAACGGCGGTTGCCAGGACCTGGGGAGGGGATTGGGAGTAGGAAGCCACTCAGCCTGCTCTTGAATGCTTCCAGTGCTTAAGTTGGGGAAATTCCTGCACGTGGGAAGCCACGTGTTTAATTGGTACACATGTAAGATGGAAGAGTTCTGGAGATAAACAGTAGTGATGATAGCACCACAAAGTGAATGTACTTAATACCACTGACCTGTACGCTTAAGAGGATTTAAATTGTAATTTTAAATTATGTATATTTTATAGTAGTTAAACTTTTAAAAGAAAGAGCTTTCTAACAAAACAGGATTTCTTAAACTGTGATCTAAATTAAGTGATTAGTATAAAAGGTAAACAAGTGTGGGCTTGTAGCTGGGCTATTTCCTCTGCACATTGTAGATCATTTTCTCATGTTGCAAAGGTTCCCAAGGTCATTTTAGTGTTTGACATGCAGATAATGAATGTTTTAGCTCAAAGTGTATACAAGTCAAAGGCTACCATGGACAGGTCAACACAAACTAGCTGGAGGTATGTTCTGATTTACTTAAATGGTTTTGCTAAGTGACCTAAGCCTCAAGAAGTGGAACTTCTTATCCAGGTCTTAGTAAGAAATAAGCTCTTGAAAAGAAGGTCCAATAAAAAGTTGCCTCTGCTCTTGATGGACAGATGGGGAAAGTGTCAACAAGAACCTGCCCCTGCACTTGATATTATACATCCAAATAGGAAACCCTGCACCCCAACCCCACACTCCTCTGATCTCCAAGGACCCCACTCTGCAAAATCAGGGAGGAGGAAACGCCATTACATCACAGCATCCTTTCTAGGGGAGGAATGTGCAGCCTAGTCTCCCCTCAAGAGATTAAAAAGAAATCTAGCATATGATCCAGCAACCCCACTCCTAGGTATCTACAGAAGAATGCAAATATACCAACTCACAGGATACATGCACTCTACATTCACTGCATATTTGTAATAGCCAAGTTATGGAATAACACACGTACCCAGCAACAGAGCAGTGGATTAAGGCGATGTGGTATATATACGCAGCTATAAAATATAGACCAGGGCCTCCCCTGATGGCGCAGGCAGTTGAGTGCAGCGCAGTGAAGCTGTCCGCAGCCTCTGCAGCGCCAGTTCAATTCCTGGCCGGCCAGCGAGGTCCCACATGCGCCGCAGACCTCTCCTGTCTCGCCCGCTGCTCCCCTCAGCAATGTATTTCGTCAGTCTGCCTGTTCTGCTCCCCAATCTGTCTCTGGTGAATCCTCTCACCCTTCCGTGCATCTGGCCTGTACCCCGGTTCTTGTATAAATAAATAAATAAATATTTTAAAATAAATAAATAAAATAAAATACAGCCCACTCAGCTCTTAAAAAAAAGAAAAGCCACTCCTGCAATTTGTGACAACATGGATGCAACTGGAGGGGATAACGTTAAGCAAAATAAGTCAGGGGAGAAACACAAATACCAGATGACTTCACTTCTATATGGAATATAAAGAAACACAACAAAGGGTCAGACAAGACCCAGCCAATCACAAACTCCAGAAATCTGACTGTAATCAAGACTACCAGAGGGAAGGGGGAGTGGGACGAGCAGGGTGTGGGAGGAGCCCAGAGCACCGTAATGGCGTCTTGGTGGTGGGCGTAATGTATATCACTAAAGGTGTAAACCTCTACCTAGGAATCACATACAGTGTTGTAAACCTCAACTGAAAAAGACACCTTCTCCCTGGGTCCATGAGTGGGAGAAAGGGACAGGGATAGGGTTGGGCCTGGGCATTGATGTCATTTCTTTTCCTTTTTATCCATACATACCTAATAAATGGGTATTTTCTTCTTTCTTTTTGTTTTAACTGCCTGGCATTTAAAAACAACTAATTTGGTTCAATTATGCTGGTAGGCTAAGAGAGCGGACAGTGAAGCAAGCCTGGTAGTCATTCTACAATGCTAGGAACTATGAAACGGGGTAGAAGAGGCAGTGAGCTCTCCTGTGCTGGAAGCATTCAGGCACAGCTGGGTGACCACTCTCTAGGCTGAAGTCAGGGAAATTCCTGTGCTGGGCCTAGGTCTGCTAAGTCCTAATCCTTTATAGGAAGGAGTCAAAATATCTCAAGCTGTTTTCTCAGAAAAGAAAAACACCCAGCCATACTGGCTTGTTGCTGGAGTTAACAAGGGCCTCAACAGAAGAACTAGAAACAGAAAGTCCAGTAGCTTCCCCTAAAAAGCAGGACTAGAAATGGGAAGGGGTGGAGCAAGGGACAGTGCTTGTTATTATTAGCCCTTCTTTGTGTCCTTGCCATGGGCATGTATTAATTTGATTAAAAAAAAAAAAGTTAAAAAAAATCCCATGGGTTAAAAAAAATAAAGCATTAATCATGCAGTTACTAAACAATACATTCCCAGAAATATTTAATAACATGGGAATCCTCATAAGAAACACACTCCCATAGAAAAAGGAAAGAAATGTACCAGAATGTTCTCACTGGTTTTCTTTCAGTGGTAAAATACTGGTGATAATTATTATCTCCCTATTTTTCTGGAATTTTGCATGTTCTATAACAGATATATTGATTTCATTAATTCCCCAAAAGCAGTTATTATTACCTTTAACATCTTTTTCAGAGTAAAAAGTATTCAAAATAATGGTGGATTTAATAAAACTACACATTCTTTATGGCTCTTCCCATGAAGCTCCAGGGTAGTTCTGCCACACGGGCCCCAGCCACCAGCCAGCACCAGCCGCCAGTGCATGAGTGAGGCATGTCAGACACGCAGGCCTGATGCAGCAAGCCTGGGTGATTCGGGCAATGCCAGCGCAAAAGTTGTCCACCTGATTTATGTTCTGAATCTTGAGCCCATAAATAGTTGCTGGTAGTTACTCCTAGCTTGGAATAACCTGTTACATAATGACAGGTAACTTACAGAGTAGAGAAGCTGAAACTTCCCTCCCACGCCCCGCCACAGTACCTGTCCAAGGGATGCCGGAGACCTCATGGCTCCACTCGCTCCACAGCCCATGCCCAAACTCCTCCTGGGCTCGCAGCTGCACCACATGCCTCATGCCACTCCAGGCGTCTCGAATGATGTAGTGATTATGGGCCTCCTTGACCTGAAGCAGGGAGGCACAGTGACTTATGCGGGGCCTAGGCAGCTCCGTGCAGACAAGGGTGTCCTGGATACCTCCTGCCCCTTGGCTGCAACCTGTGCCAGGTCTAGCCAGTGACCCAGCTGGGCAGAGGTGCTCCAGACATTCATACCACACTGGGGGCCAGAGCAAGATGGGGGTTGCCCTCAGGGCCTGCACGGCCAAGCTGTAGGTAACCACTGAAACCTCAGCCACCACAGACTCCCAAAGCCACTCCCTTCATGTGTTTAGAGGCCCTCGTCCCAGGTCAAACTCACACCACTGACAGGCCTGCACACAGGAGACTGGCCAGGCGTTATTTTTTTTTTTTAAAGATTTATTTTTATTTATTTATTTATACAAACAGGCCTGCACACAGGAGACTGGCCAGGCGTTATTTTTTTTTTTTTTTAAAGATTTATTTTTATTTATTTATTTATACAAGCACTGGGTACAGTCAGAAGCGCGGGAGGGTGAGAGAATTCACCAGAGCCAGAGCGGGGAGCAGAGCAGGCAGAAGGACCGAAGTACACTGCTGAGGGGAGCAGCGGGCGGCAGGAGAGGTCTGCGCGCCATGTGGGACCCTCCTCCGGTGGCCGGGGAGCAGCCGGGGATTGAACTGGCGCTGCAGAGGCTGCGGGCAGCTTC
This sequence comes from Talpa europaea, assembly GCF_964194135.1. Taxonomy (NCBI): domain Eukaryota; kingdom Metazoa; phylum Chordata; class Mammalia; order Eulipotyphla; family Talpidae; genus Talpa; species Talpa europaea. Next base: position 78,190,377 of record NC_140076.1, read on the forward strand.
TCAACCCAGCGCTCAACTGCTGCGCCACCGGGGAGGCCCTGGCCAGGCGTTATTATTCCGAGTTTACCAAGGGGATAATTGAGGCTCAGAAGAGTTCAGAATCTTATCCAAGGCCATGCAGGAAAGGCTTTGCAAGGCAGAACTCCAAAACCATTTTTTTTTCCTTCTTGTATACTCTTTTTCCTATCCCTGAGCTTCTTGGGGCACTTTTCTGTCCAGAAGTAAAAGAAGAATTTACCGTCCATGTTGTGAATGTCTTTGACCGTTCGGCCCGGTAGCGGAGCTCAAACTGTAGCCTGTAGAAATCAGAGTTCCAGGACGGGGGGTCTTGCCAGGTGACTCTGAGCCAGCGGGGGTTTCTGTCCACAGCAGTGACCGTGATGTTGACAGGTGGGTCTGGCTGCACTGTGGGGAAGGAGTGTGGCTGCTGGTGAAGACTGCAAGCCCCCACCGCAGGACCCCTGGCCCTGACTCCTGCACATCATGACAGGGCTGGCCTCAGCCACAGCCTGACCTCTGGCTGGTAAAGCCCATGAGGCACCTGCTCAGCAAAACCCTCTCCACCCCTCCAAGAAGCCTGCGGAAGCAAAGGAGAAGGGAACAGCTGAAGAGGGCAGGGGCTGGAAGAGCCTACTTACGGATTCCGTAACCCTGAAATGTTTGGGGTCTGCTGGACTTGCTCCCGGCACTGTTGGCGACGCACAGCGACACTATGTAGAAAGAGTTGTCTCCCTCTGGGACTGCCAGCTGGCAGGAGAACTTCTGCGACTCCTGGGAATACTGGCACGGCTCCTGGAAGTCCTCCAGTGGGTTGTTCTGACTGCCAGAGCAAAACAAGGACAGGGCCGGCTTTCAGTCTGCACTTATTCAGCTGAGGAGAAAAGGGGGGCTGACCCCAGGGTTTAATCCCAGCCCCACACTTAGCTCTTGTGACTTTAAGTAAATTCGTCAACATCTACAAGGCTCCTTTACCTCATTTGAAAATGGAAATATTAATAACACCCAGGTCGCAGGGGTTTGTAAGAACTCACTGAAAAATGAGTGTAAAACATCTAGCTTAGCACCTGGCACGGCGGGGTCAAAGGTCCTAAACCAAAGGGCCCTGGGGTATTGGCTGAGGAGTGCATGTTAGTGTCCTGCCAGGTCCTGCGTGCTCAGCTCTGTGGGGCATCAGAAATGAGTCCAGAGAGGTCCTGGCCTCAGGCACTATCAAAAAAGACCTGCCCTCAGTAGCAAGGATACCCAGCGGAAATGCCACTCGAGGGACACAGCATGCTGGAGGCGGGGGCATTTCCGGCAGATGAGCCCAGCCAAGGATTCTGCATCACTGGAGACATTCAAGGTGAGTCAGACACCATCCCACCTGGCCTGGAAGCCTGAGACTTCACCCACTCAGGACATGTGTGGGCATGTGAGGCCGTGGCAGCGCTGCTGCAGGGGTGACGCATCCCTAACCCCTGACAGGGTTTTGGATCCCGGGCCACCCCCTTCGCAGTCTGAGGGAGCGCCTGCCTGCAATACTGCCGAACACTGAACACCGAGAAGGTGGCCGTGAGTTGGCCTATAGGCACGCCCACCTCTGAGATTTAAGGGCAGGAGCCCCAACTTATTCTCTCTCAGCCCCAGGAGAGTGTAGCCACAGCAGATGCTGAAATCACCCGTGGAATGAATGGGTGAGCCCATGCAGGGCGACCAGGGGTGAATGTGTTCACACACCAAGAGAAAAAAGCAGGTCACACAAAGTCTCTCTCCAGGGACCTGTTTCACCGGCCAGCAGTCCCAGGGTCTGGGTGGGGCCTGTGTGTGTGCTGGCCCTGAGGCTCTCACAGTTGTCTCACCTACCCCCGCCTCTTTCTCAGTACAACCAGATGCCCCTTTTATGGAAGCAAATTTTACTCGTGTAGAGACTCTTTTTTAAAGGGCAATAATTATGACAAACCAGGAGGAGGATGGAAGGGCCTGAGGCTGCTGGCAGCAGAAGTGTGGGCTAAAGCTCCTCGTCCTCTCTCACGCTTACTTTCAAGGCACAAAGCATTCTATCAATACTTGAAGTTCCACTGAATAAGCTTTCCGTGGACTGATTGTAAGAGATACCAGCCACTGTGAACATCCTGACTATGGAACAATGCCTCAAGGCCCAAATTTCTATCCAAACCCAGATGTGGGTCGTGGAGATCTCGGGGCTTCCCCATTGAGAGAACGAGCTAACCGTCCTACAGGCAGCTGTGTCAGCCACAGATGGGCAATCGACGCATTTCTGCATAGAGACCAAAGCATAAACATTACTGCCAGGCAACTCTGAAGACAGACACAGTGGAAACTAAACCACTCTGTCGACTTGCCTCTCAGGTTTTTGATGTTCTAATGATTGACAGCGCAAATTGAAAATATCGGGACTAAGAAGGCCTTACGTCTGGGAAGGAGACAGGCAAAACCACAGAGGTATACTTGTTTTTAGCATTTTCTACCTGCCTGAACTCATCGCAGGTTCCCCACTTTATGCTGTGTTTCCTGGAGACACAGGAACCCCCGCCAGGTGGCTGTGACCTCGTACCCTACTACCCTAGCTCCTTCTCCCACCCTATCACCACTGCCTCTCCTCTGCCTTTGTAATGGAGTCTAAAAAGAACATACACACACAGAGACACACACAGACAGACAGACACACACACACACACACACACACACACACACCCCAAGTGAAGACGCAGATAAAGAGCTGGCTCACCTCCCACCTGCGATTCTGCACCAGGAGTGGCAGCATCAGGATCTCTGATCTGCCAATCCTTCCTTCTGGGGAGGAGTTCTTACCTCACACTTGGCAGACTCACTGTCTTCCCACCCCTCCTGAGGGGCTGTCAGAGAGGAGGGACCCAGGGACATCTGCATCTTCGTCAGAGCTACCTCCAAGACCTTTGTATTTTGAACAAACTTGGGCACTTGGGGTGGGAGGAAGGAGGACAGAGATTGATTCCCAACAGAACCACTTACTAGCTGGATGACCCATCACAAGTTAGTCAATCTCCCAACCTCAGTTTCTCCATCTATTAAAAGAGAAGAATAGTGCCCACTTCCCATGGCTATCAGGAGAGTTAGCAGGACACAGCTCCTAGCACACTGTCCAGCAAGTCTCTGTTCCAACTCATTTCCTCCTTCTCGCCCCAAAGGAAACTTTCCAATGGTAAAAGTTCAGAATCACTGGCCAGCCAGCTAGTCCCACTTGCCACCTTTGAAAGCCCCTCCCCCCACGCCCAGGGTCTCAATAGGACAGAGAAGACACAGCCCAGCTCAGGGGATACTTACAGCTTCCTCCCCAGTAACACGGCCTTGGTCATCGGGGAGGGAGGACTTCGAGGACTCCACTCACAACCAACGTTACTGAGGAGGCTCTTTCGGAAGCAGGAGAGCTGGGGCTCCTCAAGGGGAACTGGAAGGAGAGTACAGCAGGCATAAGGGGAGAGCATGCACACAGCCCCTGGAGGCAGCCATGACCCAGAGCACCGTGGGCAACTGCCACACACAGACCTAACTGTATCTGCAAAAGGAAAGGACAGCAAAGGTCTCGTGTTGGGTTGGGAAGCTGGACAAGTGACAGGAAACTCCCGGGAGGCAAACTCGTATAAAGGGAAGAGAGGACAACCAAAAAAATCGGGACTTTGGAATCACACGGGTCTGGTTGTATGGCCTTTGGCAAGTCCCAGCCTCTCTTCAGTTTCCTACTGTAAGATTACATGATGATATAAGGAGAAGAAGAAGAAAACGGAGACTTTTCCTCACAGGGTCATTGGAAGGATAGAAAGACCGGGGGAGAAAGTGCCTCAGCACAGGGCCTGGCATTGGGGACATCTGGTTCTATAGAATCTTTATGTGGATTCCAGGGAGCTAAGAACGTGCAAATTCTAATAATAAAAGGTAAGAGTTTAGTGTGCGTTGCAGTTTCCAGCACCATATCATGGGTATGTGAGCACACACTGTCATTTAAGCCTCAAGGGAGGAGGATTGAAACCCAGGCCACTTTGTTCCTGCTCCCCTCACAGCCTCCCCCCCACACACATACATACTGCCATTGTGCCTCAAGCTCTCACTGCACAACAAGACCAGCTGGACAGCATCCCCATCAGCCAGATGTCTCCACCCAGTGGGGACCTCTGCCAGTCTCGCTGGCAGACACCAAGGGCCTTTCCCCGAAATTCTCAGACCAAGGAAATAGCAAGAGTCTGAAGGGTCAGACAGGGCATCTTTCAGGAATGCGCAGAGCTGTTCTGGGAGAAATTGAGAGCTCTGAGGACACCACTCACCTTCCACCAGCAAACGTACAGTCCCAGCGAGATGGCCGTCCAGGAAGCATGAGTAGTTTCCAGAGTCGCTGAGTTGCACCGACCTCAGAAGCAGCGTCCTTCCCTCACCAGCCCTTCTGCCGTGGTGTGAGCCTGGTGCCGGGCTCCTGAGCATCCAGTGAATGGTGGCATTGTCTCCTGGGTCCCCGCCTGGGCAGGTCAGGGTAACACTGCCCCCGGGCAAGCTAGTCAGCACATTACCTGCCACCTCTGGGGAGGGAAAGACACTCAGTCAGCCCATAGCAACTGGGGAACGGACTTGTTTCTGAGCTGGGGAATCCACAGAAGGCTTCAACTCTCAGTATCTCTCAAGTCCCTCCACTGGTCCAGGCCTCTGTCACCCCAGCCTAGATTACCTGGATTACTACAACAGTGGCCTCCCTTGGGTCTCTGCACCACAACCTTGGCCCTGCTCCACCCAGCTGCCCAGAGAGCCTCCTAAAGCTGGGGTCTGACCACCCCACTCTTTTAATAATTGGAAACCCTTCAAGGCATCCCTGGTGGCACAAGAGGTTAAGTCTTAGCACTATGAAGCTATCACCAGCCACTGTGACATGAGTTCAATTCCCGACAAGGGAGTTACACACATGGCGCAGCAGCCCTTCCTGTCTCACCCGCTCCCCTCAGCAGTGTATTTCAGTAGATCCATCTGTTCTGCTCCCCACTCTGTCTCTGGTGAATTCTCTCACCCTCCCCTCCCACCGCACCTCTGGCCTGCACCCCAGCTCTTCTATGCATAAATAAATATTTAAAAAAGAAAAGAAAAGAAACCCTTCAAGGGCCTGCCACTACCCATAACATGAAGTCCAAGGTTAAAAGAAATTTTTTTTAGTATAGGTTATAGATTCATAGGTTCTAAGAAATATATTAGTCCAACCACCTTGGACTGATACATTACCAATAAATTAAATTAATCCAACCAACTGAGAGAACTGAGGCAGGCAGGGGTGGGGTGGAGAGGAGCCAGTTTTCATAATAAGCACCCGTGGTCTTTCAAACCAAATGTATAATCATCCTAGCAAGCAACAGCAGTACCTCTGGCCACAGGTTTAGGACGGCCCTGCCTGAGCACCTGACCTCACCTCCCACCCTTGATTCTGCACCAGGAATGGCAGCAGTGGGATCTCTGATCTGGCAACCCTTCTTGCTGGGAAGGAGTTCCTACCCCACACTTGGCAGACTCACCGCCCTCCCACCCCTCCCAAGGTGGCTGTCAGAGAGCAGGGACCCAGGATCATCACTCCCAGGAGGACACTCCCAAAGCCAGAGGGGCTGTTTCTGCAGTCACAGCCCAGGAATCAGGGACATGAACAAGGAAGGACATAGAAGCTTCTACCTGGCTACCCAGACCCCCGTCAAGCTGTCTTCTCACTTTACCACGGGAGCCAGTGCCTCCACTCTGGCACTAGGCCCTGAGGCTGGCTGCATAGCAGCCGGGCATTTAAGGTGTTTATTTACTTCACTATCAGAGCCTTGGACTTTGGGTGAGAAAACTGATTAAATCCCACTGTGTCGGCAGGCAAGGTCTAGAAGACACTTTGGACTCCTCTGGTCTCACTTTACCCACTGTGGGCAAAGAAGGCCTACCACTGTCCTGGGTTCAACAAACAATTAAAGAGGCCCCTAGAGGCAGGCACCAGAGAGGAGGGCACAACTAAGCAAGAGAAAGACCCTGCTCCCAAGGACAGCAGACATAAGACACATTCTCTCCTGCAGATGGGACAGAGAACACTGTTCCCTGAACATCAGCAAAAGCTCAGTCCCCAGAAGCAAAGCCCACTGGGGGTCCTTCTGAGCCCAGAGGGCTTAAAAGATTTATGGACAGTTCTGACTCCAGTACACCTTTCATATTTAATCTTCAATAATATATTTCCTGCATTCCAAATATTGTTTTTAAATGTATAACATAAAGACATGTAAATTAATGTATGTATGTACACGGAAATTACGAAGCATAAAACACACCAAAGCTCTTACCACTTAACTACCAGTACATCATTGTCTGAAACTCCCTCTTTGCTTCTGCATCCCGCATCCTCCCTGCCTATATAGTATAACATTTTGGGTTTATCATCTTTCACTTTAAAAAAAACTACTCATGGATCCCTATGTTTTTCTTAACTTTAATTGATATTTGAGCTTTCTATAAAGGGTTTGCCTATAGTTTTTTCTGATGTGCTTTCTAAGTTTCTATGTACATGTAGCTGTAGTTCTTGCATTTTCACTGCTATGCACTATCCCATGTGTAATGTACAGTCACATGTTGCATAATGATATTTCAGTCAATGACAGAGTCCACATAAAACAGTGGTCACACCAGGCTATACCACATAGCCTATGTGTGCAGCAGACTCCACCATCTAGATGCGTGTAGGCACACGCTAAGATGTTTGCATAAGGACAAAATCACCTGCAGACATATTTCTCAGAATGTTTCCCCATCACTAGGTAACAAATGACTGTATATCATCCTGTTGAGGGAGATTTGGATTGTTTCCAATGTTGTGTTTATCGGAGTATGGTTATCAACCTTCTCTCATGTGGCTTTTGGTGCAATAGCTCCAGAGTTCCTCTGAGTAGAACTGCTGGTCCTGGTTACACGTGTCCTTTCCCTTCATATCCACACACCATGTGTTTAATCTGATGAGCAGTGACGGGGAGGCTCTGACTTGCGACATCCAGGCCACATATTGATTTCCATCTGTGCCTGAATGAGGTTAAGTTTAGAAGACATGTCAACACGCCTAAACACTATACAAAAGTATAGTATATGAAAGGATACCCCATATCCAAAAGTAGAGCACACGTATGAAACCCTTCACAATCCAAAATGGCGTAAAGCAAAGAAGCAATTACCAATCATTTATAAGAAAATATTTTTGAACCTTTCCAGCGCTCAAAAATAACCTATCAAAACATAGCAAGCAACACATAAACATAAACTAGCCCTGACAAACAGTAAAGGCAGGGATGATGTGATAAACACACAGCCTGTAGAAAGTAGCTCCCAGGAAAGGAGCTTGCGGGCCACTCTCGCTGCTGGGGTTACAGTCGCCTCTCAAGTGACTGCTACAAAGCAAACACTGAATACTAATTTTGCTTTGGTCGTAAAAGCAAAAATCCTCTTTGCATATCTCTCAGCAAAAAACAGGTGCCAATGTAGGTCTTTCATAAAAGCAAAATGGCCTAAAGCAAACTTTCGAAAAGCAGGGGAGACCTACATCAATATCTTTATTTTCCATTTCCATTTCCACTTGTTGAGGCAGCTCTAAGGATAAAACCTAAAAGGAATTAAATTCATGTACAAACTACCATCACTGGAGAAACACAGCTGGAGACACTGCCAAAGTAGGATGGTCTGCTCCGGGAAGGGCAGGAAGGGGAGGGAGCAGTGGAGGGGGCAGCCCTGCCCGCCCACCAGGCTCACAGCACCCCTCCATCAGCTCATGAGTAGAAACCAGAATTCACAAGGCAGCTAGGAGCACTGCTACCTAAGGGACACAAGCAGGGGTCAAGGGTCGCATGGCTCACCCTTTCCTTGTGTTTCACTCATGGCTCTGCCCTCTGCTAGACACAGGCTCCCATGGCCATTCCTGACTACATTTGCACTGCTGGCCCTCACCAGGGCACTCAGTAGGTGCTTAATAAATGTTTGTTTAACGGATGGCACCTAGGAGGTGCCCATGACATGGGGCCTCCACACTGAAAACTCCCACGGTGGGTCAGGCACTGTCCCCTCAGGTCCTGCACTAGAAATTGGAGGGACTGGCTTGTCACAGGCAGGAGATGCTAAGAGAGAACACAGGAGTCTGGAGCCAGAGGGAGCTCTCTTGTCTGCTTCTGCCTCTGCCAGTTCCAGGAAATGTGTTACTCTAGTCACTTCCCTTGTCCCCAGCTCGGACGCATGCTCTTGCCGCGTGTAGTGACCAGCCTGAACAATAGCAGGGGCTGTTCTGGGCCTGCGCTCCCCAACAATGGCCAAAGTATTGGGGCAGCTCAGAGAAATTGCAAATAAAAGGACTTTCTTTCTCTTCCACAAAAGCAGAGCTGCAGGAGCCGCATAATGGTCGCCTCCTCTGCCAAGGAACTTGAGTAATGGTTTTCTGAATCTTTGAAGCTGAGTCACTATTTTTTTTTTAATGGGGAGTGATTAATTATAAACCACCCATTGACAAGGATTGCCTGTCCCAGCCCTTCTACGAAATATATTTCTTTCAGAAACTGTGAACAGCGCTGTGTTCAGCATGCTTTTAAAGGCACCACGACCCAATACTTGGACAGGAAAGGCCATGAGAAAATAAACTTGCTCAAGTCAAGTGGGCAAAGCCGCCCCTCCCAGCCACCACCCACTCAGCCCTCTGCCTCCTGACCTAGATCCCTGAGTCAGAGCCCATGACACTGAGGGCCTCGTGGGAGCCTCATGGACAGCTTTTGAAGAGGAAGAAGTGATATTCACGCTTCTAGCCCTTCTGCCCAACTCTCCAAATGATGCGTCTAGGGGACTTCCTCCTCTTCTCCTCTTTCTGTAGTTTTTGAGTTTTCTCTAAGTTGCTTGTTTACTCATAATGAATATATATTTTATTACATATATTACTGCTTATATAACATTCTTATATGTGTGTGTATAGACATAGATATGTGTCAATATATAGATATAACCATAGCTATAGACATAGAAATAAACAGAAGCTACATGCTCTGGGTCTGTCCACGCTATTACATCCAGGGAGGAGGGAGGAAGTCGCCAGAGCACAATGGGCACCAAGGAATAGAGGTGGGGTGAGGCTACATTTTCAGAACAAGGAGCGTCTTCGAGCACCTTCCAGGCCCCAGAGTGTCCACCCCCAACCTGCATCTCTGTGTCCTGTCACTTCCTCTGCACTCTACACCCTTGGCCCTCAGTTCTGCTGGCCTGAGCCCCTGGTGGACACCAGGTCATCATCCTCCATCCCCGTACCACACTTTGTTGGCTCCTGGATATTCTGCCAGCACCCTCCCAAAGCAAACCCCACTGGGAGGGAAGGGCCAAAGGGATGAGAGCTATAAAATGTGAGAAGGGTGCTTCCCGAAGATCACACTCCCACCCTAGTGCTGGGGGAGGGCCAGGGAATGGCCAGCCTGCACATTCTGACATTCAGCAAAGAGCCCACAATTTAGCCTTTGCCCTTAAGCAATTGCTCAGACTTTTGGAGCCAGAGTTGCAAGTCTATGCCTGTCCCCTCCTTAAGAATGCAAGAATTTTTTTGTGTACCTATCTAGTGCAAGGTCAGAAATTCCTGCTCCAGAAATTGCTATTAAACACCTACTATACACCAGACAGTGCTGTGTTGTATCATAGGCAGGATGATCACAATTCAATACTCAGACAGGAAAGAACATAAGAAAATAAACTTGCTTGGACCTCCTTGGTGGCACAAGGGGTTAAGCCTCAGCACTATGAAGCTATCTGCAACTATTGCAGCATGAGTTCGATCCCTGCTGGCCAGAGAGGTGACCCACATGGCACAGCAGACTTCTCCTGTCTTGCCCGCTACTCCTCTCAGCAGGTATTTCAGTAGATCTGCCTGTTCTGCTCCCCACTCTCTCTGGTGAATCCTCTCACTACAACACCCCCCCCCACACACACACACACACCTCTGGCCTGCACCCCAGCTCTTGTATGCATAAATAAACAAATCCTTAAATTAAAAAAAAAAAAAACTTGCTAAAGTCAAGTAGGCAATGCCCGCCCCTTCCAGCCACCACCCACTCTGCCATTACCCTCCTGACCCAGATCCCTGAGTCAGAGTCCATGACACCAATGGGTCTAGTGGGAGCCTCATGGACAGCTCTTTGAAAAGATGTGATGTCTCTGATGGTCACAGAATGCCTTCCTGGTACCTCTGCCTGCCTCTCTATTTGTTCCATATCATGACCTTGTTTAACCCCCACAAAATGCTGTGGAGAACTAAAAACTACCTATAATACAGATCATCCTGGATCAAGATCCTCCACAAATTGATAGAACCAAGAGGAGGGGTCAACCATTCTATAGGGAGGTATCCCAGGGAAGAGAGATTTAAGTTGTACCTTGAGAAATGAGTGGGAGTTTGATAAGTGGAGCCACGGCAAACAGAACAGCATGCAAAGGCATGGAGAAGCGAAGACCCATGGAGGCAGGTAGCTGGTACCCTCCAGGGGATCAAACCTGACTGTGCAGGCAAAGGTATGTGCAGCTCAGAACTGCCCCTCCTCCAACCCAGCCTCCAGGACAGGAGCCAACACTGCTGCTTCCTTCTGCTTATTTTCCAATCACCTTGAGAATGAACCAATTGTCTAGTGTCCCACACAACCCCCCAGTGCATCATACAGCATCACAGGGGCAGGGGGCGGTGGGGGAAGCCAAGGACTGTAAAGAAACCTTCTATGTCCTTCCCAAGGCCAGTGTCAGCTACAGGGTGGCAGCACCCTACATCCCAGACTCCTATAAAGAAGTGGAGTTCTGGGGCCTCCCCAGTGGTGCAGTGGGTTGAGCACAGCTCTGTGAAGCTGTCCACAGCCTCTGCAGTGCCGGTTCAATTCCCTCCGGCCAGGGAGATACCCACATGCAGACCTCTCCTGTCTCACCTACTGCTCCCCTCAGGTCCTTCTACCTGTTCTGCTCCCTGTTCTGGCTCTGGTGAATTCTCTCATCCTCCCAAGCCTCTGGCCTGTACCTCAGTGCTTGTATAAATAAATAAATCTTTAAAAAAAAAAAAAAGTGGAGTTCTGCAGAGAGGACCCAAACCTCACCTGGGACTGAGATCAGAAAAGCACTCCCCCCTGAAATGAACTTTCCCAACTCTCCCCAATCATCAATGCACTTGGTGTCTGGTCTAGTTTAGTCACTGATTAGTAAGAGGGTGGGGTTGGGTTGACACCAATGTAAAGTCTTGTCTTGATTTGTCATTTAGTATAAAGCACATCTCTAACAGGAGCAGGGGGCAGCCTGGCATGGAGATCTGGGCTGTCAGATTTGAGCTGCACTCCTTACAAGGATTTACAGGTACAGCATCTCCTCCCCTCACCCCCCTCCCAGAGAGGAGGGTTCAGACTCTGACCTGCAGGTCCCTGCTCCAGTGTCTTGTCACACCCTGTCAACAGCTCTCAGAGGGGAGGAAGCCCGACTGTGTCTGTTGACCGCCAACTATAGCCCAACTTGAAGCAAATAATCTATGGATCAATTATTCTCGTAGTTAATGGCTTTTGGAGATGGCCAGGGCATTCCAGCACCTTCAGGCAAAGGCCTCTCCTATCCCTGAAGAGCTTCAGGGAAGGGGAATTCCCACACCTCCCTGGCTCCCTTTCCTCAAGGGAAGAGCCCTGAGATCCTGGCTCCCCCTGGCAATCCATCCCACACCCAGCAGTCAGCCCATGCCCACGTAATCCCTCTCCCTGGGGTGTTGGGCCCCCACCGCTGCCAACACCCCATGGCTGGGGGCCTTGCAGCACAGCTTGGGAAGTGGGGTTCTTCCCCATTCTGGATCTGAGGTCGGGTGCCAGAAACTCAAACAGCTTTGTTGTTTTTCTACTTTTATCCCTCTTCAAGTAAACTTGCAAATGTCAATAACCAGAGAAAAACACGTAAATGGAGACACATATTTCTCAACTCTTGCAGCTTGCTGTTGCTCTTGCCAGCACAAACAAGTTCAGCTTCCTGGCCCGTTTATGTAAGCGGCAGACCAGCTGCCCAGCACCGCGGGAACACAGGGTCAGCGCGCGCCTGCTAATCCCACCGCCTCGTTCTGTGCCCAGAGGCTCAGCTGGCAGCATGAGCGGCCTCCAGCCTTCAGGTGGCAGAGGCCTCAGGTGGCAGGTTTCAGAAGAGATCACGGGAAACCACAGGTCCCCTGTCAGCGACAAAGGTCTCGATCTGAAAGGCAGTGGCTGTTGAGAGAAGTTGCCAAGAGAACAATGTGGCACCTCATGTGCAAACGGAAAGGAATGCAGAATCTGGTCCCTGGTGATCTCCGTCCCTCCCCGCAGTCTCCATCTAAGGGCTATCGCTGCTTCCCCATTTTGTAATAATCATAAGGTCCCACCACTTCAGACACTTATCCTGTGCCAGGTGCTTTACCTGCCCGGGAGGAAGGCTGGCCCCCATTTCATATGGGCCAAAGGAAGTTCAGAGAAGTTAAGGAACTTTCCCAAATTCACACAGCTAGTGAGGCAGGGAGTCCTCACTGGCTCCAGGTGAGTCTGACTAAAGCCCCTCTCTTTCCTGGCGCCAGGGTCTCTATTCTCCTCCCCAACTCCTTGTATCTCTCCCTCGCCCCCAATTTTCTCTCAGTTCCCTGCTCTGCTCCTGCCTTTCCACCCTTCACGGAGCTCTGGAGCATGGGGTGTATGTGTAAGGTGGGAGGAGCCTCCTCATGCACAACACAGCCCAGCACCCCTGGGAGCCCCTGGGAGCCTCTTGCAGGAGCTAGGAGCCAAGAACCTTAATCATCTCTCTACCCTGGAGCAGCAGCTCTGGCATGAGGAGTTAGAATTTAAAAGTGCCCCCACCTCTGATTCTCCATCTCCAGGTCTCACCAGTCACCCATTCCACTCCTCCCTCAAGCTTCCAAAGGGCCCCTCTCCCACCATTTAGGAAGAGGCCAGGCTGCAGGTATTCCAGGGAGTCCCTGCCATCTTCAGTAACTCAGCTCCCCAGCCCACCTCCTCCACAGCCCCCTCTCTCCATCGCTGCCTCCTGTGGGCAGGCCCCCACCCCGATGTGTTTGTACTTCTGTACCTACTTGTATTTGTCTTGTATTTGGCGGAGTCAGTATTTACCTTGGCTGGGCCTCCCTCTCTATCTGCACCATGGACTACATGCTGCTTGGATAGAGAGAGGGCCTGGGAGGTTCCTTTAGATCCATAAAAAGGTAGTGCTGGATGCTGAGTCAGACGCCAGCGCGTGTGACCAGATTCTCAAGAGAAAAACATTTAATCCTCCCCTGGCAGCATCAGAGATAAACAATTGGCTCCGGGCCCAGAAGGTCTGACCGAGGTCACCTCTCAGAGATTATAAACTAATGAAAAGAAAAGATATCTAAGATAGGTGAACAACTGACCCCCTACTTCCACGAACCTGAGAACAGATTGAGAAATAAAGAGATAGACTAAAGGTAGGGCTGACTGAGCTGGGCATGAAGAAGGGCACCCGTGCCCATGACGGACACATAGAGGACTTGCATCCTCAAGGAGGGTGAGTTGGGAATTACAGCCACAGAGTGGGTCACTGAGCTAAGGGGCACTCTTCCAGGACTGAGACTGATGCACATATTTTCATATGTCAGGAGATCAGCACCCAGCAGTTACTCACCAGAGTACTCACTGTAGCCAGAACTGCAACCCTGGGCTCTGGGACTCTCCATTGTGTTACCCCATGACCCACTGCCTCCCCAGGGCTATGGCACACAGGATTTTGTGTCTTTCCATCTCTCAACTTGGCTTCAGGGGCCTGGCCCACATCAGTCTTTGAGTGTTGGTGTGTGGGGGAGGTCTGCGTGGGGAGGGTGGGGATGGAGATCTGCTGTATGCCCCTCCCCATCGCTTCCCATATTCCAGATCCCACTCCCCTAGCCTTTAGACATGAGCAAACAAAGCTAAAGCTTGTAATTTTAAAAAGGCACCAGCGGAGATGGTGTGGCAAGGAGTGAGACTGGAAGGAGACATGCTGAGATTGTTGGGGCCTGTTCTGTTCTTCGTGTGTGTGGTGGGTACACCAGTCGCTAGGTGTGTGAAACCACATCAAGCTATCAGGTGCATGCCACACACACTTTTATAAAGACCCCAAAGTCTCACCCTCTGCATTCCCACAACTGCCTGAGTTCAACCCATGTCCCCTTCTCCACCTCACAGGCCTAAGCTTGTGTGCACATGCACACACACATACTCACACAGGCACTCCAGTTCATTCCACATCATTGTGAAAGTAGCAGTAGAGAATGGAAGAGCAGGCATATCTACCTTTGGCAAAGCTGTGAAACCCAGATCTAGCTTGCCTGCCCCAGCCTCTTCCCTCATATATAAGCTGCATGGCCTGCCTTGTTCTGAGCTATAAAGCCTCAGGGTTAAGAATATGTCAGTGCTAAATCTTTAATTTTTGCTTGATCTTAATAACAATACCAATGGGACTTTTTCTCTTTTTTGGAACTAGGCAAACTGATTCTAAAGTTAAAATGGAAAAGCTAACAAGCAACCATAGCTAGGCCAATTCAGAAAGAGCAGAGAAATGAGAGGGAATTAGCCTACCAGGCTTTCAAGCATATTATAAAGCTACTGAAATTAAAACAGTGTGGTACTAGCACAAGAACAAACAAAATGATGACAGGGACTAGGAAGTTCAGAAATAAAAGTAACAAAAAATAATTCAGTTGACACCACTATACCCTTAAAATGCATAAGATAATATTTTTAATGCTATGCATATTTAATCACAATTAAAAAAAGTAGCTTAGTCTGTGTGTTTGCTACATTCAGACACCATTCCAAGCATACACACAGATTACCTAACTTGATCCTCCCAAATGAAGCTGCTTACATACCTGATTAGGAATGAGGCTGGATTCAAACCCAGGCAATTAACACTCAGAATGTGTGCTTTTAACCACTTACTATACTGATAAGCAATATATAACCAAGTATACTCAGGAATTTTAGATTTTAAAGATAGCTTTTAAAATCAGTGGGAGAGGGCCTCCACTGGTGGCGCAGGCAGTTGAGCTCAGCGCTGTGAAGCTGTCTGCAGCCTCTGCAGTGCCGGTTCGATCCCCGCCAGCCGTCAAGGGTCCCACATGGCGCAGCAGACCTCTCCTGTTGCACCCACTGCTCCCCTCAACAGTGTATTTTGTCAGTCTGCCTGTTCTCTTCCCCACTGTCTCTGGTGAATCCTCTCATCATCCCGCACAAATGACCTGTACCCTGGTTCTTGTATAAACAAATAAATCTTAAAAAAAAAAATCAGTGGGAGAAAGATGGTAGGGGGCGATGTTTAGAGCCATACCTCATAACTCATTCCATGAGAAATTCAAATGGATCAAATATTTAAATATCAAAATCTCCATGGCACCAGAAAAAAGATCCTTCAAAATAAAATTAACACAGGGATGCCTTCTTAAGTACAATACAAAACCTAGAAGCCATAGAGGAGACTGATAAATCCAACTAGATTAAAAAAAAAAAAAAAAAACTTCCTGGTAATCTCTTCCCCCACAAGTCAAAAGTAATTAAAACAGGGCCTCCCCAGTGGCGCAGCGATTGAGCGCTGGGTTGCAAAGCTGCCCGCAGCCTCTGCAGTGCCAGTTCGATCCCCGGCTGCTCCCCGGCCACCAGAGGAGGGTCCCGCATGGCGCACAGACCTCTCCTGCCGCCCGCTGCTCCCCTCAGCAGTGTATTTCTGTCCCTCTGCCTGCTCTGCTCCCCGCTCTGGCTCTGGCTCTGGTGAATTCTCTCGCCTTCCCGTGCTTCTGACTGTACCAAGTGCTTGTATAAATAAATAAATAAATCTTTAAAAAAAAAAATAAGTGACATCATTAAAAAAAGTAATTAAAACAAATTGGAGAAAAATATTCTCATATCTTAAAGGACTCAACTCATATCTTAAAGGACAAACTCCTTAATCTATTAAGGAAAAAGCCAACAAGTCTATTTTTAAAATGAGCAATGAATATAAACAGGCAGTTCATAGAAACAGATTACGCAAATGTCTCCAAACAGGAAAAATACCTATATAATGGCACTCAGATAGAATAAATGCAAATTAATCCCACACAGATACCATTTCTGTGTAGATACCAGTATAATGCATATTAGGTGAAAGTGTGGGGAAATGGGCTTTCTCTCTCACTGCTGGGAGTATGAATTGATGCAGCTTCTGTTCTCTCTCAAAATTACAATGCATGGCCTTTGGCCTGCTGTTATTCCCAGCAACAGGAGGAATATGCAAAGTACTGTCTGTAGTAGCAAAACTGGAAATAACCAGATGTCCAGCAAAAGGAGACTAGGTAAACAAAGTGTCTGTTGTATCCATAGAATGAAATACCAAAAAAAATTTTTAACTAGATCACTGGTTTATATAAAAGGAACCAACCAGATGGAAGACATGCATAGAGCAAGGTATAGGGATAGGGCACGGAGCTTCCATTCTCTTTCCAAGGGATGCCCCCCAGCTCTCCATTATTCACCAACCTGGAAGCTCCAAGGACATTCTTTACTTCTTAGAAATAAATGAGCTGTAGGTGTGACCCTATGCATCTGAATCACATCCAGGTTGTAAACCAATGTTACCACAATTTAAAGAAATGTAAGTTACACACACAAAAAAGAAGAAAGAAAGAAATGAGTTTTTTCCTAGTCAAGTGGGGACAGCGGTCAAGAGTTCAACCCCAGGATTCAGATATACCCAGTTCTAGCCCTGGGCCAGTCCTTCCTCAGTGTGTGACCTTAGACCAGTATCTCAACCTCTCTAGGTCTCACTGTTCCATCCATAAAATGGAAAAAAGAATACTTCCTTCAAAATATCAGATCATTAATGTTAAAACCTTCCCACTATTTTCAGGACATACATAATCTCTCAAAAACTATGGTTTCAGTTTTATCCCCACTGCGTTAGTGCATCTTTCCCCTTTTCTGTGAGAAAGTTCTCATGCCCTCCTCCCATCCAAATAGACCAAGGATCAACTACCTTTATCAAGCACCCACTTCTGTTTCTAATACCTAGAGAAGTACTGTTCTGCCGAGGCCTCCCTAAAGTGACTGGCCCCAAGGTTACCTGGCTGGCTCAGTGGGCAGCCAGGAGCCAAGCCTGGACAGCCTGCACCCACAGCTGTTCCCCCTCTGCTCACCAGAGGCCTCTCTTAGAGACAGGCAAGCTCATTTATAGTGACATGTAGTGATGAAGGGAAATGGAGAGCAAGAGAGGGTCACCACTCAATGACTGAAACATTCACCATGTTCCCTACCTAGGAGAAGGCAGCGACAATCTCTGGAGCAGAAGCAGACTGTCCCTGCGCGGCTCCCCAGCTGGTGTTGGAGCATCTCTAATGAGTGGGGAAGATCACCTTGGCCTCCCTGAGCTTTGGGGCTGAATGGGGGTTTTGCTGGGGATAACCTGAAGGTGCGGAACCTGGTAGGTCACTTGCTTGCTGTGTGATCTTGAGTGAGCTACTTAACCTTTCTGACCCTCAGTTTTCTCTGCCTACTCAGAGACAGTGTTTCAGCAATTCTCCCCTGTCAGTTTTTGGCCTTGACGAGATCATTTCCACCAGCAGTCTGCAAGGGGGTAGGCTATACCAGCTGTCTCCAGTTTCCCTCCTCTTGTTGTCTCCTGAATCTGCTCCAGTCTTTGGTCTCTTCTACTCCACTAAAAGCCCTAGCCATCATGGAGCAGCCTGTGGCTAAGTCCCCTCAGCCATCCACTCGCCTGGCCTCTCAGCAGGGCTCAACACCTCATTTTTTCCCTCCTCTTTGCCAGGTGGTCCTTGCTCAGTTCTCAGGACAGCAACCACCCTGGTTTTGTTCTCACCATGTCAGGTCGGGGTGCCCCAGGGTTCAGGCCATGCCTCTTCTCTATCTGTGCTCTTGACCTCAGTTACTCTCTGAGCTGGAAACAACTTCAGAGGATCCCAAATTCACATCTCAAGCTCAGTCCTCACTCCCCAACCGCAGGCTCCAGTATCCAACTCATTCAGCATCTCTCTCTTGTCCCAAGTATACTTCAGTTTCAACATGTCCAAAACCCACCTCCTGGTCTCCCGCTTTGGCCCTGAGCCCACCGTCCATGTGGTGGGTTAACACTCCACCCACTGCAGGCCACTGGGAAGTCAGCGAGACCACAGAGGCTGAGCGGCGCAGAGTTCCGTGCAACAGCTGACACACCACACTCGGTGACTGTCACGAAAACTATCAGACACGGGAAGACTGAAGGATGGAGGCCAAGAACAGGTGCTGGGGAGACAGCCTGAGGGGTCTCAGGGACAGGCGGGGAGGAAAGTGCAGCGTTGTGGGAGGGAAGAGGTGGAGGTTTTTGGGGCTCAGCAGACGTCACACCTGAACCCAAGGCCAAGCCAGGCAGTCCCTGACTCTGCCAGACACTTTTGACCTCTAGCCCAGAGGAGAAAATAAAGCTTACGCATTACTTAAAAGCAGCTCCCCAGAGGCTCCACCAGGACTGATGTTCTGAGGGTTAAAAGCCTGTCTTTGCCAGCTTCCCATCACCACTCCAGCCCTCCAGGATTCTCTTGCGAAGACTCCCATTTCGGTGAACAGGACTTGAAGCACTTCCCTCTCCTCAGACTTCACCATGGCAAAGGGCACCTGTGTGTCCCCATGGTGTCC
Source organism: Talpa europaea (assembly GCF_964194135.1). Taxonomy (NCBI): domain Eukaryota; kingdom Metazoa; phylum Chordata; class Mammalia; order Eulipotyphla; family Talpidae; genus Talpa; species Talpa europaea. Next base: position 78,209,057 of record NC_140076.1, read on the forward strand.
TCTGTCCAGAACACAGCTGGCCCTCAGGAGGTCCCAGATTGTCAAAGAGGAGACAGAAATTTTCCCGCCCAAGATGAAAGTATAAGGAATTTCTAAATATGTTAATATTTCCTTCAGGCCTTCAATCAAATATCTTAGAGACCTTCCATGGCCTCCCATCAAAAATATCAATTGTACATGCCCTTGACACAGACCCACAGTTCCCATTTTATTTTTATTATTTATATATTATTTTCCTCCTTCGTAGTAGCCATTATCATTCTGTATGCTTAATTTACATCCCCACTTAGAATGAAGCCCCAAAGAGCCAGAGGTTTTCGTCTGTTTTGTTCACTGTGGCATCTGCAGCTCTTAGAATAGTACCTGGAACATGCAGGGGCTCAAAATATATTTTTCAAACGAGTGAATCATTAACTACACTTACTTAAGCACTTTTTCTGTACTAGAGGCTTTCCTATACACTGTATAACACTTTACTTAGCTCATTTCACCTGCATAACTACCCTGTGAGGAAGTATGATCATCTTTTCTACATGAAATGCACACTGAGCTCTTACCTTCTGAGAGGCAAGATCACTCATCCAAGCTCAGATCATCTCTCTATGGCCAGAGATCTGTCTGACTCCAAACCCCAACCATTACCTGTACAAGATGAGCTGTGCTAATGTGGAGGATAAAAGATCTGGAGAAGGATAATGGAAAAAGCAACAGAAAACCTCTGGAAGAAGCCCTCTGGCACTCCAGTCCAGTAGAAAGTTCTCGTAGTGGAGAGGCTCTAGGTCTGTGCTGACAGACTGGGTAGGCATTAGCTACATGTGCTGTTGAGCACTTGAAATGTGGCTTGTGCAACTAAGTAGCTATATTTTAAATACATATGCCTGGGCATGCACTTCTTCACCAGATCTGTGGCATGTGGACCTGTGGGACAGGGAAAGTGGGGGGTGGCGAGGGAAGGGGGTGCAGATTCACAGCAGTAAGCACCTGGGTTGTTTTGTGTAATCCTTTGAAAGGAGACTGTTTACCCAGTTCACAGGGGCGGATGCAGAGGGTCAGAGATGAGGTAATGCAGAAGGGCCAGAGTGCCTGCTGTCTCAGGGTCGAGTTCCTTCCTGGGCGAACTCTCCCCCACCCCGGCCTCCAGGCAGTTGGGACCAACAGGCCACATCAGAAAGCTGAGTTTTCTCACTCCCTTTCAGAGATTTGCACTTAACCATTTCCAAAGTCACTTTAACCATGGAAGCTAGGCGACTGGTCCCACACAGGCCCTGTAGGGTTTTACACGGACTCAATAAATGTTTGCTGTATTGAATAAACAAGAGGGAGAGCCAAGGCTCAGTGAGATTTCTGGCAACTAGAAGCCTGATGGGGGAGGGCCTGTTCCTCAATCCAACCTATCAGCCAGTCATCTTCCAATCTGACCGTGCCCACCAAACACACCAGGCACTGGCTGAAAATGACGTTTCCTGAGCCTCTTCCCTGACATTCCCCGATACTTCTACTCAGTAATCTGGGGAGTCAGTCAAACACAGCCATTTTTGTCAAACCCCATCCCCTACTCCAACACGCACACAACCAACTCTGATGAACTATCCTTTTTGAGAAATACTGATTTAGGGTGAGGTTAGGAATGCAGATAGGCTCTGGGTGCAGGAAGAGACTGCCCTAAAGGAAACTTCAGAAGATAAGACAGAACTCTGAGAGACTAAAAGGTGTGCGTGCTTGTTTCAAGCACTGTTTGGCGTTGCAGAAGATGGAAAGAACCTGAGTCACCCCTGTCCAAGCTTTCCACGCCCAGCATTTAAATCCCGGTTCGTCTAGGCCCCTGCACGGTGAGCACACCTGAACCGTCCCACCAGCTTCCATACGTGTGGGCAGTGTTGCTCCCAAGGAAAGCTTGCCTCCTGGCTATAAGCTCTCAGGTCTGGGTGCTAGTGGATTTCCCCTTTAAACCAGCTGTTGCTACCCGCTTAGCCCCTCATTTCTCCAAAGCAAGATATCTCACAGTCATTTGCTCCATGCTTCCTCTACAATGTCTTTATTTTCACTCTCGAACTTGTGGGCTGAGTCTGTGTGGGTGTGGGAGGGCAGCTGGGTATTTTCTACTTCTCTGCATTTTCCTCTTGATCTACGAGGACTTTCACTTCCTCCCCCAGACTCTCAGTTCTGCCTTTCATGGGCTGTCCAGGCCTTGAGACCACCTTCTCCATCCCTCATAAGCACCAGGGAAATGGAGAACTGACTGCAACTGGCTGCCCTGGCAGTGCCTTGTGGCTACTTGCAAGCAAAGGAAGCCAGAGCAACAGCAGTAACCTCCCTGGGGCAGGGGCCCTGGGGTGCTGCATGAGTAGCAACAGAGGCAGGTAAGGGAGACTTGCTCCCTCCCCAGTCAACGGAGGCTTCAACTCTGACACTACAATGGAAAGTCCAGGACTCCACTTCCTTCCCTTGGTTTCTTCTGTCCCAGTGCTTATTATGCAGGGGTTGCTCTCAGCTTGCTCTCAAACACCCCAAATGTAGTTCTACATTTGGGAGTCTTGGGAGTCTGCTACCCTGCAGCACAGGGCCATAGGGCTAGTCCTCTCCCAACTAAACCTGAACTCCCATCCCTACCTCTCTGAAGCCCAAGTCTCCTCTTTGAAACAAAGTATGCTTAGATTCTATGGAGAATTAGAAAACAGCCTCAATCAACAGTAGCGGCTACTGGCAGGAGATTTAAATGGGAGCAGAGATAAGGGATCCTTCGCCTTTCCTCTTCCAGGCACAAGGAACACCCCTTCCAAAAAGCAAAGTTAGCTGCAGGCACTGAGGCCTCTAGTTCTAGAACCTTATCTCCCAGCAGCGAGATATTGGGCCAAGGGTATTCACCCAGGGCAGGAGCCCAGTGTGGTCTAGCGGTAAAAGCCAGAGTCACCCATCACCCACCACATCTGTTCCCAGAAGTCTACCAGCTGCCCCCTTGGTTTTCCTCTGTGTCCTCAAAGAAGCTCTCCGATCCTAAAATAAACCTCTGGGGAGCAATTGTCCAGCCTCTCCAGAGAGTAGACACACAGGGCTGGTGGCCAGAGCCCATAAAAAGGCCAGCCTGTCAGGGGCAGATCACAGTCCACTGGAGTTGTCCTCGACCTCACCCCTCCTCAGAAAGGGGAGTCCAGGGGATGCTGCCCCCAGCCAACCCATTCCCTCACCAATCTCCCCACTTCGGTTAAATTCCCTAAGAGCTGGTATGTGTTGAAGACAGTGCAGGCAGTGGAGAGGCTCTGTGACTCAGCGCCCTTGTCAGCCCCTTCACAGTCAGGGCACTGTCAATCCACCCTCACACCTGGGGCTGACGGAAGTCAAGGGAGGTGGCCCCAAAAGCTTAGGGACAAGAGCGGCACTGGCACAAAAGATCCCCAGGGTACAAACTCGATTTTTCCCTAGATGCGTCCGGAGGTCCCGGACTCACTGGTGTGAAGGCTCGTGTGGGAATGGGAAGGAGACGCGAGACACAGGTTTCTGGGAGCGCACCCGCGGCCCGGGCGAATACAAAAGGCAGCTTCCCGGCCCCCCTCCGCTCTCAGGGAGAGCGCTCCCCGCGGAGGGCGCAGGGTGCGGCAGGGGGCGCGCGAGCGACCGCCCGCCACCCAACAGCTGGGTCAGCCCCGGACCGCACCTCGTACCCGCGGGGACCTAAGCGGGCCACGAAAAGGGGGAGCCGTCCGCCCTGCTTTCCTCCCACCAACCGCCCCTACCCCCCGGCCCCCGCGGCGGCCACACCGGCTTCCCCCACCCGCCGGCCGCGCCAGCCCTCCAGGCGCGCGCGGAGCCCTTACCCAGCGCGGGGCAGTCCCCGGGGGCCACGGCCGCCCCCGGCGCGGCGAGCAGGGCGCTCAGCAGCGCGCAGTGGACGGCCAGCATGCTTCCTCCTCGGCTACAGCCCCATGGCCCCGGAGAGACAGACGGGCGAGGCGGCCCCGGGCTGCCGGAGCGGGGCGACGGGCGGGCGGGCTCGGGTCCGGCGGGCGGCAGCGCCTACCCCGGGGGCCCGCGCTCGGCTGGCACGGCGGGTCCTCGAGCCCCGCGCCTTCCTACTCGCCGCCGCCTCTGGCCGGGCTCCGTGTCAGCGCGACTTCCCACTTGCACATGACTCAGAGCAGCGGACAGTCCTGGCAACGCAGAAAAACATTTGAGGAACTCGCGCCGGAGTGACTCTCGGCCGTCCCGGAGCGCGGTTACGAAAGCGGGAGCGGATGGCGCAACAGCCCCGCGCACCGGCCGCCCAGGGCCGCGGCTTCCTGCCGCCGCGCCACACCTGAGCCCCGCGCGGGCCCCGCGCGCCCCCGCCGAGCGCTACCCGGCCCCTCCCCCCCGCGGCTGTCGGGAGGAGGGGAATGAGCCCCCACTGGCTCGGTTTTGATTTCTAGTTTCGTGAACAGAATTACTCTGTGAAAGGTGCAGCTGGGGAGCCCCGGGGGAGAGATGTGCACTACTTTACGGTAAAATAGTGCAGGCTGCCCATTGCGATCGCCCGGAGTCCTAAAAAACACCGGCTATATGGGTTCCACCCCCAGGGATTCTGATTTCATCGGTTGAAATCCAGCAATTCCACTCCTAGGTATTTACCCAAAGGACACAGAAACATCAATTCCAAAGAGCACCTGCGCCCCTATGTTTATAGCAGCACTATTTACAATAGCTAAGCTTTGGAAACAGCCCAAAGGCCCAAAAATAGATGACTGGATCAAGAAGATGTGGTACATATACACCATGGAATATTACTCAGCATTCAAAAAAGATAAACACATGCAGTTTGCAGCAACATGGATGGTGCTGGAAGGGATCATGCTCAGCGAAATAAGCCAAAAAGAAAAAGAAAAATACCGGATGGTCTCACTCATAGCAGGAATCTAGAAAACTTAAATAAGGGACCAGGAAAATGAATAACTATAAGAAAGTGAAAATCAAAATCAACAAAAAACTATGAACCAGAGACACTTTTGGGGGGGTAGGGGGCGGGAGGGGAGAGATTGGGGTCAGAATGGGGAGGTTGCAATTGTACGGGGAATAAAAAAATAAAATTTATTATTAAAAAAAAAAAAAAGAAATGAGGCTTGGACATGGGAAGACTCACTTCAGCAAAAGTACTTTCTCCAAGCCTGTTCCCTGCAGGCTCAGCACAGGCAAGGAAACAGGACTTTGGAGATAGGCAGACAGACCTGGGCTCCCATCCACCTACTGTGAGCCCCACCTGCTATGTCTGTGACTGCTGTTGAAAATCCCTGAATTTTTGTTTCCTCATCTGTCGGCTAGAGATAAGAAAGTCTATATCGGTCAGGAGCTTATGAAAATTGCAGGGGATGGTATTTAGACACTTCACCCATGGTCTGGACCATAGGTGCTCGACAGATGAGAATCTTCAAGTTCCTCCCCAACCCCCACTTTGACAGATAGAAACTGGTACTTGGCTTTCAGGAGCAACCACAAAGACCCACCAAGTTTCCCCCAGGGAGCCTGAAGCTGATAGAGTGGCCTCAGAGTCTAGTTTGGAGGGGGAGGGGGTGCGGGGATGTTGAAGTAAAGTCTAGGCTGAGAAGCTTCTGGACCAGTAACTGCGAACTAGAATGTGCTTCTCCACTTTGGGCTTCAGGCTGACCCTAAGCAGGATCAGGCTCCCGGGGCAGCTGGAATGGGCATGCATCTGAGTCTTTCTGTGGAAACCACACCATCAGCAGTGCCAGATGAACCAGGCACATACCTCCCCATTCCATGAGAGAAGCTGGTTTGGCTTCAGTCACGCCCACAGACAAGGAAAGAAATTCACCTTGGAAGGTAGACCTTTTGGCTGCTAGCCTCTCTCCTACTTAAAATGGGGTTCCAACAGGGCTCCCTCTGTGGTTATCCCCACCCTCTATTTGGGGCAGATGCCCCAAAATGATCAAAAAGAGACTACAAGCTGCAGCCTGAAACCATAAAGTTGCAGGAAGCCGGCCACTCTGCGTCTGAAAGAAGGATGTTGAAGACGAGAACAAGTGTCTAACACCCATCCCAGCTTCTGCACCAACTGGGCCTCCTGCTGGTGTGGCGCCTGTGTTCTGACTGCATGATTTCAACAAGTGGATGAACCTTCCTGAACCTCTATTTCCTGATTTATAAGATGAGAGTAATAATATGTAAATTATTGCTTTTGTGGTTCAGATTAAAGACTCTGTCCCTTTATTTTTTAAAACTCATCTTCTGCATCTCCTCCATGTCTTGAATATGTTTCCATACTATTTATCACTTTTCACCTACATGCCTAAGTCCGAGTTCTTCCCTCTGCCAGAAATTCTCTTCCTTTATCTTACACCCTACTGACCTCTTAAGATGTGGCTGGGGTGTCTTCTCCAGGCAGGCATCCAGTCTCTTCCCTACTTCCCTGGAATCCCATCATCCACAGGGTTGGAATAGATAGGAATAACCTCTTTTTTGGATGCCTTCCTCCAAATCCCATGCTGACTTTGTCCACTACCCAGACGTCCCCGTCATACCATAAAGCCCATGTCTGTGCCCCTACTGCTGTGCCTGGCACAGTGAGGTTTTTCTTCTGGAAGATGTGGGCTCCCCTGGGGTTAAGTGGAGGTTCAAAATTCTTGGGCCAACACTCCAGGCTTTGTTATGAAAAGCACTGATAAGGAAGAGAAGAAAACGTACAGTTCAGCCTGATCTACACTCAGCCAGACCTGGCTCCTTTTGCCTGAGCCACGGACTCACTAGCATCTCCTGCCTGCCTTTGGTCCCCAGGGATGGCTGAAGACCCAGGCCCATGGAGATGTGGATTTAACTAGAGCTCCAAGGGGGAGTTACAGAGTGGGGATGGTGATACGGGGCCACTAGGAAACAGAAATGAGAACCCCAGAGCCGGAGCACCCCGGCACCCAGGGATTTTAGACAGGCTGCGGTGACTGCAGCAGAAGGAACAGGGAGGACTTTAACCGGGCACCTCTCTTGGGTAACTGTTGCTTACATAGTACTTCCACATACACAGTTTCCTGTGAACTTCTGAACCCTGAGGGCAAGGACATGTTGTCCCCAAACTTCAGATGAGTACACTGAGATTCAGAGAAGCAAAGTGACTTGTTCAAGACTGCACAGCTGTTAAGTGGCAACTCTAGAAGTCTGGCTCCTGGCCCAGAACTTTCTCTGAGTGAGGGCTCAGTGGGCCCAGAGCCAAGGACCCTGTAGAACATCTGTCCCCATCACAACAGGCCCCTGGGTTTGGGTGGGCTGGAGGGGAGAGTGGAGGTGCAGAGCCTGGTCTCTTGAGCCTTGCCCCACCCAGGGAGTGTTCCTGCAGTTACCCTCCATCTCCCCTAGAGGGGGAAGCTCTGGACTTGCACCCCTTTATCAGGCTCCTTCTCAGCCTGCAAATACTGTCAGGTTTCAACAGAAGAAACTAAATTTCTAGAAGCTTGCTGGCAACAGAGGACTGTAGGACCCAGAGAATAAATGCATAGATAGCTTTAAATCCAAAGGGGAACTTATTCATGATCTGTTCTTCCTCCTTGATTTGCACATAAGGAAACTCTGGCTTCTTGAGGGAAAGTGATTTGCCAAAGGTGACACTGGCAATTAGTGACAGCAAGGTTCCAGATAGCCTGGCTCAGGAGAGTCTTTCCCCGCCCCCTGTTCCTGCCCTGCCCCTACACCCCAGGTTTGGGCTGAGATGTTACCAAATCTCAACTGGGACCGTTTAAAAAACAATGCCCTTTGTTCTCCATTCACCTTTAGGAGCAATGATTTTTTTTTTTTTAAGATTTATTTATTTATGCACACAAGAGCTGGGTTATGTTATCTCCACCTCTGGAAATGACATTTTAAGAAGTACTGCTGGGGGCCTCCCAGGTGGCGCAGCGGTTGAACGCTGTGTTGTGAGGCTGCCCACAGCCTCTGCAGTGCCCGTTCTATCCCCAGCCACCGGTGAGGGTCCTACATGGCGCGCAGATCTCTCCTGCCGCCCGCTGCTCCCCTCAGCAGTGTACTTCGGTCCTTCTGCCTGCTCTGCTCTCCCTTCTGGCTCTGGTGAATTCTCTCACCCTCCCGCGCTTCTGACTGTACCCAGTGCTTGTGTAAATAAATAAATAAATCTTTAATAATAAAAAAAAAAGTACTGTGGGATGGGGTTGGACAGCCATGCAGACCCCTCTGGCCTCTGGCCCTGACTAATCAATAATTACCAGGATGGCCTCTTTATTCCCTGAAACTTTCCCCTTCCCCTTCCTCTGGGAGGAGAGTAAAAGCCAGTAGGCCATTGTAGGTATTGTTAGGGGGAAGTGATGTCTCAGAGCGCCATTTTGGGGTTCCAGATCGGCGGATCGGGTAGGACTCATTTAAAACTTTGTCTCCCGCTTTTCTCCCAGAGCTGTATATTTCCTCATTTCCCCTTCCCTTGTAAATAAACCTTTTATTAACCTTTCACGTGTGCCTGCAGTAGAGCATTGATAAGTCCTTTTAAGCGCGCGGGTGAGGACCCACAGTCAGGCACCCCGTTTTGTATCGGGGTTGCTCTACAACAGTATAATGGGGTTGGGGGGCATCTGTTTAGCAGAATTCAGTGTCCTAGGCCAGGTGGCACACCGTAGAATCAAGCCCCATCCTGCCTGGGAAGATTTCTCACTTCCACGATGGAGGAAGTTGGCACCCCCAGCCCTGACAAAGCAAGTCGGGCTCGTGCCATCCCCCACCAGCTGCAGATCTCAATTCGTGGTCTGTTCCACTTTTCGAGGCATCACCCACTGAGTCTACCTCAAGAGAAGGGATTTTTAGCACCATTCTCAGAAAGGGGTTATAAAATTTCTCTCCCTCTTGTGATATTTATAGAATGTTAGTTTTTCTTGTGGCTGTTAAAAACATCACTGTTAAAATTAAACATAAAATTACCACATGATCTAACAATGCCCTTTCTGGGTAGGTACACAAAAGAATGGAGAGCAGGGACTCAAACAGATATTTGTACACCCATATTCATAGCAGCATTATTCATAATAGCTAAAAGTGGAAGCATCCCAACAGTCCATCTATTTATAAATTGATAAACAAAATGTGTCTCCATGCAATGGAATATTATTCAGTCTTAAAAAGGGAGGCAATCTTGACTTGTGCTGCATCATGAATAAACTTGAAGACATTGTGCTAACTGAAATAAACCAGACACAAAAGGACCAATACTGTATGATTCCACTTATATGAAGTACCCAGAATAGTCAAACTCAGCCAAAAAGTACAATAGTAGTTGCCGGGGGCTAAGCAAGACAAGAATGGGAGTTATATAATGGGCATATAATTTCAGCATTACAAAGCTCTGGAGATGGATTGTGGTGGTGGTTACACAATAGTGTGGATGTACTTAGTGCAACTGAACTGTACACTTTTAAATGGCCAAAATAGTAAATCTTATGTACATTTTGTCACATTTTTAAAAAGCATCACAATTATAAGATCAAACAAACTAAGAAAGTAAAAATTCAGATACTCAAATAGATGCATTATTGGGTAGGTGATAAAGGGGAAACAACTCATGTTATTAAAGGGTACAACAAGAAATCCCCATAGAGAGACTTTTAAAAATACAATATATAGTATAATTCAACTTTATGCATACAATATAAACTACATAAAATACAATATACAGTATAATTCAACTTTATGCAGACTCTGGAGCCAGATTACCTAGGTTCAAATCCTAGCTCTCCCACTTACTGTGTGTCCTTAGATAAGTTAATTAACATCACTGTGTATCAGTGTCTCCATCTATAAAATAGGGGAAGTAAAGAACCCTCACAGGATTCTTAAAAGATTAAATTAGTTAGCATGTGTGAACAGTTATAACAATGTCCAACACATCATAAGCCCTATATGAGTATTTGTTAAATAAATGTAAACAAATAAACTTTCCCAAAAGACATTCTTTCTAGGCAAAAGAGTTCAATGGGATATGTTTTTAAATTATAGCTTATTGTATCATTCCTGAAATGAACAGGTTGAAATAGAATTTGGTTTTTAGATGCTCTCTGGGGCCCCTTATAGTTCCCTGGATTTAACAGTTTTCTAGATTACAGAACAATTTACTAGCAGGTTTAACACCTCCCAGTGGGTTTGCCTCTGGGCCGGCAGTGACCCCTCATGACAGCAGGGGCCTCTGCAGTTTCTGCCTCTGTCTGACATTTCACCCTTCCTGGAAGACCACCCAAGTCAGCTTGGATTTCACAAGTTTATTCATTCCTATACTTCCCAGCAGGGGAGGCCACATTACATTCTGTATTTTTGCAGTATGAGGGTTGAGTAATAATTGCCCTTCACAGAGTGCTCATTTTCCCTAATGGTAGCTGACTCCAGCGATCATTCCTATAGGCACCGGTGTATAAAGCAGACAGACATGTGAGCAGATTCTCAAGACAAACTTCCTCAGTTCAAATCTCTGCCAGCTCTGCCATTACTTACCAGCTGAGGACCTGAGACAATTTCTAAACCAGCCTAGGATCTTGGACAATCTCCAAACCTCATTTTCTTTATCTATAACATGGGAGTAGTAAATTTCCACTACACAGAGTTATTGTGAGAATCAACTAAGAAAACTAAAGTATTTTGCTCACTCCTGGCACCCAGTAAGTGCTCAGTAAATATTAGCATGATAGTGATAATAATCCTATGGAGTACAGGAAGAAGGTAGTTTGTGATTTTGGGGTTTTTTAGTTTATTTTTATTTTGGGGTTACCTTTTTGCTCTTTCATAGGTGCACATGTTCCACTCACCCTCCACCAAACCACCCATACCCCCTCTGCCTCCCTTTTCCATCCCCTCTCTGTCCTCCCAATCCCTCTGGTAACCATTAAATTCTTTCACTAAGTCCAAAACTTAGTCCTGCTACATTTTGTCTGTGTATGTTTTCTCATTGTTTATATTCCACAGATGACTGAAATCATCTGATATATATCTTTGACTTTCTGACTTATTTCACTTAACATTACTACCTTGAGGTCCATCCATTTTGTCCCAAACATACCATTTTATCTTTTTTCACAGATGTGTAGTATTCCATTGATTATATATTCCACAATTTCTTTACCCCTTTTTCTGTTGAAGGACACTTGCATTGGTTCCATGATCTGGCAATTATGGGTAGTGCTGCTATGTACATAGGTGTACATAAATCTTTTCATAAAAGAGTTTTCATATTTTTAGGATAAATACCTAATAGAACTAATGCTGGATCATATGGAATTTCCTTTTTTATTTTCTTTTTTTTAAAAGGAATTACATTTTTTTAAAGATTTTTTTTTTTTTATTTATACAAGAGCCGGGGTACAGGCCAGATGTGCGGAAGGGTGAAAGGACTCACCAGAGACAGAGTGGGGAACAGAACAGGCAGACGGACTGAAATACACTGCTGAGGGGAGCAGCGAGTGAGACGGGAGAGGTCTGCTGTGCCATGTGGGTTGCTCCGAGGCCAGCGTGGGTCGAACCGGCACTGCAGAGGCTGCTGATAGCTTCAGAGCACTGGACTCAACCGCCTGCGCCACCAGGGAGGCCCTCTTTTTTTTTTTCTTAAGAAATCGTTTTGCACCAACTTCCATTCCCACCTACAGTGGATGAGTTCCTTTTTCACCACAACCTTGCCTACATTTGTTGATCCCATTCTTTTTTATATGGGCCATTCTCAGAGGGGTGAGTTCATCTCTCATTGTGATTTTGATTTGCATTTTCCTTAAAATAAGTGATGTTGATTCATTTTTCATGTGCCTTTAGGTCATCTGAATGTCTTTAGAAATGTGTCTGTTTAGGCCTTTTGCCCATTTATTTTTAGGTTGTGTTCCTGTATGCATAAATAAATAAAATAAATTGTTAAAAAAGAACTGGGGGAGAGAGTGAGAGGATTCACCAGAGACAGAGTGGGAAGCAGAACAGGCAGATGTCCTGAAATACACTGCTGAGGGGAGCAGCAAGTGAGACAGGAGAGGTCTGCTGCACCATGTGGGTTAACTCCCTGGGTAGGGATGGAATTCATGCCACAGTGGCTGGCGATATCTTGATAGCACTGAGACTTTAACCCTTGTGCCACCAGGGAGGCCCCAATGGTGTTTCTTTTTTGACGTGATGGAAATGTCCTAAAATGTCCTAAAAAATGTCCTAGACTAGTGATGGTTGTACAAACTGATGAATTTTATACTTTTTTTTTAAGATCTTATTTTTTTATTTATTTATGTATACATGCACTGGGTACAGTCAGAAGCGGGGGAGGGTGAGAGAATCCACCAGAGCCAGAGCAGGGAGCAGAGCAGGCAGAAGGACTGAAGTACTCTGCTGAGGGGAGAAGCGGGCGGCAGGAAAGGTCTGCGCGCCATGTGGGACCCTCCTCCGGTGGCCGGTGGCTGGGGAGCAGCTGGGGATCGAACCAGTGCTGCAGAGGCTGTGGGCAGCTTCGCAACCCAGCGCTCAACTGCTGCGCCACCGGGGAGGCCCGAATTTTATACTTTTGAACCATACACTTTAAGCAAGAAAATTCTATCTCAACAAAGCTGCTTAGAGGAATAAAAATAAAAAACAAAAGTAATAGAACTAAATAAAATACTTAAAGCTTTTGAAAAAGACTTAGGTTGAAACCTTATATTAATTATTTAATCTTTCCCAGCTTTAAGTTCCCTTGTAAGAGAAGTAGAACTAACAATAGAACAGGAGGATTCCATGAAATAACGTAAAGGAATTGTTTAGCACAGTGCTAGAAACATAGTATTAACTCAGCATGTTGCTAGAAAGTATCATTGTATTTTAACAAATATTGATTAGATGCCAGCCATGTGCCATCTTTGCACTCTGCACACAATAAATTCAAAGATAAATAAAACCTATATAGTGCCCCCCACCCCCGCCATCACCATGTTAGGCTAACCCCATCCCTCCTGCCTTCTCTGGAACCTCAAATCCTAAATCACCCTTTTTATTCCTGTGTTATCAGTCTCTCCCTTTTCAACCAATCCTTCTATTGGCATTAACATGCCCTAGTCTCTCCCATCTCCATCTCGTTAGCAACTTCCCTGTGCTCTGTGCTCCATTTCAGTTATTTCCCCATCTCTTTTCTACTTGCACCTACAGTAATTGAGAGTATAATACACTCACTATCCCAACTTCCTCACCCTCATTCCCTTTTTATCCCACTCCAACCTGTGTTTCACCCTAACCCCTTTCTCCCGAAACTGCCCATTCTAAAGACACCATTCATTCTACAATCCTCTGTGACACCACCCTAGCCCACAAGAAACAGCAGTGACCATGATAAGTCCTGCCCTCATGGAGCTGGCATTTGAATGAAACAAGGCATTTGAATGAAACAATTAATACTTACAAAAGAACAAAGACAAAAGATCATCTCAGGCAGTGGCAAAAGCTATGAAGAAGTGACTTGAAGAACCTTTAATTCAATAGAGAAAAAGTAGGTAAAGCACTCTTCTACCTTGACTTCAGGGAAGTCTTTGGGGACTTGATTCCAACAGTAAAAGAAGCAAAACCAAAAATAAACAAATAAGGCCTCCCTGGTGGCACAAGGGGTTAAGACACAACCTATGAAGCTATCGGCAGCCACTGCAGCACGAGTTCGATCCCCAACCAGGGAGCAAACCACATGGAGCAGCAGACCTCTCCTGACTCTCCCGCTGCTCCCCTGAGCAGTGTATTTCTGTCGATCTGCCTGTTCTGTTCCCACTCTGTCTCTGGTGAATCCTCTCACCTCCCATGCCTCTGGCCTGTACCCCAGTTCTTGTAAGCATGAATAAATAAATCTTTAAAATAAATAAACAAATAAATGAAATTACATCAAACTAAAAAGTTCTGCACAGTGAAAGAAGCTATCATGAAAAGCAGAAAGACCCCTTACAAAGCAGGAGAAAATATTTGCACATCATATGTCCAACAAAGGACCTATATTCAAGAGCTACAAAAAACTCATACAACTCAACAAGAAAATAAACAGCCCAATTAACAAATGGGCAGAAGAGCTAAGTAGACATTGCTCCAAAGAAGACATACAGATGGCAAACATGCACATTTTTTAAAAAGTTCATGATCTGAAATTCATATGGCGCCACCAAAAACCCCAAATAGCCAAAACCCTCCTGAAAAAAAAAGAAGGGAATGGAGGCATCACTCTCCCAGACTTCAAATTATAATACAAAGCCATAATCATCGAAACTGCATGGTATTGGAACAAGAACAGACACATGGACCAATGGAACCAAAACGAAAACCCAGAAATAAACCCAAAGATTTATGGTCCACTAATCTTTGACAAAGGAGCAAAGAATATGCACTGAAGCAAAGAAAGTTTGTTCAATAAATGGTGCTGGGAAAACTGGGTCGCTACATGCAAAAGAACGAAAATTGACTACTACCTCACACCATGCACAAAACCAACTCAAAATGGATTAAAGAACTAGACATAAGACCTGAAACCATAAAATATATAGAAGGAAATATAGGCGAAACACTACATGACATACACCTCAAAGACATCTTTACAGACACGTCACCCAAAGCAGTGATAGTGAAGGCAAAGATAAACAGCTGGGACTACATCAAATTAAAGAGCTTCTGCACAGCAAAAGAAATAATAACCAAAACAAAATGAAACCCCACCTACTGGGAGAAAATTTTTGCACACAACACTAATGATAAAGGACTGATCACAAAAATCTACAAAGAGCTGATGAGACTCAGCAAAAAGAAAATAATCCAGTCAAAAAATAGGCAGAAGAGCAAAAAAGAAACTTCTCCAAAGAGGAAATGCAAATGGCCAACAGGCATATGAAAAAATGTTCAACGTCAGTTGTAATCAGGGAAATGCAAATCAAAACTACAATGAGATACTATCTCACACGTGTGAGAATGGCACATATTAAAAAAACTAGCAACAACAAATGTTGGCGAGGTTGTGGAGATAAAGGAACTCTCCTGCACTGCTGGTGGGAGTGCAAACTGGTCCAACCACTATGGAAAGCTGTGTGGAGATTCCTCATCCTACTAAAGATAGAGCTTCCATAGGATCCAGCAATTCCACTCCTAGGTATTTACCCAAAGGACACAGAAACATTAATTCCAAAGAGCACATGCACCCCATGTTTATAACAACACTATTTACAATAGCTAAGGTTTGGAAACAACCCAAATGCCCAAAAATAGATGACTGGATCAAGAAGATGTGGTACATATACACCATGGAATATTACTCAGCAATCAAAAAGATAAGCACATGCAATTTGCAGCAATATGGATGGAGCTGGAAGGGATCATGCTCAGCGAAATAAACCAGAAAGAAAAAGAAAAATACCGGATGGTCTCACTCATAGTGTTGTAGAGCAACCCCGATACAAAACGGGGTGCCTGACTGTGGGTCCTCACCCGCGCGCTTAAAAGGACTTATCAATGCTCTACTGCAGGCACACGTGAAAGGTTAATAAAAGGTTTATTTACAAGGGAAGGGGAAATGAGGAAATATACAGCTCTGGGAGAAAAGCGGGAGACAAAGTTTTATTTTTTTTTTTTTTTTTTTTTTAAATAAATTTTATTGTTATATTCCCCATACAATTGCAGCCCCCCCATTCTGACCCCAATCCCTCCCCTCCCGCCCCCCTAAAAGTGTCTCTGGTTCATAGTTTTTTGTTGATTTTGATTTTCACTATCTTATAGTTATTCATTTTCCTGGTCCCTTATTTAAGTTTTCTAGATTCCTGCTATGAGTGAGACCATCCGGTATTTTTCTTTTTCTTTTTGGCTTATTTCGCTGAGCATGATCCCTTCCAGCGCCATCCATGTTGCTGCAAATTGCATGTGTTTATCTTTTTTGAATGCTGAGTAATATTCCATGGTATATATGTACCACATCTTCTTGATCCAGTCATCTATTTTTGGGCATTTGGGTTGTTTCCAAAGCTTAGCTATTGTAAACAGTGCTGCTATAAACATAGGGGTGCAGGTGTTCTTTGGAATTGATGTTTCTGTGTCCTTTGGGTAAATACCTAGGAGTGGAATTGCTGGATCATATGGAAGCTCTATGTTTAGTAGGTCCAGAAATCTCCACACAGCTTTCCACAGTGGTTGGACCAGTTTGCACTCCCACCAACAGTGCAGAAGAGTTCCTTTTTCTCCACACCCTCGCCAACATTTGTTGTTGCTAGTTTTTTTAATATGTGCCATTCTCACTGGTGTAAGATGGTATCTCATGGTAGTTTTGATTTGCATTTCCCTGATGACAAGTGATGTTGAACATTTTTTCATGTGCCTGTTGGCCATTTGCATTTCCTCTTCAGAGAAGTTTCTTTTAAGCTCTTCTGCCCATTTTTTGACTGGATTATTTTCTTTGTTGTTGTTGAGTCTCATCAGCTCTTTGCAGATTTTTGTGATCAGTCCTTTATCATTAGTGTTGGGTGCAAAAATGTTCTCCCAGTTGGTGGGGTTTCTCTTTGTTTTTGTTATTGTCTCTTTTGCTGTGCAAAAGCTCTTTAATTTGATGTAGTCCCAGCTGTTTATCTTTGCCTTCACTATCACTGCTTTGGGTGATGTGTCTGTAAAGATGTCTTTGATGTGCAAATCACGTAGTGTTTCGCCTATATTTCCTTCTATATATTTTATGGTTTCAGGTCTTATGTCTAGTTCTTTAATCCATTTTGAGTTGATTTTTGTGTATGGTGTGAGGTGGTGGTCAAGCTTCATTCTTTTGCATGTAGCGACCCAGCTTTCCCAGCACCATTTATTGAACAAACTTTCTTTGCTCCAATGCATATTCTTTGCTCCTTTGTCAAAGATTAGTTGACCATAAATCTGTGGGTTTATTTCTGGATTTTCTATTCGATTCCATTGGTCTGTATGTCTGTTCTTGTTCCAATACCATGCAGTTTTGATGATTATGGCTTTGTAGTATAGTTTGAAGTCTGGGAGTCTGATGCCTCCATTCCCTTCTTTTTTTTTCAGGAGAGCTTTGGCTATTCGGGGTTTTTTGTGATTCCATATGAATTTCATCAATAATTGTTCTATTTCTTTGAAGAATGACATTGAAATTTTGATTGGAATAGCATTGAATCTGTATATTGCTTTTGGAAGGATGGCCATTTTAATAATGTTTATTCTTCCAATCCATGAGCAGGGGATGTCTCTCCATTTCTTTGTGTCTTCTTCTATTTCTTTTAACAGTGTTTTATAGTTTTCTTTGTATAGGTCCTTTACCTCTTTTGTTAGATTTATTCCCAAATATTTGATTTTTTTTGTTTCAATAACAAAAGGGATGGTCTTTTTGATTTCTTCTTCTTCAGATTTATTGTTTGTGTATAGGAAGGCTACTGACTTTTGCGTGTTGATTTTGTATCCTGCCACTTTACTGAACTGATTGATGAGTTGAATTAGCTTTTCTGTGGAGTTTTTGGGGTTCTCTATATATAATATCATATCGTCTGCAAATAGTGATAGTTTGACTTCTTCTTTTCCTATTTGGATTCCTTGGATGTCTTTCTCTTGTCTTATTGCCCTGGCTAGGACTTCCAGTATTATATTGAAAAGCAATGGTGAGAGTGGACATCCTTGTCTTGTTCCAGATCTTAATGGAATTGCTTTCAGCTTTTCACCATTGAGAATGATACTGGCTGTTGGCTTGTCATAGATGGCCTTTATGATGTTGAGGTATGTTCCTTGTATCCCAAGAATTTCAAGGGCTTTTATCATGAATGGGTGTTGCACTTTGTCGAAAGCTTTCTCAGCATCTATTGATATTATCATATGGTTTTTATATTTCTTTTTGTTGATGTGTTGGATAACGTTGATTGATTTTCGGATGTTAAACCATCCTTGTGCCCCTGGAATGAATCCAACTTGGTCGTGGTGAATTATCTTATGGATACATTGTTGGATTCTGATAGCTAAAATTTTATTGAGGATTTTTGCATCAGTGTTCATTAGGGAGATTGGCCTGTAGTTTTCCTTTTTTGTGTTGGGGAGACAAAGTTTTAAATGAGTCCTACCCGATCCGCTGATCAGGAACCCCAAAATGGCGCTCTGAGAGCTGGCCGCCAGCCAGGAGCGGTGAAGCCGGGAGGCGAGCGATCGCGAGCCAGAGAGAGCCCTAGGCCCACGTGTTTGGTTTTTTATATCCAACCTGGCTGCCCAACTCCACCCTCAGGTCCCAGCCACCCTCCCCTTGGTGGTGATGGGATTTGTCTTCCCCAATGTCCTGATGGTTTTAGTCTGGAGTGGGGGTGGAGTCCACAAAGCCTGTATGGGATTAACTCAGGACATCACTTCCCCCTAACAATTCTCCCCTTTCACTTTTTGCCACCATTTCCATGGTGATGAAGATCAAACATATGGATGCTGGGATACAGTCTCAGATGAAAGTTTTCCAGGGTTCCAGTCTGAAAGAAAACGAATCCCTCCAGGTATTGTCCATTGTGGAAAGCAAAAGTCCTCCATTCCTGGAAAAACAGTTCATCAGTCCCAGCCGAAAGAAAACATCTGGAGGCATTAGCCAGAACAAGACAGCAGATATGTCAAGATCACAGGAAAAAAAATGTTAAAATGGTTCAACTTATGCAAAAATGAATTCTCTCAACCTTGATCCCAAACTTTAACAGCATAGCAAAAGTTTGCAATTAAGTCTACTTTTAAACCATTTTGCCTATTTTTGCATAAAATCACAGGGCAGAATAACTAAGCAGCAATTTTAGCTGGCTTTGTTGAAATACTCCATATAGGATCAGAGCGAACCATTGGCATCCGGTCGATGTAGGCTTCAGGTACAAAGTTAGTCTCATCAGACTCCACCTGGGCTTTCCTCTTCTCGAGGGTACCAGGGCATTTTCGTTGGCCGGGTTGTCCAGTCCTGCCAATGGAGGCAAGCTTCCTCACCTTCTTTGGAGGTCTCTGGAACCCTACAAACAAGGCAAACAGGTTCTCCTCTTCTTGGTTCAGCTCTGTTTCAACTTTCTGGAAGAACTCCACACAAAGCCACACAATGAAACTTATGTCCAATTTTTTTCAGTTTAAACAAAATCCCTATGGAAGTTATACAAAAACAGACTCTGAGATAAGTAGTAAAAGATTACTACCACTATTTTTATGCTGTGTTGGTATCAAGGGGAGAGAAAATGCAAATACAAGTTAGCTTTGTTGGAAAAAAAAAAATTACAACCTTGCTGCAGATCCTGGTCACCAAAACAAGAAAACTTTGTGGATTTAGAGCAAAATGCAAAAAAAATCATCAGTATTATTATGTCAAGGAAAACTTAGTAAATATGAGGCGTATGTCCAAGTCTATTCAGTCCTTAGTAGAAAAGTTTTACTCTCAACAGTTCCATCAATAGGAATCTGTTGAGACCTTTTCTCCCTATATTTTCAGAAACAATTTCTGTAGATGTGAAACAATTGAATTATATAATATTACAAGGTGACAATCACCATTGACAATTTACATACATACCAGATACTGCTGTTAACATTTTGTACATACCAAAGTTTTACCATTTTCCCAAGTGACAATGCTTCCCTTCCAGTTTTACTTCATTAGGTAAAATCCAAATAGAAAAAAAAATTCATCTAATGCCTTTCCCAGGAGGAAAGGGAGAAACTTTGTGGAGTGTCTCAGGAGCTCTACTGAGGTTCCACAAAATTTCCTTGCATCAGCCAAATGACAGGCTACCAAATTTGTACTTGAATTTAGATTTCTGGGAAGCTTTGCCATAAATATCAGAAAAATAACAGAAACAACAATGTTCAATCTCTATGAAGGCACCGGCTTAGTTCAGTAGCACAATGTTGACAATCAAACCATAACCTTTAGTTTTTTTCTCATAACTGGAGACTCTCTTTTTTTTTTTTTTCAACGTCTATGGGCACCATGTATACCAATTAGTCAATCACTTGAGGTCAAGACAAGGACACAAGGAAAGGACATACAGACATACAACATATAGACACAAAGAGCTCATTAGTTACCATTTATCACGCGTGGGATATCTCATGCAACTGCAGTTTCACTCATTGGCCAAAGTAACAAAAAGAAAGCAGAGAAAAAAATCTCAAAGGTAAAAAAAAAAAGCAGAAAGTTAAAAAAATAACAAAATCAAAATCAAGATTGAAAACCTTTCTGTGTAAAAAAAAATAGTGGCACCATATGCATGATCCTAGATGTTATTTCACGTCTCCTAAACTTTGAAAAGAAGAAGATTGGTTAGAGCATGTTAGTTTTCTCAGGGTTTCTTCAGGAAAAAAAAATGAGTCCTTGGGTATCCTGTAACAATAACTGGAAAAGAAGTCAGTAACATTCAAGTTTTTGTCTGTTTCTTAAACAAATACCTCAAGTCCTCAATGGGTTCACAAGACCAGTGGGACTTCGTCTCTGGGTCAGTTCCTCCTGGGGCTTTCTTAACTCTGGAATGATGTACCCAGGGTTTTATGCCTGCAAGTTTCAGAGAAGTATGTGTGCTCAACAAGACATCATAGGGACCAGTCCATTTTTCTGACAGCTGGTTTTGAGCATCCCCGCTCTGCCAAGTCTTCAGTAAGACCTGATCTCCAGGTTTGAAGGGATGCAATGGTTGATCAGGAGGCATAGAGATCCTTGAGGTTGCAAAGTTATGAATCACTGCCAGAACCTCCTGGATGTGTTTCACATATTGCGTGATCCGGCAATCTTGTGTTATTTCCGGACTGGCTTTCAGAACTGAGGCCTGAAAAGGTCTTCCAAACACAATCTCAAAGGGGCTTAATTGTAGCCCACTTCTAGGTGCCACTCTTATGCGGAGGAGGGCAAGGGATAGTACCTGGTCCCAACGAAGTTGTGTTTCTTGGCACAGTTTTGCCAAGGTTTTCTTCAAGGTGTGGTTCATCTTTTCTGTTTGCCCGGAAGACTGCGGTCTCCAAGCAGCATGCAATTTCCAGTTTATCTGTAACGCACTGCTTACTGCATGGGTGACGTCAGAGACAAATGCCGGCCCATTATCACTCTGGATAGAGTCCGGCAACCCAAAGCGAGGAATTATCTCTTTCAGTAGCTGTTTGGCAACCTCGGAAGCTTTTTCCGTCTTTGTGGGAAATGCTTCCACCCATCCCGAGAACGTGTCGACAAAAACCAAGAGATATTTGAAATTGCCTGTTGTTCTAGGCATTTGTGTGAAGTCCACCTGCCAGTCCTCAAAAGGACACTTGCCCCGATATTGAACCCCAATGGCTTTAGGGTGGGAGTTAGTCTTGGGGTTATTCCTGGCACATAATTCACAACCTCTGCTGATCCGTTGTGCTATTTTGTGTAAATATGGGCCCTTCAAATATGGGCGCACTGTTTCTAATAAGGCATCTCTCCCATAGTGAGATCCCTCGTGAAGATGTTTTAGCACCGGATATACCAGGGCCTCCGGGAGGAGTATCATCCCATGAGAGTTTACTCTCCAAGTAGAGCTGGGATCAAACTCAGTAAATCCCCATGCACGAGCTCTCTCCTCATCCCGCTCGGTGTATTCAGGAGCATACTGAGTCAGGTCCACAAGAGGGATGAGTGCACCCTGGAGGGCAGAATGGGCAGAACGGGCAGCGGCCTTAGCCACCCGATCGGCTGCCCTGTTGCCCTTTGCCATGTCAGACCCACCCTTTTGGTGGCCAGGACAATGCATCACGGCAACAGCTGATGGTAAAGCTACTGCCTTTAACAGGGCCAGGATTTCTAATGGATGTTTGACATCCTTGTTACTGGCAGTAAGAAGTCCCCGCTCCTTCCAAATGGCCCCATGCATGTGGAGAATCATAAAAGAGTACTTGGAGTCGGTAAATATATTGACTCTTTTACCTTTCGAGAGTTCCAATGCACGGGTCAGGGCTATTAATTCAGCTTTTTGCGCTGATGTACCTGCCGGAAGAGCCTTGGCCTCCACGGTGTTCTGGAGCGTCACCACTGCATATCCAGCACATCGACGGCCTTGGTCCATGAAGCTGCTGCCATCTGTAAATAGCTCCCACTCTGGGTCTGGCAGAGGCTGGTCAGTTAGATCTGGTCGGCTGGCATACACTGTGTCTATGGTTTCTAAACAATTGTGGATTAAAGTGTCATCCTCAGGTCCATCTGCATTGCTTGGAAGCAGTGTGGCGGGATTCAGGGAGTTAGAAACCTGCAGCTTCACATTAGGATTGTCTAACAGAGCTGCTTGATATTTTCCCATTCGCCCGGCAGTCAACCAAAGTCCACCCTTCTGCTCCAGCAATGTCAAGACCTGATGTGGCACACACACAGTGATGGGCTGACCCAATGTAAACTTCTCTGCCTCATGTAGGAGGTCACAAGTGGCAGCCACAGCACGCAAACATGGAGGCCATCCCTTAGTGGTGTGGTCCAATTGTTTGGACAGATATGCAACGGGCTGCATTTCTGGTCCCAACAATTGGATTAGTACTCCAAGGCCAACACCCTGTCTCTCATGTACATAAAGTTTGAATGGCTTCCTAAGATCTGGAAGCCCTAATGCTGGTGCTGAAATCAACTTTACTTTTATTTCTTCAAAGGCCTTTTGACATTCTGAGGTCCAAGACAAAGGTTCAGAGTCCAGGCCTTTGAGAGCATCGTACAAGGGTTTTGCTATTAATCCAAAGTTAGGAATCCAAATCCTGCAAAACCCAGCCATACCCAAAAATCCACGCAACTGTCGCCGGTTGCTGGGGACTTTAAGGGCTGAAATTACTTGTTTCCTTTCTGTCATCAAGCTCCGTCTGCCTTTCCTAATTTCAAACCCCAAATACGTCACCGTTTGTTTACAGATCTGTGCCTTTTGGGGTGACACCTTATAGCCACATTCTGCCAGGTGGTTCAGTACCACTATGGTATTTTCCAGACAAGATTTGTAGTCTGGACTTGCAATCAATAAATCATCTACGTATTGCAACAAGACGCCCTGGTTTAATTGAACCTTCCTGAGATCCCTGGCCAGTATTTCCCCAAAAATAGTTGGGGAGTTCTTAAACCCCTGTGGAAGCACAGTCCAGCAATACTGGAGAGTGCTCTTGGACTTAGGGTCTTGCCACTCGAAGGCAAAAAGCGGTTGATCCTGGACATCTATTGGGATACAGAAAAAGGCATCCTTCAGGTCTAATACCGAAAACCACCCAAAATCACCAGGTATGGCAGTTAATAAGGTGTAGGGATTAGGCACAGTGGGATGTAAATCCCGAACAATGTCATTAATGGCCCTTAAGTCTTGGACAAAACTCGCCTGTATGGGGTTTCTTCACTGGCAGAATCGGAGTGTTATACGGTGAGCGACAGGGCCGAATGAGTCCAGATTGAAGGAACCTTTTCAATACTGGCTCAATTCCCCTCAAGGCTTCCTCCTTTAAGGGGTATTGCTTCCTCCTCGGGGTTCTACTCCCCTCTATCACTTCTATCTTTACAGGCTCAGCATTTTTCGCACGTCCTGGGGTTCCATCAGCCCATACCCATTTACTTACTCTTTCAACAATTTCTGGAGGTAAAATTTCACCTTTCGGTGGAACATCTTGAGTAAGCAACATCTGGAACCGCAGAGCATGCTCTGGAGGCACCTGTAGGTGAAGCCTCTGATGTTTTGGTGAGAATATAATTCGTGCGTTGAGCTTACTTAAAAGGTCACGACCAAGGAGAGGGATTGGACACTCTTCCATGTATAGGAAGCTGTGCTGGAGCTGTGTGGTGCCTAGCCGGCACTCCAAAGGTTGCAGGAAGGGTGTCTGTTGTGACTTCCCTGTAACCCCAATGACTGCTGCAGTCTTTTTGCTCATTTTAGTTAATTTCGAATTCAAAACTGAGTATGTTGCTCCAGTGTCCACCAAGAAATCAATCAGACGATCCCCCACAGCGAGGGTTACCCGGGGCTCTGAGGGGGTTATTCTAATGGGCTTCTCTAGATCTAGTGGAGCCCCCGGGCACCCCTATTCTGCATCTGAACTTTCTCCATGAACTATCATTTGTCTCCTTTCCTCTGCACTCGACTCTAGATTCCTTCTACTCTGTCTGTATTCCCTCCTATCTTCACCTGAGGCTCTACCCTGTGCTGTCATTTGTCTCCTGTCTTCTGTACTGGGCTCTCGATTCCTTCTCTGTCTGTATTCCCTGTCATCATCTGAGCCTCCACTCTGTGCTAACATTTGTCTTCTTTCCTCTCTCCTTGGTTCCTGGTTCTGTGTGCTCCTTCTATATTCCCTCCTGTAACCCCTACGTGAATCATCATGTCTTGGGGTTCTCTGTCTTCTATCCTGCCTTCTATAATTATTGCGTCTGCCGCTTCCCTGTAACCTGGGACAACTGTACTTCCAATGTCCCTCTTCCCTACAGAAAGCACACTGATTTCTTCCTAGGGGTTCACGTCTCTGTCCATTATTGTTTCCCTGAAACCCTGTTCTGTGTTCTCTTTGTAAAAAAAAACAGTCGCAGGTTTCGGTCTCCTGTGCTCTCTATTATTATAAACCCTGAATGCCAGGTCCACTACCTGGGACGGACTCATCTCAGTGACGCCGTCCACCTTAGCTAACTTTTTCTTTATGTCTGGGGCACTATGGGTAATGAAAGCCGTAGTGATCAGACGAGCATTTTCTGGGGCATCTGGGTTTATGTCCGTGTGGTTAGTGTAAGTTTGAATAATCCTCTCAAGGAACTCTGACGGATCCTCATTAGCTCCTTGCTCGAGTTCCAATATTTTGTTAAAGTTTTTTTGTTTGGGGATCCCCTGCTTCAGTCCTACCAATAAGCATTTTTTATAGAGATCCAACATCGCCGTTCCTCCATTGTTAGGGTCCCATCCAGGATCTCTCTCTGGGACAACAACCTCCGGCTCTGGGGACTGCCTATCCTGTTGGTGGAGACGGTCAGCCTCCTCCCTGGCTTTCCTGAATACCATCCTCTGCTCATCCAGCGTTAATAAAGTATGCAGCATGGACTGTATATCTGCCCAGTTAGGGCGGTGGGAGACAAAGATAGAGGCAAACAAGTTCGCCATCCTCTGAGGAGCCTGCCGGTACGAGGGAACAGAGCTCCTCCAATTTAGGAGGTCCGCAGTACTGAACGGATGGTGCGACCAAAAGTACCCAGCAGGTCTCCCATGTTCATTTAAGCCACCCATTGGCATCTGGCGAAGGGGAAACTGCCCTGCCTCAGGTTGATCCTTCCTGCCAAAATGGGTGCCGAGTCTAGTGTGGGGAGGGGACGCCATTTTAGTGTCCTCCCCAGAGGGCAGTGGAGGCTGTGCAGCCTCAGGGGTCTGTACGGGAGGGGCTTTGTCACGTGGAAGAGGATTTTGTCCTCGTGTATTTAAAGTATTTAAAATATGATGCTCCTCCTCTTCTAACTCTGCTCGCTGGCTGTCCTCATGGAAAGGGGAAGGTCTATCCTTTCTCTGCACCATTAGCCTAGCCTTCGCCTCCGCCATATCTAATTTATGGAGGGCGGCCTGCATCTGGTCCTGCATACCTTTAAAAGCTGACTCAAAAGTCCGATTTTGTTGTTGCACTTGAGACAGCATGCTTTGATAAGCTGACTCAAAAACGTTACGATTTTCATCCCTTATACTCTTAATAGTTAAATCAAAAACCTGATTTAGTTGTTGTATGGCCACGTTAAAAGCCTGAATTTGTTGTTGCACATTCTCAGTATGTGAAGTAGAACTTCTACCTCTCACAGAAACAAGAATGTAGCAAACTGCGCTTACACATATTACCAAAAAACCACCCAGAAGCACAGTCTGTAAAGGGATGGCTTGTAAACCACCCATGTATGTATACAATAGTAAAATCACGTGCCATACACCAGGCTTCATCAAATTATTTATATTAATGAAACTGGTGGTGATATTTAATGGAAGAAGGCTGCTCAAATTCAAGGCCGGAAGGAAACTGAAAGAACTCAGGCTAGGGATGAAACTGTATAGGCTCATGGTTGAGGCCATATTTGAGTCAAAACACACCCACAAGGGCTGTACGCACAGGGAAAAAAAAAAACAGACTTTTCAGGACTAGAGACAAATATTATACTGCTAGTCCTGCAGAACTAGTGCGCTTATGGTGACCAACGCAAGGAATGTTACTTTGGGCTGGTCAACCGCGGGTGTAACTTGGAAACCACGCTGGGCGCCAAACTGTTGTAGAGCAACCCCGATACAAAACGGGGTGCCTGACTGTGGGTCCTCACCCGCGCGCTTAAAAGGACTTATCAATGCTCTACTGCAGGCACACGTGAAAGGTTAATAAAAGGTTTATTTACAAGGGAAGGGGAAATGAGGAAATATACAGCTCTGGGAGAAAAGCGGGAGACAAAGTTTTAAATGAGTCCTACCCGATCCGCTGATCAGGAACCCCAAAATGGCGCTCTGAGAGCTGGCCGCCAGCCAGGAGCGGTGAAGCCGGGAGGCGAGCGATCGCGAGCCAGAGAGAGCCCTAGGCCCACGTGTTTGGTTTTTTATATCCAACCTGGCTGCCCAACTCCACCCTCAGGTCCCAGCCACCCTCCCCTTGGTGGTGATGGGATTTGTCTTCCCCAATGTCCTGATGGTTTTAGTCTGGAGTGGGGGTGGAGTCCACAAAGCCTGTATGGGATTAACTCAGGACATCACTTCCCCCTAACAATAGCAGGAATCTAGAAAACCTAAATAAGGGACCAGGAAAAAGAATAACTATAAGAAAGAAAAAATTAAAATCAACAAAGAACTATGAACCAGACACACTATGGGGGGGGCGCGGGGAAATGAAGGGTTGGTGTCAAAATAAGGGGGTTGCAATTGTATGGGGAATATAAAAGTAAAATTTTTTAAAATAAAAAAATTAAAATTAATAAATAAAAATAAAAATAAAATGCATATGTATAAAAAAAGTTCATCATCACTTGTCATCAGGGATATGCAAATTAAAACCACCACTCCCATAAGAATGGCCCACATCAAAAAGACCAGTAACAAGTGCTGGAGAGGGTGTGGAGAAAGGGAAACTTCATACACTCTTGGTCAGAACGTAGACGACCCAGGCAGCTCTCCTGCCTACCTGGACTCTGCGGGTGCCTCTCTTTTTCTTACCCCTTTTACTAATAAGCCTGTCCTTTTAAAAATTTTTTAAAAAATAATAAAGAATGTAGACTGGTGCAGCCCTTATGGAAAACAATATGGAGCTTTCTCAAAATATTAAAAATATTTTAAATATTAAAAATATTTTACAACCCAGCAATCCCATTCCTGAGTATCTATCCTAAGGACACAAAAACACAAATTTGAAGGGATATATACCCAAATTTGAAAGGATATATATGCAGCACTGTTTACAATAGTCAAGTTAAGGACACAACCTAAACGCCCAAAGACATCGCAGCAGATTCAGAAGATGCAGTCTCTGACACAATGGATACTACTTAGTCACTGTGACACATGGCTGGAACTGGAGGGGTTATCCTAAATGATTTAAGTCAGAAAGAGATAGACAAATACCAGATGATTTCACTCACTTTTGGAACAGAGAGAAACTAAACAAAGGAACAGAAAAGCAAAAGCAAAACAAACCTTAAAATGTGACTATACAATTGAGGCTACCAGAGGGGGAGCATGGAGCGAGGGGAGCTGACGGGGAGATTTCCAAATGACTATGTGGTGGAGAAGCACAGGTGCTGGCTGGCCGGTTAGTGTCATGACATACATCTGAAGAGACATACACCCCCAAACTGCGGGCAATGCTGTAAACCATTCTTACTTCAATAAAAAGAGTACATTTTTTTAATTCAATGGACACCTTTTTTTCTTTCAACTGTCAAAAATGCTTAATTTTAATCCTTTTTGATGTTTCTAGAAATTCTTATTCTCATTTTCTTTTCTCTCATACAATATTTTTTAAAAGATTTATTTTATTTATTTATACATACAAGAACTGGGTGTAGGCCAGGGTGTGGGGGGAAAGGGGATTGAGAGGATTCACCAGAGACAGAATGGGAAGCAGAACAGGTAGATAGACTGAAAACTGAACTCAACCCGCAGTGGCTGTCCAGAGCTTGATAGTGCTGAGACTTCAACCCCTGCGCCACCAAGGAGGCCCATCTATTACACATGATTTTATTGATATTGATATACACACACACACACACAGATCACCTTTGATTTTTTTCAACACCTCCTCTTCTTCCTCCTCCTCAGTCTACTCAAGGATGAAAACCTTTTTGGTCATTCACTTTTTTCTTAAAACACTTATTTTCTCAGGAGTTGTGGGCCCTCGATGGGAGTCAGGAGCACCTCAGCAAGGCCTGGGTCTAGGGCAGGGGCTCCAGCCCACCTCTACATGGCCTACGTCACAGGATGGAGGTGGGGGCCAGGATGTCAGCCAAAGGGAGAACCCCCTCTGGGCCAACCCCCACTTCATTCAGATCTGTGCAAAGCATCCATAATTCAGCACCCTTGTTGCTGACCTCCAGGCAGCCAAAGCGACAAATCAAAGACACGGTCATAGCCTGGGGTGCATCCAAACAGAGCATAGTTAGAACCACGAGAGATAAGACCACAGTATGGGGGCCTCCCAGGTGGTACAAGGGGTTAAGTCTCAGCACTATGAAGCTAACCTTTTTTTTTTTAAGATTTATTTTATTTATTTATTTATTTTATTTATGTATACAAGAACTAGGGTACAGGCCAGAGGTGTGGAGGATGAGAGGATTCACCAGAGACAGAGTGGAGAACAGAACAGGCAGACTGACTGAAATACACTGCGGAGGGGAGCTGCGGGTGAGTCAGGAGAGGTCTGCTGCACCATGTGGGTAACTCCCTGGCCGGGAATCTAACTCGTGCTGTAGTGGCCGCGGACAGATTCATAGGTTGTATCTTAACCCCTTGCGCCACCAGGGAGGCCCAATAAATGTATCTTTTTTTTAAAGATTTATTTATTTATGCATACAAGAGCTGGGGCACAGGCCAGAGATGTGGGAGGTGAGAGGATCCGCCAGAGACGGAGTGGGGAACAGAACAGTCAGACTGACTGACATACACTGCTGAGGGGAGCAGCGGGCGAGACAGGAGAGGTCTGCCTAGCCATGTGGGTTTCTCCCTGACTGGGTGGGCGGGGATCAAACTTGTGCTGCAGAGGCTGCGCATTGCTTCATAGGGCTTCATAGGGCTTAACCCTTGTGCCACCAGGGAGGCCCCCCCAATAAATAAATCTTAAAAAAAAAAAAACAAAAAGACCACAGCATGAGCTGGTCTAGTGACCTCTCACATGACCTCCACCTACAACATCTCCCGGGTCTGGGAACCAAACCTTTGGTCCAGAGATGTGTGCAATGTGAGTGAGGCTCCTTCCCCAACTGGGGGAGGGAAACATCAGAGCCGTGCCTGGGGATCCGGGACAGGACTGGAAACTAAGAAGGAAACAAAAGGAGCTGGACTGACCACCAGCTGTCCGCCCTGGGGAACGTCTCCACCAACGTTGGCTGGGAGTTGGGTTCCCAACGCCAGAATTATAATACTAGAAGCAGCATCATGTGACAGTCATCAGAATGGGTGAGACAGTCAGTGTGGATGAGGGGGCACGGAACCCAGAGCCCGCACCGGGAGAAAATGGGATAGCCTCCTGGTCCACTGGAAGTTCCAACATCAAGGATCCTGGAGAACCACTCCACACACCTGCCCTTCTGGGGGTTCCTGATCTGCTCTGCCTGGTTACCTGCCTCCCAGCTGCTCTTGGGGATCAGAGCAGCCTGGTCTGTGGTCCAGGAGCATAGGTCGCGTCCTGGTAAAGGGACAAGTTTGCAGGAAAAGGACAAGGCTTGTGGGCCGACCATTGACCTGGGGTGTGCAGAGAGGGAGAGGGGCAGTGATGGGAGCGGGGCAGGGAGACAAGGGGGAGTGGGGTGGTGTTCTCAGGTGGAATATTGGTGGGAGGGCCACACGCAGGGAAAACTATGCAAAGGTGACTGATGATGTAAGAAAATAAAAAAAGAAAGTGTTCTAAAACAAAAACAAAAATATCCATTTCTTTTCTCTAGTTTACTTAATTGCAAGAATATAGCATCTATATACATATACATATGGCATACAAAATATGTGTTAATCAACTGTTCATATCATTGGGAAGGTTTCCAGTCAACAGCGGGTAATTGGTGAAGTTTGGGGGGAGTCAAAATATGTGCAGAGGTTTAACTGCTGAAATTGGTGCCTGCAGCCCCTGCTTTGCTCAAGAGTCAGAAGTGTAAATGTGTGTGTGCATTGAAAGAACAATGTAACTAAAGCACATGTGACGCCCTCCTGATTTACATCTACAAAAACCTGCTCTAGAGTCACTGGTTTTGACCCCTAGCAACCTTAGACAGGGTAGCCATTCCTTTCTTCTTCACACACTCTTCTGACCTCCCACCTCAGGCAGCTCCTCCCCAGTCTCTTTTACAAGCTCTTTCTCTCTCTCTTTTTTTTTTAAAGATCTATTTATTTATTTATACAAGAACCGGAGCACAGGCCAGATTCGCGGGACGGTGAGAGGATTCACCAGAGACAGAGCAGGGAACAGAACAGGCAGACGGACCGAAAGCACTGCTGAGGGGAGCAGCATGCACGACAAGAGAGGTCTGCTTGCCATGTGGGACCCTCGCCGGCCGGCGGGATCAAACCGGCTCTGCAGAGGCTGCGGACAACCTCACAGGGTGGTGCCCAACCGCCTGCGCCACCAGGGGAGGCCCCAAGCTCTTCCTCTTTAGCCCCATGTTTCCAAGTCAGAATTGCTCGACCGGCATTCTCCCCAAACATTCTCTCTCTGGTCAACTTCATCCACTTCCGTTGACTCTCAAATGTTTATCTTCAGCCTAAATGTTTCTTCTGCCCTTGTGACCAGCACACACAACAGCCAACTTGACATTTCCAACCTGAGATCTTACGTCTATCTCAAATTCATGTGTCGGATTAAACCCTCGTCTGCCTTCCACTGCTCGAGCTGCCCTCTTTGTTCTCTACCTCTGGGACGTCCTCACCGTTTGCCCATGTCAGAAACCTCTTTCTCCTCTCCTGTCATCCAGTTCATTACAATGTCATTTCAACTTCTAAAATAGATCTCAAGCCCATCTGCCTCTCTCCACACCCACTGCTGCCTCACTATCACCTCTCTCTCTTGGGTTTTTAAAAGTCTCTTTTTTTTAAAAGATTTTATTTATTTATTTATACAAGCACTGGGTACAGTCAGAAGCGCAGGAGGGCAGAGAGCAGAACAGGCAGACTGACGAAGTACACTGCTGAGGGGAGCAGTGGGCGGCAGGAGAGGTCTGCGCGCCATGTGGGACCCCCGCCCAGCAGCCAGGAATCGAACCGGCGCTGCAGAGGCTGCGAGCAGCTTCACAGCTCAGCTTCACAGTCCAGCGCGCAACCGCTGCGCCACCAGGGAGGCCCTCTAAAATAGTCTCTTAAGTGATTTTCCCCATCCACTGTTGCCCTTCCATCTAGCCAGAATGCTTTGTAAAAAATATTAATTTAGGGGTCTCCCCGGTGGTGCAACGGATTGAGTGCTGCGATGTGAAGCTGTCCGCAGCCTCTGCAGTGTGTGTTCGATTCCCAGCCGGCCAGGGAGAAACCCACATGGCGTGGCAGACCTCTCCTGCCTTGCCCGCTGCTCCCCTCAGCAGTGCCTTTGGTCCATCTGCCTGTTCTGCTCCCTGCTCTCTCTGGTGAATTCTCTTACCCTTCCGCGACTTTGACCTGTACCCCAGTTCTTGTATAAATAAATAAATCTTTAAAATATATATATTAATTTGATCATGTCATTTTTCTGCCTAAAACCCTTAATGCTGTCTCCTAGGCACTATATCTGTCTAGTCATTACTGTCTTCTCAGTGCATAACACTTGTTCTTAGCACAGAGTAGACATTCAAATAAATATTTATGTTGTAAATTAGCAAATGAATAGTCATGACCTTATTCAAGGAGTCTTTATTTTATTTTTTTTAAATAATAAATTTTATTTTTATATTCCCCATACAATTGCAACCCCCTTATTTTTACCCCAATCCCTCCCCTCCTGCCCCCCACCCGCCAAAAAGTGTCTCTGGTTCATAGTTTTTTGTTGATTTTGATTTTCACTTTCTTATAGTTATTCATTTTCCTGGTCCCTTATTTAAGTTTTCTAGATTCCTGCTATGAGTGAGACCATCTGGTATTTTTCTTTTTCTTTCTGGCTTATTTCGCTGAGCATGATCCCTTCCAGTGCCATCCATGTTGCTGCAAATTGCATGTGTTTATCTTTTTTGAATGCTGAGTAATATTCCATGGTGTATATGTACCACATCTTCTTGATCCAGTCATCTATTTTTGGGCATTTGGGCTGTTTCCAAAGCTTAGCTATTGTAAACAGTGCTGCTATAAACATAGGGGTGCAGGTGATCTTTGGAATTGATGTTTCTGTGTCCTTTGGGTAAATACCTAGGAGTGGAATTGCTGGATCATATGGAAGCTCTATGTTTAGTAGGTCCAGAAATGAAGGAGTCTTTATTTTAATCAAAGTGTTTGAGAGAATGAAGATCAGACATGAAAAACCCATGAACTCAGTGGTAAAAGAATGAAAGCTTTCCCCCTAAGATCAGGAGCAGAAGAGGGTACTCACTTTTGTTACAGCTACTCAAAATACACAAATAGCCAGAGCAATTAGGCAAGGGAAAAAATTAGACATCCAAAATGAAAAGGAAGAAATAAACTTAGTTCTGTTCACAGATTACATTATCTTATCTCTAGGAAATTCCAAATATTCTACAAAAAAATCTATTAGAGCCAATGAATGAACTCAGCAGAGTTGCAGCTACAAACACCAGCACACAAAAATCAGTTGCATTTCTGTACACTGGCAATGAACAATGAGAGAAGGAAATTAAGAAAACAATCCATTTACAATAACAACAAAAATGTAAAATTAAACCTAGAAATACATTTAACCAACAAGGCAAAAGACTGGTACACTGAAAATAACAAAATGTTGCTGAAAGAAATTAAAGACGTAAATAAGTGAAATGATATCCTGCGTTCATGGATGTGAAGACTTAATATTGTGCATATTTTTATTTGTTTAAAATTTTTATTTATTTATTTATGCATACAAAAGCTGGGGTATAGGCCAGAGGTGTGGGGGGTAAGAGGATTTACCAGAGACAGAGTGGGGAACAGAACAGGCAGACTGACTGAAATACATTGCCGAGGGGAGCAGTGGGAGAGACAGGAAAGGTCTGCTGCACCATGTGAGTTATTTCCCTGGCTGGGGATTGAACTCATGCTGCTGTGACTGGCAATAGCTTTACAGTGCTGAGACTTAACCCCTGCACCACGCGGGAGGCCCCATATTGTGTGTTTTTTAATGCATCAGTTATTTAATTAGGTTCTTTGTAAGAAATTTAGAACACCAATTTATAATCTCCATTTGTGAGAGCAAACACAGAGCAGAAGTAGCCCTGGAGATAAGGAGTGCTTTGATTTTTGGCAGAATTTGTGAATTCATAGCTTCCTGCTCAATTTTTCACTGCTCTGTAATCTCGTATTTCTCTTTTCTGTGTCAAAGATCACACCTTCCTTGTGTCTGGGCTCATTTAGTCACTTCTTCTTGAAGGAAGCATCAGTGAGATGTATTGGAATTTTCACACCACTGATAATAAGTTTTGGTGGAGGTGGTGATGACCAATTTCTGGTGTATTCTATGTTCAAACTCAATTGAGGGATGGAGGTACAGTCACAAGTAGCGAACCATGCCCAACTGCTTCAGGAATCACTCTCCTGCCTCAGTGGCACCCAGTGAGGATGATCAGTATGGCCCCAGGAGTGAGGCTACCTCACAGCTTTCTCACATGTTGACTGAAGGGTTTTTGTTGTTACTCAACAGCTTCAAGGCACATCTTTAGTAAGGTGGTATCTAGGTATTTTGTGAAGTTCAATCACTCAGGTACCACCATTCTTGTCAGCACCAACTGGTTTTATGATTGTAACAAGAACCTATTCTTTTTTTTTTAATCCTGGATTTGGCTGTTGAATAATTCCTCTCATACATTTCTGGGAAACAGCAGATTAGGAATCTCTGCCAATTCCTCTGACCAATGGAGTTTTTACTACAGGTGGGACTACCCCTTCTGAGGAGTTTTGGCCTTGGGGTTACCATTCTTGACATTAACATCAGGCTTCTTAGCTTCAGGTTTCTTCTCTTTAGTGTCTGGCCTCTCAGCTTTTTCACCCGCAATCTTGTAAAATGGGAAAGGCTAAGAATTAATATTAGTAAGATGACAATATAATTATCTACAATTCAATGCAATCCTTATCAAAATCTCAATATTATATTTTGAAGAATAGAAAAATCCATTTTCAAATTCATATGAAATCTGAGAGAATTCTAAGTACACAAACAATTTTGAAAAAATGGTGCAAAGATGGAGGTCTAATATTTTCTGATTTTAAAACATAGTACAAAGCTACATTAATCAAAACAGTGTGGTGTTGGCATAAGGAACAATATATATAGCAATGGGATAGACTAGAGAACCTAGTCTGTCCTTACGTATATTGTCAATTGATTTTATTGAGGTAAAACTGATATAGTCCATTGATTTTTTGCAAAAGTGCCAAAACCATTCAATGAGGAAAGGGTAGTCTTTTCAACAAATTGTACTGGAAAAACTAGATATCCACATGCAAAGTTTGGCCCTTGCCTTACATCATATGCAAATATTAACTCATAATGGATCAAAGATTTAAACATAAGAGTTAAAACTATAAAACTCTTAGAAGAAACAAAAATCTTCCTGACATTGGATTTGGATATGACACAAAAAGCATAAGAAGTCAACGAAACAGTAGGGAAATTTTGGACTTCACCAAAATTCAAAAATTCTGTCTGTTAAATGGCATCAAGAAAATGAAAAGACAGGGCCTCCCTGGTGGCGCAAGGGGTTAAGATGCAGCCTATGAAGCTATCCACAGCCACTGCAACACGAGTTCAATCCACAGCCAGGGAGCTATCCATATGGCACAGCAGACCTCTCCTGATTTGCCTGCTGCTCCCCTCAGCAGTGTATTTCAGTCAGTCTGCCTGTTCTATTCCTCACTCTGTCTCTGGTGAATCCTCTCACCCCCTGCACCTCTGGCCTGTACCCCAGTTCTTGTACGCATAAATAAATCTTGTTAAAAAAGGAAAATGAAAAGATAACTGATAGAATGGGAGAAAATATTTCCATATTATATACATGATAAGGGATTAATATTCAGAATATATGTTAAATAAAAAAACCTGTAGGAATACTCAACAAAAAAAGAAACAACCCCAATTAAGTAATGAACAAAGGGCTTGAGAAGATTTTTTTTAAAAAAAGATATACAAATAATGAGCAAACACATGAAAAGATATTCGACATCATTAGTTATTTAGGAAATGTAAATCAAAGCTGCACTGATATATCACTCACACCCATTAGAATGGCTATTATCAAAAAACAACATAGTAAGTATTGGTGAAGGTGTGGACAAATTGGAACCTTTGTGCATTACTGGTGGTAATTGTAAAATGATGCTACCTATGCGAAAATGTTAAGAGGGTCCTGAAAAACTGAACATAAAATTGCCATATGATCCAGGAATTCTACTCCTAGACTATGTCGAAAATAACTGAAAGCAGAACCTCCCTGGGGAGTGGCACCCAGGAAAAAGACTAATTATAATAAAGTAACAATCAAAATCAACAACCAATTATAAACCAGAGACACACTACAGGGAGTGGGAAGAGAGAGTAGGATCATATCAAGGAGGGGAAGGTGGGAATTGTATGGGGACTATAACCAAGATGAAAATGCATATATTGTGCAAAAATGAAAAATGATGTAAAAAATATATAAATTTTTTTAAATAATAATAAATAAACTATAAATAAATAAATAAAGGAAGTTAAGAAACAGCACTATGAAGCTGGCTGCAGCCACTGCAGCATGAGTTCAATCCCCAGCCAGGGAGCTACCCACATGGTGCAGCAGACCTCTCCTGTGCCGCCCACTGCTCCCCTCAGCTGTGTATTTCAGTAGATCCACCTGTTCTGCTCCCCCTCTGTCTCTGGTGAATCCTCTCACCCCCCCACCTCTGGCCTGCACCCCAGCTCTTGTATGCATAAATAAATAAATCTTTTTTAAAAATTGTAATTATATACTTGGGAATAAATCTAACAAAAGAGGTAAAGGACCTATACAAAGAAAACTATAAAACACTGTTAAAAGAAATAGAAGAAGATACAAAGAAATGAAAAGACATCCCCTGCTCATGGATTGGAAGAATAAACATTATTAAAATGGCCATCCTATCAAAAGCAATATACAGATTCAATGCTGTTCCAATAAAAATTTCAATGTCATTCTTCAAAGAAATAGAACAATTATTGATGAAATTCATATGGAATCACCAAAAACCCCAAATAGCCAAAGCTCTCCTGAAAAAAAAGAAGGGAATGGAGGCATCACACTCCCAGACTTCAAACTATACTACAAAGCCATAATCATCAAAACTGCATAGTATTAGAACAAGAACAGACACACAGACCAATGGAATCAAACAGAAAATCCAGAAATAAACCCACAGATTTATGGTCAACTAATCTTTGACAAAGGAGGAAAGAATATGCATTGGAGCAAAGAAAATTTGTTCAATAAATGGTGCTGGGAAAACTGGGTCACTACATGCAAAAGAATGAAGCTTGACTACTGCCTCACACCATACACAAAACCAACTCAAAATGGATTAAAGAACTAGACATAAGACCTGAAATCATAAAATACATAGACGGAAATATAGGCGAAACACTACGTGATATGCACAACAAAGACATCTTTACAGACACATCACCCAAAGCAGTGATAGTGAAGGCAAAGATCAACAGCTGGGACTACATCAAATTAAAGAGTTTCTACACAGCAAAAGAGACAATAACAAAAACAAAGAGAAACCCCACCGACTGGGAGAACATTTTTGCACACAACACTAATGATAAAGGACTGATCACAAAAATCTACAAAGAGCTGATGAGACTCAACAACAAAGAAAATAATCCTGTCAAAAAATGGACAGAAGAGCTAAAAAGAAACTTCTCTGAAGAGGAAATGCAAATGGCCAACAGGCATATGAGAAAATGTTCAACATCACTTGTAAACACGGAAATGCAAATCAAAACTACCATGAGATACCATCTTACACCAGTGAGAATGGCACATATTAAAAAAACTAGCAACAACAAATGTTGACGAGGTTGTGGAGAAAAAGGAACTCTTCTGCACTGTTGGTGGGAGTGCAAACTGGTCCAACCACTATGGAGAGCTGTGTGGAGATTTCTGGACCTACTAAACATAGAGCTTCCATATTATCCAGCAATTCCACTCCTAGGTATTTACCCAAAGGACACAGAAACATCAATTCCAAAGAGCATCTGCACCCCTATGTTTATAGCAGCACTGTTTACAATAGCTAAGCTTTGGAAACAACCCAAATGCCCACAAATAGATGACTGGATCAAGAAGATGAAGAAGATGTGGTACATATACACCATGGAATATTACTCAGCATTCAAAAAAGATAAACACATGCAATTTGCAGCAACATGGATGGCGCTGGAAGGGATCATGCTCAGCGAAATAAGCCAGAAAGAAAAAGAAAAATACCGAATGGTCTCACTCATAGCAGGAATCTAGAAAACTTAAATAAGGGACCAGGAAAATGAATAACTATAAGAAAGTGAAAATTAAAATCAACAAACAACTATGAACCAGAGACACTCTATGGAGGGTAGGGGGTGGGGAGGGGAGGGATTGGGGTCAAAATAAGGGGGTTGCAATTGTATGGGGAATATAAAAATCAAATTTATATTAAAAAAACAAATAATTCCCTTTGTTAATCTTTATAAATAAATAAATAAATAAATAAATAAATAAATAAATAAAGTGCCAAAAAATTGTAATTATAATGTTTTAGAGCAGTATGAGGGCAGTATAGTTATTAAGGGGAAGAATGGCTGCTCTATAGTTCCTCTCAGTTGTTAACTCAAGGGCTCATACCCACATATCTGCATCAGGGGCTTAAAAGCCCAGGGTTACACTGGAGCAGGGTGTGCACAGAGACAGTGTGCAGGTCAGAGGATGCACCCTTGGGAAACTATAGGAGTAAAGGTGCAGAGTACGACTGCTGAGTTGAGCCTGTGGCTCCCAATCGGGATAAGTTGGAGCAGAAAACGGCAGGCAGACCTAGATGGAATCACCTGTGCCTCCTTACAGATGGGAATATTATTTGCAGCCTGCAGCTATATTAATCAAAACACTTGCCTCACCCCCACCCAGAATCAAAGCCAGGAGAGCAACCAAATGGCACCCAGTCATTAATTACAGTTCAAAGCACACGGGTCTTAACAACAGGACAAAGTGCTCCCGGGCAAGACTCATACTCATATTCCAAAGGCAAAGAAGAAATTCTGGCTTGTGACCCTGTCTCAAACATAATCCCCTCCTGGCCCTACATCTATTACTCAACCACAGCTCAGAGATTGAGACTGGCATGAGACAGTGGTGTTTTGACTAAGGAGTTGGCCTCCGTGAAAGTGTTGCTGTGGATTCCCAGCAACAACCAAAGCACTTTAGGAAACTCGAACACCTGGCGTTCAGTGGAGGTGATCTTTTGGCGCCCTATAGCCCCCATACCTACCTACTACCCCTTACCAGCACTAGTGTCCATGTCATCTCCAATGAAGCAGAGCTTTTGATCTATTAAATAAGAGACACCTAAAGATCTGGATAAAAATAATAGAATTAGGGCCTCCCCGGTGGCGCAGCGGTTGAGCGCTGGGTTGCGAAGCTGCCCTCAGCCTCTGCAGCACCGGTTCGATCCCTGGCTGCTCCCCGGCAACCGGAGGAGGGTCCCACATGGCGCGCAGACCTCTCATGCTGCCCGCTGCTCCCCTCAACAGTGTACTTTGGTCCTTCTGCCTGCTCTGCTCCCCGCTCTGGCTCTGGTGAATTCTCTCACCTTCCCACGCTTCTGACTGTACCCAGTGCTTGTATAAACAAGAAATAAATAAATCTTTAAAAAAAAATGATAGAATTATACCCAGCCACTTGTCCACAGAGTATAAAACTAATTTATCAAGATAGGAAAAGGTAGTTCCTCATACCCCATTAAAAACTAAAAATTACAAGACAGGAGAACATACCACAAATTGCTGGAGCAAAAAAAAGTCTCAATCACACAGAACTTCAGAATCTGCCTGATAAGAAGATTGACAGTTATAACCATGCTTATTGAATTAAGATAGAAAAAATATGAGATTTCTACAAGTAGAATTAATGGACCTAAAAATGCTATAACTGAACTAAACAGATATTTGTATACCTGTGCTTATAGAAGCATTATTTATTTTTTTAATATTTTATTTTATATAATTCTTACATCATTTTTCATCTTTGCACAATGTATGCATTTTCATTTTGGTTATATTCCCCACACAATTGCACCCCCCCTTATTTTGACCCTAATCCTTCCTCTCCAACCCCCCATAGAGTGTCTCTGGTTCATAGTTTTTTGTTGATTTTGGTATTTTCTTTCTTATAGTTATTCATTTTCCTGGTCCCTTATTTAAGTTTTCTAGATTCCTGCTATGAGTGAGACCATCCGGTATTTTTCTTTTTCTTTCTGGCTTATTTCGCTGAGCATGATCCCTTCCAGCGCCATCCATGTTGCTGCAAATTGCATGTGTTTATCTTTTTTGAATGCTGAGTAATATTCCATGGTGTATATGTACCACATCTTCTTGATCCAGTCATCTATTTGTGGGCATTTGGGTTGTTTCCAAAGCTTAGCTATTGTAAATAGTGCTTATAGCAGCATTATTTATAATAGCCAAAATGTGGAAAAAACTCAAGTCCATCAACTGATGAATAGATAAACTAAATATGGTGTTTCACACAATGGAATGTTATTCAACCCTAAAAAGGAAAGAAGTTCTGATACATACTCCAACTGGATAAACCTTGAAAATGCTAAGTGAAATAAGCCAGACAGAAAAAGACAAATATTATGTGATTCCACTTATATGAAGCACCTTAAGCAGGCAAAATCATAACAACAGAAAGTAAAATAGAGGTTACCAGCGTCTAGGGGGAGGAGGGAGTGAAGAGTTATTTTCTGATGGGTGCAGATTTCTGTTTGGGATGATGAAAAGGTTTTGGAAATAGTGGTGATGGTTACACAACATTGTGACTATTACTTAAAGCCACTGAATTGAATATTTTAAAATAGTTAAAATGGTATATTTTATATGTATTTTACCATAATAAAAAAAAATGTGGAAAGGGCCTCCCTGGTGGCGCAAGGAATTAAGTCTCAACACTGTGAAGCTATCCACAGCCTCTGCAGCATAAGTTCAATCCCTGGTGGCCAGGGATTTGACCCACATGGTGCAGCAGACCTCTCCTGTCTCGCCTCAGCAGTATATTTCAGTCAGTCCGCCTGTTCTGTTCCCCACTCTGTCTATGGTGGGTCCTCTCACCCCCCGCACCTCTGGCCTGTACCCCAGCTCTTGTATGCATAAATAAAAAATCTTTTTAAAAATGTGGAAAGAGGAGAGAGACCAATTCAAAATTACTATACTTTGGGTGATAATCATAATATCAATGAAATAATATCCTCTCTCATAAGTGAGGGGATGGTCAAGAAAGCAAAATCTGGGCCTCCCTGGTGGTGCAAGGGGTTAAGCATAGCACTGTGAAGCTATCCCTAGCCTCTGAAAAATGAGTTCCATCCCTGGCAGGCCAGGGAGCTACCTCCAGAATCACATGGCAGAGCAGACCTCTCCTGGCTCACCCGCTGCTCACTGTAGCAGCAGTCTGCCGTTTCTGTACCCCACTCTGTCTCTGGTGAATCCTCTCACCCCCCACACCTCTGACCTGTATCCCAGTTCTCATATGCATAAATAAATAAATCTTTAAAAAAAAAAAGCAAAATCTACTCCACATGTTTTAAATTAAGGGAATAAAAATAAGGAATTCATTACAAAGGTGTTGGCAGAACTGGAAAAGCAAAAGGGGTAAGTGAAACTA
This sequence comes from Talpa europaea, assembly GCF_964194135.1. NCBI lineage: Eukaryota > Metazoa > Chordata > Mammalia > Eulipotyphla > Talpidae > Talpa > Talpa europaea. The sequence continues at coordinate 78,250,134 of NC_140076.1, forward strand.
GGCAAAGTTGCTGACAGGTGCTAGTAATCCTAGGCTGGAGGGGCAAAGGAAAGTGGGATTAATGAAAGTTCAGGATGGTTCTTCTTGTGCCAACGCTTGGGGCCAATTCCAAGAAGCACATGACAGCTAACCAGTTCCCAAAAATGGTGTTAAGAAATCCTTATGGGGCCTCCCTGGTGGCGCAAGGGATTAAGACGCAACCTATGAAGCAATGCGCAGCCTGTACAGCTGAGTTCAATCCCCAGCCAGCCAGGGAGCTACCCACATGGCGCAGCAGACCTCTCCTGCCTAGCCCGCTGCTCCCCTCAGCAGTGTACTTTGGTCAATCTACCTGTTCTGTTCCCCACTCTGTCTGTTGTGAATCCTCTCATCCCTCACACCTCTGGCCTGTACCCCAGTTCTTGTATGCATAAATAAATAAATCTTTAAAAAAAAAAAAAGAAATCCTTATGGCCGGGACAGGATGTATATATATGTTCCTACAGAACATATACTTTGCAAAAAAACACAAGGGCCTGAAGAAGATACAGGCCATATATGCTGAGGCTATTGAGGTCCTTGTAAAGCCCATGGAGGCCAACATCCCAAAGGGCAGCAGTCACAAATTCAACCAACTTGCCCAGGTGTGGGAAAGGCGTTCAGGTCATATTACCAAGGGTGTCAGGCTCTGCCAACCAAAGATCAAGAACAAGGCTCAAGTCAAGGCCCAGGCTGTGGCTGCAGCACTGGCTCCAGCACCAGCATCAGCACCAACTCAGGCTCTCAAGAGATCGATCCCAGTTCTCCATGAAAGTTCCAGAATAGAGGCCCCTAATTGCTGAGGTAAGGATGGTAGGATTGATGTGACTCCGGGATGCTGTCTGATAGGGCGGATGTCCTTCTGTGCCATTTATACAAGTAAACCTGAGGCAGAATCTGTTGAGAGAGAGAGAGAGAGAGAGAGAGAGAGAGAGCGCAACCTTAGGGTGACATGCTCTAGTGCAAGCATGCATTGGACAGTTTCACTGTGGATTCGGCCAGACGGGTAAAGAAAGCCCCAGAGCCTTCAGTGGATTTTTATGGGACTTTAATACTGAATCATGGAACCAGATACATAGGCACAAAGGTAGGGAGGTTGGCATGCAAGGAGGCAGGCATGGGCCAAGGGGCTAGAAATCAGGCAGGCAACCAAGCCCCTGAGCCCGTCAGCCCCCCACGAATCTTTGCACTCTTTCTCTGGCATTATTTCTGGTGTTCTCCGTCTGACACATCAATTCTTCCTGGGTCTCTGGGACTGGCCTTCAGACTGGAATTACATCATTGATTCTCCTGGTCTCCAACCTGTCTGCTCACCCAGCAGATTTTGCGATTTGTTAGCCTCCAGAATCACATGAACCAATTCCCTGTAAGAAATCTTTTGTAGCTGAGATAAATTTCATGTCATTGACAGCAATAAATATGGATGGAGCTGGAGTGATTATGTTCAGTGAAATAAGTCAGAAGGAAAAAGAAAAATATCAAATGATATCACTTATAAGAGGAATATAGGGAAATTGAACAAAGAGTCAAAAAAAAAAAACAAAACAAGAGGATCTCCCTGGTGGCACAGCGGGTTGAGCGCAGCACTGTGAAGCTGTCTGCAGTGAGAATCCCACATGGCGCAGCAGACCTCTCCCATCTCGCCCGCCGCCCCCCTCAGCAGTGTATTTCGTCAGTCTGCCTGTTCTGCTCTCCTCTCTGTCTCTGATGAATCCTCTCACCCTCTCACACCTCTGGCCTGTACCCCAGCTCTTGTATAAAAATAAATAAATCTTAAAAAAAAAAAAAAAAGACAAAACTTGTAGGCAACTTTAGTCCTGAGGCTTATAGAGGGGAGAGGAAGCAAAAACAAAACAAGGGTGGGATGAGCACAAAGGACCATGGTGATGGATCCCTGGTGATGTGGTGGTGGGAGATTTACAGGACTACACCTGAGGGGAGAAATCAAATACTATACAAAAATGAACAGCAATGTAAGAAAATGAAAATTAGTAAAAGAAAATAAATAAATATTTTTACCAAGGAGTAAGGAGTAAAACATAAAAAATAAATAAATAAATAAATAAATAAATAAATAAATAAATAAATAATTTTACTTGGAAAAAAAGAAATCGTTTATATTTGTACATATATACACAGAGGATATATATACATCCATTCATCTATATTTATATACACATCTAAATGTGTCTGTATCTATACATAGCTATACATGTATGAATACACACACATATATACAACCTATTTTTTTAAAGATTTATTTATTTAAGCATATAAGAACTGTGGGGTAAGCCAGAGGTGCAGGGCGTGGGGGTGGTGAGAGACAAAAACAGAGTGGGGAACAGAACAGGCAGATTTACTGAAATACATTGCTTGGAGGAGCAGCAAGTGAGCCAGGAGAGGTCTGCTGCACCATGTGGGTTGCTCCCTGGGATCAAACTCATGCCGCAGTGGCTGGTGATAGCTTGATAGCGCTATCTTTAAACCCTGCACCACCAAGGAAGCCCAATATACAACCTATTAGTTCTTTTCTGAAGAACCTTGACTAATACAGGCAGGGATGTAGGTGAGGAAAAATAACCCATCATTGGAGGTTCAGGAGTTGAGGGCAGCAGGCTTACAGTGAGGCTAACAGGAAGCTGGGCCTTTGAGGTGTCAGGTCTGTAGGCAGGGATGGAGGCGTGCTGCAGGTAAGGAGGAGCACAGACAAAATCCCAAGCAGAAGCAACAGTAGGAACAAAGATAAAAAGAAAAATCAGAAAAATAGCACATCACAAAATAGCACTTTACAGCTTATTGCTTGCTTCCACACACCCTGCTGAGTCATCGCAGAGGCAGCCCAAGAAAGTTGAGAGCAAATATACTTGCCAAGGGCCCACATAGCCAGACCTCAGCTGTTAGCTCCCACCCCAAGCCCACACCTCTAGCGCTAAGCACAGTCTACCCAAACTTCACAGTCTGGTCTGGGAACTGTCTTTTCTTTCTTCTTCCCTCTCCAGATAGACTATATCTCAGTCAAAGGAGTCTTGGATTTCCAGACAGAGTCCCCAAACCTGGGTGTAGGTGGCATCTGACATAGCCAACTCCTCAAACTACCAAGCCAAATCTCACTGCCATCAGGGAATGCTGAGAAGCAGCCCAGTTTGCTCCACAAAATCCTTCAAAGGCTCATGACTGCTAGTTCCAAGGACCTCTGGAAGTGTGTGTGTGTGTGTGTGTGTGTGTGTGCAAGGACAGGATATAGAAAGTTGCTGAGCAGCAGATCTCTGAATAGAGCAAAACAAAAGATGGACACACCAGGCCCATTTCAAAGCGTACCTGTTGTCTCTAAAATAGAGAGCTGACAGTGTGTGCTAAATGCTACGTCATGTGGCCCAAAGGCTGCAGGTAGATTCTTCTCCAGGGAGCCTGCCTTGCCCAAGAAGGGAGATGGAAAGATCACACGCACGCGCGCATTCCAACCTGAGTGCCTGTATGGATATTTCCCTGTGTTCCTCCTAGACCTCCCCCACCCCACCCCCACTTGCCCTCTGCACTGGGAAGCGCCGGGATAGCGTGGGCAGGCTCCCCTCACCCTGACTTAGGCTGGTTTGGCCAATGTAGAACCCAGAAAGACCAGGGGAGGGAGGAAGTGGGGTGGGAGGCTCTGTCCTTCTGTTGCACTCTGAGGGGTTACCTTAGGCTGCCTGTGGCTCTCAACCAAACTTCCGTCTCTCCTCCACTGTGTTTTGTAAACAGCCATTTTGTAAATGGATCCTCCCGAAGGGATCTTACCGCGAATGAATCATCTGTTTACTGTTGGGGTCCGACTGATGGGGCCCCTATCATAAAGATCAGGCAGATGAGAATTACCAGACAGCTGACACATCAGACAGAGGAGAATTACCAGGCAGCTGATGAAAGCCTCAGGAAGATAAAAACAAACAAAACAATGAAAAGCCACTTTCAGAAACAGTTAATGTGTAAGAAGAAGCTTTTAAAAAGTTGTCACTAATATCCTCAGAGATACACAAAGATATTGCATTAGGGTTGTTTTTTGTTTTTTTGTTTTTGTTGTTCCCTTGTCTCTTTCCCTCCCCTCTCTTAGCCTTAGAACCCTCCCCCACGTATTTGTTGATACTAGTTTTTTGACGTGTTTTTACATTGTCAAATTGTCTGTTATGTGAATGTCCAGTACTTGTTTTTATCATTCTGATAATGTTTGGCTGCATATTTTTTTCAAGTTCCCTCCATTTTTGTTGAAAATGGCTGCTTTTCATCTTTTCTTGCGGCTCTGTAATACTCCATGGTGTGCGTGGGCCACATCTTTTTGATCTATTCATTCACTGAAGGAGATTTGAGTTGCTTCTCTCTCCCTGCTTTTGTAAATAATGCTGCAGTAAATACTGTAGAACATTTAAGGTGGAGTTTTTGTTTGTTTATAGTGGTTTCATATTCTGTGAATATATGTCCAACTATGGGTTTGCCGGATCACACAGTATTTCTATTTTTTATTTTTTAAAGCAAATCCAGATTTCTTTCTGTAATGGTTCCACTAGTTCACATCCCCATCAACAATGTGTTAGGGGTCCTTTTTCTCTGCATCCTCTCCAGCACTTGTTGGGAGTCTTATTAAGATGTGCCAATCTCTATGCTCAGTGAAATAAGCCAGAAGGAAAAAGAAAAATATCGGATGGCTTCACTTACAGGAGGAATATAGAGGAACCAAATAAGGGAGCAAGAAAAAAAAAAATAATAACAATAAATAATAAGCCAAAATTAACAGGCAACTATAAATCAGAGACATTCCGCAGGGGAGAGAAGGGAGAGGGATCAAAACAGGGGAGGGGGGCATCCCTGGTGGTACAAGGGGTTAAGATGCAACCTATGAGGCTATCTGCAGCTACTACAGCACGAGTTCCATCCCTGGCCAGGCAGCTGCCCACATGGCACAGCAGACCTCTCATGACTCGCCTGCTGTTTCTCTGGCCTGAACCCCGGTTCTCGTATGCATAAATAAATAAATCTTTAAAAAAAAAAACAGGGAAGGGAAGAACTCAAGAGACTATGGTGATGGTGCACAGGTGGATTGGTGGTGGGAGTGTTACAGGGACTACACTTGAGAGGAGAAAGCAAACATTGAACAAAAATGAACAATGATGTAAAATATATATAAATAACTAAATTATAAAAATATATTAAAAAATAAAATTCTTACGTAAATTAAAAAAAATATGCCAATCTCAGAAGCAAGAGGTGGTATCTCATTGTAGTTTTAATCTTCATCTCTCTTATTAGAAGTGACAATGGACATATGTCTTTTGACCTTATGGATATCCTCTTTAGTGAACAGTTTATATCTGCTACCTATGTTAATTGAGTTATTTTTCTATTGTTGACTTTCTTATATATTGGATATTAATCCCTCATCAGTTATATATTGCACGAATATTTCCTTCCATTCAGTAGGGTGTCTATTTAATCATCTTCTGTTTTCTTTTGCTGTACAGAAGTTTTTAATGAGGTAATCCCTATTGTTTATTTTTGTTTTTTAAATTCTCTTGCCATAGGGGTTGAGTCACCAAAAATATCTTTATTTTTGGTACTGTGGAATGAATGTTACACCAAAGTTCTGTTCTATATATTTTATTAATGCAGGTGTTATAGCAAACTCTTTAATCCATTTGGACTTTATTTTTGTGTATGGCATTAATGAGTAATCCAACTTTATTCTTTTATGTGTGACTTTCCAGTGTTCCCCACAGTATTTATTTAAGAAACTGTCTTTTCCATTTTATGGTTATGAATACTTTATCATAGACGAGGTAGTGCTGGGATGTACATGGAATTATTTCTGGGATTTCTATTCTGTTCCATTGGTCCATGTATCTATTTTTGTGCCAATGCCATATTGTTTTTAATACTGTTGCTCTATACTGAAGTTTAAAGTCGGATAACTGACTGTATTCTCTTCTTCTTCCTTAGGATTGCTTTTGCAATTTGAGGTCTCTTGTGGTTCTGTATAAATTTCAATAATTTTGTGTTTTTTAAAGATACTTGGGCCTCCACTGGTGGCGCAGGCAATTGAGCGCAGTTCTGTGAAGCTGTCTGCAGCCTCTGCAGCACGGGTTCGATCCCTGCCCCCCAGTGAGAATCCCACATGGCGTGGCAAACCTCTCCTGTCTCTCCTGCTGCTCCCCTCAGCAGTGTATTTCATCAGTCTGCCTGTCCTGTTCCCCACTCTGTCTCTGGTGAATCCTCTCACCCTCTTGCAAATCTGGCCTGTACCCTGGGTCTTGTGTAAATAAACAAATAAAAATTAAAAAAAAAAAAAGATACTTCTGGGATTCTGATGGGGATTGTGTATCATTATAGGCAAGATAGTCATTTTGTTTATATTGATTCTTCATTCATGATCATGGGATATCTTTCCATCTCCTTATGTCACTATCTAACTTCTTTTTTTTTTTAAAGATTTGTTTTTATTTATTTATGCATACAAGAGCTGGGGTATAGGCCATAGGTGCAAGGGGTGAGTGGAGGGTGGGTGAGTGGATTCATCAGAGACAGAGTGAGGAGAAAACAGGCGGATCTGGGCCTCCCTCGTGGTGCAAGGGTTAAGACCACAACCTATGAAGCTGTCGGCAGCCACTGCAGCACGAGTTCGATTCCAGGCCAGCCAGGGAGCAACCCACATGGCGCAGCAGACCTCTCCTGACTCGCCCCGCTGCTCCCCTCAGCAATGTACTTGTGTACTTCAGTCAATCTGCCTGTTCTGTTCCCTATTCTGTCTCTGTTGAATTCTCTCACCACCCAGCACCTCTGGCCTGTACCCCAGTTCTTGTATGCATAAATAAATAAATCTTTAAAAAAAAACAACAACAACAACAGGCAGGTCTACTGAAATACACTGCTGAAGGGAGCAGTGGATGACACAGGAGAGGTCTGCTGCACCATGTGGGTTAGCTCCTTGGCAGAAGATTGAACTCATGCCACAGTGGCTGGTGATAGCTTGGTTGTGCTGAGACTTTAACCCCTGTGCCACCAGGGAGCCCCACTATCTAACTCCTTTAATAACATCTTGTAGTTCTATTGTATAGGACTTTTACCTCCTTTTTTTGGTTGATTCTGAGTTAGTGAGTTCTTTTTGAAGCAATTATAAATGGAGTTATTGTTTTCATTTCTTTTGCTTCTTGGTCATTGTTTGTATATTAAAAAGCGATGGAATTTTATAGGTTGATTTTGTAGCTTGGCACTTCACCGTGTTCATTTTATTGTTTCCAATAAATGGTCCTGATAGTTCCACCAACTTAGCCAGGGCTTCTCAAGGTGATGATGGTACAAGTCTTCCTGTGAACTAGTTACTCCAGCTGGGCCTTACTCTTGATAGTGCAGTAGAGGACCACCCCCTTCCAATACAGGGCAGGCAGGAAGATCACCAACTTGACAGGATCCATGGCATGTTCTAGCACCACCAGCTAAGCTTCCTTGTTCCCACCAGGGTAGTGACAGTATTAACCTTTCTCAAAAGACATGCAGCCTCTAGTGGGGACATCACCTTTGCCAGAAGCGTTCTTTTCAGCTGGGGCCAATAATCTCTGCTTCTTCTCTTGCTGGCCTGTATTTGTGGGCCAGCTTGAGCAATTGAGTAGCTGTTTGGGGTTTAAAGCCTGGGGGGACCTGGTTCACGGCAGGAGGCAATTTTAGCCAGTTATAGAGAATCACTCTTGGCTGCTGTGGCCTGATGTAGCCAGGCTGTTTGACAAAGCAGGCAAGGTCCTTTTTTGGCAGGAAGCCCTGTTCAATGCTAGAATTCTTGGGCCTTTTCTCAAATAGGGGATTGACCTCCTGCTTCTTCATGATGCCCAGGCAGGGGCCACCTTCTTCCCCTTGGCCTTCTCTCCTTTGGCGTCTTGGGTGGCTGTAGGAAAGAGCTATTTTGCATCATTTCTGTTGTGCATGTCTGGAGGAGGTGACCCAGGCATCTTTGCTCTGCCTCCATCTTACTGGACTTTGTGAAACAGAAATTGGATGCATTTAAAAAGAGGAGGGGCTTCGCTGGTAGTGCAAGGTGTTGAGCACAGCACTGTGAAGCTATCTACAGCCTCTGCAGCATGAGTTCAATCCCCAACTGGCCAGGGAGCTACCCACATGGTGCAGCAGACCTCTCCTGTCTCGCCTGCTGCTCCCCTCAGTCTGTCTGGTCTGCTCCCCACTCTGTTTCTGGTAATTCCTCTCACCCCCCACACCTCTGGTCTGTACCCCAGCTCTTTTATGTGTAAATAAATAAATCTTTAAAATAAATAAAGTAAAAAGAGGAGAATGTTCTAAGATCAAAAAAGAGTTCTTGGAAATGAAAAACATGACAGCAGAAATTTAAAATTCAGTAGAGGATTCGAAAGATAAAGTGAAAGAAATGTTCCTTAAGATAGAGCAAAAAAATATATATAAAAGAAAGTTAAGAAAATTAGAGAAACATTCATGAAGTACACTATTTCAGTAATAAGAAAGTGAAAACAAAGAGGAAGAAATAATTCAAGGAGATTTCTTATCAGTTTCTGTACTGAAAGAGTTAGCTAAGTGCCAATTACAAGGATTGAAACTGGATGCACCCCAAGGGAATGCTGAAGATAAAGAATGATTTTATAAACTTTCAGAGAGAAAAAAAAACAATCACCACAAAGAAGCAATGTGCCAGCTATAAATTTATTGCTTCTCACTTCCAAATTCATCTTTGAATGCCTTCTCAGTGATAATGGATGGTGTTCTTTTCAGTATTCTCCTTTACAGTGGGCATAATGTTAAGCTTTGTAAGTAGAAGTCCCTGGAGGGTTATTGCAGGAGGAAGGGGCTTCTTCTGCCAGTTCCAGCAGTTGTACCCTTGGTCAGAGAAGTGGATGGATGAATATTTTGGGTGCTCTGTCCTGGACATGCACCCCACTCTCCTGCCAATGCTGCAACTCTTTAGACAAGGATACTGTGCATTCCATACCTACCATGCCAGTGCCCTTACCCACCCCTTCTGGGTGCCTGACTAGGTAACTTGTCTCACTCATGTCCTGAAGTGTTGCTTCCTGCATTCTCAGCAACTGCAAACCTGGCCCAGAAAACAGCTCTGGCCCAGAAAACCAACCAACTTCTCTACCACTCATTGAGCTACAACTGTACCTTCTCCAGTGAGATCCTTCCTCAGGGAAGGATCCCTTCCAAATTTATTCCTCCTTGGATAAGTAAAATTCTTATACATTTTATGATTATTCTTTTATCAGAGTAATATTTTAGAGTAAAATTTGCAATAAATTTCCATGCTAAATCACTGTGTATATATGGTTCCCAATTCAACCCAGATTGATAGAATTAGAATGACTTGGTCTCACTAGCAATATTGGAAGAAAGGAAGTAGAATGATTCTTTCAAAATTGTGATGGCAAAGTATTTCCAACCTAGAATTTTATACCCAGTGGGAATATGAATCAAATGTGAAGGACATTTGAAATAAACTACTGAGAGTGGGGCCTCCCTGGTGGCACAAGGGGTTAAGCACTATGAAGGTATCAGCAGCCACTGAAGCATGAGTTCATTCCCTAGCCAGGGAGCACGTGGCACAGCAGACCTCTCCTGTCTCACCCACTGCTCCCCTCAAAAGTGTATTTCAATCAATCTGCCTATTCTGCTCCTCACTCTCTCTGGTGAATCCTCTCACCCCCAAAACCCCTGGCTTACACCCCAGCTCTTGTATGCATAAATAAAATCAGTCTTTAAAAAAAACACTACTCAGAGTTTGAGGCTTCATGCAAAAATGTGACCAATAACAGAACAAACCTGTGGGGTCTGCAGGAGAGAGAGCATCAGCTAGAATGCTCAGGCCCACCTGGGCAAGGAGAAATGATGGCTCAGTGAGAAAGAACAGGCCTATACTGACCCAAATAAAGAAACGTCTGTGGGCCTACTACAGACAACCCATTTTGGAACAACCCATCATTTCCCCCTTGCTTTAAGAATCAGCCTCTCCTCCAGACATGCTTAATTGTGGTTTACAAACTGCCAGGCTCATGGGTTTTTCCAGTGCCTGCCTTCCTCCTTTCCCCATCTCCATGCCCGCTGTCCTCCAGGTCCCCAAATTAAACAATCAAGATGCACACTTGGGGCCTCCCCTGGTGGCGCAATGGTTGAGTGCTGGGTTGCGAGGCTGCCCAGTCTCTGCAGTGCCAGTTTGATCCCCGGCCACCGTCGAGGGTCCCACAAAAAAAAAAAAAAAAATGCACACTTGGCCCCACTCCCATCTTCTTCCTGGAGCACCATACCACCCAAGGTGACACATAGGGGGAGGCAGTGGAAAGAGGGGAAGAATTCTAGATTCACTGAATAACTTGAAAAAAAAAAAGAATAAATTAGAAGTTGTCCTGGTTGTTATCTTTGTTTTTTGGTTTTTTTAAAAGATTTATTTTTATTTATTTATTTTATTTATTTATACAAGCACTGGGTACAGTCAGAAGCATTGGAGGGTGAGAGAATTCGCCAGAGCGGGGAGCAGAGCAGGCAGAAGGACCGAAGTACACTGCTGAGGGGAGCAGCGGGCGGCAGGAGAGGTCTGCGCGCCATGCGGGACCCTCCTCCGGTGGCCGGGGAGCCGAGCAGCCGGGGATCGAACCGGCGCGGGCAGCTTCACAACCCAGCGCTCAACCTCTGCGCCACCAGGGAAGCCCCTGGTTGTTGTCTTTGAACCATAGAAAAGGAAAACATGGGAAAAGGGGTCCACAGAGTCACTGAGGTGGGGTGAACCATGCTTTCTTCCACTTAACACCCAGCCAGGACTCTGGCTCATTCCCAGGATAAGGATGAAATACCTTGGCAGAGAAAGGGTTCTACAGAAACAGCCCTGCTTTTATCTCCAGCTTCATCTCCATATTCTCCTTTCTTTCTGGACCCCAGCCACAACAAATACTATTCTTACTTTCAAGAACATTGACCTAATGTGATTATGTGGGCCTCTTGCCCTGACTCTACCTTTAGAATGCCTCACATTATATAAACAGAGAAGAAATGCATATGCACATTTATTTAGTACATACAGTCTTCTGTCACTTGGTATCAAGCACTTGCTGATGGCACAGGGTAACCCCACACTCTAAACACCCATTCTTCCATGTATAGGAGTAGTGATCACTATGGCCACTTATTGACACCTGGTCACCTTTTTGGCACTGGAGTAACAATCACAGGACTTGGTAGAGTTGATCCTATCCCCAGTCCTAAGGATGGGTCCAGATTCAGCTAAGCCAATCCAGGGACTTTCTCAAAACACACACACACACACACACACACACTCTGGACAGCACTTCCCTGGTAAAAGTGTTACAGGGCAACCTCTATATGAAATGGGTTGCCTGACTGTGGGTCCTCACCCGTGTGCTTAGAAGGGACTTATACTAAGACTCAACTGTAAGCACACACAAAAAGGTTAATAAGGAGTTTATTTACAAAAGAGGGGGAAATGAAGAAATGAATAACTCAGGGAGAAAGAGAGGGAGATAAATTGGTGAATGTTTCCTGCCAGTTCCACTGAGCTGGACCCCCAATAGCACACTGAGAGCTGGCGAAAAGCCAAAAGACCCCTAAGGCCCACATGTCTGGTTATATACCCTGGCTGTTTAAATCCACCCTCAGTTCCCAGCAACCCTCCCTTCGGTCATCATCCCTTTGGTGATGATGATATTATGGAATTTGTAGTTCTTGCGGCCTTTGATCTCTTTGGTCTGGAGTAGGGGTGGAGTCCATAAAACCTGTGTTTGTGAAGTTTGTTCAGGGCATCCTATCTCCCCAACAAAAATACTTGGCAAGGGAAGGACACATGGTTCAGTTTGAGGAAAAACGTGATGGGTAGCACAGGAGACACCCCCTCCCTCTTGCTCTGGCCTGTGTTGAGTAGCAACATGAATTCCTGGGAAATGATAGAGCCACTTTGCTGCTTTCGGAGAAGCCAGTATTGGAACATTGTCCCTGGCACCACCATCACCCAAAGGATAACTGGAGATGCTGAGCTACAACCCACTCACTGCTCTTTGGACTTTCTTGATATCTCCACCCAGGTCAGCAAACTTAGCCCTTGGGCCTACTCCCTGTGTTTGTATAGCACTTGATGGGTAACTTAGGAATGTAAAAGAAGCCAGACACAAACTAATACAAATTACATGATTCAATTTATATAAAGTGAAAAAACTGAAAAAAACTGATCAATGGTATTGGGGATCGGGATAGAAGGTAACTTTGAGTAAGTGTGAGTGATGTCTGTAGCCGGTATAGGGGAGGTTTCAGGTGGTGGTTATGGGGATAATTATTTCATTTGATAAAGTTATTTGTAGATATTTCTTTTTGAAACTTGTTATAAATCATATTTTTCTTTTTATTGAAATATATTTCAAATAACCATGGAGTACACTAACCTTCTGTGTGTAGGTCACTGAATTTTTGCGTAGTATATATCCATGAAAGTTCCACCCTGATGAAAGAATATTTGTAACATCCAAGAGTGTTCTTCCCACCCCCATCCTCTCCCACACAAGAGTAACCAACCACTACTCTGAGAATGACTATTATAGGTTCTCCCTCTTCTTGATCTGGGCAAAAATGAAGTCATACAGAACATCATTTGTGGAAGGCTTACTTTGTTCCACATAATGTGTGAGATTAATCCATGTCGGTGTGTGTATCCATGGTTCGTTCTTTCTCTTGCCATGTAGCATCTCACTATATGAATGTTTAGTTTGTTTATCTGTTTGTTACAGGACAGCCCCGATATGAAATGTGTTGGCCTGACTGTGGGTCTTTACCCATGTGCTTAAAGGGACTCATAGTAAGACTCAACTGCAGGCACACAAAAAGGTTAATAAAGGGTTTATTTACAAAAGAAGGGGAAATGAAGAAATTAATAACTCAGGGAGATAAATTCATGAATGCATCCTACCAGTTCCATTGCACTGGACTCTCCATGGCATGCTGAGAGCCGGTGAAAAGCCAAGAGTCAAGCCAAAAGCCAAGAGGCCAAGAGGACCCGCAAGGCCCTCATGTCTGCTTTTATACCAAACCTGGCTGCTTAACTCCACCCTCAGATCCCAGCTACCCTCCCTTCAGTGATGATGGGATTTGTAGTCCTTGGTGTCTTGGATATCTTTGGTCTGGAATGGGGGTGGAATCCATAAAACCTATGTGGAGTTTGCTCAGGACAACCTTTCCCCCTAACATGTTCTATTATAGACACTTGGACTGTTTTAACTCTTTGGTTATTGTGAATAAAGTTCCTATGAACATTCTTGTATGTCTTTTGATGGACATATGCACATATTTCTCTCACTTGGGAATAAATTTTTTGTTGATAGGATAGGCAGAATTTTAGCTTTAGTAACTAGCTTGTAGTAATACTGCCAGTATTCCAAAGTACTTGAACCAATTTGCAATCCCACCAGCAGGACTTGAGAGTCACAGTTGTTTTACATTTTTGTCAATACTTTGTATTACCAATCTATTTCATTTGAGTTCCTCTTGTGTGTATTTACAGTCATGCACTGCTTAATGACAGTCAACTATGGATGCATAGATGATGTTGGCCCAAATAAGCTATACCATTCAACCTAGATGTGTAGCGAGCCACACCATCTGGGTTTGTGTAATTACACTCTGTGAATTTCACAAACCACAAAATTGCCTAACAATGCTTAAGCAACACATGACTGTAGCACATCCAGTTGTGGTTTAATGAACTTCTCCCTGTGGTTAAACATCTCTTAGAGGTTTATTGGTCTTTTGGAAATTTCTGTTCAAGTCTTGTCTTCATTTTTAAATTGGATCATTCGTCTGTTTTCTTACTTTTTCACAGCTTTTTGTCTATTCTGATGTAAATTGTTGCATATGTATAATGCAAATGTTTCTATGTATGTTTAGTTGCTCTTGAACTATTTTTTTGAAATAATATCTGATTGTATATAGAAACACAATCAATTTTTATTTGACTTTGTGTCCATAATATTAATCGTTTATCTAGAGATTATTTTGGGGTTTTCTATTTACATGATCATGTTGTCTACAACTATGCTTGCTTTATTTCCAATACTTGCAAATTTTATTTCCTTTTCTTGCCTTATGGCATTGGTTAGAACCTCCAGAACAATATTATCTAGAAGTTATGATAGTAAATACTTTATCTCATTCTCAATTTCAGGAAATAGGTTTCACTATCTCACTATTAAGATAGTAAAATAGGGGCTTCCCTGGTGGCACAGGAGTTAAAGACAGCTTTATCAAGGCTGTTAAAGACAGCTTATCAAGCTGTCGCCAGCCACTGCAGCACAAGTTGGATCCCCAGCTGGCCAGGAAGCAACCCACATGGCACAGCAGACCTCTCCTGTCTTGCCCACTGCTCCCCTCAGCAGTGTATTTCAGTCAGTCTGCCTGTTCTGTTCCCCTCTCTGTCTCTGGTGAATCCTCTCAGCCCCCACACCTCTGGCCTGTACCACAGTTCTTCTATGTAAAAATAAATAAAGTCTTTTTAAAAAGATAGTGAAATAATGATATTAGTTATATTAAGATTTTGTGTTATACTCCTTATGTGAGTAAGGAGGTGTCATGAGGTGATCTGGGTGAGGCTGGAGGTGCTGGGGTGAAAGAATTCACCAAAGACAGAGTGGAGAACAGAAAAGGGATATTTTTTGAAATACACTGCTAAGAGAAGCAGTGGGCTAGACAAGAGGGATTGTAAGCACGAAGAAAGATTTGGGGCTCCCTTTTGTAACCTGTTTTCGTGGACTTTTCATGACTGGAGAGTCAGTTTGGACTGGCAGGTGCTGGGATGTCTGGTCTTGGGCATTGACCTTGGGTGTTGTCCTGACCCTGCTTCTACATTCAGGATCAAAGTGATTAATTTTAAACCTTGGTTCCCATGACAACCTTATCAATTCCCTTTATCTATTCAAACCTCCCAAACTTTCCTGCTGGGCAAGGGGTGGGGGCTTAGTTTTAACCTTATTAAATGATACCCTGACAGGAAGTTTCCTTTTATTCCTGAGGTTTTGTTATAGGACAGGGAGAGGGGCAGCCCAAACCCCGCAAACCTGCCTAGTCTAAATGGGTTCTGCCATCCGCCGCATCAACACAAAACATGAGACTTTAATGGGAAGGAACTTTAATAAAACTAGGAAACAATACAGGTAAGGCAAAGAGTCTAGTTTCTAAATAAAGCACCCAAAGTTACCCGTCCCCTCGTGGGTAAAACTCCATCCATATGGGATCGGCCCAGAACAAGGCCCCAAAGCCTGCCACAAGTCTAAAGCATCTTCCAGTGGGGACCCACAGAAAAGGGTCACAAACAACCGGACAAGCCCGGAAGGAAAAGAGCAAAATCAACATCAAGATAAAAGCTGCCATGGTCACCTCCCCATGGGTCTCACCCACATCTGTGTCACCCAGTCCACGACCAAAAGACAAGCGCAGTTTCTTCACGTGTCTCTAGGATCCATGCGCCTCCTCCAGGTCTCCTGGCTCCATCCTGCTTCCTTCCTCAGTCTCTTCTGCAGCTTCTCCTCTCCCTGCTCAGCTCCACCCTCCCTTGGGAGGGGCAGGGAACCTCCCCCTTTCCTGGGGACCACCCTGTTACAGTTTTATTTTTAATAATATAGAATTTTTATGAAGTACTTCTGTATCTATTGAGATAGCCATGTATTTTTCTCATTTATTCTGTTAATGATAAATTTTCATGCACACCTTAATTAATAAATTTTCAAATCCAGTCTTGTTTTACTAGAATAAATTAAATTTTTTTGTGTGATGTAGCAAGTTTTTATAGTTGGAATTGGTTTCCCAATATTCTGTAAAGGATTTTTGTATAGCCTGAACTTTTTTCTGATTAATGTTCTTGTCAGTTTTTGTTATCAAGGGTTTTGCTGGTCTCACAAAATGAGTTGGAAGAGTTTGAGAAAGAATGGTGCTACTCTTCCTTAGCTATTTGGAGAAATTCACCAATAAGCCCACCTGGACCTGGAGTTCACTTTGTTGAAAGCTTTTTAATTATAAATACAATTTCATTAACAGATGCAAGACTCTTCAGATTTAGATTTTTGGGGGGGAGGGGGGTGGTGGGAAGGGAGGGTAAGGACATCAGGAAAGCAAGGTCCTAAAGAGCAGCAAACAGGGGTTACCTTCAAACCAGAAGTAGGTAGTGATGTTGGGGTTCAGTATGTGGTTTCTTGGGTTCCTCTGAGAATTAATTTGTCAGATTCTCCTGGATCAGCAGCACATGGTAAGTTTATTAAGGAAAAGAGAAAGGAAAAGAAATGTCTGTAAAAGATACAGGCAGATAGTCTTAAAGGACAAGAGCTGCTCAGATTTGGATTTTCTACTTGTTTCTATTATGAAAAGTATTTTTCAAAGAAATTTGGCTATTTAATTGAAATTTTCAAATTTATTGGCATGAAATTGCTCACAATATCTTCTTGTTATCTTTTTAATGTCTATTATGATATCTCTCTTTTCATTCTGGATGTTGTAAATGTGTGTTTAAAAAAGTGTTTATAACTTGCTAAGAGGTCATCGATGTATTAGTGCTTTTTAAAATCCACCTTTTGTTTTGTTGATTCTTACTATTATGTGTTTGTTTTTTATTTTATTAATTTCTTTCTTAGTTTGTTTCTGCCTTCCTCTTACTTCTTTTCGATTCAATTTGTAGATTTTTTTTCTAAGCTTGGATATAGACTATTAGATCATGAATTTTCAGTCTTCTTTTCTCTCTAAGCATGATTGTGGTTGCATCACTTAAGTTTTTATGTTATAATTTCAATATCACTCAGTCAAATAATTTTATTTTTCCATCATGATTTCTTTATTCATGGGTTATTTAGAAGTGTATTGCTTAATTTCCAGTCACTTGTAGATTTTCTATTTTTCTTATTATTGCTACCTACCTAGGTCCACTGTGGCCAGAGAATCTATTCTGTATTAATCCTTGAAAATATGATGAGACTTACTATATGATCCAAGATATGGTCGCCTTTGTTGAATGCTCCAGGTGCTCTTGAAAAGAAAGCAAATTTTGCAATTATGGGTGGCAGTATTCTATCTGTCATATTTGATCAAGTTTCTTAATTGTATTTTTTGAGATTTCCCATATCTTTATTTCTGTTTTTCTCTCCTTCTTCTATCAATTACTGAGAGAAATGTATTAACATCTCCTGCCCTAGGTGGATTTGTTTGCTCCTTTTTACTGTCCATTTTTGCTTTGTGTATTTTCAGATTGTTTTTAAGTACTTATTATTTAGACTCATTTTCTATTTCTACTTTTTTTAAACCAGATTTCTATTTTTTTTTAATAGAGGCATGTTTTATTTACTTATTTATTTATTTGTTTGTTTTTTGTTTATACAAGCACTAGGTACAGTCAGAAGCGAGGGAAGGTGAGGGAATTCACCAGAGCCAGAGCGGGGAGCAGAGCAGGCAGAAGGACCGAAGTACACTGCTGAGGGGAGCAGCGGGCAGCAGGAGAGGTCTGCGCGCCATGTGGGACCCTCCTCCGGTGGCCGGGGAGCAGCTGGGGATGGAACCGGCGCCACAGAGGCCGCAGGCAGCTTCGCAACCCAGCGCTCAACCGCTGCGCCACCGGGGAGGCCCTATTTCTACTTTTTTTAAAGATTTATTTACTTATGCATACAAGAACTGGGGTACAGGCCAGAGGTGTGGGGGGTGAGAGGATCACCAGAGACAGAGTGGGGAGCAGAACAGACAGACTGACTGAAATACACTGCTGAGAGGAGCAGCGGGAAAGACAGGAGAGGTCTGCTGCGCCATGTGTGTCTCCTTCCTGGCCAGGGATTGAACTCATGCTTCAGTGGCTGCGGAAAGCTTCATAGGCTGCGTCTTAACCCCTTGCACCACCAGGGAAGCCCCTCTGTTTCTACTTTCATCATTATAAAATATTCCTCTTTGCTTCTAGTAATACTTCTTGTCTTAAGATCTACTCTGGTGCTCTAGCTTCCCTGCACTGGGTGCAGCTCTCCTGAAAATGCCATGCCAAGTTTGCCTCCACCGTCCTTGGACGGGAATACCTCTCAGCTGCTGAGTAGGTGACTACCTGCTGTGGTTCTGACACCACCAGCCACTGACATGAGTCCTCAGCAGCCTGGCAGCCCCGTGTCCATTGTAATCACTTATTCCTGCCACAGCTTTCAAGTCAGCTCCATTTCAAAGGACATGGACACAGCAGCCAGGGTCCTCAGGACTGGGCTGCCACAGCAGGGGGCACTGGCTCCGGGGCTGGCATCCGGACTCTGTTTGAGAGCCTCGTCATTGGTTATGTTCTGAAGCAACAGCTCTTCTACACCATCCTGCACTGTGGGGTCTTTGGCCTAATGGTGGCCTTTCTCATTCTCTTCGCCACGTGAAGGAGCCGTCTCCACCTCCCATAGTTTTTTCTCCCAAGTCTCGTTGGCCCTGTACATTCTCCTGTACCTCCCCAGGCAGCCTGGGGAAATGGCTGGCTCAGCGTTTGAAAGGGAAGACAAATAAAGGCTATTAATAAAATGTGGGTATATATATATATTTTAAAAGATGTATTTATTTATGCATACAAGAGCTGGGGTACAGGCCAGAGATGCGGGGTGTGAGAGGAACCACTAAAGACAGAGTGGGGAACAGAACAGGTAGATTGACTGAAATACGCTGCTGAGGGGAGCAGCGGGCGAGACAGGAGAGGTCTGCCGTGCCATGTGGGTAGCTCCCTGGCTGGGGATCGAACTTGCATTGCAGAGGCTATGGATTGCTTCATAGTGCGGTGCTTATCCCCTTGCGCCACCAGGGAGGCCAATGTGGGTATATTTTTAATCTACTCTGGGGGAGGGAGCACAATGGCTATGGTGGTGGACTGTGGGTGCTTTGGTGGGGGGATCGCTATGGTAATGACACTTGAAATACTAACAGTGATGTAAGCCAACACTACCGCAATTAAAAAAAAAAGAAGGACCTCCTGGTGGCACAAGGGGTTAAGACGCAGCTTATGAAGCTATCTGCAGCCACTGCAGCACGAGTTCGGTCCCCAGCCAGGGACCTACCCACATGGCGCTGCAGACCTCTCCTGTCTCGCCCGCTGCTCCCCTCAGCAGTGTATTTTAGTCGATCTGCCTGTTCTGTTCCCCACTCTGTCTCTGGTGAATCCTCTCACACCCCACACCTCTGGCCTGTACCCCAGTCTTATATGCATAAATAAATCTTAAAAAAAAAAAAAGATTCACTTTGCCTGATAGAAGTAAAACCTTCCTCAGCTTTCTTTGGTTACTATTTGCATTGTACATGTCTTCATTCCTTTTATTAATTTTTAAATTTATTTATTTATTTATACAAGCACTGGGTACAGTCAGAAGCACAGGAGGGTGAGAGAATTCACCAGAGCCAGAGCAGAGAGCATAACAGGCAGAAGGACTGAAGTACACTGCTGAGGTCTGCCGTGCCATGTGGGAACCTCGCCTGGTGGCCGGGGATCAAACCGACGCTGCAGAGGCCACAGGTAGCTTCGCAGCCCAGCACTCAACCGCTGCGCCACCAGGGGAGGCCCGCTTCCTTTTATTTTTAACCTCTCTATATCTTCTAGTTAATGTGTCTCTTGTAAGCAACACACAGTTGGGTTGCATTTTTATGAAAGTCAACAGTGTGTCTTTTTTGTTTAAGATTTATTTATTTATGCATACAAGAACTGGGGTACAGATCAGAGATGCGGGGGCGGGGAGGTGAGAGGATTCATCAGAGACAGAGTGGGGAACAGAACAGGCAGATTGACTGAAATACACTGCTGAGGGGAGCAGCGGGCAAGACAGGAGAGGTCTGCTGCGCCATGTAGGTATCTCCCTGGCCAGGGATCAAACTCATGCTGCAGTGGCTGCGGATAGCTTCATAGGTTGTGTCTAATCCCCTGAGCCACCAGGGAAGCCCAACAGTGTGTCTTTTTTTAAGGAATAAAATGTATGTGTTACTTATTACACTGAAACAGTCTCACCATTCATGACTAATCAGTGGGAGACACTGCAAAACCTTCAACAAACTTTCCTCTCTAGCTTTTAACATTTATTGAGGATTCTCACCCAAACCAGTCCATCTCATGATGGTTATGAATTTTCCAGCTCCACCACTCCCTCCATTTTGGAGGGGAAACAAAACACCCTCCTCGAATGAAACAGTGTTGGGAACTGCCATGAAAACATAGGACAAGTGAGAAACGTCAATCCTTTCCAAGACTTGCGAGACTGACTAATTTTGGAAGCACACACCAAATGTAAAATGACTCAAACTCATCAAGCACATACATTAAATATGTATTTCATATTTTTGTATGTCAGTTATATCTCAAAGTGATTTTTTCAAAATGAGTCATTGAAAAGGAAGTCCCTTTGGCTTATCACACTAAGTATATAACTATAACTTGTACATAGAGAATATGATCTAAGGTACTATAGATGATAAATTATTTTATACAAAACATCTTTATATGTATATGTTATGTATATTAAATATATAATATGGTTTCATAATTGGAGATAATGCAACATATTTTTTTAAAGATTTATTTATTTATTTATGCAAGCACTGGGTACAGTCAGAAGCACAGGCGGGTGAGAGAATTCACCAAAGCCAGAGCAGGGAGCAGAACAGGCAGACTGACGAAGTACACTGCTGATGGGAGCAGTGGGCGGCAGAAAAGGTCTGTGCGCCATGCGGGACCCTCGCTGGCAGCCGGGGATCAAACCGGCGCTGCAGAGGCTGCGGGCAGCTTCGCAACCCAGCGCTCAACCGCTGCGCCACCGGGGGAGGCCCAATCCAAAATATTTTTAAGTGACAGAAATATGCAGAAGAGTTATACATGGAAATAATACCAGCAAAGTGTCCTGTGTTTTTATCCCAGAGATACTAAGTCTCAGGTTTAAAAAGTTTACAAAAGTTTGTTTGAACTGTTGAGAATGTTTTTCAGGCCTCCCCAGTGGCACAGTGGGTTGAGCTCAGCGCTGTGAAGATGTGCGCAGCCTCTACAGAGCAGGTTCAATTCCCAGCCGGCCAGGGAGATTGCCACATGGTGCAGCAGATCGCTCCTGTCTCGCCTGCTGCTCCCCTCAGCAGTGCTTTCGGTCCTTCTGCCTGTTCTGCAACCTGCTCTGTCTCTGGTGAATTCTCTCACCTTCCCGTGCCTCCAGCCTATACCCCAGTTCTTGTATAAATAAATAAATCTTTTTTAAAAAATGTGTTTTTCAGGGGTCTCTCTACTGACACCCCTGGGTTAAAGTCTCAGCACTATGAAGCTATCTCCAACCACTGCAGCATTAAGTTTGATCCCCGGTCAGGGAGGTGATCCACATGGCACAACAGACCTCTCCTGTCTCACCCGCTGCTCCCCCCAGCAGTGTATTCAGTACATCTGCCTGTTCTGTTCCCCACTCTGTCTCTAGTGAATCCTCTCACCCCCTACACCTCTGGCAGGGGACACCCTAGTTCTTATACACGTAAATAAATAAAAATAAATCTTAAAAAATACTTCAAAATATGTTTTTCAAAGTGGGGAGAGAATAGTAATTTGACTTTGATTTAAAATACTTACTAGTCTGAAATCATGATGCTTAGAATGCAGGAAGCACGAAGCTGTCACCTATCCATCATTTATTAATCATAGCTGTATCCTTTCCCCTAGCATTGTAATCTCATTAGAGGGTTTTCATTAACACCTTATTCCTCTGAACACATCTAGAGCACAACACACTGTCCTCCAGGAGCTGAGGTGGAGAAGTGCAGGCAGGGAGTAAAAAGAGTAGACATGCCCTCCCTAGCTTCTCAGGTACCCAGGCTGGTCCAGCATGAGACCTCCAGGAGAACCCAATCTTCTGTGCTCCACAGCCCACACACCAGCTGACACCACAGGCCTCATGTCTCTCAGGCTATGCCACAATTCTAGTCTAGGAGGCAAGGCCAGCATGAGGCAGAAGCTGTCACCACCACCGTATCAGCAACCTCATGGGAAGCCAGCACACCCTCCTCAGGGGAGCAACCCCTGGAGGAGGATTAGTCCCTTCAGAACTTTCCAGAACTATTTACCCCTGGCCCCTTTTTGCCTTTCTTTGTGATTGTGTCAGGATCTTGGCCCTCTTTGCTGTGACAAAAATGTGCTTCCACATATATGCAGATTGGCTTATACACATGAAGTTTTTGGCCTTTGGGGCTCAGCACTGGCCTCACACAAGACCTCAGTGGCATACTTTGGCCAGAGCAATTTAGCAGGTAATAGAAGAATTGGTATCTCCTTCCAGAATCTTACTCTGTCAGAGCCTTGTGGTATCTTTAGTGGACAGGAAGTTTTGTCATCTCTCACAGATTTTTAAGATTTAGACCCCTTTGTATCAGTTCTTTGTGAAGTTCATATTCTTACATTTAGCTCACTAGAAGCCAGCCCTCCTCTACTGACAGCGGTGTGAATTAGAAAGTTATATTTTCTTCCCCCAACTTCTTAGTGGAGGTCTACTCCTTGTCTTTTGCATTCTTCCTATTTAGAAAAGAAGTCAAGGTTGAAAAAAAAAGTCTTTGTCTTTTAAGTAGGGCATTCATTCTTTGCATTTGAGTTACGGATGTATTTGGATTTAAATCTTACCATCTTGGGCCTCCCCGGTGGCGCAGCGGTTGAGCGCTGGGTTGCGAGGCTGCGCGCGGCCTCTGCGGCGCCGGTTCGATCCCCGGCTGCTCCCCGGCCACCAGAGGAGGGTCCCACATGGCGTGCAGACCTCTCCTGCCGCCCGCTGCTCCCCTCAGCAGTGTACTTCGGTCCTTCTGCCTGCTCTGCTCCCCGCTCTGGCTCTGGTGAGTTCTCTCGCCCTCCCGCGCTTCTGACTATACCCAGTGCATGTATAAAACAAAACAAACAAACAAACCAGCAAAACAAATAAATAAAAAGCATGCCTCTATAAAAAAAAAAAAAAAAAATCTTACCATCTTATCATTTGTTTTATATTTATCTCACCTTTGCTACTTTGCTTCTTGTCACTCTCTTTAAATTATTTTTATTATTTCATCCCCTCCTATGTTCAATTCTTAGTTATACATTCTTTTACTATATTTTTAAAGATTTATTTATTCATGCATACAAGAACCAGGGTACAGGGCAGAGATGCGGGGGGGCAGGGGTGTGTGAGAGGATTCACCAGAGACAGAGCAGGGAGCAGAACAGAGCAGGGACCAAAATACACTGCTGAAGGGAGCAGCGGGCGCGACAGGAGAGGTCTGCTGCACCATGTGGGAATCTCCCTGGCCGGCTGGGAATGGAACCCGCCCTGCAGAGGCTGAGGACAGCTTCACAGCACTGCACTTAACCGCCTGCGCCACAAGGGGGGGGGGGGGCTTTTTACTATTTTTATTGGTTACCCTAGAATACAATTCTTAAACTCTTTGGCTGAAAGACCCCTTTACACTCTCAGAAATTATTAAGAATACAACAGGATATCCACATGTAAAAGAATGACTTTGGATTCTTATCTCACATATAAAAATTAACTCAAAATGGGCCAAAGCCTAAATTTAAGAGCTAATTCTATAATAACTTAGAAGAAAAAATAAGAGTAAATCTTCATTACCTTGAGTAATGAAGTAATAGTAATGAAGTAATAGTTTCTTAATTACGGGACCCAAAGTTCAAGCAACAAAATAAAAAATTGATAAGTCGGACTTCATTAAAATCAAAAAAAATTTTATGTGTAAGGGATAGTACCAAGAGAGTGGAGAAACAATCCACAGAATGAAGGAAAATATTTGTAAAGGCCTAGTAACCAGCAAGCACAAAGAACTCTTAGAACTCAACAACAGAAAGACCCCATCCCCCCAAAAAAGGGCAAAGACTTGAATAAACATTTCTCCAAAAGATACAAATGACCAATAAGCACATGAAAAAAATGCTTAGTCATTAGGGAAACACAAACCAAAACCACATGAGACACTACTCAATACCCATAATGGTGGACTCTACAACCGGGAAAAAAAAGGACAATAACATGTATTGGCTGAAAGTGTGGAGAAATCGGAACACTCACACAATACTAATAAGAATGGAAAATAGTTTAGCAGTTTCTTAAGTCTAACACAGAATTGCTAATGTGACCCAGCAATTCACTTCAAATACATACTCAAAAAAATTAAAAACAGGCTCATAGAAACCCTTTTCACAATGGCCAAAAGGTGAAAATAATCCAAATGTTCATCAACTCATGAATGGATAAACAAAATGTGGTATATTCACACAGTGGAATATTATTTTTGTCAAAAAAAAAATGAATCAAGTAGCAAAACATGCTACAACACGGATGAGCCTTGAAAACAGCATGCTAAGTGAAAGAAGCCAGAGACACAAAAGGTTACACAATATGTTTCTATTTGAAGAAAATATCCAGAATAGGCAAATCCATTGAATCAGAAAGCAGATTGGTGGCCAAGAGCTGGGGTTAGGGACAACTGGAGTGATCACGTAATGGTACAAGGCTTCCACTGGGGGAGATGAATGGGCTCTGGAACTTAGTAGCAGTAATGGTTGAACAATATTATGAATAAAAGATTTTTTAAGATTTATTTCTATTTATTTATGCATACAAGAACTGGGGTGCAGGCCAGAGGCGCAGGGGGTGAGGGAATTCACCAGAGACAGAGAGGGGAGCAGAACAGGTGGATCTGAGATACACTGCTGAGGATCACAGTGGGCGAGACAGGAGAGGTCTGCTGCGCCATGTGGGTTAGCTCCCTGGCTGGAGATTGAACTCAGACCACAAAGGCTGGTGATAGCTTGATAGTGCTGAGACTTTAGCTTCTGTGCCACCACGGAGACCCCATTACAAATAAAACTTAATGCCACTGGATTGGACATTTTTAAATTGGACCAATGGTAAATCTTGTGTAAATATACTTTATCACAATTTAAAAAAAAAAAATTGAGAACCCCAAAGAGCTTGTCTTTATTATACCTAACAATATTTACCATATTAGAAATTAAGACAGAGAATTTAAAAATATGTATAAATTAATTAACTTATTCTAAAATAATATTAGACTATTACAAATAATATATATACTCTTGGAAAGGGCCACAAGTCCTGTCACACCAATGGTTCTGGCCCTACCACCTGGAGAAGGAGGAAAAAAGAAAAGTCAAAAAAAGAAAACACATTGCTTTATCATGTACTTCAGATGGGATTTTTTAGAGGCACGTTTTTTTTTTTTTTTAGAGGCATGTTTTTTTTTTTGTTTGTTTTTGTTTTTTTATTTGTTTGTTTTGTTTTTGTTTATACATGCACTGGGTACAGTCAGAAGCGTGGGAGGGTGAGAGAATTCACCAGAGCCAGAGCGGGGAGCAGAGCAGGCAGAGGGACCGAAGTACACTGCTGAGGGGAGCAGCGGGCAGCAGGAGAGGTCTGCGCGCCATGTGGGACCCTCCTCCGGTGGCCGGGAAGCAGCCGGGGATCGAACCGGCGCCGCAGAGGCCGCGGGCAGCTTCGCAACCCAGCGCTCAACCGCTGCGCCACCGGGGAGGCCCCAGATGGGATTTTTTAACCCCAAAAAATTTTATAACATCATGGTCCTGGTGTACGATCCTTGTGAGGTACTACTGAATTCCATTTATTAGTCTGTTACTGAGAATTTTTCATCTATGTCTGTCAAGGATAAGGGCCAAGAGCTTTCTTCCCTCGTGGCGTCCTTATCTGCCCTTCACATCAAGTCATGTAATGCTGGTCTCCTAAAATGAGTTTGGGAATGTTCCCTTCTCTTCTTTGCTTCCTCTTTTTTATTGGTGTTTTGAAAGCACTGGCACTGATTGTTCCATAAATGTTTGGTGAAATTGACCAGTGAAACCATTCTCTATTGGGAGGGGTTTTTTTTATTACTATTACTGATTCAATCTCCTTCCTTGGCATTGGCTTATTCAGATTTTCTGTTTCTTCAGGTGTCAGTCTTGATAGTTTGCCTATTTCTAGGAATTTACCCATTGTGTCTAGTTTGTTCAGTTTGCCGGCACACGTTTATCGAGTGACCTCTACAGTACTTTGTAGTTCTCCGGTAATAGTTGCAATGTCTCTTCTTTTATGTATAATTTTATTTCAGTCCTCTCTTTTTTTTGCTAACTTGACATCAGTTTGAATTTATTATTTCTTATTTTATAATCTAGCAACCAGCTATCCATTTATTTCAAAGCTAAGCATGTCTCCCTCTAACTTCAGCAAATGTCTAAAATTTTCTCAAAGGACTGGCACATTTAAAATAGAATTTATTTCTTCTCTAGGAATTACTGAGCTCCATTATTCTTAGATTTATAAAAATGCTTGCTAATTTCTATAAAGGTAACCCAAATAGAAGCATCTCTTGATTTGAAATAGGTTTTCCCTGTCTGCCAGAACTCCAGGAATGGCTGTTTGCTCCAAAGAAAAACAAGCTTTGAGCCTGCAAGCCCATCGCCATCCTCCTCCACCACCCCCCCACCACCCCCACCCACACCCACCCCCCACCCCCCACCCCCCACCCCCCACCCACACCCACCCCCCACCCCCCACCCCCCACCCCCCCACCCCCCACCCCCCCACCCACCCCCACCCACCCCCACCCACCCCCACCCCCACCACCCCCACCCCCACCCCCACCACCCCCACCCCCACCACCCCACCCACCCACCCCCCCCACGCCTCCCGGGGAAGGATCCTGTGCCCCACGGTAAGGGGAAGTGACCCCTCTTACTCTGCCCTGCGTGCAGCAGCTTCCCCAGCCAGTGATCCAAACCATGACAATACGCCCGGCTGTGGGCAGGGGCAGACTGCAGGCAGCTTCTTTTCAGCTTTTCCCTCTGACCCTCTGCTATTTTTCCCTCTTCAGCTAAGACAGCAGGAGGGATGATTTCTTGTGGATGTGTTACATTCGGCCACAACTGGGAACAGAACTGGAGTAGAAGGTCCCAGATCCCGGGCAAAGACCAAAAGGGACTTTAGTCTCTAAAATGGTCTTGGTGACCCAAAGCCAATGGATGTTCCAGATCTGTGGAGGCAAATTCTGGACAGTAGCACACAGTCCACCATTCTGTGCCCATGTCCCTGGCCTCCAGCTTTCCTTGTTTCTGCCCCTGTGGCTCCCACCCTTCCATCAGTCGCTTGGGACCTCTGCCCCGCCTTCTTTTGCACAGCAACCTGCAATTTGCTTCTTCCTCTATTTGGTTCTCACAGCTCGGAGGCATCTAAGAAGATGCTCAGGGGAGACAGCCCCTCTGGCTCTCCTGCTGGGCCTCAGTAGTGGCTCCACCAGTCGGGGGAACGTCCTGATGATTCAGGACAGAAGCGGAGCTGCCCTGCTGCCCTGCTCCCATGCCTCTTGCCCTTGCTACCTCCCGCTACCCCTCTTGTCTCTGGGCGCTCTTTGTGTCTCTGTCCTGCGATTTCAGTAGATGTGAGTATTTTTTATTACCGAAGACAGGAAAGCTCCGAGGAAGGACTGGAGAAAAGCAGCCTCACCTAACCGGCGGGAGGGGGGAGTGAAGGGGGGAGGCGGGAGAGAGATGACGGAGGAGTCATCACATCAGCCATCAGATCAGCCGAGGCGGCGGCGACACCGCAGCAACTCCAGCTAGACAAGGACCAAAAAGGCCAACAGCCCCTTCCCAGCCCCCGGGTGTCTTACACCCTGGTGGGTCCCACTTCATTTTACAGCTAGCCGTTTACAGCCCAGCTCTTCACAAGAGAACATTTTCTTCTGTATGTGCATGTCGTCTGTCTTTGATTCTCTTGTCCATCCTCCACTGGCTCAGGGGAGGGCTGGTGCCATGATATTGCATAAGCAATTTTGGACTTCTTCGTAACTGATGTTAGAGTTCCTCATTAACTCTAGTTCAGAGATCTACAGCCCCACAGCCCTAATATCTTCACTCGTAGAACCTGGTAAGAAAGGCTACTGTTCTGGAATGATCTAGAAAGAATCCCTCCCACCCTCCACCCCCCCACCGCACCCCCCCACCCCGCTCACCACCACCATGGGCCATCCCCGCCAATAAAATGACAAGTTGGGGAGGTCTAGGGATTTGCGTACCTGCAGCCACATCCTTTTTTTTTTTAAGATTTATTTTTATTTATTTATGCATACAAGAACTGGGATGTAAGCCTGAGATATGGGAAGTGTGGGGGGGGGCGGGATTCACCAGAGATAGAATGGGAAGCAGAACAGGCAGATCTACTGAAATACACTGCTGAGGGGAGACAGGAGAGGTCTGCACCAGGTGGGTTAGCTCCCTGGCTGAAGATGGAACTCATGCTGCCGTGGCTGGCAATAGCTTGATAGCGCTGACTTAACCCCTGCACCACAGGAAAGCCCTGCAGCCACATTCTAGACCAGTGCTACTCAAATTAGGAATCTCTAAACTACTACTGATCAGCAAACAGCTTGTAACTGGTCCAGAACAGAAGTCTAGAGTTTGAAAGCAAGCATTTAGAACGTTTCACCACATCACTTTCCATTTTCTGGTAAGCTGCTGTCATGATACATTGTGTTGCTGGTACTGACAGTAGTAAATAAAATACAATAGATTTTGTGAAAGCGTCAATCCACCGCAGTTGGAAATATCCTCCCAGGCACCGTTTTATTTTATTTTTTGGGGGGGGGCATGTTTTATTTGTTTGTTTGTTTGTTTGTTTGTTTGTTTGTTTGTTTATACAAGCACTGGGTACAGTCAGAAGCGCGGGAGGGTGAGAGAATTCACCAGAGCCAGAGCGGGGAGCAGAGCAGGCAGAAGGACCGAAGTACACTGCTGAGGGGAGCAGCGGGCGGCAGGAGAGGTCTACGCGCCATGTGGGACCCTCCGCTGGTGGCCAGGGAGCAGCCGGGGATTGAACCTGCGCCACAGAGGCCGCGGGCAGCTTTGCAACCCAGCGCTCAACCGCTGCGCCACCGGGGAGGCCCCCAGGCACCGTTTTAGACTCATCTTTTCTGCTCCTGTAACCCAAAGTCCACTTCCAGAGTATCCGTAGGCCTCTGCCTTGGGCGTCCTCAGGTGGGCAGATTCCTTTGGCACGTGCACACCTGGCCTCACAAGTGTCCAGGAACCACTGTTCAAAGAGGTGCAGGAGAGAGAGAATGGGCCTGAAGCTGCGGTGTCTGCCTGTGCACATGCAAGGCAGGATGGAAGGAGCGGGAGGGAATGGGAAGAAAAGAGGGGCACTGGGAGCTGGGGAGTTGGGTGGCTAAGTTCTAAATCCAAAGCTGGCCTGCCTGCTGTAGCAGTCTGCCAGCTGGACCTCTGCACGCCTCAGTACTTAGACAAGTGATAGGTGGGCCTCCATCTCTCACTTGCCCTGGGACCCATAGGTGTTCCCAGCAGGTGCCTTAGGCACCCCTGGATGAACAGCTGAGCCTGTAAAATTGCATGCACTTTGTAAATGCATATGAATCTTTTATTGCATAACTTTCAAGGGACCCTGAGCCAATATGACTAAGAACCACTGGCTGACACATTGCAGAAAACCACCATACTAGTGCCAAAGACAGGGTCAAGGGCTGTCTCTCCTTGTTGTGGGTTAGAGAAGGGCCATCATCAGGGGCTCAGGAAGTGCCCTGTATTCTTCCCAAATCCTTTCTTTCTCCACAGAACAGACTTTCTGCATTTCTGGAGGTATCCCCCCCTCCCTCAGTGAAGACAGCCTCGCCCCCGCTCCTCAAGCCCCTCCCGGAGTTGCAGAAGCAGCTTCCCAGCACAGGCAGCCATCCAACGAGCACCAGGCAGCATAGGCAGGAGCAGCAGGGCCCATCTTCACCTGTGCTCACCAAAGGGCACCCCAGTAGGCCTGGACCTGCAGATCCTGGCAGGCAGTGGGGGGGGGGGGGTCCTAGGCTCCTAGAGCATCTCTCTCCTCCTCACACGTGGCCTAACCTGGAGCCCATGGCACCAAAGCCCTGAGTCCAGGGATTCTTAGAAAAGAACCGGGAGGGCGGGGGGGGGGGGTTTGCCAGGAAGGGGAGCACCTAGGGCCCTCAAGAAGAACAAAGAGTGGCATCTTGGAGGGAATGAGGAATGGGATGTAGTCTTTTCCTTCAAACTGTAGCCCTCCTGCAGGCCTAGAACATCCTCTTGGCTTTGCCCCAGTACTTGGGTCCACACAAGTCCCTCCTAGGTCCTGGGGTACAGAGCAAGCCCTCCCTGGGGGGCCTCTTAGTCCTTCATTCATGGTAGGTGGAAGATTTCTGCAGAGTCTCCAGCCTGGCCGCCCTCAGGCTGACTTCAGGAGACCTAGGGGTCTCGTATGTTCTCTCTCCAAAAGCACTTTCTTAAAGAGGAATACCCCATAACTTTTTTGAATATAGATTCTAGGCCCTAGGAACTGCTTGAGAAAGACCTCTTTTTCTCAACCCAGCCAAATGATGCCTACCTCCCCAGCAGCCTCAGCTCTGGCCTGCAGAGGCAGCTCCTGGCAACTTGAAGAGCAGGAAAGTTTCCGGGAAGTCAGAGAGTTAGGATCCCACAGGAAGTAGGGCCTCTCACACAGTCCTTCACGGTAGGACACTGGGCCCAGAGGCCAATCTGCAAAGCCTCGAAAAGACCACCTTTCTTGCACTGGGCATAGCCACCCACTTCCCCCATCCCTGACCTTAGGATGTGGCTATCCAAACCCAAACTCCCCCACACAATGGTAAAAACATGGGTGCCGCCTTCCCGACTTTGTTCTGAGAACAGAGATCAGAGATAAGAGGGAGAATGCAGCTCCTCCCGTCCGCTCCAGAGTGCAGCCTTAGTGTGGGGACCTCGTGCGAGCTGACCACTCCAGAGTGGAGGCGCCAGTCCATAGTCCCAGCTTTTTATCAGTGACTCACTCCCTGGTGCCCTGAGGAGTGGCAGCAGCGGGGAGCCCCAGCCACCTGTCTGCCTGGCCCCAGCACTCTGGTATCTACCCACTTTCTCCACAGGACCAGGGAATAATTTGTGTTTGCAATCCTAACCTAAGTTAGGGTTGGGAGCAACCATCTGTCAAGACCCAGCCTGGGTTGTCATCACTGAGAAATAGTGGCTCAAGACGTCGCAGTTTAATTTGTTTCAATTTCAAGGATGAACTGTGCGCTGTAGCATGGGGGTGCCAGAGCTGATGTCATGGGCCTTTTCCCAGGACTTGTACATCTGGCTTTGCTGACTGGGAAGACAGTGTGCCATTCGCCGAAATAAAGGATGCAGGGGGCAGAGCAGGTGTTGGAAAAAATACCGTTCAATTCAGGGTGTGTTGCCTGGGAGGTGCTGGTGGGCATCCGAGTGGAGAGGCCCAGTGAGGAGTTGAATACAGCGTCTACAGCACCGGGTGGGGAAAAGGCCCCATCTGCAGATGAGCAGCGGCAACTCTCCCAAACCCCATCTGAACCAGGGGTTTGGATGGGGCATTGAGGTCCTTGTGCGGGCCAGAAGAGCTCGGAGCCTCTGTGGGGGCCCTGGTGGAGAAGAGCGGAAGGAACTGCAGGAAAGGAGAGTGAGGAACAGCCAGAGCAGCAGTGGTGAAGCCTAGAGGGGTATTTTTTAAAAGCCAGCAGAGGGCAATTTCAAGGAGGAAATGGCTCACAAGGACAAACGACTGAGATCACGAGTAAGAGCAGACCTGGAAATGTCCTCTGGGCATGACCACACGGAGGGCAAAGCAACTCTGGTGAAGTCAAGGAGAAGCTGGACTGCAGGAGTGGGATGAGCAGGACTTGGATGCAGATCACTAAGTAGCTGATAGGGTTGAGGAGGGGAGTAGGTGTGGAAAATTCTGAGCAGACTTATTTGGGGAAGGGAAGACTCTGGAGGAGGGAGGCGTGCGCTGAGGTGAGGAGATGGGGGGGCGCCGAGCACGGCCGAGGAGTTAGGGCTGCCTCTGTGGAGTGGAACCTGTGGGTGATCGGGAAAACTGAAGCAGCTATTTTC
The DNA here is from genome assembly GCF_964194135.1 of Talpa europaea. NCBI lineage: Eukaryota > Metazoa > Chordata > Mammalia > Eulipotyphla > Talpidae > Talpa > Talpa europaea. The sequence goes on from NC_140076.1 coordinate 78,282,082, forward strand.
CTCTGTGAAGGAGGTAGAACCATCTGCTGAGGGGAGGGTGGGAGGTGGGAAGGAATTGAGGAAAGAGGTGAAAGGCAGGAACAGTCGGTGAGGGGATGGAGAATAAGGTAAGGAGAAAAGCCCACACCGCGCACTGCGCTGACTGGTCTCGGGAGGGGGAGGCTGTGAATCTGAAGCTGCTGTGCACCATGGCCAGGCTCTCCTCGCTGGTTGGTAGCTCACCAAGGACACTGGGGTCATCAGCATTGGAGGAAGGCTGGGCAGAGTGACTAACAGCAGACACGGGCTCTGAGCCGAGTGGGGAGTCAGCGTTAAAGAATAATGCGGAGAAAAGGCAGGTTGCAGGACTCTCGGGGGTACAGGTGAAAGGTGATCAGGGAGGTCCAATACTGGAGCGTGCAATTTCAGAGGTGAACAGTGGGGTGCCCGTGGGGGTGTGCCATTTAAGAGGGGAGGTGAAAGCCCTCAGGAATGAGACCAGAGGAAGAACAAGCAGGACATCAGACTGACTTATCCTCAGAGTAAGATGTGCTCAGAAGGCAGGGTGCTCAGAAGGCAGCGTGGAGGACGAGGATGGGAAGAGAGGAAGACATAAGGTGATACCAGCGTCCTCAGTGAGGAAGGAGGTAGGAGAGCACAGGAAGGAGGTAGGAAATCTGATTGTCAGATGCACCAGCTCAGCCCCAAGCTCTCCAGGGACAGCGTCCTCACCTCACTCCCTGAGGAAAGCTCACCGTGCCTGCTCATCTTCAATTTCTGTGTCTTGGTCTCTAATACTTATGCTCCTGGATGTGAGACTACGAGGTCAGTGCCAAAGGCAAAGCCGTGGGGTAGAAGTGAAAACACGACTTGTAACTTTTACCTGGTACTTTGCCTCCACATATACACCCATTTGGCATGTGAGGAATGAGAGGTTGGCCTGGTGTCTGCAAATGCACGAGGTCCTAGCACCTATCCGTCAAACATAAGATCCCCAAGTGTCCTTCAGTCCATTCACCAGCCCATCTTCCAGCTGAAATGCACCCAAATGCAGCAAGGTGTTCAGAGGAGATGCCCCCACCCCCAGTCAGAGCCCGTCTTCGCCCCTCCTCCTTGGCCCAGACCTGACCACTCATCCCATTTAAGAATAGTTCGACTTTGGCCTCCTTGGTGGCGCAGCGGTTGAGCTTTGGGTTGAGAGGCTGCCCGCGGCCTGTGCGGCGCCGGTTCGATCCCCGGCTGCTCCCCTGCCACTGGAGGAGGGTCCCACATGGCGCGCAGACCTCTCCTGCCGCCCGCTGCTCCCCTCAGCAGTGTACTTCATCAGTCTGCCTGCTCTGCTCCCCGCTCTGGCTCTGGTGAATTCTCTCACCCTCCCGCGCTTCTGACTGTACCCAGTGCATGTATAAACAAAAGAAACAAACAAACAAATAAATAAATAAAACATGCCTCTATTTAAAAAAAAAAAAAAAAAAAGAATAGTTCGATTTTACCGGTCTTGGTTAAACATCAGAAAAAAGACAAAGCACACACTTCTCAGAAATTTGAATTTTATAAAAAGGCATTTTCTCTTATATCCATAAAATGATATAATTTTTGCAAGTATAGAAATGTGTCATAAATTATACAGAATGTTCCTTAATTATAGCTCAATGCAACTTGGTACTTTCCTCCCTCCCTAAAAAATGAGAGAGAACCAAAAAAATAATATATATATAGCTGTATATATATATATATATATATATTTATATTTATATAATATAGACAAACCAAATATGAAAAAACTCATTTCCTCTTTGGTATAAAAATCAGACTCTCACCTTGAGACACACACAGACAGACATGTTGGGTTTGTAAACTGTGGCCTAAAGGGATCTCCCTGTCAAGCCTCCCCCCACCTCCACACGCGCCTCATGATGTCCACCTCCAGTTCCTCAGGGCTCCCACATCACATGTTTCAGATCTCATTCCCCACCCCAGCTCCACACCATTCCTGAGTAACCCTCTACTTTCCAAGACTGATCTGGTAGCAACCAACCCAGGAAAGGCCTAATTTGGGGACTAGCTTCCCCGGTGTGGACGATGGAGGGGAAGGACCAGTGCCAGGCCTCCAACCGAGCCAGGCACTAAGCAGCAGCCTCCTGGTCCGGTTTGCCCTCCTCCTCCTGCAGCACCACCACCTTCATGGGCCCCCCTACCTCCTGCCCAATGCTGGGGCTAGAGGCACGGGATCCCTTCTTTACCAGCAGAGCCCAGCTTCCCTGTCGGGCCTATCTCAGGTCCTGGGGTGCAAGCGTAGCATCCCACCAAGAGAAGGGAGAAGGAAAGTCGCAAGGGACTCTGCTAATGAACTTGGGTCTAAATTTAAAATCCAAGGGAACTTTCAAGGACAAAATTTCATATCCAGCTATAGATCACAGAGGAGAATGGGGCCACTTTTCCAGGTTCTAGTCCAGTGCCAGCAGGACTTAAGGAATCCAGGAGTTGATGGATTGGGGGGCAGGGGGCGTAGCACTTCACTCTCAAGGTGAGGAAGGAGACAGGACCAAACCCTCCTTACACTCCCTGCAGTCTCTGGCTGACAGGCAGCCCCTCCCTGGTCAGGATCTCTGTCCTCAGCAGCACCAGCTGCTGGAACACAAACCACACCACGCGCAGCCAGGTCGGGAACCACGTGCACCAGCCTCTTCTCCAGGAGAGTTAAGACACCAACCACAACATAAAGTCACATAAAGGCCTCCTCCACTTGCTAAATAAAAAAGACAAAACCAAACTGGACACAAACACAAATCAAGGAGAGACATACACGATGTGAGGGGCCCAGAGGCCCCAGCAGGTCTCTGGCTTCCCGGCGTGATACATTCTGATATAATTCAGGAGCGGGGGGCTCCAGGGCCCCTCTGGGGAGTTGGAGTAAAAAAATACAGAGATTAGTGTCTCCCTGTGGGACTCTCAGGAAGGGCAGGAACAGACCCAATCTCTCACAGCTTTTTCTTGTTTTTGGTTCCACATCTGGTCCCCCACTAGGGCTGATTTCTGATGCCTCAGCCCCTGCCCTCAGGTCCCTCCACCGCCACCCTCCCGGCTGGGGACACCCCAGCAGCACTTGGTGGGACCAGCAGGACAGAGTCTATCAGGGGTGCTGGGGAGGCAAGGACGAGGACCCAGAGTTCTGAGATGCTGTCCTCTCGTGGCTGGCCTGCCCCCACGTGCTCTGATCCCCACCAGGGTAGCCCAGTCCCAGCCATTACCCCTTGAGGGGCTTGTCAGGTCCCCCACTGGGACTGCCTGCGCAGTCACTCTTCTTCCTGCGCAGGCTCTCAATCCAGCTGGAGCTGGAACGGGTGGTGAAGCTGGAGAGCGCAAGGGAGCTGAGCCGCATGTTTTTGCCAGACATGATGAGCTCCCCAAAGCCCTCCTGGTGGGAGAAGGCGTAGCCTGAGCGCCGGGAACCTGTGCGGCCCACCCTGCGCATGCAGCGGTGCTGGGCCTTCTGCTTCTTCCGCACCAGCTGAGTGTAGCGGACCTGGGGGGTGAACACCAGGAAGAAGCCTCTGTCAGTGTCAGATGTCACCACAGAGCAGGGACCCAGTGCACCGGGCTGGGGAACAGCGAATGGGCACCAGCACCCCGCTCACAAGTCAAGTCATGCAACCCAGGAACTGCAGCCATGTGAGTGTGTAAGCCAAGGGTTTCTGACACAAGCCTCCGTCCCCCCGAGCGACAGCCAGCTTCTCACCGTGTCAGAGAGATCAGGCTTCAGGCTCAGCTTGAGGAAACGAAAGGCAACCACAGGCATGATGCAGACGACTGTGGTGAGGACAATGGTCAGCCACACTGTGGGCTGGGCCAGGGTGTTCTGAGCATTACCTGGTAACCAGAGGCAGCACAGGAGTCACACAGTAGACAGAGGGCAGCCCTCTGAATTTGGTTCCTGACAGCCCCATCTCCCCAGTCTCAAAACCTAAGTCACCCCTGGCTTCCCCCTCCTCCCTGCTCCTCAAACATCTTATCTCCAAATTTGAGTCTAGCTCCAAATTCTCCCCAAAACATTGGATTTGATTCTTTGGCTTCCCACTGATTATTTGATGATTTGGCTTCTCACTGAATGGGTAACAGGCATCTCAAGTTCACATGGCCCAAGTAACCATGTTTCTTCCACCACAAACTGCTCCCCGTCTTCCCAAAAGCCCTGAAGTCGACCTTGATCCCTCCCTCCCTCTCATTCTTTCATTCCATCCATTCATCCATTCTGTCCATTCATCAAACATATACTGAGAACTTATACGAACACCCATAGGAATTTTGGATGCATGCCTACATCCATTTTCAAAATACCTATGACGTCCCTGGCTTTCTCTCTATCCCCAAGCCACCGTCACCCTCACCTAGATTCCTGTTGTAGCTCTTAACTGGTCTCCCCATATCTACCTTTGCCCCTTTTAGCCACAACAGTTAAAGCAAGCCTTTTTTTAATCTATTTATGACACTTCCTGCTCAAAATCCTCCAGTGGCTTCCTCTCATGCTTAGAGATCTACTCTGCCCTAGAAGAGCTTAAGTGACCTAGAGTGACTCTCCCCCACACACACATACCTCCTCTGCTGCCAAAGACCTCCCGCCAGGCACCACCTCCGGCTTCGGTAACACCGTTTCCTCTTCCTGGGTCTCTCCTTCCCTTTATTCACATTGGCCCTTCCTCAGGAGAGCTTTCTGACCACTCTTGTCCTCTCTAACCTGGCCTGATGCTTTTCATAGAATGTATGAGTTCCAGACATTTTATCTGTTAACGTGTAACTTGTGTGTCTCATTGAATATGAAATCCAGGAGGCCAAGGATTTTGCCTGTTCATGTTCGCTGCTGACTCCCAACATCCAGAAAGGTAAGTGACACACACAGTAGGTGCTGACTGCGCGCCCACTGGATGAGAGAATGAATGGGTCTAATGTGACTGTCACCCTCAGCCTCCCACCTGGGCCCCCAGCCACCCGCCACTGCCATTCATTTTTTTTCTAAAGTCATCTTTGGGTGCCTGGCAAGACTCCTGGCAAGTCAAGTGTAAACCTGACAGTCTGGAATTCTGATTCCTCCAATGTCCTACCCTTCCAGCCTCTTCCACTACTTCCCAAAGGGGACTCTTGCCCCACCCTGGCTGCTGCAAACTCCACCCCCTAAAAACAAGGGGGCTTTTTGCACTTCTACCTCTCTAACTTGGAATCTGGCACCCCATTCCTGGCTCCTCTCTCACAACAGGCTCCCCTGTGGGACTATCCTTGATCCCCCACACACCCTCCCCACAAGCAGCCATGCTGTTGCCATGAAGACTGACACCCCTGGAGTCCTAACTTTCCATACCTAGCAAGGCTGTCCTTCAGTGTCAGGGACATGGACACACTCAGAGAACAGGGCCTGGGTCAGAGACACCCAGGTACCCCACAGCACCTTGCAGAAGACCTGGCACATCAGGAAAGCTGAATGGACGTGCAGACATGCAGACTGGCCAGCGAGCCTATTAGTCCCATGACAGCTAAGATTCTTCACTGATTTAAGAAGAAGACACAGGGACTCACCTACAAATCGAAACTGGTTCGGAAACATGTCAAAAAGCCCATTGCTGTGCATGGCAAAGAGGATGGCAAAGTAAACAGCTAGGCTGCCCCAGATGAAAAAGTGGTTGATGGCTGTCCAGTAGCCTGTGTCCAAGCCGATCTGCAAAGAGCAGGAGCCATCATGGGCAGAAGGAGCACCCCTTCAAAGGTCCAACCCCCTCCCAGAAACAGAACTGTCATGCCTGAGGCAGCCCTAGGGACAAGAACCTTACTCCTTCCAGAGGTGAGGGTAGTTCCCGGACTTCTCGTACCTGCACACTGACCACTATGACCAGCGAAGTGGCCACCGTGACTGCAAAGGACTGGTAGTCGGCCAGCTGTGTGCCATCATCCCGGGTGGCCTCAGCAAACACCCCATAGGGGATGAAGAACATGAGCACAGAGGTGTAGATGCCCTGGGCGATGCAGATGAAGAACTCCCGCTTGTTGAAGAGGAGGTTCAGCTGACCTGGCTCATAGAGCTTAGGGTACTCCATGCTCCTCTGCTCTGGGACATCCTGTGTTGGGAGGCAGGTGGCACGGGAGGGCTCAGAAGCTTCCATTTTAACTCAAGATGACAAGGACAGACCCTGTCCCTGCCTCCTTTGACAGCTAGATTCAACCTCAAGACAGCCGTCCCCAACCAATCTTTGTTTGTGACTCCCAGGCCGGCTCATCTGAGAGGATGGACCACACTCCCACACCCTGCAACTGAAGGATATGGGAGAGTCCTCCCCATCCCACAGAGTCATCAACACCCCATACCTGATCGAAGACCCCCATAGCCAGAACTGGGAGGGAGGTGTACACAATGTTATAAAGGGTGATGAAATACTGGTCATAGACGGTCTGGAAGAGCAGAGAGCAAAAGAGAAATGAACACATCGTCCTCTTCATGACAGCGAGGTGCAGGCATGGAGCCCTGAGGGACTGTGTGCCGCTCCCACTCCACTCCTCCAATAAGCATTTGGTTAATGCATGCATGCACCAGACAACAGCTAATCCTAGGGGACTGAGCTATGAATAGACAGATACAATCTCTGCCCCATGGCGCTCATAGCTAGGCAAGGCGGGGAACATTCACTACCTGGGCTGAGAAGCCACAGAAGAAGCCGAACCAGAAGTGGACCATGGTGAAAGCAAAGTTCTTGTAGAAGAAGTAACAGAGGAACTTGCACATGCGCAGGTAGGACCAGCGCCCATGCACCAGCAGAAGGCGCTGCAGGAACTTGAACTGGGAGAAGGAGTAGTCAGAGGCCAGGACGGCCTGGATCCCTTCCTGCCCGCTGATACCCACACCAATGTGAGCAGCTGCAAGACAAGAGAGAACAAGAGGGTAGAGATGGTCACACCTTTCAGTGTCCCAAGTTACCATCCTCCTTTCCCATCATGCTTCTCTGGTCCAGAGATCTCATGGGTCCGTCCTTCTTCCCACCCTCCCACTCAGCCTATACACCCACTGTTTACACTCACTTTTGATCATGCTGACGTCATTGGCTCCATCCCCAATGGCAAGCGTCACAGCCTTCTTATACTTCTTAACCAGTTCCACCACTTGTGCCTTCTGCAAGGGGGTCACCCGGCAGCAGATGACAGCTTTGCAGGCACAGGCTGTCTCCAGAAACTCCAGCTCCATGTCTGCCTCTAGTGCATGTGCCTGGAACACAGAGAGCCCTGAGAAAGCTCCAGCCTTCCCCAGGCAGAACCTGCCCCAGCCAGTGCCTCCCAGTTCCTTTGAGACCGACCCCCTGGGAAGTAGAGGGAAATGAGAACAAGAGACAAAAGTCGTACAGAGATACAACTCTGGAGAGATGTAGCCCACACCAAGGATGGCGACACCTACTAGGCTGTGCCCATTAATGACCAGGGCGTACTCCCCAGCCACAGCTTCCAGGACAGAAGTGAGCTTGGAAGAAGAGAGCTTCTCCTGGTAGGCAAAGCCGTTGCCCACTGTGCGGGGTGAATCCATCATCTTCTCCCGGGCTTTCCTGGGAAGCGGAAAGGAAACACAGTAATCAGGGGCAGGAGCACAGTTCCTGAGGGGATGAGAGATTCAAGCCCAAACCGGCTCCAGGAACCTCCTGGTGGCCCGTATACAGGGCACCTGTCCGGCCCAGCCCCTGCTTACCTGAGCTCTTCCCGCACTTCCAGGACAGTGTGGCCCGTGACAATAAACACTTCTGTCATGTCATCTGTCAGCATCTTGCAGGAGTAGCCAATGTTCACGGCCGTCTCTACCAAGAGAGAACGCAGGAGCTACGGACAGGGCCCAACAAGGTCAGCGTACTCTCCTGCCTGATTTCCCGGGCCCATCCAGGACCCATCGGGGCTGCCGTCCAGATGCACCTGCCTCTGCCCTACTGGGTGCTCACCTTGTTTGTCTCCAGTGAGCACCCAAATCTTGATGTTGGCCAGAGTCAAGAGGGCAATGGTCTCTGGAACCCCTTGCTGCAGCTTGTCCTCAATGGCTGTTGCACCCAGCAGCTGAAAATATCACCATGATCCCTGCTGTGAGTCCCAGGAGTGAGCCCTCCTTGCCCACCCTGAGCCTGGACCACAGCCCATACCATCATGTCACGCTCAACCTCCTCATACACACTGGCCAGCCTGTCCTCCCGGCTGTCCTGGGCCAGGCTGGCTTGCAGGCGCCTTTCAGCCCACTCCTCATAGTACTCTTCATCCAAATCCTTGTAGGCCAGCACCAGGGTCCTCAGTCCATCGCCCGCATACTCCTAGAGGCAGAGTCCTAGAGTTACCCCTTCCTCCTGCCCCTCCCACAACACTGGGAGCAGCAGAGCCATGGCCCCTCTCCATGTGCCTACATTCAGGTGGTCAGCGGTGGTGTTGAGCAGCTCTTGTGTGGAGTGGTGGAGTCTGTCCAGCAGGATCGTGTCAGCCCCTTTGCAGTAGAGTCGGATCTTCCCTTCTGGATTCCGCACTTAGTGGGGCAGGGACAGAAAGGCTCAGAAAAAATCCAGTCAGGCAAATAATCCCAACCTCAAGGCACCCACAAGGGAACCAGCACCTCTACACACGACCCCCGGATGACCACGTCACCCTGGTCCTGCCCTCACCTATGACTGACATCCGCTTGCGGATATTGTTGAAATCCAGGATGGCCAGGAGCTGATAGGTGATGGCTGTGCCCATCTCGTGGACAGTGATGGTTTTAGGGGTACGAGAGCGGAATACAAAACCAAAGTTCCTGGCTGCGGTGACCAGGGCCCCCTCATCCGGGGACTGGGCCTTGTAGTACAGCTCCCCTGGGTGGGAGGAAGAATACTCGTGGTGTAAGGGGTCACCTCCCGGCCTCGAGCCCTGCCCAGGGAGCCCCAGCCCGACCACAACGCAGAGCAAGCAGCTCCTCGCTCACCTTCGTTCTTCTCTTCTGACATGACAGTATGACACAGGGAAAGGAGGCGGAAGAACTCGTGTGTGTGGGGATCCCCCATCTTGACAGCCTCTAAGAGGGTGGGGTCCCAAAATAAGAACTTCTTGTCAGCCAGAGGATTGAAGGAGAAGTCAACAGGTTCAGGCCTCTGCAGCAGGTAAGAGGGCAATCAGCAAAGGGTGGACAGTGAGGCTGTCTCCCAGGAAGAGGGCTGCCCTCACCCCAGGGACCTGCCCTTCTAACTCTCAGTAGAACAGCCCAAGATCCTGTCCACTGTGAACCTCAGAATTCCCACTTCTGCTGCCAGTTTCTCCTTAAAACACCCTTTTCTCCAAGCAGTTTCCATTTCCTGACCAGACAAAATCCCTCCTAGCTATTCAAGCTGTTCCCCGTCAGGCACCCCATATTTAATTTGTATATGGAACAACTGCAGCGGCTGGACCTTACCTCTCCCAATTCAGCTTTGTGTCCCAGGACATCAAACACGTCACCTGCATGCATCAAGACAGCAATGTCAAAGCAGGGGAGAGGCCTCTAACACAGAGCCCCAGCAGGCACCTGTTACCCTCTACCCTACTCTGCAGATCCACAGATTCACACTGCTGACTTGGGGATAGGGACAAAAGACACCCGAGCTCTTCAGAACCCCAGTACTGAACGTCATGACACCCACCACTCCCCATTCCTGCCAGTCCCCACCAGCTTTCCTCCCAAGGCAGTTCAATTCTACACCCCTTCCCCACGGCTCCCAGGCCTCCTCAGATGCCTTTTACCCTTAAGGCCCAGACTGCAAAGCCTCACACAGCAGCCACAGGCCTGAGTTAGTACACAATGCAGTAATGAGAGGACTCCCTAGACATAAAAGTCAGGCCTCCCACACCCTGTCCCAAACCATCCCAGCAGCTCAGTCACAAGGCCACAGCAGCAGGGCCATAATGGAAAGACCACGGTCACATGCCAGAGATGCACAGGGCCCTGCACAACTACACAATGAGAGCTGAGCACTCCCCCAGGCAGCCAAGGTCCAACCTGGCCAGGACACTGCAGGCTTCACTGCAGTCAAGGAGCTCCTCTACTACCTGGAGCTGAGTCCAGGGCGTGGGCACCAGCTGAGGCACCATGTGTCTGCTTCCAACATAGGATACAGGGAAACCCTTTCAAAGCCTCGCGGACCCATGTAAGAAAGAAGTGAAAACCGACAACTGTGGGAGCCTCGGTCTCCGACGGCATGGCCCTACCATAGCTACGGCCATTGATGGAGCACTTGTTGAAGACCATGATGTTCTGGGTGAGGGTGCCCGTCTTGTCGGAGAAGATGTACTCCACCTGGCCCAGCTCCTCATTCAGGGTGGTGGTGCGGGCCTCTGCCGGCGTCCGCTTCTTCATGCAGAACATCTTCTTATCCCAGTTGATGAAGTAGCTGTGGCCCAGACGGATGACCTCCACACTGCACGGGGCACAGGAGGTAAGGCTTGGGGCAGGAAGGGAGGCCGCCCTGCCCCCACAGGCCTTCGCTGCAGGCCCTCTGCCTGGGAGCAACAAGAGTGGAGCAGACACCTGGGCACAGGAACCTGGGTGGGGACGGAGCTGGCATAGGAACCCTAACCCCAACCCTCTAATGCCCTCCAGGCTAAAAGGGAAAAGGACCTGGGCAGGTGGGGCAGACAAAACAAGTGGAGAAGGAAAAGGGAGTGTGGACAAGGCACTCAACCAGTTCTTACCTCAGGACTAATAACATAGAAACCATGCAGAGAAAACAAGAGAGTGCGAGAGAGAAGGGAGAGAAAAAAAAAAGAGAGATAATGAGGGTACTGCGTGCGCCACAGCAACACAGACACCACCTCAGCAAGGTGAGGGGCCCGTGGGGGCAGGGAAAGGAGATGGAGGAGGCACCAAACCCACTCCTCACTGACCTCCTTCTGCCTGGCCTCCGGACTCCATGGCCCTGGCTCCAAGGCTTTTGGGGAGAACATGAGGCACTGACTGAAGGAACCGGGAAACAGCAACCCACAAGAGCACAGCACCGTCTCACCCCAGGTGTGCTCAGTCCTGCTCTGTGCTAGCACTGCCTCAGCAGCATGGACGCTCGGCATTTCCAGAAAGGGTCTGTGTGTAAGTCCAGTGGAGCCGAGCAGAGGGGCACAGAGGGCACCTGCTGCCAAGTGACCGAGGCAGCTCTCAGGACTGTAATCAGGCAAAAGAGGAGTCCACTGGAGATGTTTTCATAGCCTTCCCCACTCAGACTATCAAGTGCCCCTTCCCCAAACATGCACTGTAAGCTGAGGAGACTGAAACTTTTCTTGGACAGCTATAGTGGGCTCAGAGTGATGGAAAGATGGAAGGAAAAATAGGATGGAAGATGAAAAAGCAGGACGTAAGCATGAAAACATTTCTTTTTTAAAAAAGAATTATTGCTTAAAAACATTTAAATAGTAATGAAACAGATTCGGTTAAGCATGCCACACCCTAAATTTGCACAGTGATTTAATTTTTTAAAAGCTTTTTCTACCTAATATCTTATGTTAACATAACCCTATGACTAAGAAAAATAATAGGAAAAAATAAATAAATAAAAGACATCCCTATGAGGAAGATGGAGCAGGTATCATTATTATCCCATGTGACACAAGAAAACTAAGGTCCAGAGTGACTGGGGTCTGCTCAAGGTCACGTGGTTAATGAGAAGGTGAGACTAAGCCACACGACTTCTGCATCTCTAATGTTCCAATCACCTAAACTGCACACCTGTTACAGAAGCACTGCCACTCACCACCATCAGCACTAGGAATTGGGGGCTAGTGGGGAGAGTTGAGGAATGTGTTTTGGGATCTATGTTAAAAAAAAGATAGTAGATAGGAAGTTTTGAGTGTCTCCATAAAGTATTTCCTTAAAAATATGGCAAGACACTAAGTACAAAGAAAATGTCTTCTAGCCATTCTTCCTCCTCTGACTTCTCTTCCTGTTCACTCTCACTGGCCCAGTCCCTGTTCATTTTCTCTTTACCTCAGGGGCCTCCCTCGTGGCACAAGGAGTTAAGTCTCAGCACTCTAAGCTATCTGCAGCCACGGCAGCAGGAGTTTGATCCCCGGCCAGGGAGCTCCCCACATGGCACAGACCTCTCCTGTCTCGCCTGCTGCTCCCCTCGGCAGCGTATTTCAGTCGATCTGCCTGTTCTGTTCCCCACACTGACTCTGGTGAATCCTCTCACCCTCCTGCACCTCTGGCCTGTACTCCAGTTCTTGTATACATAAATAAATAAATCTTTAAAAAATAAAATGAAACAAAAATGCTTCTTTTAACATTTATCTCCATAGGGCCTCGCTGGTGGCACAGGGGTTAGTCTCAGTGCTATCAAACTAACACCGGCAGCATGAGTTCTGTCCCTGTCAGGGAGCTGAGCCATGTGGCACAACAGACCTCTCCTGCTTCCCCCGCTGCTCCCCTCAGCAGTGTATTTCAATTAGTCTGCCTGTTCTGCTCCCCTCTCTGTCTCTGGTGAATCTTCTCACCCTTCCCCCCCACCTCTGGCCTATACCCCAGTTCTTGGATGCATAAATAAAATAAATCTTTTTAAAAAGTGTTTAAAAAAAAAATTCTCGGGCCTCCCCAGTGGTGCAGCGGGTTGAGTGCTGGGTTGCGAAGTTGCCCGCGGCCTCTGCGGCGCCGGTTCGATCCCCGGCTGCTCCCCGGCCACCGGAGGAGGGTCCCACGTGGCGCGCAGACCTCTCCTGCCGCCCGCTGCTCCCCTCAGCAGTGTACTTCGGTCCTTCTGCCTGCTCTGCCTCCCGCTCTGGCTCTGGTGAATTCTCTCACCCTCCCGCGCTTCTGACTGTACCCAGTGCATGTATAAACAAACAAACAAATAAATAAATAAAAAAAAAAAAAACATGCCTCTATAAAAAAAAAAAAAATTTAAAAAAAAAAAAAAAATTCTCTTTACCTCAAATATCCAAGATGTCTGTGTGATCCTATTACTCAGGCTGCACAGCACTGCCAGCTAATACTTCCTAAAGTTTTCTTTAGATCTCTTTATTTTTCTTAAAGATTTACTAATTTATGCATACAAGAACTGGGGTATAAGCCAGAGATGCAGGGGGGTGAGAGGACTCACCAGAGACAGAGAGGGGAACAGACCAGGCAGATTAACTGAAATACACTTCTGAGGGGAGCAGTGGGCGAGATAGGAGAGGTCTGCTGTGCCATGTGGGTGGCTCCCTGGCCAGCGATCGAACTCATGCTGCAGTGGCTGCGGACAGTTTCACAGTGCTGTGCTTAACCCCTTGCGCCACTAGGGAGCAGGAGATGTCTTGAAGAATCCTTTAACAGTTTAGTAAGTCCAGAGTCTACAAGCAGATTCAAAACCCTCCACAATGGGGGCCTCCCCTGTGGCGCAGTGGTTGAGCGCTGGGTTGCGAAGCTACCCACGGCCTCTATGGCACCGGTTCGATCCCCGGTTGCTCCCCGGCCACCGGAGGAGGGTCCCACATGGAGCGCAGACCTCCCCTGCCCCCCCGCTGCCCCCCTCAGCCTGCTCTGCTCCCCGCTCTGGCTCTGGTGAATTCTCTCACCCACCCTCCCGCACTTCTGACTGTACCCAGTGCATGTATAAACAAACAAACAAATAAATAAAACATGCGTCTATATTAAAAAAAAAAAAAACCCTCCACAATGGGGAACAGCTTGTATTTCCAACTCTGTACACAGCCCCCACTCACGGTTCATGCTCCTGCCAAACCATTCCATGTCCTTCCTAGGTTGCTCTCTGAATTTCTTTGTTTCTAGGCCTCTCCTCGCGATTCCATTTTCACCCACCCCAGCTGCTACCCCAAGCCCAGTTCAACAGTCACCTCCTCAGAGATGTCCTCCCTGATTAACTCCATGGGGAACACTGTTCTTCCACTTTCACGGCACTCTGTGCCCCCATACTATACCTCAGTCTTCTATTGGTGGCCCCTACCAGCCTGCTGCTTTTAAAGGCAGAGCCCATGTTCCACACTTCCTGGGGCCCCTGCTTTACATATAAGACTGCAGGTAGAGTGATTTCTATAGCACTTGTTCCCATTTTGTTTAACACATCTGCATTTTTCTTCCTCTACCAGACTGAAGCTCCTAGGGGGGAGCAGATAGATTCCTAAGCCATCTTTGCATGTGTCACAGCATTGAGCATGCTTCCCAGCACAAATAAGCATGAGACAAAGATGTGCTGAATAAATCAATAGTTTTGGTTTGAAATAGTCCAAACTGCCAGGAAACTGTGGTGAAGCTTGCTCTGCACAAAGATAAACAGATTAACACGGTGTTCATAGCACAGGAAGAGGATGACTTCAAGTTCCTTCTCAAGGATTTCATCTTCATAGAAAAGAAAAGTTGGCCAAGAGACCACCTCATCTCCCTGGAGACCCTGGAGTGGAGAGAATACATACCTGACGTAGAGCGATATGGGCACGACGGTGTTGAGAATGATGATGTAGGACCAGAAGGACAGGAAACCAGAGAAGAAGGCACTGTCCACCGCCTCATCCCACGGCAGGTAGACCTGGAAGCGGGTCCCGACCTCATGCTCCCAGATGGCATTGCCAATGGCCAGGATCACCCCCATGCAGACCAGAAATCCAAAAATCTGGGAGGAATGAGAAGCAGAGGCTAGGCTCCCACCTCAAAGCCAAGTGTGCGTGTCCGCAAAGGTCAACACTCACACCTGGGCCGTTAAAAGCCCTGGAATCTTTGAAATAGTGGTTTGTTCTGTTGGAAAGAGTCCAGAACTGGTGACAGGCTCTAATCTACCACTGACTATGACGTGGCTTTTTCTGTGAACATTATCTCGTCAGTATGACAGGGAAGCTGAGAGAAGTGTGTAGCTCCCAATCTCATAGCCCAGAGCTCTTAGGAGCGCTCGAAGATGGTAAAAGAAGGGAAGGGGCGAACTACATAAATACATCAAAAAAACTTATTGGAAACCACCCATTAACTCCGCCTAAGCCACGGGAAGCCCAAAAAATTGCAAGTTTTTGCAATGTTCATTATCTCACACAAATTGCCAAAAACAGATTTTAATCAGGGAAACAAACTGTATCTTCATTAATATGGATGTTGATAGTCAAAAATCTTATAAAGCTTGGAGAAGGCTCATAAGGAAGTTTTGATGGTTAAAAGGAGAAAAATGAAAACACTGACTGATTTCAGACAAGAATTTCCAAAATTGCCACCACTCCCAGGGCTTTGAAACAAAACAGGAACCAGCCCAGTGCACAAAGACCACCAGGGGGCGGTGCGAGTCTTCGCCAGAGAGACTTAACCACTCTTGCTCTCTCACACTGGGGCTCTGCAAACCCTTGAAGGCCAAGGCGGAAACTGTCTCAGCAGAGACTGGCCCCACAGTCTATGCAAGATGGCATGTGGGGGGCAGGCAGCAGCCAGTGCGGGTGTAAGAAAGGGAGGAGAGCCCGACAAGGAGCTCAAATTTCTAGTCAAACAAGAGAAGGATTCAGGAATTGCCAAAAAAACGAAAACAGAACCTTTTCCTCTGGGATCCTTCGCTCTTAGAAGTCAGGGGAAAAGACCCTCGTATAAAAGACCCCATTTCCTCCAAACGGAAATTTTTCTCTTAATTCCCTCTTCATCCCCATGAAGGCCTCCTTGTCCCGGGCAAAAGCAAACAGAAGGTCACATGCTATGCTAAGTCATCATCATACCTGGAATCCAGAGAAGGGAAGATTTGTTTTAGCTTTCTTTAAGTTGTTGATTCATACACGTTCCTAAGCTTTTTTTTTTTTTTTTTAATAACATCTTCCAAGTCTAAAAGGAGCCTGAAATAAACACTGTCTTGAGTAGCTGGTCTACCCGTGGCTTCTAAAGCCAAAACCTGCAGCCTGACTTCTGACCAGGAAGGGGAGATGGGGCAGAGGGAGCCAAGCACCTAGGGAAAAGCAGGAGGGCAGGGACAGGAACCAGGCATGGGACCCTTACCCAGAGCACCAATGTATTCATGAGGCGATCAATACTTGTTCTCTTGAACTTTGTCCTGCCACTGTTTTGCATCAGCTTAGTGTCAGGACCTGGGAAAGAGGAGAAGGGCAGGGAAAGCCAAATAGCACATCTGCCTCTGCACAATTCCTGGACTGGAAGAGAAACTGGGAAGACATGAGGCTTATACCCAGGGTGCGCCAGAGATTTACCTTCATATTATCCAAGCCCACTCAACCTCCTCCCACATCCTCCTGAAGGAGGGTGGAGGCAGCAACTCTTACCCTGCTTTCTGTGGCCCCTAGGATACTCACCTGCAAAAATGACCAGCCCGAAGCACCACTCGGTGTTTCGAAGCACGCAGCCCCGTAGCAGCATGTTCTGGTTGCTCAGGGGGAATTTGTTCTCCTTCCAGTAGAGGGTTCCACTGAATTTGTCCAGTTTGTTGTTGGGAGGTTCGCAAATCACTTCACCTGAGGGGAAGATAAGAGTGCCATCACTCAACATCTGGCCTACAGCTTGATCAAGAGACAACAAAACACAGTGAAAAGGCAGCTAAGGGGGGAAGGTGTGAGGATAGAGGCCCATCCACGTTCCCGGAGGGAGTGTGAACTGATGCAATATGATAAACGAATGAGAACTAATATTAAAAGCAAATCCGATGACCCCATTTTGAGGGCACTATTCTGTAGAAACTAACGTAGGTCACAACAATTTTCACTAAAGCATTATTTGAACAGCAGAAGACAGGAGACAACTTGAGACTATTTGAACAAATGATGATACAGAGATTCCATAAAATATTATGCAGCTATTAAAAAGAATGAGGCAATTTCTTTATGCAGTCATGTGATAAGATACCTCTGATATATTTACTAAGCAAAGAAAGGCAAGTAGCCGACATTTTTGCAGTGTGACCCCCGATTCATGTTCAAGTGTTTGTATAAACACACAGGAAAAGTGTGGATGACATATAAACAGCCAGTTCACCTGGCTACCCAAGGAGGGTAGATAAGGAGGCAAAAAGGCTTTTTCTTACACACGTTGTATACTTTGTCTTATTGCAAAGAACATATATTATTCTCCTGAGCCAGTAAACAAAAAGAAAGAGCTGAATGTCAACATGCACAGCAAGGAGGGAGCTAGTATTAGTCATGAAACTCTCCTGAAATGAGCAGCCATTGAAGAACACCTGGCATCCTGATGCCCCCTCCCCCAAGAAAAGTACAGGTCGTTGCATATCCACAGCAACAAGAAGTCAAAAGGTGGATTTAAACCCCAAAATTCAACCCACCCCCTCTACCTGATAGCTGCTGCGCCAAGATTACTCACCATCAAACTTGGCAAGCTTACTGATGTCTCCCAATTCTGAGGTGACAGGAATCGCCTGACGCACCTTCATGTTGGTCTCTCTGGAAGGACAGCGTCCCTGAGTCCTGGTTCCCTTCCCTTCCTCTAGATTCTACCTGGGAGATCTGACCCACGGTATCACTGCCCCCACACATTAGCCATGGGTAACACTTTCACACACCCAAAGGCTTTACTATCCCTACTTTTTCCAAATGGTAGACATCCCAGATCTGTGGACATCTTTCCAAAATACTGACCCCTGAGGAGGCAGAAGAGAGGTGTGACATGGGGCATCGACTCACCCATCGAGTTCTGCGGTCTCTATGTAACACAGCCCATGGGGCTCACTGCTGGAAAGGAGGAGAAGATCCGCCTAGAGAGAAAAATCTAATGAGAACCAAAAGACCCAAACCCCCACCCACCAGGAACCCTGTGCCTATGCCGCCTTCCACTGAGCATTCTTGGTTTACTCAGTCCCAAAACATGAATGGCTAGAAAGGAGAAGGTTCCAGGCATAAGATGACACAGAAATTTCCTTCTGTGAGTATTGAAGAGGAAAGAGTAAATCAAGAAAGGCAGCAATCCCACTGCCCACCTGTGACTATGCAGGTGCTTCTTTTCACCAGCTCTCTCCCTCTGCAAGGCAGCAGCCTCCTGCCGGCCAGTGACCTGTCAAGGCCGGCCGCCTGCAACCATGCAGGCCTCTCTTAGCAAACCTGTCCCTTCCTGCCCACTTGTGTCTACACAAGTTCCCTTTATTCTTCTGTCCCTTTCCCTAATCCTGTTCTTTAAATATATTTAAAAAAAAAAAAAAGTAAATCAAGAAAGACTCCTTTTTGCCAAAGGAAAGAAAGAAGCCTGGGGGCACCCTGTCCTTACCGCCACAAATTGGTTATTTTCTAGCTTGATAATATCACCAACACAGACATTCATCCACTGCTCTTGCTGGAGGCTGAGACAATGACAAGAGAGAGAAGAGGCTGTCAGAAGCTAGAGAAATTCCCAGGGGACCCCTCTCCACCCTTTGGTATCCAACAAGCACTCACGTTCCATTGATCAGCACCTGAGACTGACGGTTATTCACCTGGTTATCGCTCTTGTGGCGGAACTGTAAAGAAGAAAACTAAAAAAGGTAAGACACCTTTCCCCTGCTTCAAAGAAGGGAGGTGACCAGGGGAATGCAGATTATACTGGGTACCCCCTCATTGTATCTCTGGATACACCCCTGTAGGGTAAAGAAGATGTCAGGCTTTTCTGCCCTCCCGCCATCAGGATAGACGATGGATCCTTGCGGTCCTGAATGCATGCCTGATGGCGGGCACCTGGAGTAGGGTGTGGGCATAGGTAGATGGGATTCACCTGGGCTAAGACTGGGCTTTTAAGGGCGGCGTCACGGGGACGCCAGCAGCAGCAGAAGCCGAGAGAGAAGCCGAGAAGAAGAAGCAGAAGCAGAGAACGCCAAAGAGCCCAGACAGAGTGAGGATTTGCTGGGGGCTGGGAGGACTGCCAGCCTCCCGGCCCCCCAGCACCCCTGCCTGCCATAAGCCTGGTGAACCCCAATAAAAGACCTGCAAAAACCTACTAAGGACTCTGACTCCTCCTTTACCCGGTCTGCATGGGATCCTAGAAAACCTGCACTGGTCCAGTCCTGCCCCTACAACCCCTTTCCCTGTTCACAGATCTACTTCCTGACTCCCCCTCCCTATTCTCAGTCATGATATCCTCGTTCTAGCTGGACCAGGGCAGGGTTGGCGAGGTCATCAAGGAACAGGGTGGAGGTGAGGGGGCTGGGGAAAGGCGGAAGAATGAAAACAACTCACATAGTCATCAGTGGCATCTTTAACAGCTGTGATGGTGAGGACAAGAACCAAAGGCACAATGGTGGTGAACCAGGACAGGGACGAGATCTGTGGAATCAACTGAAAAGAAGAGAGAAGGTGTGCCTCTGAGCCCCAGCCCCTGCCCTCTTTTCCCCTAGACCATGCTCTTCCTCCACTTCAGTCAGCTTTATGAGCCGCAAAAGGTCAACTATAGGTCACTTACCTGCAGAATGAGAAGGAACAGGAAGTAGGTATTGGCAACTTCTTGGAACTGCTCAAAGAGGTTGACAGGCAGGAAGGTGAGAATATTGTACTTGGAGGTCTTGATGCAGTTACTCTATGGCAGTGAGAGAGAAGACAATGAGGCAGCCTCTAGCCCTAACCCAGAACCAGACAGAGAATGCAGCCTCCACCTACTCGGCCCTCTAACTCCGCCCTCAGGCTAGCAACCGCAGGTGTGGAGGGGAGAGCAGAGGAGAGAAGGGAGTCTCAGGGGACCAGTGCATCCCACTTCAATGACAGGTGAGGCATAAAAAATTCAGCACAGCAACAGATGGAGAATGGTGAGGAGACGGCGCCCCACTCTCCCCAAGCACCCTACCCTCTCCGCCGGCCCCCACCCAGGATGTTTTTGCACCTTTCTGACTGAGGAGGAGGGAATAGGTGGTCTCTGGCCACTTACCGCGTACTGGAATTTCTCATTGTAGTCTCGGTCATTGGCCCGCGCCCTCCTTTCTTCTTCTGCAACAGAATGATACTAGAGTCAGGAGGAGCAAACTGAGGCACACTCCACTTTGTGGGGGTTCCATCAAGGGCCCTTGATTCTTTCCACAATATACAGTTTTAAGGCGTAAGCACACACAGTCACTAAAGTCTTCCCTCTAGTTCACCGCTTACCACCGGCCTGACCATTCAGCTCTGCAGGAATTACATTCACAGGACAAGATGCCTTCTTTCCTCACCAACAACCATGAAGGTCTTCCACTGGGGACACTCAATTCCTCCCCCATCCCTTTCATTAACGCCTTAGGCATTAATCATCTTAGGAATCCCCAGAGGAACTGCAGATGAAAACCCAAAGCCTCCTTCTCTGGGAGACCCCTGCATATCTAATCAAGGACTGCTCACCCGCTAAGCTGGGGATTTGGGGCGGTGGCAAAACAGAGGGTCACTGTGCCCTGCCTGGAACTGCTCTGCGGCAGCATCCCAGCCCCACGTGCAGTCCCCCCTACAAGAGCTTCTGCTTGTCACATGTCACCAGAGGAGGCTTCTGACTGGCCCACAATGACATCACCTTATTTCAAAGCTCATCTTCAAGTAGGAGAAGGGAGGGGTCAGGGACATGGGTCATGCAGACTGAGACAGAGATGAAGGAGAGCGGAATGGGATGTACTCCAAAGAGTTGCTAACTGTAACCTTGTGCCACCCGCACACATTTCCCCTAAACAACACAGAGTCACTAACTGACAAATGAGCTACACCTAGACAGAAACTCCAAGGGTCTGGGTCTGTGGGCCTCAAGTTCAGGTGTCCCATGAAGGGTTCTCCAACCCATGGACCTGGTGTCATGATGACCCCAGGCTAAAAAAGGAGTACCTTGGTTAGGCCATTAACATAATGTCTTAAACCTATACCTATCTCTGAGCCAGAGGCAGCATTCCGGACCCTTCTCTCATTCCCTCCCAAGACCCCCGCAGAGCACAATGCAGTAATAAAATCTCAGACCACAGCATCTTCCCACTACCAGCTGCGGCTACCTCGAGCACTCCTTCCTGGTGAGGTCACTCTACTACCAGAAACTTCCCGGGAGGAGATCGCTTGGGCTGAAACCCTGCGCAGTCACCAAAGACCATGCAAAAGGCAAGGAAGGGACTGGACCCTTTGAAGCCAGGATCCCGGGGTCGGCAAAGACGAGGATCGGAGAAGGTGGAGGAGGCTGAGGATAAGCGAGCATGAGGGTGGGAGCGGGAAATTGCGGGCTCAGGAGAGCGGCCTGCCGCTGCCCCCCCCCCCCCCCGTTACCTGTCCCCCAAGAGGGCTTCTTTCCACTCCAGGAAGGGGGAGCCCCGGCCCGGGCCCACTTCTCAGGCATCTCCTTGGGGACCGTCATGATCCCGGTTTGAGCGGGGGAGGGCAGATTAGTCTGTCTGTCCTGGGCCTCAGCGGCGCCGAGGAGGCGGCCCCCCAGGGAGGTGCAGGAGCTGCGGCCGCTCAGAGGGGAGCCCCGGCCGTCGGGCGCACGCCCCACCTGCAGCCGGGGCCATCCTCCCTGCCGCCCGCACCCGGGGACGCTGCGCGCTCCGCGGCGCTACCGCCGCCCCCAGGGCCCCCCGCGGACGCCAGCGCGCTGAGCGGCCCCGGACGCCGAGCGCACGCCCCGGGCTCCGCCCCCGCCCGCCGGTCCCCGACTGCAGGGGCAGCGCCCGCCAGTGCCGCGTAGGCGAAAGCCAGCGCCGAGCCCCGCCTCCCCGCGCCGGCCAATGCGGGTGAGGGGACGGCCGGCGTTGTCGGGGGCAACCGTTTTCATACCACCCCACCCCCACCGCAGGAAAAGCAGGAGGACCAGGGAATGGAAAAATGAGGGGAGAAAGGAGATCAGGAGGTGAGCGGGCCCAGGAGAGAAGACGGGAACGCAGCTTCCGAGCCAGAGAACAGGAGCGCCAGAGTCTAAGAGTTGGGGTGAGGGGAGGTACTCAGCACCCTCCGGCGGGAGAAACCACCCCCCACTCTGAGATCCAGAGGAAGAAACGGGATGCCTATGCTGCCCCAGGCGGAGCAGGAGGTTCGGTCTGCCCTTCTTCAGACTCCTTACCCGTGCTCCCTCCTGCCTTTGTGTAGGGAGCCATTCCACCCATTTTTGACAGTCCCGGGGATCTCCCCCTCCTGCCTCTTACCTGGGGGGCGCTTTTTTGCACACAGTGCCATCTCACCCAGCAAGGTCCCAGCAATCCCATGGGAGACCCTGCAGAAAGGTGACATATGCGTGAAGTTAGGAGGCTGAGGGTCACCCTTCATTCCCTTCCTCAGGCTTCTGGAGTCTCTTCCCTGGTTGGGACTCTGTCCCTCCATCAGGTTCCCCACCAACTCCACAGCAACACACTGCTCCTACTGCCTTCATAGGTCCCTGAGAAAGGGGGCTTCCCCCCACCTCATCCCATGCCTCCACCTTAGATAACATGAAGGGACCACACAAACCAAGAACTACAGGGAGCAGGGGGCAAGGGGAAAAGACCAGATACTGACAAGAGGGGCACAGTTCTCAAGGTACCCAACCAAGGACAACAGCTGCCCTTTTGTGCCCTCCCGGTGGCAGTGAGTGGTGCCTGTTTACTGGAAAGCAGAATTTCCACCCCAAGGGTGGGGTTGAGGGAACACGTGCCAGGAAACACCTGGCAGAGCATCAGGAAACAGGGTGGGCAGGCTCTACCCTTCTAAAAATGCTTATAACCCCCTCTCACCCCCCCCCATTACTGGGGTTTCCATTATCACCTCCTCTAGGGGAGCACGAGAGGTATGGCCTTCACTTCCTACACAGAGTCCCCAAATCACTTCCTCTCAGTCTGGGTCAGCGCCCTTCTGGACCAGCAAAGGGGTCTTCCCAAACCCCAGTGGGGCATCACCCTGCCTCCCACCCCAAGCCTAGTTCAGACAGTAGGACAATGGATGCAGGCACAGGGAAGCATCAGCCAAAGGGCCCCTGGCTTCCTCCATCTTCCCATGTCCTTCCAGTCACATAAAGAGATGAAAGGCCTGCCTACAAGACAGGGTCACAGAGCCTCAACTCACTTCCCCAGCCTCGCCCAAAGGAAACTGTCAGCCAGGTCTTGGGTCCTCTAGTCACCTCCTTTCTTTGTCTGGGTAGAAAGCCTTCCTCCACCTCCTCCATGGTGCCCCTGCCTCCAGAGCACTGGGCACACCCTGTCAGCCTGTCAGCCTCAAGAGATACTAATTGCCTGTCTGCCCAGCCTCTATAATTACAGACTCTGGCCACAGCCCCGTCACCCACACCAGTTCTCCCTCCACAAACTCAGACTGCCCTGCTGAACCCCAGATGGGGCAGCACTGAAAGCCAGAGTCCTCTTCCTCCCTGACCCTCCCCAACACTGGCAGCCAAGGGTGCCTGGCTCAGGAAGGAAAACCTCATCCACATTTTAGAGATGCCAAGTCCTCCTCCAGGGCCCCCAGCCAGGGTCTCCACCCAGTCTAGAGTATGAGTCATAGGAGGGTGGGGTATAGAAGGAGAGGTTAAAGAAGAGGATGCAAGGGTGGGCATCACACGTTCCATTGCCAGCCCTGTCCTCAGCCAGGGAGGCAATCTAGAGACACTATCAGCCCAGAAGATCTGAGTCCAATGAAAGAGTTAATGAAGGAGCTTTTAGGAGTCAGGAGTCTGGACATGAACCAGGAAAGTTGTTTTACCTCTAAGACCCTGGGGAAGACTGAAAGTTGGCTTGGCCCCAGCAATCAGCCCCCCAGAGGGAAGAAAAGGGGGGGAAGGAGAACCTGGGAACAGGGATCCCCTCTCACTTCTCCTTCCGAGTCTCACACAGCCTACGTTTTCTTAACCCGGCAGGCCCATCAGCCACGTCGCCCTGCCCCAGCCCCCTTTGCAGCCACATTTAGGATAAAAATAGCCAGCCCTCGGAAGAAGGCAATCCACGGAGGAAAACGGCTCCACCTCTAGGCCCCGCGGGGCCGGTCCCCTTCCAACCAAAAGGCGGTAGAACTGCTCCCCACTTTCAGAGGGAGCTGGCAGGGAGATCTGTGGGCAGGTCCGGAAAACAAGGAAATGGAATTCGAGACCCCCAAGCCACTTGTGACCAACACGACCCTGACCACCGTCCATCGCCAAGCGCAGAACCCGGGACTCGTTCCCGGCTCTGACCTCTCAGCCACACCGCTCCTCGCACCCCGGGTCTTGCTCCAGCTGAGCCCTCACCTCACGGACAAAGCCGACCAGCGCCTACTCCCTTCTCCAGGCACCCAAACCCTCGGGCGCAGCACACTCCTCTCCCCCACAACTCTGGGGGAGTTCTCTCTTCGCCGCTCCATATGCCCCCAATACTTCTCCAGCGCCCCTTCACCATCCTTCCATCCTGGACTACCCCCCGCTCTCCCCCATCCTCAGGCACCCCGACACCCTCTTCTCTCCAGTCGTCCACGGCCCCTGCTCCGCCTCAGCGAGCTCCTGATCTCCGCCCGGGCGATCCCTGCCCGCACCACCGCGCGGCCCTCCAGCCCGCCCCATCTCCCCGAGCCCTCCCGGCCGCGCGTTCGGGGCTGCCCCCAGCCCGGCCTCGCCTCACCTCAGCGCTCCGCGCTCGGCGCCCGCCCCGGAGGCCCCGTCCTGCCCATGCCGGGGGCTGCGGCGGGGGGCGCTCGGCTCACTCCCCGCGGCTCTAGCCCCCCGAGCTGCAGCCCCGCTCCCCCCGGGGCCTCAGCCCGCTACTTTGTGTCAGTTTCGGCCACCGCGGGGCGGAAGTGACGGAGGTGGCGGGAGAGGGCGGGGGGCGGGAGGGGGTTTTGGGGAGGGGTGAGGGAGGGGGAGCGCGCACCGCCATCTTTGTGCGGGGCGGCGGGAGGGTCTTAACCCTTCTGCTGCTGAGCGCGGCCAGCCAGGTCCCCGCCACACCCACTCCCAGGGCCATTCCGCCTTAAAATAAATAAATCTGGACGCCAGATATCGCGGAGGTTTTTTTTTTTTATTTGGAAAAATGGGAACCGGAGACCGCTGCCTTCTCTGCAAAAGAGCGTCTCCTTCAGGGAGGGGCGTGAGAGGTGGGGAAACGCGGAACGGCAAGAATTTTCCCCAGCGCCAGTTTCCCCATAACCAGACACTCCCCACGGAGCTCCTTCCCTCCACCTTTCTCCACCTCCTGGCTCACGTCATGGGTGTCACCCCTCAGCCCGAAATTTCTAGGGAGTAGGTTGTGTCTCCGTCTCCCCGCCCAGCCTTCCCTGCCCCGAGATGCCCGGAAGAGTGCGCGTTCCAGAGCCGGCCCTCTCCCTCCCTCCCTGCCCACTCGCCCCAAACCATCACCGCTACCACCACGCCCCCCTGGTGGAGGCATTTCCCCCACCCCTAGCCACTATCTGCAGGTGGCTGAGCACCCCAGAGAGGGAAGAGACGAGCGGCGCTGAGGTGACAAGAACCCCCAGGGTTACGCCGCGCGCGGGAGGCTCGTCCCCGGCCACCCCGCTGCTTCCCTCGCCAGTGCTCCATCCAAGGGGCGCGCCCTCTGGCGGCTACTTCCAGAAACTACGTTCTTGGAGACTCGGGCTCGGAAAACCTGCTCAGGGGAGGAAGAGCCAGGGTGCTCCGACCTTATCGTTCTCCAGTTCTCCCAGCAGGGCATCCTCCCCCGTTGAGGAGGAATCGATGCCTCCATGAGTGAACAGAGAAGCTGTGCAGGACCTTGCATATTAATAAAGAGAAAGAGCGTCTTGTCAGTCCAGGGACCATGAGGGGTGCGAGGGCTGTCAGAATCATAGCTTTCACACTGCATTTAAGTTGAGGCAGGAGTCTCCAACTCTGAGCTCTTATGCTGGACGCACTCTATCTCCTGAGTTGGCTCTGAGTCCTCAGGATGGTGCATAGCCACCAGCAGCTGGTATGCGGCTGTGCCAAGCATGGCTCCCACCAGAGGCGCTGCCACAGGTACCCACCACCAGCCGTTACCAGCACTGCAAGAGACAGACAAAAGGGAGATGATCAGGGCGACTCCCCTAGCCTTCAGTCGGGAAGGACAGGAAGCAGAAACAAGAGAGTTCCCTAAAGTAGTTGCTGGGGTGATGGACACCAGGAAGAGAATCTTTTCACCAAAAGGCAGCACTTACAGAGGAGCTCCCAAGAAAGCGTGGCCCACCTTCTTGCCTTAAGGAATTATCTGAATAAACCCATTTTACTGAGGCGGCCACTAATGCCAAAAAAGGTAACATGGCATGCCCTAAAACGCAATCTTTAAATCTTACTGTTTCAACATCAATTCCAAAGAGCACCTGCACCCCTATGTTTATAGCAGCACTGTTTACAATAGCTAAGCTTTGGAAACAACCCAAATGCCCAAAAATAGATGACTGGATCAAGAAGATGTTATACATATACACCATGGAATATTACTCAGCATTCAAAAAAGATAAACACATGCAATTTGCAGCAACATGGATGGCGCTGGAAGGGATCATGCTCAGCGAAATAAGCCAGAAAGAAAAAGAAAAATACCAGATGGTCTCACTCATAGCAGGAATCTAGAAAACTTAAATAAGGGACCAGGAAAATGAATAACTATAAGAAAGTGAAAATCAAAATCAACAAACAACTATGAACCAGAGACACTCTATGGGCGGTGGGGGGCGGGGAGGGGAGGGATTGGGGCCAAAATAAGGGAATGGCAATTGTATGGGGAATATAAAAATAAAATTTATTTTTAAAAAAATCTTACTGTTTCAATGAAAACAGTGGGTGGGAGGGACTAAGTGGCAAGAGAAGAAGGGTGAGTCAGGGTTGGGAGAAGAGACAGTATCTAAAAAGCCAAGAGGACTATTTTTAAGGAGAGAAGTGGGGGCCCAGAGACTGAGCCCTTAGAAGTAAGTAAAAGTTATTTCTCACCTGAAGACTTCAGGACCCCAGCCAGCCACATAGGTGAAGAGCCTTGGTCCCAAGTCCCGGGCAGGATTGAGTGGGTACCCACAGTTGGCACCCATGGACAGCCCAATGGCCAGAATCAGCAGCCCCACTGCCACGGGCTCCAGACCTGCAGGCACTCCCTTGTTCCGTTTGTCCAGGATTGCCAAGATCCCCACCAGCAGCATCCCGGTGCCCAGAACCTTAGAGTTAACAAAGACAGAGGATTCAGCCCTATTTTCCCCAAATATTCCAGCCCACCATCCCATGTCACCTGACTCTGTCCAACACAGGCAGCTGAGGGTGTGTGCAAAAATAGACTTTACCCCACATCCCACCCAGAGCCTAAACAACAAGCTGGGAGTCCAGGGAACAGGGGCAAAAGTTGGAGCTCTCCCTCTCCTCTCCCTCACACTTACCTGATCCAGGAAGCCATTTTTCAGGGTCAGGTAGGGGGCAGGGTAGGTGGCAAAGATGGAGGCTGTCTCCTTGGGGCCCGTCACTGTTAGGTTACCACCTGTATAGTTCTGTAGGGCATCTGCAGGGGAGAGGGATACCCTGGATTTCTACCTTTGCTCAATCAAACCATCCCAAAGCACTCTGGCCCACACACAAATGTTCCCCCTGCCCCACACCCTGTCCCCTCTGTTACCATAGTAGAGAGCATAGGTTGCTCCAGAAGCACAGAAAGCAGACAACAGCTGCACAAAACAGTAAATTGGGAGCTTAGCCCAGGAGAGGCGTCCCAGGAGGCACATGGCCAGGGAGAAGGCTGGATTCAGATGGGCCCCTTCAAGAATCAAGGGAAAAAAAACAATATCCATTACATGTTGTTGCCTGGCACTGTCACCAGGTAACACTGTCACCCCCCCCCCACAGCACTTAAGGCAGATATTATTCCTACTATTCCCATCCAGGTTATACAGTGAAGGCAAGGTTTGAACCTATGTCTATCTGCTCTTCCCACCCTAGCACTGTGTCTCAAGGCTCCAGTCAGGTACACTGATGCAGGTGAGGTCCAGAGCAAAGATGGACCTCAGGAAGTTTTGGGTGGGGTACACATGAGGACAGTATCCACCTTGTACCTTGCCATAGATATCTATCTATGGAGCAGGATGGGAGATACAGAAAGGGAGGGGCTGGACCGGACCAAAGCATATCTCAGTCCAGTCCAGAGGACTGTTCAAACTCAAGGAGATAAAAACATGAGTCACCAAAGAAATTGCCTTTTCAACATCACCAATACACCCACACTCACGTGCCCCAACACCCCACCACTCACAACCACTGCTGACCAGACCCCACCCTCCTCACCTGAAACATTGCCACCCACATAAATGGCTATCACAACGGCCAGAGCACCGGCCAGAAAGTTGGTGAAGAAGTTGCCTTTGGTTTCTTCACTGGTAACTGTCTGGGCCACAGCTCCCTGGGTGATGATCTGGTGGGAAGAGGGAAGATGAGGAACAGGAAGCCCAGGAAGAAGGAACCCCACGGACCAATAGGCCAGAGAGAGAAACTGAGACATCGGTGAGGCAAGGGGAGCAACCGGGAGAACTGAACCTGCAGGAGGGCTCAGCAAAGAAGGGAGAAAGGCAGAAAGAGGGAAGGGGGTGGAAACAGGAGAAGAGTAAAGAAAGGGAGGAAGGGTGAGAGATGGAAAGGGTCAAGAATAAAAATGAGGGCCTCCCCTGGTGGTGCAGCAGTTGAGCGCCAGGCAGCTTCACAGCCCCTGTAGCACCGATTCGGTTTGATCCCCAGCCTTCCATCCCCAGCCTTCCATCCCTGGCCACCAGCGAGGGTCCCACATGGCGCGCAGATCTCTCCTGCGCGCCCACTGCTCCCCTCAGCAGTGTATTTCATCAGTCTGCCTGTTCCTGTTCTCCACTCTGGCTCTGGTGAATTCTCTCACCCTCCCGCGCCTCTGACTATACACAGTGCTTGTATAAATGAATAAATAAATCTTTAAAAAAAAAAAAAGAATAAAAAGGAGGGAGTAGGAGGGGCTGGAAGAGCCCATTGGGAAGAGAGAAATGATGAAGAGATGAGAGGAGGTGGGACACCACGGGACAGACAGGGCACCAGAAGGAGCCAACACTTTTACCCACCTCCCTACTTTCCTTCCCCCAATTCCCTTGCCTACCATGAGCACAAATACAGCCAGAAATTCTGCCAGGCACTGACGAGCCAGGGAACTTCGGATCTGGAGCCAGCCCTTGACTTCAGCCAGGAGCTGAGTGTAGGCCATAGTGAAGGTACCTTGTCCTTAGTCACAGCTCCCTCCGTCTGCACCAGCACACGGCTGCAGCTCAGGGACGGCCTGCCAGAGGAAAAGATAAGGAAAAGACTTTAAACCAATTAGCTCTGCTCCTGTACAGTAACTAGTATGTGTTTTTTAAAAGGCTGGGGAGGCTAGCGGCAACAGAGTGCCCCGGGGAAGACTGTGAATCACCAGACACGTCCTCCTCTGCCTTCTACCTCTTTGCTCCCCTGGAGTAGCCTCCTCCTGTGCAGAGAGGAGGGAAGAGGTATCCAGCTTCAACTCCATTAGTTTTCTTGGTCCCTGAGGCAATTGTGCAAAGTAGTAGCATTGCTCCCACCTCAGGTCTAGTAGTTTCGAAGTCCACATTTTCGCCACATAACTAATTGGTTGTAAAACAATTTCTTTGAAGAGGTCATCCAAAAGGACATCATGAAATATGAAAAATAACCAAATACAAAGTGTTCTATTTCTAATACACTTAAAATGTCCATGTATACTAGAAATTGATAACTAATCAGCATGCAAAGAGTTGGTTTCTAACTTCAACAAGGGGGAAGTGAAACCAAACTGACTAGAATAAAATACATTAAAAAATCTGCCAAAGGCAGTGATTGATTAGTCAATGGAGATATGAAACCAACTGTCAACCATTTCTTTGCTCCTCTACAAAAAAAAAAAAAAATTGTTTTACTGCCAATTAGTTAGGCATGAAAATGCTTGGGGCAAAATGCTTGCAGCGAAACTAACCAGAACCCTCCCTTTTACAGAAGCCCATACTGAGCCCTTGAATCCCCCAAGATCACACAGTTAATGGCTAAATCTGAATTTAAATTCAGGTCTTCTGAACCTCCATCTCATATTCCACAATGCCTCTAAAAAGCTGGCATTGCTGCAGCCATTTTTAAACAGAGCCAGAGCAAGCAGTAGGCAGGAAAAACTGCCTACTGTCCACTATAAATTGTGCCAGACCCTTGGAATGGGCCAAACCACAACACTCCAAAAAGCCAAGAACGAGAAAATCCTGTTTGAAAAGACTTTTACTACTTTTATTTTGTGACCCATCCTTTTGTGACCCCTTCACCTGACCATTTTACCTTGTGACATCGTCACCATTACCTTATTTTCCATTCTTTTTCTCCCTATAAAAATCCCCCATCTTTGTCCCTTTGTTACAGGGCAGAGAGGGGAACCCCAAAACCCCCAAACCTGCCCGCCCTAAAGGCAAAACATCCGCCACATCAAGGCAAAACATATAAACCTTTAATACAATTAGTGTGCAATACAGAAAAGGGAAAGAATATAGTTTTCAAATCAAGCACCCAGAGTTACCCATGCTCTCGTGGGAGAAGTCCAGCCAAATAGAATTGGCCCAAATCAAGGCTCAAAAGCCTGCCACAAGGCTAAAGCACCTTCTGGCAGGGACCCATGGAAAAGGGTCAAAAACAGCCAGACAAGTCCCAGAGGAAAAGCGCAAACTCAAAATCAAGATTAAACACTAACATTGTTATCTTCCCCACGGGTCTCTCACCCACATCTGTTTCAAGCAGTCCAGGACCAAAAGGCAAGTACAACTTCTTCACATGTCTCTCTGCCCCATGTGCCTCCTCCTTGACTCCTTTTGCACTCCATCCTTCTTCCTTCCTTCCCCAGTCTCCTCTCTAGCTTCTTCTCCTTGCTCAGCTCCACCCTCCCTTGGGTGGGGCAGGCAAACTGTAACCTCCCCATTTCCTGGGGACCACCCTGAGACACCTTCTGGAGACATATTTTGTGCTTTGAACCCTGTGATCCCCAAATTGCAATTCTTTGAGCCCAAATAAAATCACTGCCATCTAAATGACTTCCTGCTTTTTTAGGTTGACATGCATGATGTCAGAAACAGGATCTGAAGCAATCTCACCTTTTCAACCAGAGTCCGCAGGAAACAGGTGAGGTACCCCACTAAGTGCCTATGGCTCCACCACTTCAAGGACAGATGTAGTCTCGCATGCATTCTCCTTCACCTTTAAGTCTTCTCAGGCCCAAATCTCCATTCACTGGGTTCAGGTCTGCCTTCCTTGGGGGTTGGGGGGCAGAAGCCCCAGGGGACAAGTTGTCTCAAGGCCAGTAAAATGCTGGCCAGAGTTCCTATATCAGGGATTGCTTGGTTGGTGAGTATTCAGGTGCTGCCTCAGTTGCTGCAACTGGGGCAGGAGTTCCTGAGTCAGGGGAGGTAGGTGTCTCATGACCGCTGGTGAGCACACATAACCGACTCCCAGTTGCTGGATTCCTGGCAGGAGTTCCTGCTGCAGCGGTTTTGTCCCTGCTCTATGACGCTCAGGGCCGGAACTCTTGGAGTTCCTGCTCAAGACTCTGAGGCATTCATCCCCCTGTTGTCATTCTCCTTTGAGCGCTGTTCTATCATGGGAACTTTTTGTCTAAGTCTTACTGAGAAGTCCTTCCCTCTGGGACTCTAGCTGGATTTATGGACAAAGATTATGGCCCTTACTAGTAAATTTTCATTTCATAGGGCCGATATCAACAAAGAAGGTTTAAAATTATAGCTGCCATTATGGGGCTCTTTTCATCACCCAAAACTTTTTCCTTCTTTGCATCCCAAACTTGAAAAAACAATGATTTAGATTTAGAAATAATTTATTTTATGAGACACTTTCTTTAATTGGTATTTAAAAGCATCCAAGAAATATCAGGATTCTAAAATTTTGTCCCCCCAGAATACTATTGCAAAAAAACAACTAAAAGACAATAACTATTACAATAAACAGCTAAAAGGCAATAAGAAATACCTGTGTGGGTCTCCCTGGTGGTACAAGTATTAAGATGCAACCTATGAAGCTATCCACAACCACTGCAGCACGAGTTCGATCCCAGACCAGGGAGCTACCCACATGGCGCAGCAGACTTCTGACTCGCTGACTACTCCCCTCAGCAGTGTATTTCAGTCCATCTGCCTGTTCTGTTCCCCACTCTGTCTCTGGTGAATCTTCTCAACTTCCCACCCCCACCCCCACCACCCCCCCACACACACACCTCTGGCCTGCACTCCAGCTCTTGTATGCATAAATAAATCTTAAAAAAAAAAAAATACCTGTGAGATCTCACCCCTTTCCTGTCCTCTTCCTTCTGCTCCACCACTCCCTGTCTTTTGTGCTGTTGTGTAAAGGAAAACCATAGAGATGGATCAGGTTTTCCTTTAGCTGCTCCTTGTGTCCTGAGAACTTGGCCTCCAAAATAAGATAGAGCGGGGCCTCCCTGGTGGCTCAAGGGGTTAATGCTATCTGCAGCCACTGCAGCAAGAGTTCAATCCCTGGCCAGGGAGCTACCCACATGCCGCAGCGGTCCTCTCCTGGCTCACCCACTGCTCCACTCAGCAGTGTATTTCTGTCAGTCTGCCTGTTCTGTTCCCCACTCTGTCTCTGGTGAATCCTCTCACCTCCATACCTCTGGCCTTATCCCAGTTCTTATATGCATAAAAATAAATAAATATTTAAAAAAAATAAGAAGATAGAGCAGAAATGTGGGTAAAATTTTGTCGCTTTAGGAACAATTTCACAATCTTTGTAGAGGGTGGGGGGAGGAAGAATGACTTTAACGGACTGAACCACTCCAATAAAATGCAAACTTCAGGCTTCCCTGGTGGCGCAGGGGTTAAAGTCTCAGTGCTATCAAGCTATTGCCAGCCACTGAGGCGTGAGTTCCATCCCAGACCAG
This sequence comes from Talpa europaea, assembly GCF_964194135.1. Lineage (NCBI taxonomy): Eukaryota > Metazoa > Chordata > Mammalia > Eulipotyphla > Talpidae > Talpa > Talpa europaea. The sequence goes on from NC_140076.1 coordinate 78,314,766, forward strand.
GGAGCTAACCCACATATGTCACGGCAGGGAGAGGGGCACCCCAGACCCTGCAAACCTGCCTGCTCTAAATAGGTTCTGCCATCTGCAGCATCAACACAAAACATGAGACTTTAATGAAAAGGAACTTTAATGCAATTAGGAAACAACACAGGAAAGGCAAAAAATAGTTTCTAAATCAAGCACCCAAAGTTACCCGTCCCCTCGTGGGTAAAAGTCCACCCAAACGGGATTGGCCCAGAACAAGGCCCGAAAGCCTGCCGCAAGTCTAAAGCACCTTTCCAGTGGGGACCCACAGAAAAGAGTCAGAAACAACCAGACAAGTTTGGGAGGAAAAGAGTAAAATCAAAACCAATGTAAAAGCTGCCACTGTCACCTCCCCACGGGTCTCTCACCCACATCTGTGTCACCCAGTCGACGACCAAAAGGCAAGCTCAGTTTCTTCACGTCACTCTGCTCCATGTGCCTCTTGCGGTCTCCTTCTGGCTCTCCATCCTACTTCCTTTGTCAGTCCCTTCTCCAGATTCTTTTCTTCTCTTTAGCTCCACCCTCCATTGGGTGGGGCAGGGAACCTGGAACTTCTTTTTTCCTGGGGACCACCCTGTTATAAATCTAGCCTTCCCATATTAAGAGCTAAGTTTGGCTCAGGACTACTTAAAATTGTAAATGCCTTAGAAATCTTTGTCACTTTGGTTAAATGGTTAATTATTTTCTCATAATGATCTGGAATCCTATTTAGTCAAGTGTTTTAAAACTTTTCATACTTATTTTTTTTTAAATATTTATTTATTTATTTATACAAGCACTGGGTACAGTCAGAAGTGCGGGAGGGTGAGAGAATTCACCAGAGCCAGAGCGGGGAGCAGAGCAGGCAGAAGGACTGAAGCACACTGCTGAGGGGAGCAGCGGGTGGCAGGAGAGGTCTGTGCGCCATGCGGGACCCTCCTCCGGTGGCCGGGGAGCAGCCGGGGATTGAACCGGCGCCGCAGAGGCTGAGGGCAGCCTTGCAACCCAGCGCTCAACCGCTGCGCCACCGGGGAGGCCTCATACTTCTTTAAAAAAAAAACTTTTGATACTTCTGATAAAGTTGCCAAAATCAAATTCCAAATGAAGTCATTTTTGATCAAGTTACTCTAATATTTTTATTTTCCAGAGAGCCCTTGGAGTAACATCTCATAAGATTTGTTCTGTTTTTATAAAAGAGGAAATTATAGGGCCTCCCCGGTGGCGCAGCGGTTGAGCGCTGGGTTGCGAAGCTGCCCGCGGCCTCTGCAGCGCCGGTTCGATCCCTGGCTGCTCCCCGGCCACGGGAGGAGGGTCCCACATGGCGCGCAGACCTCTCCTGCGGCCCGCTGCTCCCCTCAGCAGTGTACTTCGGTCCTTCTGCCTGCTCTGCTCCCCGCTCTGGCTCTGGTGAATTCTCTCACCCTCCCGCGCTTCTGACTGTACCCAGTGCATGTATAAACCAAACAAACAAATAATAAATAAATAAATAAATAAGACATGCCTCTAGAAAATTAAAAAAAAAAAAAAGAGGAAATTATAAACTCAAAGTTTATTTGGTTTGTTGAAGTGCATGGGAAATATTGCCAAATAAGATGTAATAGTAAACTCTTCTTTATATTTTTGTGAATATGTATATTACATTCCAAAACTATGTGAAATTCCTAAAAGTCTGATATATTCTTTTTTTTTTAATTTTATAGAGGCATGTTTATTTATATTTATTTATTTGTTTGTTTGTTTTGTCTATACATGCACTGGGCACAGTCAGAAGCACGGGAGGGCGAGAGAATTCACCAGAGCCAGAGCGGGGAGCAGAGCAGGCAGAAGGACCGAAGTACACTGCTGAGGGGAGCAGCGGGCCGCAGGAGAGGTCTGCGCGCCATGTGGGACCCTGCTCCGGTGGCTGGGGAGCAGCCGGGGATCAAACCGGCGCCGCAGAGGCCGCGGGCAGCTTCGCAACCCAGCGCTCAACCGCTGCGCCACTGGGGAGGCCCAAAGTCTGATATATTCTATATAATGTTGTTATTGTAATACTGGTTATGTTTTAAAATATTGCATTATATAAAATCAAGCAAATTTCCTTGTAAGAAATGTTCATCAGAACTCATCAATTAAAGATCTATAACTGAAAAGAAAAACTAAAAAGAAGACACAAGGTCAAGAACCTAACACACACAAGGAGGTAGGGATAGAAGGGATTAGCATAATCCATTAACCCAGTTATCAGAAACCAAGACCCTTAGGCATCAGTGCCCAGATCAGGACGTGCAACACCCAGAAACTATCAGACTGCTATAGGGAGTGTCAATGGCACAAACCATCCACCCACAAAGATAAGCCTCTCCCTGAAGATGATAAAACCAAACACAGCCCTCACAATGGGGCAGCACTCTGCCCACCTGTGACTATGCAAGTGCTTCCTTTCACCAACTCTCTCCCCCTGCAGGGCAGCAGCCTTCCTGCCTGCCCGCGAGCTGTACCATGTAGGGACTTCTCACTGACCTCCCTCAGCGGAGGCAGCTCTCCTCAAGGCCGCCCGCCTGCAACCATGCAGGCCTCTCTCAGCAAACCTGTCCCTTTCCCTAATAAACCTGCTCTTTAAATATAACTAACGTCTCTGCTTAAAGAGAAACCCACCTGGGAAACTCGCCGCGTGCCGCTGAAATGGGAGTTCTGGTGAAACCTTTCCCAGAGTGAACCCAAGGACCCTGGCACTCTACAAAACTACATCATAACCATTTAAAAGTCTTTTCTAATTTATAGAAGTTGCTGTTTACTTTTGCAAAAATGTTTCATCTTCAAAGAGATTCATGGGAGAGTTGCCAACAAGTGTTCTAGAATACAGGTTTTTGATAATTTTAGAATTATAGAACTGAACTGGGTAAGAATTTCCAGAGCTTGTTGCAGGGCAGCCCTGATATAAAACGGGTTGCCTGGCTGTGGGTCCTCACCTGCACGCTTAAAAGGGACTTATTAATACTCTACTGCAGGCACACACAAAAAGTTAATAAAAGGTTTATTCACAAGGGAAGGGGAAATGAGGAAATGTACAACTCAGGGAGAAAAGTGGGAGATAAAGTCTTAAATGTGTCCTACCTGTTCCGCCGACCTGGAACCCCAAATGGTACTCTGAGATCTGGCCGCGAACCACGAGTGGTGAAGCCAAGAGGTGAGCAAGCAAGAGAGCGACCCCAAGGCCCACGTGTCTGGTTTTTATACCAAACCTGGCTGCTTAACTCCACCCTCAGTTCCCAGCAATCTTCCCTTGGTGGTGATGGGATTTGTCTTTCCCAATGTCTTGATGGCTTTGGACTGGAGTGGGGGTGGAGTCCACAAAGCCTGTATGGAATTAGCTCAGGACATCTTTTTCCCCTAACAAGCTCATGGAATAATTGAGTAAATAGAGCAAACTTAATTACATGGAGTGAATGAACTGATAAAGGTCATAATTTTTATTTTATTTTTTAAGATTTCTTTTTATGTATTTATGCATGCAAGAACTGGAGTGTAGGCCAGAGGTGGGGGGAGGGTGGGAGGTAAAGGGGTATTTGTGAGGTGGAATGTCTGGGGAGCAGAACAGGCAGACTGACTGAAATATACTGCTGAGGGGAGCAGCAGGCCAGACAGGAGAGGTCTGCTGCACCATGTGGGTTAGCTCCCTGACTGCCACAGTGGCTCTGAGACATTACTCCCTGTGCCACCTAGAATTTTTATTTTAAACATTGTTGAAATTGAATTGTTTTCTTTCTTTGGGTTACAAATTACCTTCTAACTTTAATTCATGATTCTTAAAACATCAAGTATGCAAAAATGTAGCAAAAGGGAGAACACAATGATGTTAAATACAATTTTGAAGTAGAAAATGACCTTTGGAACTGACAAAGAACATTCTAATCTTTTTCAGGAAATTATTTCTGTATGTGTATATATAAGTGTATATACATAAATATGCTCTTCTAATGTACAAACATATGTGTGTTGCATACATTTTAAATATATTGACAAAATAAATCAAACTGGGATTTGGAAAAAATGAGATCTATTGACAAAAAATTAATCAAATTGAGATTTGGAAAAAATGAAGTTGGATTTTAAAAGATAAGCAAATATGGGTACATTTCATTCTGTACAAAGTGTTGATTTCAACAGATCCATTAAAACAGAGCGTATTTGAGAAAAATCATTGCAAAAGTAATAGTCATTCAATCCAAATTAACATTAGACACACAATTTACAGCATTTTATTATTTTGGTTTTTTAAAAAAGATTTATTTTTAAATCTGGGGTTCAGGCCAGATGTGTGTGAGGGGTGGGTGAGAGGTCTCACTAGATACAGTGGGAAACAGAATAGACAAATTTACTGAAATACACTGCTAGAAGAGCAGCAGGCGAGACAGGAGAGGTCTGTCATATGGGTAGCTCCCTGACCAGGGATCAAACACTGTGCTGAAGTGGCTGCCTCAGCCTCATAGTGCTGAGACTTAACTCTTTACACAAATCACCAGGGAGGCCCCTTTGTAAGCATTCTTACGGTCATGGCAACAAGGCTGTTTTTTCTATAAGGCAACTGTAATATTGGTTATATTACCAAGACTAAATTAGAATGTCATATCTGAGGCCCTCCCTGGTGGCAAAAGGGGTTAAGCACCGCACTATGAAGCAATCCACAGCCTCTGCAGTACGAGTTCAATCCCAGGCCAGCCAGGGAGCAACCCACAAGGCGCAGCAGACCTCTCCTGTCTCACCTGCTGCTCCCCTCAGCAGTGTCTTTCAGTCAGCCTGTTCTGTTCCCCACTCTGTCTCTGGTGAATCCTCTCACCCCACCCCCACATCTCTGGCCTGTGCCCCAGCTCTTGAATGCATAAATAAAAATGCTTTTAAAAAAATAGAATGTCGGGCCTCCCCGGTGGCGCAGTGGTTGAGCGCTGGGTTGTGAAGCTGCCCGCGGCCTCCGCGGCGCCGGTTCGATCCCTGGCTGCTCCCCGGCCACTGGAGGAGGGTCCCACATGGCGCGGAGACCTCTACTGCCACCCGCTGCTCCCCTCAGCAGTGTACTTCGGTCCTTCTGTCTGCTCTGCTCCCCACTCTAGCTCTGGTGAATTCTCTCACCCTCCCACGCTTCTGACTGTACCCAGTGCATGTATAAACAAAAAACAAACAAACAAATAAATAAATAAAGCATGCCTCTATAAAAAAATTAAAAAATAAATAAAAATAGAATGTCATATCTGAGAAGGGCACTTACCCAAACTATAGGTATTAAAGGTAAAAACTGATAAGTAGCGGAATAGGTTTGAAAAGAGCCTAGGGCCTCCCTGGTGGCACCAGGGGTTTAGACGCAACCTGTGAAGCTTTCTGCAACCACTGCAGCACAAGTTCCATCCCCCGGCTGGCCAGGGAGCAACCCACATGGTGCAGCAGACCTCTCCTGTCTCGCCCGCTGCTCCCCTCAGCAGTGTCTTTCAGTCAGTCTGCCTGTTCTGTTCCCCACTCTATCTCTGGAGAATCCTCTCACCAACCCCCCCCCCCCACACACACACACCTCTGGCCTGTACCCCAGCTCTTGTATGCATAAATAAATCTTTAAAAATAAATAAATAAATAAAAGAGCCTATAATGTTAATCACTATCCTTGCTGTACTTAATGCAAATAACAGGTCAAATTTATTGACACTAAACTTATTTTGCCAGGAAAAAAAAAAAAACTGTCTGCACCTTTTGTTGATATTAGATTGTAGTGTTGTTAATTGTATTATTTTCTATCTGTAAACTAAATTGGATATTAAATTTTTCTAGCTTTCTTAGTGCAATTGGATCATTGATTATACCTATTTTAATATATGATCTGAAATTCAGCATTGGGCTACATCGTTAAATCTACACCACAGAGGGCCTCCCCGGTGGCGCAGCGGTTGAGCGCTGGGCTGCGAAGCTGACTGCGGCCTCTGCGGCGCCAGTTCGATCCCCTGCTGCTCCCCGGCCACCGGAGCAGGGTCCCACATGGCACGCAGACCTCTCCTGCCGCCCGCTGCTCCCCTCAGCAGTGTACTTCGGTCCCTCTGCCTGCTCTTCTCCCCGCTCTGGCTCTTGTGAATTCTCTCACCCTCCCACGCTTCTGACTGTACCCAGTGCATGTATAAACAAAAACAAATAAACAAAACAAACAAATAAATAAATAAAAACATGCCGCTATAAAAAAAAAAAATCTACACCACAGAATAAAATGTAAAAGTGATTGCAAGCTTAGCAAAGGGTGTCCATTACTTGTGGGTGTCAATCCCAATGAAACTACAGTTTTGAAAGAATAATTTTTTCTTGAGTAGGCACTACATTAAATGAATACATGGATCAGAAAAATATCTAAATGCTTAGGAGATATTGCTATGTTGCTAAAGCAATAACCTCCCAAGAAAAATCTTTGGATTCCCTTGTATGAGTTGAACTAGATAATAGAATTGTGCTTGATTATATCCTATGTGGGTCTGCTACTCCTAGGCAGCCTATTTGGCCGCCATTTTGTCACCTAATCAAGGTCAAAATGGCCCAGCCAGTTGGGGGGGGTGGCCAGAGGACCAATGCATAACATGTGCATCAGGAGGTATGTCCAGACCACCCAGGGGGCTGAGGAACGATGCATAACACATAATCCCAATTTATACATCACAAGGTATGACCGGGAATGCCCGGGGGGCGAGGACCAATTTCTGACAAGGGACTCCAGAAGCTAATCAGTGGAGCGCCTTGTTGATAAGATTAGAACCATGGCTGGGGATTAGGGTGTATCATCAAGTAGATTAGAAGTGCCTGGAGGGCAGACTCACAATCCCTAATCTTCTACACCCTTCTCCTTTCTTTAATCTCCTTACAACCAATTAAGTGTGTGAATAAAAGGGCCAGGATCTTGCTCTTCAGCAGCATCCTGCATTGTGCAGCCTACTCCATGACTCCCATGTCAGTGTGGTGTTGTCCAACGCAAAAATCCTAGCTGAACAAGGTGGGATAAATAGCTGTTATAAATAGCTCTATACTTGGGTAGATACCACTGGAGAATTAGAGAAAGAATCAGACAAAATCCAGGCACAGACCAAATGATTACCTGCAATGCCCACTGATAGACCATGATTATCTTTTTAGCTGGATGCCCTTGGGTTTTGCCTCCTAATTCAGGTCTATCCTCTAATTTGGATTTCACATTTAAATATTACAAGAATTTTTGTTATGGGTCTCCCTGGTGGCGCAGCAGGTTGAGCGCAGTGCTGTGAAGCTGTCCACAGCCTCTGCAGAGCTGGTTTGATTCCCAGCCAGCCAGGGAGATGCCCACATGGTGGGGCAGACCTCTCCTGTCTCACCCGCTGCTCCCCTCAGCAGTGTGTTTTGGTCTGCCTGCCTGTTCTGTTCCCTGTTCTGTCTCTGGGGAATCCTCTCACCCTCCCGCACATCTGGCCTGTACCCCAGTTCTTGTATAAATAAATAAATCTTTTTTTTAAAAAAAAAAGAATTTTTGTTATTGTAAAACCTTGTCAACTTTCATTGGTGAATGTTATAAGAGCACTACTTGGGTGGCGCAGGGATTAAAGTCTCAGACTATCAGGCTATGGCCACCCACTGCAGCACGAGTTCGATCCCCAGCCAGGGAGCTAACCCACATGTCACAGCAGACCTCTCCTGTTTCGCCCACTGCTCCCCTCAGCAGTGTATTTCAGTAGATCCACCTGTTCTGCTCCCCACTCTGTCTCTGGTGAATCCTCTCACCACCGCAGCCCCTGCACCTCTGGTCTACACCCCAGTTCTTGTATGCATAAAGACTTCCAAATAAGTTGTTTCCCCTTCTACTTAGCACATTGCTTTCCAGGAATAAGCCTTCCTGAAAATGAAGGAACAAAAATTGAACATGTGAAGAAACAATCCAAAGACTGATCTGTTGTAATTTTTAATGGTTGATCAACAAAGATTTCCAATAAATACTCTGATCAAAAGGGGTAAATGTGAAAGGCAGGGAGGGTAAAGATGAGCTGTTATTACTGGAGTCATTTTAAAATAAGGCCAGAAAAACCACTTAATGTCATCTTTAAGCTGTGCCAGATCCTTGGAACAGACCAAAGTGCCAACATTCCAAAAAGTTAGCAAGAACAAGAAAATGCTGTTTGAAAGGACTTTTCCCTGCTTTTACTTTGTGACCGCCTCCACCTGAACATTTTACTTTGTGATTCCTTCACCTGAGCATTACCTCATCATCCATTTTCTCATCCTTCCTTACCTTGTAAAGAATCCCTCAACCTCTGTCATTCCTTGGAACTTATTTTGGATTTCTTTTTTTTTTTTTAAGGTTTATTTATTTATGCATACAAGAACTGGGCTACAGGCCAGAGGAGTGGGATGTTAGAGGATTCACCAGAGACAGAATGGGGAACAGAACAGACTGATTGACTGAAATACACTGCTGAGGGGAGCAGCGGGTGAGACAAGAGAGGTCTGCTGCGCCATGTGGGTTAGCTCCCTGGCTGGGGATCGAACTCTTGCTGCTGCAGTGGCTGCAGATAGCTTCATAGTGCTATGCTTAACCCCTTGCGCCACCTGGGAGGACCGTTATTTTGGATTTCTAACACAAACCTGTGCTCCCTGAATTGCCATCTTTGATCCTAAATAAACAAAATTTGCCTTTTAATGACCTCTGAATTTTTATTTTATTTTTTAAAGATTTATTTATTTATGCATACAAGAGCTGGGGTACAGGCCAGAGATGTGGGGGAGTGAGAGGATTCACCAGAGACAGAGTGGGGAACAGAACAGGCAGGCTGACTGAAATACACTGTTGAGGGAAGCAGCGGGCGAGACAGGAGAGGTCTGCTGCGCCATGTGGGTTTCTCCCCGGCCGGGATTGAACTCATGCTGCAGAGGCTGTGGATTGCTTCATATTGCAGTGCTTAACCCCTTGCGCCACCAGGGAGGCCCCCTCCTGAATTTTTAAATTATTTTAATAAATATGGAAGGTGAAGTCTATCCCCAAACTGTTTGAATCCTTGGAAAACTCAATGGGTACCCAGAGACACTGGAGTGAAGGCCAGCAACTGTGGGAATAAACCCCACATACTGAATCTTTGTACTTCACTGGGTCTCACACTGACTAGAGAATGTTCTATCTTTGCGTCTGCTGACATGGCTCCAGATGAGGACTTCAAATTCTTTCTAAGCCCCAACCCTCCATTCTGGGTGGTTGTCATTCCTATTCTGCATAACAGGTAGTCACATCTTTCTTCTTCATATCTCAACCTCCAAATAGATTCATTCAACTATAAATATAGTTCTAAACACTAGAAAAACAGCTTTAGTGGGCCTCCCCGGTGGCGTAGCGGTTGAGCGCTGGGTTGCGAAGCTGCCCGCGGCCTCGGCGGCGCCGGCCTCGGCTTCGATCCCCGGCTGCTCCCCGGCCACCGGAGGAGGGTCCCACATGGTGCGCAGACCTCTCCTACCGCCCGCTGCTCCCCTCAGCAGTGTACTTCGGTCCTTCTGCCTGTTCTGCTCCCCGCTCTGGCTCTGGTGAATTCTCTCACCCTCCCGCGCTTCTGACTGTACCCAGTGCATGTATAAACAAAACAAGCAAGCAAATAAATAAATAAATAAATAAATAAAAACATGCCTCTATAAAAAAAAAAAAAAAAACGATTAAAAAAAAAAAAAAAAGAAAAACAGCTTTAGGCAAAGTATAGTCCCAGGCTTCCTAGAGCTTATGTTCTAATAGGTGAAAAAAGATTTTACAAATATTTAAATACTGTTCTTAGCGTGAGACAGAAAAGGGGAAATGATCCCTTCCTCCTATTTTGTTTTTTTTTTTTAAGCTGGCAAGTAACCAAATTAACAACAGACAGATTGACAAGAGAAATATATTTTAAAGTTTAATGGTAATAATAATAGAATAGCAATAACTATAATAATATAAACTTCCTGTACCCATGAGAACCAGTAAAAGACTAACTCACCAAAATGACTGCCACCTCCTTAAATAATGTCTGCTGTTAAAAAACAAAATTCACAAATTTAGAGATCTAATTGACTATTAAAAATGCTTGAACCGGGCCTCCCCGGTGGCGCAGCGGTTGAGCGCTGGGTTGCGAAGCTGCCCGCGGCTTCTGCAGCGCCGGTTCCATCCACGGCTGCTCCCTGGCCACCAGAGGAGGGTCCCACATGGCGTGCAGACCTCTCCTGCCGCCCGCTGCTCCCCTCAGCAGTGTACTTCGGTCCTTCTGCCTGCTCTGCTTCCCGCTCTGACTCTGGTGAATTCTCTCACCCTCCCAAGCTTCTGACTGTACCCAGTGCTTGTATAAACAAAACAAACAAACAAAACAAACAAATAAATAAATAAAACATGCCTCTATAAAAAAAAAAAAAATGCATGAACCTGGCAGCATCTCAGCTAGATACTGTAAGGGTTACACAAAATGCAGGGTATAGGGCCTCCCTGGTGGCACAAGGGGTTAGGGCGCAACCTATGAAGCTGTCCACAGCCTCTGCAGCACAAGTTTGATCCCTGGCCGGCCAGGGAGCAACCCACATGGTGCAGCAGACCTCTCCTGTCTCGCCCGCTGCTCCCCTCAGCAGTGTACTTCAGTCAGTCTGCCTGTTCTGCTCCCCACTCTGGCTCTGGTGAATCCTCTCACCACCCCCCCAGCTCTGGCCTGTACCCCAGCTCTTGTATGCATAAAATAAATAAATCTTGCATGCATAAAATAAACCTTTTTTAAAAATGCAGAAAGAGAATGGCACAAGGTTAGTAGCAAAGGAAAATTATTTTGGTAAAACTATTTTCCCTCAGATGGAGCTGGAGGGGGGGTGTCTTATCATGCAGATGACCTCTCCAGTGCTGATTAGGAAGATCCTGATTGGTATAGAATCACACTTATGGGAGAGATTGAAACTGCAATGAGTTTGCAGTTAAACAGGATGGGGGTCAGCATGAAGGTTTCCATTTTAGACCTATTCTTTCAATTTGTTAACAAGCTAAAGCCAAAGGATATTGGGGGTGGGAGAGAGATCATCTATGGGAGCTTACCAGGAGAGGCACAGTAAACAAGGGTATAACTTTTTTTTTTAAAGATTTTATTTTATTTATTTATTTATACAAGCACTGGGTACAGTCAGAAGCGCAGGAAGGTGAGAGAATTCACCAGAGCCAGAGCGGGGAGCAGAACAGGCAGACTGACAAAGTACACTGCTGAGGGGAGCAGCGGCAGCAGCAGGAGAGGTCTGCGCACCATGTGGGACCCTCCCCGGCGGCGGCCGGGGATCGAACCGGCGCTGAGGAGGCTGTGGGCAGCTTCACAGCCCAGCGCTCAACCGCTGCACCACTGGGGAGGCCCACAAAGGTGTAACTGTTATGCAGAATAAGTTGTTATATTTATACCATCTATACGAGTTAAACTGGTTTCAGAGAAACAGCCTTACAAATAGCTATTTTCCTTTACACTATGTCTCTTATAAAAGGGCAACCTCCCCTCAGTTTTCAAAGTTTTTCCTATCTCTGCTTATTGTAAAAATAACCAGTTCAAAAGAATCGTTATATTTTGGGGTGGTAAATTTTGTCCTCCTATAATAGTTTATGAGAATCTTGAGAGTTGGGCCAAGTCATCTCATGGACCCTAGCAAAGTCTTAGGCATATCTGTGAGCATTAATACTTCTTTACTGTTTTTATTATTTTTATTTATTTTTTAAAGATTTATTTATTTATGCATACAAGAACTGGGGTACAGGCCAGAGGTGTGGGGGTAAGAGGGTTCATCAGAGACAGAGTGGGGAGCAGAACGGGCAGATCCACTGAAATACACTGCTGAGGGGAGCAGCGGGCAAGACAGGAGAGGTATGTTGGGCCATGTGGATTAGCTCCCTGGCTGGGGATCAAACTCATGCCACAGTGGCTGGCCATAGCTTGATAGCGCTGAGATTTTGACACCTGCACCCACCAGAGAGGCCTTACTGGGTTTTTTTTAGTGGATACTACTGGTGATTCACCCAGATCCCCTCCTCTGGGCCACTGCACTCAGTTCCAAGCTACTGGGAATATCAGCTGCTGATAGTACATGTCTGCCTTTGCCATAGCAATGCCATTGGAGCAGACACTCCCTCACACCAGGTAATGTGCCCTTCTATGGAGCCTCATGTCAATGATTGGTTGATGTGGGATACAAAGACCTGGCATCTTTGCCTAAATTTGGACCCCCTGCAATTCCAGCTACTGAGGTCCCCCATAAGATCAGGTGAAGCCTTTATTTGATGTCAGTTTCTCCCTCTGTCTAATCTTGTTTTTCTCACTTCCTCATGATGGAAGCTTAGAGTAGAAAAATTCAAATGGCAGGTCTCACAAGGGCAAAACCAGAGGTGGAGGTAGGGATGAGTAACCAGTTGTGAAACTGGGTATGGATGTTTCCAAGAATCTGAGGTAGGGGCAGAAAGGATTATAGAAAAGCAACCCAACCAGACCCCAAAGCAATGAAATTCCACAGGGTAATAAATCCCCCCCTCAAAAAACAATATGTTAGGGGGAAAGGATGTCCTGAGCAAACTCCATGCAGGCTTTGTGGACTCCACCCCTCAGGTCCTCCATCAAGACACTGGGAACTACAAATCCCATGATCACCAAAAGGAAGGTTGTGAGGACCTGAGGGTGAAGTTAAGCAACTAGGCTCTCGGTTTGGGTATTTAACTGGCCATGTGGCGGTGGCGGCGGATTCCAGGTCAGCGAAACAGGTAGGATGCATTTACGAACTTACCTCCCTCTTTTTCTCCCTGAGTTATTCACTTCCCCTTCCCTTGTAAATAAACCTTTTGTGTGTGTCTGCAGTTTAGCATTAATAAATCCCTTTAAGTGCAGGTGAGGACCCACAGTCAGGCAACCCCATTTTATATCGGGGTTTGCCCTGTAACACCTACAGCCCCTTTCCTATGGTTCCCTGCCAGAAGGTGTTTTAGTCTTGTGGCAAGCTTTCAGTCTTCAGCAACACCATTTTGGGCCAACCCTGTTTGGCTGGGCACTTACCCATGAAGGGATGGGTAACTTTAAGTGTTTTATTAAGAGACTAATTCTTTCTTCTCTCTTTGTGCACACTCTTCTATTTAAAGTTCTTTCACACTAAGAGTATGCTTTGTCTTTATGTGGTGGGTGGCAGGAACCATTTAGAGTGAGCCAAGTTTGAGAGTATGGGCATGCCCCTGGGTCTGCACACAGGCAAAAAAAAAAACAAAAAACAAAAATCAATATGCACTAGTGCAATATCTCTGGCATTTGAGAAGTGTGAGGGAAATGGAAACTACAAGTTCTGCAGGATTGATCACCAAACCAAGACACACTGTGAAGCAATCAGGCCTCCTCAACATTTGAGGAAACCCTCATCTCTTGCACCAAGCAGATGTCAAAGTGGAAGTATAGTTCAGCTCTTAATTGTATGAGTGTGGAGGCAGGATGGCCACAGAGCAGGTTTTCTATGATCTGGCAGATTTGGAGCCCTCAGTGGGTTTCTCAGGCTTTTATTGAGCTTTACTTGTATTAGGGCAACCAGGTACATGGCAGGCAGGGGTGCCTGGGGGCCAGGAGGCCAGCAGGTCCCCAGGTCCCAGGCAAGTCTTCAGCTGGGCTTCTCTCACTTGTGGGTTTCTTTCTCCCCTTCTCTCTCCTGCCTCTTCTGCTTCTCTTGGTGACTACCTCAATACTCCTCCCATGACCCCCAGAGGTAAACAAGATAGTTTGCAACAATGTAACAACTATAGGTATCCCATCAGGCAGGCCCATCCTAATGAAGGGAGGCAGAAAAGCCTGAAAACCATTTACCCTACAGTGAGTAACAGAGCTTTAGAGAAGCCTGAGTTCTCAGTCCCAGTAGGTCTCCTATACAAAGGTGAAAGTTCAAAGGGAAAATAGGGTGGGATCCTCACATTTGGGATAGGGGTATCTGGATAGATCCCACTGAGAATCTTGAAACCCCAGATTTCTCTAGACCCTCTCAGCCTGCAGAATTGGCCCAGGCCTGGCTTGCATAAAGACTCTGCAAAGATTTCAAAGGAGGCAGGTACCTTACAAGACTGAACTTACCCCTGTAAGGTAAATGGTGTTCAAGCTTTTCTGCCCTCCCACCAATAGGATGGCCCTGCCTGATGGGGCACCTGTAGTTGTTACATTGTTGCAAGCTGACTTGTTTACTTCTGTGGGCCATGGAAGGAGTATTGAGATAGTCACCAAGAGAAGCAGTGGCAGGAGAGAGAAGGGAAGAGAAATCCCCAGAGAAGCCAGAAGTGAAGACCTGCAGGGGGCCTGGATGGCCTCCTGGTGCCCCCCCCCCCCTCCAACCTGCCTGCCATGTACCTGGTTGCTGCACTACATGTAAAGCTCAATAAAAGCCTGAGAAAGCCACCAAGGGCTCCAGGACTCCTCCTTTACCCAGGTCCCAGATCGGCTAGAATCATAGAAACCTGCTCTGTGACCATCCTACTACTAAACCCCTAAAGGATCTATTCTCTTATTACTTTCCTGGAAATAGGACTGATAACAAGAAACAAATTCTAGCAGTCCCAAAGAGAATATCTGGCCTGCTAAGAAAAGACAGAGATACACACTGAAGGAGCTCTGGGCTCTGGCTAATGCACATGCAGAATGTGGTGGCATTATACATGGAACTAGATTCTGAGAGTGCCAGATAAAGGGAAATGGAACATGAAGTTAGATATGGATGCATTTATTGATATAGGAGCACTCTCCTGTGATACAAGATTTAACATTCGGGCAAGCTTCCTGGGATATGGGTTGCATACACTTCTAGACTGGCTCTAGGTCATTTGGAGTGAATGATGGCCTATGCTAAGAAAACTGAAATTGTCAAAAGTGGTCATTCACATTATGACTGTTAATGAAAAACATCTTTTGAGGGCTTTTTGGACAAAGAATCTGAATTAACATTGATAGCTGACAAACCAATGGCTTCTGCTTAGAGTAGGAAGAGATGAGATCAAGTTAATAATTGGAATACTGGCCTAGGTCTGGTTCATAATGTATTCACTGAGACTGGATTCTCCCATTGGTGACTACAGCAATACCCCAACATATAATTTATTCATCTTTTTTTAAACATTTATTTATTTATACAAGCACTGGGCACAGTCAGAATCGCGGGAGGGTGAGAGAATTCACCAGAGTCAGAGCAGAGAGCAGAGCAGGCAGAAGAACCAAAGTACACTGCTGAGGGGAGTAGCGGGGGGCAGGAGAGGTCTGCACACCATGTGGGACCCTCCTCCTATGGCCAAGGAGCTGCTGGGGATCAAACTGGTGCTGCAGAGGCTGCGGGCAGCTTCGCAACCCAGTGCTCAACTGCTGCGCCACTGGGGAGGCCCCCCAACATATAATTTAAATGGGCATCTTTGAAGTTGTAGAATATTCACATTGGTGTCGTGATCCATGGAGTAAGTCATGAAAGCCAACCAGAAGCCTGAAACTGGCCCACACCAATACAGTAAATAAAAAACAGTACCATATCCGGGCCTCCCCGGTGGCACAGCGGTTGAGCGCTGCCTTGCAAAGCTGCCCACAGCCTCCACAGCGCCGGTTCGATCCCCGGCTGCCGAGCGAGGGTCCCACATGGTGCGCAGACCTCTCCTGCCACCCACTGCTCCCCTCAGCAGTGTACTTTGGTCCTTCTGCCCGTTCTGCTCCCTGATCTGGCTCTGGTGAATTCTCTCATCCTCCCGTGCTTCTGACTGTACCCAGTGCTTGTATAAATAAATAAATAAATAAATGTTTAAAACGAAAAACAAAAAAACAGTACCATATCCAAGGGAAAATGGAAGCAGTTAGCACCATCCTCAAAGATTTAAAGAAAAACTGGAGAGGTGACCCCTGCCATACCACCAGTTTGGCTCCTACAAAAACTAGAGACATTATGGCAACTGACAGTTGTCTATCATGCTCTTAACCAAATAATAATCCCAATTGCAGTTTCTGTGTTTTCTATGATAAATTTGTAGAGCAATTTAATATAACCTCTGGATGGAGGTATGTAACCACTCATTTGGTAATTATGTTATTTTCCATCCCAGTCAGACCAGAAAGGAGGATCAGAAGCAGTAAGCATCCACCTGGGAAGAATAACAATATAGGGGCCTCCCTGGTGGTGCAATGGGTTGAGTCTAGCACTGTGAAGCTGTCCACAGCCTCTGCAGCGCAGGGTCGATTCCTAGCAGGCCAGGGAGACACCCACATGATGCAGCAGACCTCTCCTGCCTTGCCTGTATTATTTTCAGTCTATCTGACTGTTCTGGTCCCCACTGTGTCTCTGGTGAACCTTCTCATTCTCCCACGCCTCTGGCCTGTACCCCAGTTCTTGTATAAATTAAAAATAAATAAACAAATAAAAAGAATAACAATAAACTCTGGTGGCCTTGCTCCAGGACTGTGTTACCTTTCTGGCCCTATTTCATAATATAATCTGAAGGGACCTTGATTATCTGGACATTCTGAAGAACACTATATTGGTCACATCATGATCAGAGAAGCAAGAAGAGGCAAGTGGCCCTGGAAAGCTGCAAGTGGCCCCTGGAAAGCTACAAGCTTTCAGAGCAGAGAAAAAGTGCTTCAGAGAGTTAAGAAACTGCCACATTGGTGAAGCTTTTAGCAATCAAGTGGCCTGGGACACATCTGGGACACGCTAGGAAAACTTCTCTAAGTAAAGGATCAATTATCAATTGCATCTTACTTCTTCCACTACTAACAAAGGAGTGTAATACCACTCTTCTTAGATTTCACACTTCAGACTACAACTCTGATCAGCTGACATAAACGCTGTCAACTCTGAGTGAGACCAAAAGCAAAAAAAGCCTTTGCAGCCATATAACCTAGCAGACTCTATGAGCCTAGAGTATCACTGATAGGAAAAGATGCTGATCTGGCAAATTCTAATAGGAGGATAATAAGGTAGACTCCTAGGGCTCTGGAGTAAAGCCATGCCATCTGTAGTAGAGGAATACATACCATTTGAAAAGCACCTTTTGGGTTCTTATGGGCTCCATAGAGACCATGCATCTGACTATAGGACATCAAGTGACCAAGTGCCCAGAACTGCCATTAGGAAGGGTGTGTCCAAGAACAGGGAGCTGCATTGTAAAATGGAAGTGGCATCTTTAGGATCAGGTAAGAGAAGGGTCAGAGTTATAAGTAAGCTGAAAGCAAATGACCCAGACTTCTGTAATATTTAGCATGCACTGGCATCTCTCCTTCAGTTGACATCTATGACCCTCATGGGGATTCTCTTAGTCCATTCAAGCTGCTATGACAAAATACCATAGACTGGGTGGTTTATAAACAACTAGAATTTGGTTCTCACAGCTTTGTAAGCTGGGAAGTCCAAGTTCAAGGTGCTGGCAGATTCAGTGTCTAGTAAGGGCCTACTTCATGGTTCAAAGACAGTTGCCTCACTGTGTCTTCATATGACAGAAGAGGCAAGGGAGCTTTCTGGGACCACTTTTATAAGGGAATTCATCTGAATGGGACTCAAAAGTCCCACTCCAAATACCATGATACTGGGGACTAGGTTTCAATTTATGAATTTTGAGGGGCACACAAACATTCATTCTATGGCAGAGAATACTTTGGTGGTGAATCAGCGATGGAAAAAGCCTAAACTTTGTTCATAGATTAATTGGAATGGTGTATAGCTGAAAGCCAAAAATTGCTATTGCAGCAAAGTGAAGGGAAGTCTTCTCAGTGGACAGAGATTTGGACAGTAAATTTGGTCATATACTTTGTGTGGAGAGAAGGTGTGTCAGGGGTGGCTTGGTTGATTAGTCAGAGATTTGAAAGTAGGAGTGGAAAAAGATAGGATCAAGAAGGTCTGAGGATGTGATGTGGATGGACCTATGGGTGTAATCTCCCAATAGTAGTAGTTAGTATAAATATGATGCTAAAACCCACCACAAAGCATCCATCACAGAGGAGGCAGTGACCAACCAAGTAGACAGAATGATTCAGCCAGTCTGTCATCAGCCAACCTTGTTCTGAACAATGGATACGCTGAATGGAGTAAATGACAATAGTGATAGAGGCTATGCATGGGTCAACAGCATGTGCTTCTCCACACCACAGCTGAACAATCTTCTGCTGCTGCTAATGCCCAACAAACACTAAGCCCCTGCTATGATGCTATCACTTGAGGAGAATGAGCACCATTTAGGTGTGATTGGGGACACTAGATTTTATCACCTTTGACTGAGATTGACACCTATCCTGAGTATAGGATTGCCTTTCCTGCCCTTAGGGTCTCAGCTAGTCTTACTCTCCAGTGATTTATAGAGTACTAGATCCATGGAGATGGAATCTATATTACATTACTCTAGACTAAGAAGACTACATTACAGTAAAGGGGGTGTGGCAATGGGCACATGACCAAGGGATCAGCTGGTCTTATCTGCCCCACTCAGAGGCAACAAGTGTGAAACACCAGTTCAATGGCCTCTTTAAGGACATAAATGAAGTGCTGGCTTCAAGTTGAAACTCTGGAAGACTAATGCATCGTCCTCCAGAACATGATGTATGTATTCTAAATCAATGGCCACTGCAATGTTGTTGTGTCTCCAACAGGCAGATTACATGGATTTGGGAATTAATTACATGAATCAATTTTTCGGATTGCTTCACAGTGCAGTGCTTAACCCTTTGCGTCACCAGGGAGGCCCCCCCAAAATAAATAAATCTTTAAAAAAAAAAATTAAAGTTACCTGTTCTGAATTTCATATCAAAAAAAAAAAAATGGGCCTCCCCGGTGGCGCAGCGGTTGAGTGCTGGGTTGCGAAGCTGCGCGCGGCCTCTGCGGCGCCGGTTCGATCCCCGGCTGCTCCCCGGCCACCAGAGGAGGGTCCCACATGGCGCGCAGACCTCTCCTGCCGCCCGCTGCTCCCCTCAGCGGTGTACTTCGGTCCTTCTGCCTGCTCTGCTCCCCGCTCTGGCTCTGGTGAATTCTCTCACCCTCCCTTCCGCACTTCTGACTGTACCCAGTGCATGTATAAACAAAAAAAACAAACAAACAAACCAGCAAACAAATAAAATAAAGCATGCCTCTATAAAAAAAAAAAAAAAATAAATAAAAAAAAAATAAAAAAAAAAAATAAAAAAATGATAGATCTAGTAATGTTTGTGTTAGTTAGGGCTCCATGGTGGCACAAGGGTTAAGATGCAACCTGTGAAGCAATCCACAGCCATTGCAGCATGAGTTCGATCCCCACCCAGGGAGCTACCTACATGGCGCAGCAGACCTCTCCTGACTCGCCCACTGCTCCCCTCAGCAGTGTACTTCGGTCAATCTGCCTGTTCTGTTACCCACTCGGTCTCTGGTGAATCCTCTCACCGCCCCCTCACCTCTGGCCTGTATCCCAGTTCTTGTATGCATAAATAAATAAATCTTTAAAAAAAAGTTTGTGTTATATTTTCTCTACCATATACAAAAACATAGTAAAGGAAAAAATATTTGCTCATGTATTTCAAATTATTTCATGAACTATCCAACACCGTGCTTCTACTCCTAGAGAAGCAGCAATCCTCTACACTTACATTTATACTTTTCTTGGGGGGCAAGGGGGAAGAATCTGATGCATCCTCTTCTAAAGTTTTCCCTGGAATTATCTCTAGTTATTGCCAATAGAAAATCATTTTCTACTAGCACATGACGCCTACTTATCAAATCAGGCTTTCAAAGTGGAGCATAAACTAAGAAATGAGAAGACTGTGAGCACAGACTAGGAAGTCCTGGATGGTTTCAGAAAATAGGACAGTCTTGATAAAACCAAGACCGAGGAACTATCATAAATAGAGGTTTTATTGGTCAGTTCAGGCGAGTGACATACTGACATACTCCCCCATTCGCTCTTCCACACACCCAAGGTCTTGAGGTGGTAGGAGAGGGTAAGATTACTGATAGAGAGCAAAGGATGGGGGTGGAAAAAACCTGAAGGCCTCTGAGGGTTAACAAGGCTACCGGGACCGGAACCAACGCCCTAGGAATAAGTCCAGGATGGAAAAGGCATCGTCCATGGTTGGAGGTGTTGGTAATTCTGGATCTAAGAAAAATGATATACATAGTCAAGTTAAATAAAAATGACTGGGCAAAGAGAAAAAAGAGGTATTATATTAAAGGCTAAAAAGTAAGGGTTTCTCTTCCCCAAAGAGTTAAGAGATGGACCCCTTTGATTTATACTCTTTACTTACCATTTCTAGGATTGCCATCCGCATCTTGACGGGTCACTGTGGTCTGTGTCCTGCCTGCACTGTCCACTACAGTCCGGCGCTCCTCCACTGTCTACAAAGACAGTGGACACCATTATATGCCTAGCATCACTAAAGGCAAATTCACTGGTTTCTTTCCTAGATCCCTTTTTCCAGAGCATCCTCTGGCCACAGTTCCCTTTACCCCTTTCTCCCAACTCACCCCATCTGGCTTAGTGATCTTGGTCACAGAGACACTCTTGAAATACGATTTGGGTTGGGGCTGCAGAACTGGGCCAAGGCCCTCCTGGGAAACCTGGGTATCAAGATCTGGAAAGGCAGAGAGAGGAAAAAAGAAAAGGGACAAGGTGCGACAAGAAGAAACTCCACCAGGGAGGGAAGAACAGAGGGAACTTGAGGAAAACAGCTGTTAAATGTTCTCTCCCTTCAGACTCACCATTGTCCTCTCTGGGTCTAGAATGGGGGTTCATGGGCCATATATCATCCAACTGCAGAAGAAGCCACAGTAGGTGAAGTGATACCTTTCAATCTGAAACTTAAGGGGTCACAGAACCCAAACTATTGCTACATTCTATAACTTCCTTTTCCCAAGAGAGAAATCCCATTCAAAATAGCGTCCTCCCCCTCCTTCCTGGTTTCTACCAAAAGCCTTCCTGAACTGGTAATTTTTTATTGTCCCAAATAATTCCTCTTTATCTAAGAAGCATATCGATCAATCAATCAATGATCTTTTTCCTTTTTTTAAATAACAGAACTTCCGTTTCACCCTACAGAACATACAAGTTAATACAGAAAACATAAACAAATGGAGATCCTAGGCTTCTAACACAAGTCTGTTCCAGTCTAACAAGGATTCCAGTCAGTGCACTGTATAGTTGCCTCCCACAGGCTCACACTTTGGGCCCAAATGAGGCAAGCACTCACCCTTTGAAAAGGTCTCTGGGAGCCCCAGTTTGGTGCTGGTTTTGGGGATTCAGTTCTTGAATCACTCTCCAAGACCCCCCTAAAGATCCTGGGCTGGTGACTATCTGGATATTTAAGCATTGAGTCGCGAAGTGTCTGTCCCTCCTGCTGTCTCTCATAAGCTGTCTCTGTTTCAGAATCTGGAAGTTGTGCAGAAAAGTGGCAAGTGAATTCTGCAGGCGGATCAATTTCTCACATTCCCCACTTCCCCAACAACTCTCTGCAGGTTCCTTATTTCATCCACCAACCCACTAGAAATTATAAATTCTCTGTCAAGGGTAGTCACACACCAGAAGGGCGGGAAGGCAAAGTCCAGGCCCCCATCTCGCTGAAGATGTTACTGAAATCCCGGACTAGGTCATCAAAGCCGAAGTTATCATGGAAACGCATCCCTCCTCCTGGGCCGAAGCTGAAGCTGAAGTCAAATTCCTCGGGGGGCTGAGAACCCTCAAACCTTGGGCTTCCAGGGCCCCAGGTAGCTCCTTCTTCCTCTTCCTCATCATCCTCATCTTCATCCCGAGTCATCCCTCCAAAAAAGGGATCTCTGTGTCTAGAGGTGGAGGCAGATTGGCCACCAAAATTTCAGCACATTTAAACCATAAAATCAACTCAGGGAGACTAAAATGAGACAAGAGTAGGGGGTCTGGGAAGCTGACGTGAGGATTACGAGACTGGTCATCAAATCAAAACAACTCACAGTTCTTTGGGGGTTTTCGCTGTTTTCAGACTTTATCAGTCTCACCTCAAGGCTCCCCTCAACCCGACCACCACCCGCGGCTTTTCTTGTGCCTCTGGGTCCCTCCCCTCTCTCCCAAGATCTTGCTAGCTCGCACATTGTCCTCTTCTCCCGAGCCCCATTGTCTTCCCCACCCAGGCCCCTGTTGCATCACCCAAGATTGGAGAAAGGCTTAAGCTGCTGTTTCTCCTCTTAACGACCACCCTGGTTACTGTGGCGGGGTGAATGTTCAATATAGTGACTTCTGTCCTCTCCACGGGAGTTGGAGCGGGGAATAGGGTGTTTTTCCAGAATATATAGGATGTTAGGGGTTAAGGTCTCCTCAGAAGATCCCACGCTGGCCCAACCCGGACCCATTCTCACCTCCGAGGTCCAGAAAAGCCGAAAAAGCCCCGGAAAAGGTCAAAGAGGCTCATACCCGTATGGGACTGGAACCTCTGACCCCCAACCGAGGCTCATTCACAGCTGGGGGCAGCCTGCGCTACGCTGTCGGGCTGAGCCTGCGTCAGACCTCGCTGCCGGAAAGCAAGCCTGCGGTCTCGACACTGTCGCAAAACGGCCGTAAACAGGACGTCGAGGGGGCGGGCCAGACGGTCCTCCCAATTTTGAAAAGCTCTTTACACCTGTTTGCTGTGAGGGGTTTGGGCGTACCGAATTACCATTTTCCAGCGACCATCTTCTTCCTTCCCGCCAACCAGCCCGGTCCAAAAACATTTCGAGGGCTTGACTGGATAGTAGCGGACAAGGCCGCCAGAGGGCAGCCCACCCACATTTACGAAGTGTCCCGGCGCTCCCTCATCGCCTGCCCACGGCACTCTCGTACGGGTCTTGCTTGCAGTTGAAACCCCCTCGTTAGCTTCAATTGACCCAAGTTGGCTTCTGTGAGCGGGATGGACCCTCTAGGATTAGTATCAAATACTCAAACATCAAGCCACATCTAATAGTGAACACCCCAGAACTGAGTAAAGACACAGGACGCACGGACTTTTTAACTCCCTCTCTCCAGCTACCAAGGAGTTGGTCAAATTCCTTTAATTCTTCTTACGTAACCGGGAGGCTTTATAAGACAGCAAGGGATATCTAATGACGTCTTAGGGAGGAAGAAAAACTTTGGGGCTACAAAGTACTGCGGCTTTCTCATCATTGACTCTTAAAGCTTCTATTTCCAGTATCCCCTCCGACTTCCCACACCCCGCCTTGATTTAGATACCTATTCAAGAGATTGGATCTAGCTATGTGGATTGAAAGCATTCACTATGCAAATACTATAGCCTACTCCTGGGAGAAACGGGCCCTAAGCTTAGATTTTACCAATCCACAATGCACATTGTAGTCACTTTTCCCAGTTCATTTACATCTAAACTACATCTGGAGTCTACAAAGCCATTTCTTTCAGTTCCTTAAGTTTTCTCCCTTTCCACTATCAATACCCATCCACTATCCCACTCCCTTCACTGCCGGATATCGGCTGCAGATGTGGCAGTTTCTGGAGGAAATGACGATCTGTGATGGTTCTTTCCAGACACCAGGCTGTGAAATTCTTAGGGAAGGGAATCCGCTCAAGGGCAAGCTACTACCACATTAAGGTCAGGAGTTCTTATAGGGCGAAGATTTCATTTTATTCCACTGCCTTCGGGGCCTGCTAGGGGAGGCCCAGTTGGTACAGTAATACTTATTCACCAAGCTGGTCACCGACGAGATTGAGGATATCCTAGACGGAGCAAGAATGGGCAGAGGCTGAATGTAGAGGTTTTCTTTTTATATATACAAGACACATTAATCCATTAAATTTGAGGACACAGTACAAAAAAAAAAAAAAAAAAAACTTCAACTAATTCATCTGACAATGCTGTTCATATTCATGACGCCATTTTTTGTTGTTGTTTTGTTTCCTAATAATAAAGGAGGAGACTTAGGGCTGTTGGGCTGATATATATTTAGGGGTCCCCCCTCCCACCTCCCCATACACCACCAGGGTGAACAGGAGAAGAAAGGGCAGGGCCCACAGCAAAGTTTCATAATCTTGTATGCAAGGAGGGAGGAGGAGAGGAAAGGAAGAAAAAAAAAAAAGAGAAAATACAAATCCTATAATACATACAACAGAGTGGGGATGGTATGGGAATGGGACAGACATGAAGCTGAGGCATAGGGTGGGCCGCTGGGGGTGGGGGGCAGCGGAACCCCCCCACATTCCTTTCTCTCTTTGATGCTGTTTCCATAGTTGCCAGGCTGAGAAGCCCTCTCAGAAGATGGGACCAGGAGAAGAGGGCCAGGGTCTCAGTTGGCCCCCCAACTGTAGCTGTTGTACGCAGACTTGTTGGTCTGGGGCTTCTGCGGGATGGAGCTGGTCTGGCTACGTTGCCCGCTGCCCGTCTGCAGGGGAATGGGAGGATGATGGGGAGGAAAAAGGTGTCTAGTTAGTGGGACAAATTTGTGACATCTTCAGGTGGAGATGTGGAAATTGTCCTGCTCTCCAAATTCCCCTTGCTTGGAAACTACTCTGAAGCTTACTACTCAACCACTGAAAATTTGGCTTATATAGGGCTAGATAGAGCCCCTCTGACAATTAAGCAAGCACTTTCAACTTTTAAATAGGGGAAGGAGGAAGAGGGTAACATACCTTTAAAGACAAGATAGTGAATCAGCTCTACTCATTTTCAATTCCACCCTCTTCCCCCCACTCCCACCCCCACCCCCGTCCCTGCTCTGAGAAAAGGCCATGCTGAAGAATCACGGCTTCTGGGAGAGGACTGATCACAAGGTGACTTCACCTTCATTGCCCCCTGTGAATGCCACAACTGGAAAGCTGCCTTAGAGACCAAGTCTTTACTCTAGGTTCCCTGGCCACCTATGATTTGGAGAGGTCACTTGGTTCCCCACCTCTATCTACCACACATCGCATCTGGGAGCCTTCAGAAACTTGTCTATTTTCAGGCAAAGTAGGAGAGACAGTCTGAGGCCCCAGACACTGCTGCAAAAATCCTTTCCATTCCAGTAACCAAATGTTTTCCAGAGTTGGAGAAAGGTAGAAAGAAAAAGAGGGTATTGAGGAGGGGAGGATAAGAGAGGAATGGGAGGCCAGAGAGCTCAGTAAGGCATTTGTGTTTGTGTATCCCGATTGTGACTGTGCAGTATTTTCTCTTCAATTTCCCTGAGGCTGTGATGGAGAAATGGGAACTGAAAGGGAGTGGGTTCAAGCATAACATTATTCAGTTTCATTACCTGCTCCTCCTGCTGGCGCTGGCAACAGAGAATCATCTGCAAATATGGTAGCTGAGGCAGAACCAGGATATATGGAAAATAAAGGGACAAACTTTGACAATAGAATTCCACCATTAGAAGGGAACGCTATAATGTCAGGGAAGGGGGGGAGGCTGGGAGAGGCAAGAGGGGTGGTGTGACCCAGGTCTGGTGGGATTAAGGACAACTGTGCTATAGGAGGTGGAGGAGAAAGGCATCAAAGGAATTGGGTGAAAAAGGTTTCAATCTGGCCCCTTTTCTGACATCTCCTTTGCCATCCACTTGTGTTATGTGCGCTGGTGTATGTGCTGTGTGCCCATGACTGGCGCTGGGGAAGACTGGGTGAAGGTGGTAGTGAGGAAGGATAAGAAAATGAAAGGGGGGCAGTTTTAAGGTATAGAAAGCAAAAGGAAGGGAAAGAAGAGAAGGGGAAGGCTATTACCTGGCCATCCTGCTGCAGGTGATGGTGAAGGATCTGGGAGTGCGGCTGCTGATGAGGGGTCAGAATGTGCATAAAGGGGGCAGGTGGGTAGGCAGCAGCTGTGGCCGGATTGATGGGCCCCCCACTTCCTAGGGCTGAAGGCAAGTTGAAGGAGGCAGCAGGAGTACCGGAATGAAAACCTTGTTTCTCAAAGGACTGCTAAGCAGTAGGATGGAGGAGAAAGAGTAAAAGACATCAGCAAACTAATCACTGGAATTTCTGAGCCCAAGCTCCCCACCCACGAAAAGGCACAGTGTTGCAGAACACTGCAACTGAAGTCAGATGTTCAGGTCTTAGTCTCAGCTCTGTCTTTTAACTGCTGTGTGATCATGGAAAAACTGTTCAATCTCTCAGCCTGTTTTCTCATACACAAGAGGAATGCTACTGACCTCTCAGTTGTAAGCACCAAGTGAGAGGATGCATGAGAAGGCACTTTGTAAAATCTACTTATCATACATGTACAAAGTGAAATCTGCTGACTACTCGACTCTCCCACCCCTGTTGCTGGGTAGAAATTAGAACTCTTCAGATATTTCAAAAGAAATGCACACACACTGAGGTATTTTGAGTGTTGAAGCCTTGAGTGTTGAAGCCTCCACCAGAACTACTAATACCTTACATCATAACTTTTAATATCTAATGGTGGTGAGAGAGAGAAGCAACACAACACAAAATCTGTAGATAATGCAAATGCCTCACTTCAGTTACTGGTTTCCTTTCCTAGTCTTTGTTGTAGGTATAGTTAAAAAAGAATGGAATGAACTAGTTTCTCCTGGTTCTATATTCACTTTCTTGGAAAGTTATGAAAACGCTGAGAATGGGGAAGGGCCAGGACAGCTGCATAGTAAGTTATGACACAAGGCAACAATTTGCCATACCTCACCTTTCTAAAACATTTCTTATTTTTTCCTCAGAGGGTTAAATTTAAATTGCTCAAGCAATGAAGCCTGGAGACCATTCATTTTCTAGTAGGATGGATTCCTGACCTCTCAGGATTATTCTTGTTCACTGAATTCCTGTCATTACAACTACACCTCCTCTATGTCCATCTCTTTTTCCACTTCTATCCAGAACCAGGAACCTACCTGGGTTTTGGAGTACACAGAACCCGAGATATCTGGCACGCCCGTGTTACTGGAGGTGACTGATACACCTGGGGGAGGAGGAAACAGACAGGAGGATTAGCTCAGCTAGCTGCCTGGCCCGTATCCCTAGGTGGGGATGTGTGCAGCCTTTCTAGCTCTAGCACTGCAAGGGAATTTTGGCTCGTTTTTCCAGCTTTAGGTCAGTCCTGAGGGATAAGAGCTCATGACGCAAAGGCCCCCTAGGGTTCTCTTGTCCTTTCAAGAGTTATGTGTGAGTTATGTGTGAGAAAATGAAATTTTTTTTTTTTGGGGGGGGAGGAAGCTGCAGGGGATAAGGGATGGAGCCAAACATCACTAACATAGTTTTCAAAACACTTCTACACCAAAACCCAACAAGAATGTATTAATTTTTTAATGTTCATTTCAAATTAATTCACCCAAACTCCACTCAGTCTTGTGTCTCAAGATGGGTAGTCTGGTTCTTTCTGTTCACGAAGAGAAACATTTGGACGCAAAATCCATGCCTCCACAGCACAAGGTTAAGTACGAGAATGGAAGCACACTTCCATTCTCACTCTCAGCCCACTCAGTCCAGCTTCTCCAGAGTCTTGGAGCGTCTTGGTTATTTATTTTATGTATTATACATAATTATGAAGAGCTATGTATAATATACATTACATATCTAATATATACTCTATCCATCTATCTCTATCTATCTATCTAATCAGTAGAACACAAAAATAGGTAAAGGTAGAATGCCGTCATTCAACCAGATGTCAACTTCAGCTTCTCCATCAAAATATCTAATCCCCACGCCAAAAACTTGCGTGTTCCTATTGAAAAACTCCCTACTACAACTTTAAAGAAACAAGAGGAATACAATCTCTCGTTTTATTTGTACTCCTTGAGCTGAAACACTCTACCTTCTGGAATAAGTGGTAGTGGGTCAAGGAGAAAGGAAAAAGCCATTAGGTAAACTGATCCAGCATCATACTAGAGAAATTTTGTGCAAGGATTTGAGAAGTGACTAAAATTTAGTTAGGAATTTCAAGTATGCTTTTAAAAGATGTATTAGCTTTCATGAAGATAAAATCAAACTTCAAAGAACTTTGCATTTCAGCCTATATGGGCGGATTCTTCTTCTCTCCTGTTAGGAACACACTGATGGAAGTTTTTTAGAAACACTAAAATGAACAAATCACAAATGAAGAATTTTCCATGTACCCACAATTCAACAGTAATCCCCTTTCAAACTCCAGAACCCAAATATTCCCAAAGCCGAGGACAAAGGCAGCCTTCAAAAGTTAAGCTCAACTTGGAGAGCTACTTTAGAATCTTCCCAACAGAAGTGGCATCTTAACCTAGAAATCCTTCCCATATCACAAGTCTAGATAGTCCAGGGAGGAGCAAACACCAACAAGGAAAAAGTACAGAACTACAGAAACTGAGGATGAGAAAACATTTTCCCAACTCAAAAGTATCACTGCTCTCCATGTTACAGGTACTGAAGCAAAAGAAGGGAAATTACAGGAATTAACCAGGTATTTCAAACCCTTCTCTTTTCAAACCCCAGGTGTCCACCTGGCAAATGGATGCTACTAGGCTTAACGTAAAAAAAAAAAAACAAAAAAAAACCCCAAAAAACAGGGAGTTCACTTATGAAAAAGGCTAGGCTGAGGTTTGTCTGGAAGGTTTAAGAGTAAAGTGAAATGGAACAGACATGATAATGTAAATTTTTGGAGGGTGATCAAGAAACAATGATTGATATTGACTGCAAAGGCTCAAACAGCTTCCTGATAACTCCTTAGTCACCATCCCTCACAGGATGGGAGAAATTGCTAACTGGATTCTCAAGCTGGGTGGTAGGGGGGAATTTAGTTCCAATGCGCCCCCTACTTGGTCTCATTCTTTCCAGAGGCTGGGCTAACTAAAAGCCAGCTTGGAATCCAGAGGCATTAACTTGCATATTGGCTGCATATTGACTGAAATGCAGGATTGAAAGAGAATACATGTAGTAGCTGTAATAGCCTCAGTGTAAACACTACCAACCTTAGAAAATAATGTGTATAGGTTTCCCTACCTACCCTACACCAGTTACTATAAAGCTCCTCTTTTTGCTTCCCTTCCAACTGTCAAACCCCTACCTATACCCAGCTTTCAAGGAGTGATGATCACACACTGATTCAACATGGAGCATAGGGTGGAAAAACAAGAACCAATCTCTCTCAGCATGGCATCCCCCTGGGAAGGCTCATCATACTAACAGGACAAAATTACTCCAGAGGGCTGTGATCAAATACAAGGAAAGTGGAATACCTGGAGTTTCCAACTGACCAAAGTCCAGGTTCTCACTGTGCAAGTAAACTTTGTAGAAAAATGGCTGCCAGTGTACTAGTTGTACTGAGTGGGGATTAAGAATTTCCAGTCAAGGAACCATCTAACCAAACCTATCCCACACATCCTTAGCTACACCCACAAGTCCAAAACGGCTAATAATGCACAATTCCTGAAAAGTCACGGAAGGATTAAGGACAATGTTCCAGGATAGCAGTTTCCTCAGGCTGGCTCATCAACTAGCTATTCACTAAAGACTTTATCAGATCCCAATTAGCCACTTAGCTATGGGGAACCAGATGTGGGGACTAAACCTGTGAAGATACTTCCCTAACAAAAGCTCTGAATACCGTCTCTTTGGCCTTTCAACATGACATGACACGCTATACACTTTTTTGGTCTTTTATCCTCTGCTTTATGTCAGAGGCAAGGGAAGAGCTAAATGGAAGAGTAAAGAGCTATAATAAGCATGGCCAATCACGGATTTTCTGAAATAGCTTTCTTTACCAACTAATCAACAGGCTGGAAACTGAGGCTGTTTTCCCTCCCCACTTTAATAAAATTACCATACCAAGAAGTTAAAAAAAGTTCTTTGGCTATGCTGGGGGTTTGATTGAAAAGACCACCCTCCACCCTTAGCACAAGATTGGCTCCTAGTATCCAGAAAGACATGCACGGAAAGAACGCCAGAGTTAGCTAAAGAAATACCACAGTTTATTGAAGACTACAAATATTTTTGTTACAAGTTGAAACTACATGCCTTCCAGAAATCAAAAGCAACAGCAGGTGTGTGCATTGATGCTTCGGAGGTGCTGCACCGCTTGAACTCGAAATGGGTAAGACAGGGTCAGACACATGGGGGAGAGGGAACTGGGAAGAGGGCAAGTTCAAAAGCCCAGAAGGTATCCACCAACTCATTTCCCCAGGCCACGCAGGGCATGGCCTCAGCTCAGCAGGCTCTCCTCAGTGGTCTGGTTTCTGAAACAAGACTTCAGTGCAAATTTATACACACACACAAAACACAGCCCCCAGCCTTGGGCCAAATTAGCTCTCTGCCGTCCAGAAATGCTTGTAAGGGGGTGGATATTTTCTTCCTAAAAGGAATCAAATACATAAAAATAAATGAATTTAGAGGTTGATGAGGAATGAGGTGATAAGAGCCCTCTGTGGGGTTGGGAACTGGGGGTTCTCAAAGGGTTGCTACAGCAAGTTTCTGAAATCTTAAGGGAGATAAGCAGCTAGGATTTCCAGAATCAGGTATGCCATTCTCTTACATTATCAGTCACCTACCTCTTGAAGTTCTCGAACCTAGTCAGCTAAGATTAAGTCTAATTTTCTCAAAATGGGTTGACTTCATTTCAGAAAGTGTATAATCCTCCCCACAGCAGCAGGGTGAACCTTGCTCAGAGAGGGGTAGCCACAGGAGTCTAGTTATTAAATCTCAATGGGGCATCTTAGGATTTCTTTAACTTAAGTCTTATCCCACTGAAGTCATACAACACAGTGCTAAGCTCCACCTGACTGTTAGTTTCCAAACCTACTGCCCTCTGTGCTAAGCTCAGTTCCCCAATTATTGAAAACCCTGAGCAATTTACCCACCTGGAGCCCACATAAGGGTGAAGAACACAGATGCAGCTCCATCCAAAATCACCATGAAACTATAACTGAGCTGAGTTGAAGGACAACCCTTAACCCCAACCCCAGTAATCCCAATAATCTCTCTTCTTCATCTACAAGTCACTGAAAAAAAGCAGATGGAATTGCTTCCTTCAAATACTCCTTCATACGTCCTATCTTCCAAAAGTGGAGGGTAGGTGGCAGGCATGAGGGTAGAGAATTCTTACATTTCCCTCCCTGCCATCAGATGTGCAAACGGATATTGCTAAAAGATCAGTCATACAAATAAAGGTCCCACTCTCTCAGCCCAACTTTCATTCTGTTGTCTACCCCTTTTTCTCCTTAAGTCTTCTAGTTAGGGATTAAAAAGGGCCATATGAGAAAAGTACTACTACAAAGAGTTTAAGTCAAACCTACTATAGTATGCTAAGAACCTACTTAACCTTTCTAGTGTATAAACAGATGCCCTCTGTACTATTAGTGCCACACATTATTAACATTTGCCTCTGCAGATAGCTTAGCAAAATCTCAAGGGACTTTCTTTCCACCCAAAGTTAAGCCAGTAAACATATTCTAACAGCCAACCTGTGTCAGTGGGTACTCCCATCAGTGGTAAGTATTCTGATATAAAGTTTTTGTTGGTGCTGCTCAGACATATATCCAAGTCAGTCAATTAACAATCATACATGAAGCAGCAACACACCCTCACCAACTCCATTTTCTCAAGTACCAAGTCTTCCTCCCTGAAATTCATTTAATAACATCCCACAGAAACCACTGATAACCAGTGTCAAGGCAAGCTTACCAGTGTTGTATCCATGAGACCCATATCCACTCGGCTGTTGGAAAGGGGTAGCCGATGCATTCACACTGACATTCACACCATGCTGCTTGGAAGAGGTAGGAGCCACCTGAAGAGCAAAAAAGTCAGAACTGCAGCAAAATGGCAGGAAAGTACCTTTTGCCTCATCCTTCCTACTCTGGGGACCAGGCATTCAGATGGCTATGTCCTCTGACCACTGTGTGCTTAGTGAAATGGGTTCCCTACATAAGTTCCTAAAATTTACCAGTGAGGTCAAGAAATGGTAGTTTGGAGGAAGGGTAAAGGGCAGTGGTAGTGGGAATGACAGTGTGAGAGAAATAAAGCTCTATGGTATCACATTTTCCCTTTAGTTCATTCTCAAAACATGTAATTTCTATCTAATACTACCAATTTCAGGCCCACACCCTCTAAACTGTAAGTGGAAGCTGTTCTTCCTCATCCACTATTAAAGACAGAGCCTCGGAAGCAATTAACAAGAGTTCAGGGCTAGGATTTTCATCCTAAGGAAAGACCAAGGTACTCACAGGGAACACAGCAGGCCCATACTGGAAGGTGCTAGGGAGGCCCGGAACCCCTGTGTAGTATGGCAGGCTGGTGTAACTGTAGCCAGGAGGCAGCGCCGGGTTCAGGAATGTCTGCTGCGTGGTGTGGTGAGTCTGCGTCTGGTTCTGTTGGGGCTGGGCCAAGGTTGTGGCCGGGGCTGGGGAGGAGGCATCCCCACGGCCAAACTTTGTGAGGTCACCTGTGACAGGAGAAGCTAAATGTACCTGTCTCTTTCACGTTCCACACCGAAGTAGAATTACCTCTTCTGGTTTCACATGATTACAGAAGATTCCATTCAAAAACTGTTAAATTTTTGTGTTTCATATCTCTGTGGCTCCATCTATCACTGCTCGGCACACTCTTTAGCACAGTGTCAGTCCAGGACTGATGCTGAATGACCGTGCAAAGAAGTGGCACAGAACAAAGTTACCGTGTGATTTCTCTGCCCACTCATGTTCTTTCATCTTCCCTCTCCCCTCCCCACAATGCAGAACACTCCATGCTGGATTTGAAAAACAGTGTTAGGTCAACAACAGTAAGGCAACCAAAAACATGGGGCCTGTGGCCTCATGTGGCAATGAGACTTCCACTATGAATAGGATAGAGGAGTGGAGATGAGCAGAGAAAAAGGCCAGTTCAACCACCGTACTTCTTGGAAAAAGTTGGAGGATGGCTGAGAAAACCAAGATATCACCTATAATCATGGGGAGACAGCAGAAAGAGAACAGGAAAAGACCACCTCATTAGCAGATTCCCAATCTACCAACCCTGCTTCATCACAACCATTCCATACTTCTGCCAAAGATCTGACTGAAAACAGTCCAACAATGCCACTAATCATGTTTCTACCACCAATCCCAAAACAATTCAGGTCAGTCCTTTATTCAGACTGACCCTTTATTTAGCCCCATTCTCAGTCCTACCAGAATAGGGGTTGCTGGCCAGGCTACCATCCCTCCCAGTCAGCGGAGTGGTAGGTGTGGGAAATGGGATGCTGTAGTAATCCTAGAAGAGAAATGAAAGAACAGAGACTTGATGCCACTCATTCCCCATCAAGAATAACTCCAAAGGGTAAGAAGAAGAGTGTTGGAGTACTGCAATATATCCAGCCACTAATTAAGCAGGGTAGAGCATGCATGAACTCCAAATTACTCTTGCATACACTGTCCCCCCTGTCTGGCCATGAGTACAGTCAGACAAGGTCTACGGGTATGCCCACTGGGAAACACATCAAGCCCATCAGAGGCAACAGTATCCTCAACCCACTGTATCTTATTCCTAAAAGACTATTATTACTATAGGTCTTTCTTTCTGGAATTCAAAGTGTTTTAGACATATAGCAAAGCATTGCATGAGCTTCAGAGTAATCTACTGAGCTACAGATTAGGTTAAAATTGGTTTTTGAGCCTCCTGGTGGCGCAGCAGTTGAGCACTGGGCAGCGAGGCTGCCCGCAGCCTCTGCAGCGCCGGTTCAATCCTGGGCCGCCAGTGAGGGTCCCAAATAGCGCACAGATCTCTCCTGCCATGCCCACTGCTCCCCTCAGCAGTGTACTTCATCAGTCTGCCTGTTCTGCTCCCCACTCTGGCTCTGGTGAATTCTCTCACCCTCCTGACTGAATTCTCCACCTTCCGACTCTACCCAGTGCTTGTATAAATAAATAAATAAATCTTAAAAAAAAAAATTGGTTTTGATGTTTTTTGTTTGGTTTTTGCATAGAAGAACGGAGGCGTAGGCCAGAGGTGCTGGGGTAAGAGGGTGGGGGGGGGGGGGGAAGAATATTCACCAGAGTCAGAGAGGGGAGAACAGGCAGATTTACTATTGAAATACACTGCTAAGGGGAGTAGCAGGTGAGAAAGGAGAGGTCTGCTGCGCCATACGTGGGTTACCTTCCTGGCCAGGGATTGAACTCAGGCCGTAGAGATAACAGTACTGAGACTTAACCCCCAATGTTCAAATGCTGATTTTAAAAAATAAAGTGACTTTCTTTCAGGACTATTCCCTCATCATCTTTTTTTTTTAAGATTTATTTATTTAGGGCCTCCCTGGTGGTGCAGCGGTTGAGCGCTGGGTTGCGAAGCTGCCTGCGGCCTATTCAGCGCCGGTTCGATCCCCGGCTGCTCCCCGGCCACCGGAGGAGGGTCCCATATGGCGTGCAGACCTCTCCTGCCGCCCGCTGCTCCCCTCAGCAGTGTACTTCCGTCTTTCTGCCTGCTCTGCTCCCCGCTCTGGCTCTGGTGAATTCTCTCACCCTCCCGCGCTTCTGACTGTACCCAGTGCTTGCATAAATAAATAAATAAATAAATAAATCTTAA
The DNA here is from genome assembly GCF_964194135.1 of Talpa europaea. Taxonomy (NCBI): domain Eukaryota; kingdom Metazoa; phylum Chordata; class Mammalia; order Eulipotyphla; family Talpidae; genus Talpa; species Talpa europaea. The sequence continues at coordinate 78,349,150 of NC_140076.1, forward strand.
AAAAAAAAAAACAAAAACAAAAACAAAACCTTCAGGAATATGCTGTCTATGAGTCGAGGAAAGCAATCTCTTTTTAAAAAAAAAAAAAGATTTATTTATTTATGCATACACGAACTGGGGATACAGGCCCGAGGTGCCGGGGGTAGGCGGTGGTGGTGGTGAGAGGATTCATCAGAGATAGAGTGGGGAGCAAAACAGGCAGATCTCCTGAAATACATTGCTGAGGGTAGCAGCGGTTGAGTCAGGAGAGGTCTGCTGCACCATGTGGGTAGCTCCCTGGCTGGCTGGCTGGGGGATCGAACTCATGCTGCAGAGGCTGTGGACAGCTTCATAGTGTTGCATTTAACCCCTTGCGCCACCAGGGAGGTCCAGCCATGCCCCATATTCTAATATATCTAAAAGCAAAGTATGTATATGGAGGTATGGGTTGGTGAAGAGCTAAGCCTGTTACTTGTCAACTGAACATTTGAAATAATTCCCCCAACACTAATTTTAAGATTGTGCTTTTCCAAAGCTCTACATCACATACTCACCAATGGAAATCTTGTCTGAAGCATCTGTAAGTCATCATAACCATATACTTGCGGCTGAAAGAGACAAACATGTGACAGTATTAATGGGGTCTACTCATGATGATAGTAACAAACCAAGAAGCTAACACACAAGATAAAGCAACAGAACATTCATCCATCCTTGCTCTTAAAAAAAAAAAAAAAAACACAGAATGTAGATTATTTCCTTCAGTTTTTTCTAAAGAGAAAGAAGTGAAGTACAAAGGGATTAAATGATTCATGAAAGGTCTTGAAGCTTACCTTCAAGCCTTCAAGTAGTACTGATTGAACTCAACCAGCCTGCCCTTCTGGGGAGCAGTAGGGTAGACAAAGGTCATATACGAGAACAGCCTGCTTTCCTGTCTAGTCCATCTGTCTTTGTCTCTTACAGGCTTCAAACAAGCTTGAAATTTGTCTCCTTCACAAAGTCACATTGTACTCTTACTTTCTCTAATGTCTGGGTACTAAAGTAGCGTTGCTTAAAAAAAAAAAAGTGTAAAGTGCTAGTGGGTATTTTCTGTCCACTTACTCTGTATTTTAACTACAGTCTTCCACCTGAAGAAAGGAGTATAAAGAGTAGCCACACCACTTTCACTTTATGTATCACTTACCGGGTAGGCATGTAACAGCCCTGGAGCCATAATATATGGATTAGGCAACAATGGCGGGACCCCAGGAGGGAGGTTGGGAGGAGCTTTTCCTAAAAGAAAAATTACATTTTTGTCCAGTCACACAATTATTTCTTTCCTTCATCCCAAAAGAATGCCATCAACTTTCTAGGCAAGGTTACCTGAAGTCGTAGCAACTGAGCTTCGAGTAGAGGCTGTGACAGTGGAGTTACTGCCTAGGCTGAGGCCCAGGTTACTGCCACTATTCAGACTGGAGGAGACACTGACCACTGGGGGAGGTGCAGAGACTGTGCTGGATGTGGTTGAGAAAGTGCTGGAGGAAGAATGGAGATTCGCCTCACTCTCCACGCTTGTGTGCTTCAATTAGGGGGAGCAGTAGAAAACATGAGGAAATAGTGATTAGCTTACCAGAGCAGAAAAGATACACAATCCCATTGGTTGTTCATATCATCAAGTCAACCTCCTAATTACAAAGGCAAGTCAGGGTACCAAGGGGCCTCCCTGGTAGTGCAAGCGGTTGAGTGCAGCGCTATGAAGCTGTCTGCAGCCTCTGCAGTGCTGATTCGATCCCTGCCAGCAGCGGAGCAACCCACATAGAGCATCAGACCTCTCCTGTCTCACCCACTGCTCCCCTCAGCAGTGTATTTCAGTCAGTCTGCCTGTTCTGTGCCTCGCTCTGTCTCTGGTGAATCTTCTCACCCTCCCACACATCTGGCCTGTACCATGGTTCTTGTATAAATAAATCAATCTTAAAAAAAAAAAAAAGAAAGAAAAAAGACAGGGTACCAAGGTGCCATCTGCTAAATTACTAAGTGTTCTCCAACTACACATTTCCAACAGTATGTAATCTGGCAAGGATGGTAATAAGACCCACATACATCATTACTCTGTTCATAAAGAGAACACATGGGGACAAATTCCCTCAAAACCAACACTTATTGGCCAGTAAAGAAAGAGCTCATTTAGATTTGAAAAATAGGTCTTTCTACCTACATTCTTCTTTACCAGCTCAGCACCCCCACCCCCCAAAAAAAATCAAAACCACAATTCAGGGCCCTCCCAGTGGTGCAGAAGTAGGGGTCTTGGGCCTCCCCGGTGGCGCAGCGGTTGAGTGCTGGATTGCAAAGCTGCCTGCAGCCTCTGCAGCGCCAGTAAGATCCCGGGCTGCTCCCTGGCCACCGGAGGAGTGTCCCACATGGCGCGCAGACCTCTCCTGCCGCCCGCTGCTCCCCTCAGCAGTGTACTTCTGTCCCTCTGCCTGCTCTGCTCCCTGCTCTGGCTCTGGTGAATTCTCTCACCCTCCCGGGATTCTGACTGTACCCAGTGCTTGTATGTATGTATGTATATATAAATAAATAAATAATCTTTTTAAAAAAAAGTTGGGGTCTCAGTACAATCGAGCTCTCATCAGCCGCTACATGAGTTTGATCCCCCACCAGGGAGTTGGCCCACATGGCACAGCAGACCAATCCTGTCTCGCCCATTGCCTCCCTCAACAGTGTATTTCAACAGATCTGTCTGTTCTGCTCCCCACTCACTCTGTCTCTGGTGAATCCTCTCATCACTCCCGCCCGCACTTCTGGCCTACACCCCAGTTCTTGTATGCATAATAAATAAATTTTTCAAAAAATTTTTTTTAATTCATGGGGTATATTTAAGGAAAGATAGACTCCAAATAAAAACTTAGTCCGCATTATTTTCTCCTAGGCTTCTGGCAAACTAAATGCATTTATCCAGAATGGATCCTGTTTAAGTTGTCTTTCTCACAAACCCAGCTAATTCCACAAATAAGTTGTTATAATTTCACAACAATAAAATTCATTGACCAAAAGTTCTCATCTTATCTCTACTTTCATAAGGATACTGGCACTTGCACTGAATATTTTAAAGATTCATATTCAGCATACCCCAGACCAAGGAATAAGAATGTTTATACCAGCTAGAAAGATTTTGTTCTTATGGAATTTACCATAGCATACAATTAAAACAATCTTCAGCAGGAGACAAAAATAAAAGGACCACATAAAGATTCAGGAAAGTTACTAGCAAGAATTTGAGAAATGGCCCACAAATCTACATTTCTGGATTCTTACACCTTTCTCGGCTTTCCAATACCCTTTTACTCATTTCTTGCAACCTCACACCAATTTTTCATTTCTTTTAAAGATGTATTTTATTTATGGCATATAAGTACTGCAGTGTAAGCCAGAGGTGCGGGGGTCGGGGGGGGGGGGCGCTAGTTTGTGTGTGAAAGGATTCACCAGAAACAGTGTGGGGAGTAGAACAGGTGCATCTACTGAAATACACTGCTGAAGCGAGCAGCAGGTAAGACAGGAGAGGTCTGTTGCACCATGTGGGTTAGCTCCCTGGCTGGAGATCAAACTCAGGCCATCTGAGTGGGCCACTGGTGACAGTGCTGAGACTTAACCCCTAGTACACCAGAGAGGCCCCAATTATCATTTCTTAAATAATTTTCAAGAAACCCCTCATGGGAGAACCTTATGGCTGTGTAGCTGTAAGAGAAATAAAACTGTACTTCCTCTTTCACAGCATCAAACTTACCAGAAGAGTGGATGTCGACGTGCGCCCAGAAGATGTTGATGATGAAAGGGTATTCTGCTGAGTAGATAACGTGCTGTCAGGAAAAAAAGAGGTTGCCCTCAGTCACTCAATGCTATAGTTACCAGACCTAAAGCTTCAGGAAAGAACACAAGCAAGGAGATAAGGCAATGGAATCAAGGCGATCATACGGAAAGCACAACAACATGGGTGGGAAGGGGGAAACAGGGAGTAGCTAAACCAAGAATGAATGTTGAAAAAGGCATATAAACCTACTCTGTCTCCCCCCTCTTTGAGGTCATTCACTTAGTTAATGCGGTCTCTTCAGGCAAAGAGAGTAAGACAGAACCAGAAAGCTGCTATTGCTACTTAATGACCCCAAGCTCCACCCCCACCACAAATCACCTGCTATGTTGTGTGGTGGTAGTATTTGGAATCTCCTCATTGTGGCTCAAGCCACCCAAAGAGGATGAGTGCTGATTGGTTGTTGTCAGTAAGGAAGCTGCAGATACCGTTTCACTGAGAGGGGGGATGCTAGAAGTGGAAGGTGAGTCAGATTTCACTGCAGAGCCTGTAGCACCTGGAAATAAAGAAAGGAATTCATCCCATTAGAGGAAAGGCAGTGTTTACAAAAAGCAGAAGAGGAGACAAGTCTTAGGCTGCCCCCAAAACTAGGATGTGTGTAATTTAATAATGGAGCATTTGTGTTTGGGTAGAATCATTTTTTTCACATTCCAAACATTCACAGCACTGATCTTATTTGTCCAGTTAAGGGAACTAAGGGGATTGTCATAGCTTTAAAATGGAGAATCTGAAATTCATGATAGTTCTACTTAGCTGTTTAATCTAAAACTATCATGAATTTCAGATTCTCCATTTTAAAGCTAAGTAGAACCAAGTCAAGACTATAACCAGAAGTTTTGATCATTGAACCAGGGCTCTTTTCACTACAATCTAAAGAAATGCAAAAATGCTCAAAGGTGAGAGAACAAATGAGAGGAAAAAGCCTGAATACTCACCTTCAACAGATTGCGTGGTCTGTAACTGCGTGGCCTGCACAGAACTGAAGCCATTCTGGTACACAAGGAGTAAGAAAACTCAAGTGAACATGCCATGTTAGTACTATCTGAGCTTAATTTCAGTCAGCAAACTTTCTGAGAGACTGCAGTTAACCAAAGGGTTAACATAATACAGATTATTCAAATAACCAAAAAACAAAAATTAAAAATAAAAACTAGCTATATGCCACTTGCACAACCAAAGGCAACACCCAAACTGAAGAAGCCCCAAACCCAAAACAGATATAGAAAAGGCCCAAGTCCAAATCCAGTGATATTTGAGGTAGTATGTGGCAGTAAGACAGTTCAGCCAAAACATTGTGTTGGCTCCATCTGACAGTCACTCCACATCACCTTTGGCATATGCTGTTCCCCTCACCAAGTCAAGGCATAGCAAGGTGAGGTCTACTGATATACAGGCAGAAGTCTAAGCAATCAGATTTTCCAAGAAGAGATGACGGGTACTTGAGACTGATTCTACTAGAGACAATCTTTAAATGCAAAGACAATGGCTTTCCGGCTGAGCTTCCAGACAGATGAAAACAACTCTCAAAATTTCATCAATCACAAAAATGTATTTTTCCAATTTTTCATTAGCACTTCTGAGGCTTCCTAGCACCATTTGTCAAGACCTAAAACACTAATTTAAGGGGTTCGTCGGCAATGAATGAATGCCCAGGACCTCATGAAGCTACTACCTTTGCCTGAGTCAGGTCCTTTTGGGGTGATGAAGAGATGGAGCTGGGGTACCGCCGAGTCTGTGTGGATCTCTGTTCATATAGAGGGCCCTGAGCATTATTTTGGGAGGTATAGGTTGTCGACTGAATTGGGCCGCTCTGATAACCGGATTCCTGACTCTGGTTAGATGAAATTGTGGATGAAGATTCACTGTAGGGAATGGAGAAGGAAAATCTCAGAGAAACAAAACAGAGCAGAGCCACTGATACTAATGCAATCATGGATAGCTACAACTAGAGTAAGCTGATTACAACCAGAAAGAAGTTTTCCAGTAACAAGTTAAAAAAAACTGCCAAGTTTTTCCAGACAACAGAAAGAATTTCCATATCCCCTAGAACCAGGGTCATGAATTTAAAATGGAGCTTAAAAACTTTTAAAGTAAGAAAAAAAAAAGTTCCCCTACATTCTGCTGTGTAAGAAAAAAAGAGGCTAAAGGTCAATACAACGGATGTACTACTTTGGCTCCTTTAATACATCATAATATAAACCCTAAGCAAGGGAGGAGTCACTTTTTGCTTACAATTCTTTTAAGAAATGTTCCAAGAACTCTCAAAACCCTACTAGATTTAAAGTTACTTACTGGCAGAACTCTTCTGAGAGGGACTTTTAAATACTCACATGCATTAGTGGTAATTATAATTCAATAAAGCTAGGCAAAGATCAGCCATCTGTATTTTTAAATTCTAAGGATTAAGAAAAAGTCTAATCCCTGAAATTCCTCCAGGATTTTATACTATTTAAAACGGCCTTCCTGGGCCTCCCTGGTGGCGCAAAGGGTTAAGCACCACACTATGAAGCAATCCACAGCTTCTGCAGCACAAGTTCGATCCCCGGCCAGCCAGGGAGAAACCCATATGGCGCAGCAGACCTCTCCTGTCTCACCCACTGCTACCCTCAGCAGTGTATTTCAGTCAATCTGCCTGTTCTGTTCCCTGCTCTGTCTCTGGTGGATCCTCTCACCCCCTGCATCTCTGGCCTGTGCCCCAGCTCTTGTATGCATAAATAAATAAATCTTAAAAAAAAAAAAAAAAAGGCCTTCCTGATAAATCTAGAGGAGGAGGAAAAGCTTCTACTGGAAAGGATCCTGTTAATTTGTGTAATTTATTAATGCTACTTCCTTTCCTATGGGTTCAAACTTATAATCTTCATAGGCATAAGCTCTACACTAAAGGGCTAAAAAGAGTGTCAAAATCAACTTTTAGCTGCAGCAGACTCCAAGGTACATCAGGGGTGTGGAATACATCACCAAAAACTGTGCTTGGATATCCTAGAAGTACTCAAGGGGTATTATTTCTATTTGGTTCATATTTATACATAATCCTAGTAACAATGTTTTAAAGGACTCAACAAAATGCTGTAAATGGTTACTTTTCCCTTACTTAGAGGTTTGGCTCTCCAGAGTTCCAAGAATCAGCAAGAGACAGAAAAAGTGGTTAAGGCCTAATTAAAGAAGTCTTATGACAGATGTTTCCTCTACCTGGCCGTGCTGGTATAGAGGCTACTTGGAGCCTGGCTTGAAGAGGCGCTCGTGGTGGGGGTGGACTCATAATCAGAAAGGACAGGCTCTGACCCAAACTGCAATGCCCCAAACTGCAGGTTTAGCCCTGAGATATCTGCTGAGCCAGGCATCTCCACAGCCAGAGCAGGAATCTATTGTAAAGAAAACAGTGGTTTATTGTAATCTTAAAGACTTAAAAAATGCTTGCTTCAAACATTTCAACTGTCCAAACCATATCCCTATAACCTCAATCATCAAATCCTATACCCCATCCTCCTTGCCCTAAAGGTAATAATATCTTGCAGTTCAAGTACCTTAGAAGTCAAGGAGGCTTTCTTCTTCTGCTGTTTCAGTTTTTGCTGAGCCGGCTGAGGGCTGGAGGATTGGTTGTCTGAAGACCCAGGAGACATTTGTGGAGCCGAGGTGGATTTGCTTGGCAGAGGAGAAGATGGGGGTGGAGGTGCAGCTGTGGAAGTAGCCACTGAAGATGGCTTCTCCTGAAGGAACACTTCCATCATGGTTGAAGATGGGGTGAAAGCCTGGCGTTTTGTAAAAGGACTGTGCACTGCTGAATCATTTGAGTTCTTCAAATCTGCAAGAGGAAACCATATGCATGAGGCCAGAAGTGCTAGTGAACCTAAAGAAAATGCTATTATCCTGCTCTAGAGTTATGAAGTAGGCCCTCAGGAATCAAAACCTCATATAGATTATAGACATTAGATGATAATTTCATTTCTGTGACAATCTTCAGGATCATATTTGTTCTCATGTAGAGTCTAATCAAATCAATGCTATTATTACGCTGCCTGTTCTAAGAAAGGAATCTAAAAACTTTCCATTTTTAGAGTATGTGGTCCTAAAAGGCCAAGTAGACATGGATCCTTCCGGGGCAATGTGTTCTTCTGAAACACCAAAGCTAAACCTAGGAAGACTCCAAAATATCCCATCAACAGAAAAATGCAACTATATATGAGTGTGTGTGTGTGTATATATATATACACATATATACACACACATATATAAATTTGATGGAAAAAAATTTATAGCTTCAACTTTTTATTATTTGCCAGCTTTCTGAACTCTGCCTATCGAAGGGCAGTCAATTTATCAATTAGTTGCCCTTCTCAAAAAAGGACACATCCTCCACCCGCTACTACTTCTGCTAGCCTCTTGACTGTAATGCTCTGATGCTTAAAGAATGCAAGTAACTTTCCATCTTTCTCACCATACTGCACCAACGACGGGGACTGCGTGTTGGAGCCCATGTCCCAAGAGGAGGTGGTGGCGGTTCCAGACTGAGAATGCTGAGCTGCCAACTGAGCCAGGGCCTGAGCAGTCTTGAATTGCTCCAAGAACTGGGAGCCAGTGGTGCTGCTGCCTTTAGCTTCACCAACATCACCAAATCCTTTCCCTAACATGCTCACCTGTAGATCAATACAGAGATTAGAGTAATCTACAGCCACAACCCTGTTCAGAAACATACTACACAGAATGAAAGCCCGTACAGTTCAGACAAATAAAGAATGTCACTAAGCTAAGTATACGGCAGGTCCATTATAGTACACACTATGAAGTCAGACTGTCTAGATTCAAATCCTATGCATTTGTAGAAAAATTAATTGTAATTTCTCTGTAATTCATTTACCTCATTGAAAAGGAAAGTAATACTTCACGAAGTTTAGAAAAATTAAACATAATGTATACAAAGAATTTCAATATATGCATGATACAGTAAGCACACAAAATTTCAGTCATTTAAATTTATACCATCACTACCTTCCCTTCCTTCCCTGGGATATAGCGCTAATGACTAGGTAATTCCCTGTATAGAAGTTTTAAATCAACAAATACGCAACTACTAAATTAACATGAAGATAACATGAAATTTCACTTTCACTTTAGCCATTTAATGTCACTTTCTCTAAACAGCTCAAAAGAAATGAAAATAACTAACTGGAGCCTCTACTCAATGCTGCTAGTAACTAGCAGAGAAAAAGAAGTTAAACACACAACTTTTAGACCAAACAATGAGTCAATATGATTTCACAGTTTTCTCAGTGTAAAACTTAGTTTTTAGAGGATCTCCCCCAGTACCCAATACCAAGTAAAAACTGCCTGCCCAATGCAGATGAACCATGTAGCCCTAACTATTCCAAAAATTTCCAACAAGATTTAACCTGGTTTTCCAGAGGTTTATTTGACAATATCATCCTCACATCCATCTAGAGTGTTTTCTTATTAAAAATCAGTTTGTTCAAATTAACATAAATTGATCAGCATACTGATCAATATAAGCAATGAGAATGCACAGAATTTACTAAACTGTAACAGGTGACAAACATTAAATAAAATGTTAAAATTAAGTGCAAGTATGCTGAAAACAAATTTCATATCAGAATTTGAATCTGGTTGTAAATATTCAGAATTTCAGACATTAAGAGAGACACAGGAGAGCCTCCCTGGTGGTATAGGGGTTAAAGTCTCAGCGCTATCAAGCTACTACCAGCCACTGCAGCCTGAGTTCGATCCCCAATCCCTAGCCAGGGAGCTGGCGCAGACCTCTCTTGTCTTGTCCGCTGCTCCCCTCTGCAGTGTATTTAGTAGATCTGCCTGTTCTGCTCCCCAACTCTGTCTTTGGTGAATCCTCTTACCTCCCCCAGTCCCCCATACCTCTGGCCTACACCTCAGTTCTTGTATACATAAACAAATAAAATCTTAAAAAAAAAAAAAAAAAAAAGACACAGGGCATCTAATAAGTACATTATCCAATATTAGGGGTTGGTAGTTATTTCCTGGTATTTGTTACACCTTCTTACAATCTTTGTCCCACTTTATTTCTTCTTTTTTATGTCAACATTCCACTCCATTTCCCTTCCCCCCCACCTTTTCTTACCTGTCACCTTTCATATATGGCAGAATATCAACCACCAAATTATAATTAACACAAAAAACCACTTTAACGGTTAAAAACTGACAAGAGTTCTGGATTAGAGATTAGCTCAGTAGTTTTCTAGTTAAAATAATTACAAGGAAAGGTCCTCCCTGGTGGCGCAGGAGGTTAAGCACAGCACTGTAAAACTGTCTGCAACCTCTGCAGCACGAGTTCAATTCCCGGCCAGCCAGGGAGCTACCCACATGGTGCAGCAGACCTCTCCTGTCTCGCCCGCTGCACCCCTCAGCAGTGTACTTCGTCATTCTGCCTGTTCTGCTCTCCTCTCTGGCTCTGGTGAATTCTCTCACCCTCCCTTGCTTCTGACTGTACCCCGTGCTTGTATAAATAAATAAATAATCTTAAAAAAAATAAAATAAAATAAAATTACTAGGAAAAATAAAATTGAATGCACACACAGCCTTAAAATTATAACATACCCTCCATCAAAAATTGACAAAACAGGGCCTCCCCGGTGGCGCAGCGGTTGAACGCTGGGTTGCGAAGCTGCCCGTGGCCTCTGCGGCGCCGGTTCAATCCCCGGCTGCTCCCCGGCCACGGGAGGAGGGTCCCACATGGCGCGCAGACCTCTCCTGCCGCCCGCTGCTCCCCTCAGCAGTGTACTTCGGTCCTTCTGCCTGCTCTGCTCCCTGCTCTGGCTCTGGTGAATTCTCTCGCCCTCCCACGCTTCTGACTGTACCCAGTGCATGTATAAACAAACCATCAAACAAACAAACAAATAAATAAATAAAACATGCCTCTATAAAAAATAAACAAATTTTTAAAAAATTGACAAAAAAAGTTTTTTTAAAAAAGCAATTCTTAGGATGTACTGACTATAAGAAAATGGGTCCTTGCATCATCTTCACTTAGTCTAAATAATTTCTTTTGAATAATTAATGGGCCTCCCTGGTGGTACAAGGGATTACGTCTCAGCACTGTGAAGCTATCCACAGCCACTGAAGCAGGAGTTCAACCCCCGGCCAGGGAGCTGACCCACATGTTGCAACAGACCTCTCCTGTCTTGCCTGCTGCTCCCCATAGAAGTGTATTTCAGTAGATTGGCCTTTTCTGCTCCCCACTCTGTCTCTGGTGAATCCTCTCACCCCCCACACCTCTGGCCTATACCCCAGCTCTAATTTTTTTAATGTTCTGAACCAAGTCACATGACTTATATGCCCTAAGTTATTAATAAATTATATCACTACTTACACCTCAGTTATATAGTCCTTATCTGATTTCTTATTTGTCTTCCTAAAGTCTTATAAGATAGGCACAGTGAACAAACTTACCCCTATTCTTAACGCTTAAAGAGAAAAAAAGAAAGAGGTAGGAAGCGTGCTGATTCAGGAAGTCCCCAAGTGTTTGGAAGCCTAGTCAAGAAATGGCTGGTTTCAATAAACATATATGGCAATTTTGCTTCAAAATTTGTTGATGGTATTGATTTTTCCTCTTCAAGCGTGATAGCAAACAACTGTTTGAACAATGGATATTCAATAAATGGTTAACTCATTTTTATAAGCTAGTTCTAAGTCCTCTCTTAGAACTATCCCCTATCTAACTCAATTTCTCTACACTGAAGTTGCATAATAGGACAGTTGTTTTATCCTGCTACAAACTTTTCACTGTCACTAGAAGGAATTACTTTATGTATGTGTGCTAGAGTCACCAGGCAAGTTTGAGTAGGATACACCATGTTTCCCACTTACCATATTATGATGAGAAAATGTGTTCCCTGAAGCAGGCTGTGACATAGTACTCTGCTTCGAGTTACTGAACACCAGAGGCTGGGCAAGAGAAGGAGCCTGAGATGGATCCATATTAGAGGAATCATTCTCAATTGAAGATGGTGTCTTCCCCAACAGAACAGCAAGGTCAATTCTAGTGAAGAAATGCAAGATCTTAATGAATAATGCTAGTATTCTGAACCAACATCTGACTCAGACTATGGTTAGATCAAAAAGAAGTTACTCCCCCAGAAACGCAAAGCCCTAAAATACTTGATTTACCAAAGTGATAAATAAGAGTCACCATATTATCTATAGTCATATTCCAACAATGTTGTCAATCTTAACGAAGGTAAAAATTTTGGTGAAATGAGGGCCTCCCTGGTGGCAAAAGGGGTTAAGTCTCAGCACTATGCAGCTATCTGCAGGCAGAGGCTGACCCACATGGGGAAGAAGACCTCTACTGTCTCGCCTGCTGCTCCCCTCAGCAGTGTACCAGTCCGTCTGCCTGTTCTGTTCCCCTCTGTGGCTCTGATGAATCCTCTCACCCCCTGCACCTTTGGCCTTATATCCCACTTCTTGTATACATAAATAAATCTTGAAAGAAAACAGAACAGATATCTAAGCTGTATACTTGAAAACTGGCATCTCAAATGGCTTTGGAACAAAGGATCTGGGAAAGTTTTCCCAAAGCTTTATAAACTCCAAGTTACCTGTGGCACCTAAATAAATAAATAAATAAATGTTCACAAAAAATATGTAGACACAAAAATAGGCACATGGATCAATGGAATAGAATAGAAAGCCCAAAAATAAGTCCACACACATATCAGTACCTAATTGTGAAAGCAGCCACCACCAAACTATGGGGAAAAAGAGAGCCTCTTTTAATAAATGGTGCTTGGAAACCTGGAAGGCCACACATGAAAAAATAAAGTTGGATCACTCTCTAACTCCTTACACGAAAATAAATTCCAAATGGATTAAAGATTTAGATATAGGGGCCGCCCCTGGTGGCGCAGGCGGTTGAACGCAGGGTTGTGAAGCTGTCTGCAGCTTCTGCAGCACTGGGTTTGATCCTGGCTGGCTGGCGAGAGTCCCACATGGCACGGCAGACCTCTCCTTTCTCACTCGACCTCTCCTGTCTCGCCTGCTGCTCCCCTCAGCAGTGTATTTCGTCAGTCTGCCTGTTCTGTACCCTACTCTGTCTCTGGTGAATCCTCTCACCCTCCCATGCATCTGACCTGTACCCCAGTTCTTGCATAAATAAATAAATAAATCTTTTTAAAAAGGCAGATAAAACAATAACAAAAAATATACAAAACAATGGCAGGATATCCTATGACATCAACAATTAAGATGTTTTTGGAGGGGCCTCCCCGGTGGCGCAGCGGTTGAGCGCTGGGTTGCGAGGCTGCCCGCAGCCTCTGCGGCACCAGTTCGATCCCTGGCTGCTCCCCGGCCACCGGAGGAGGGTCCCACATGGTGTGCAGACCTCTCCTGCCACCCGCTGCTCCCCTCAGCAGTGTACTTCGGTCCTTCTGCCTGCTCTGCTCCCCGCTCTGGCTCTGGTGAATTCTCTCGCCCTCCCGCGCTTCTGACTGTACCCAGTGCATGTATTAAAAAAAAAAAAAAAAAAAAAAAAAAAGAAAGCAAGCAAACAAACAAATAAATAGGTAAATAAAACATGCCTCTATTTAAAAAAAAAAAAAAAGATTTTTTGGAGACTTAAGGAAAATAAAAGCAAAAATAAACAACTGGCCTTACCTCAAGATAAAAAGCTTTTACATAGAAAAAACACAAGATAAAATAGTCACACACTATATAGCCATCAAGGGGTTACTATCCAAGATAAAAACCCATTTAGTAAGTGGTCAGTATATATGAACAGACAATTCACCAAAAAGGCTACCTCGTATGCCAACAGACACATGAAAAATGTTCATCACCACTCTTTCACTTCCACTGAAAGCTGTTAAAGAAACAATGATACTATCTGACACCTGTGAGAATACCAAATATTAAGAAGACCCCCTACAAGAAGATGAGGAGAAAGAGGAACCCCATCAAACTGTTGACAAGAATGTAACCTGGTCCAACCATTATGAAAAGTAAACCAGATTTACCTTAAAAAACTAAAAATGGAAATACCGTATGACCCAGCAATCCCACTCTTGGGCATCCAGCCAAAGAACATGAAACCATTAATCAAAAAACTATATGCCCTACAATGTTTACTGCAACACAATTTACAACAACTAGGACATGGAAACAATGTACATGCTCAATGACAGAGGACTGGATCAAAAAGATGTGATATATCCGTGCTATGTGATATCACTTGAAAAAGACAAAATGCTGCCATTTACAGCAAAATAGAAGGAAAGAGTTCGAAGGAATTATGTGTAGTAAAGCAAGTGAAAATTAGAAAGACTAATACTGGACTCTTGCATAGTGGATAATTTAAAGAAGTAAAATACAAAAACTGGCAGACATTAATAAATAACATGAGGGCTCTGAGATTAAGGAGGAGACAGGAGGGAAGAAAGGATTAAGGTGATTTAAGGGATGGTGTTGGGGGGCAGGTAGAAATAAATATACAAGGAGCCCTCTTTAACCATGGTTTATGCTAATGAGGTTATTCAGGATGGGGTCAGTAACCCAAAACACACTGTGTTGAGAAACACTAAGAGCTAGAACTTTCAGCCCCACCAATCTATCTACTTCTAGGGAAAGAGGGGAGCTGGAGACTAAGCTCAACAATAAATGATTTAATCAGCCATGCCTACATTATGGAGCTTTGACAAAAACTTTTCAACAATGAGATTCAGTTTCCAAGTTGATGAAACATCCATGTGTTAGACAGGTAACATGTCCAGAGAGAATATAGAAGCTCTATCACTCACCCCACTAACTTTTATAAAAAGATTCAGATAATCCTGTCCGAATTTTTTATACATCCATCACTTACATATGGCTGTTTCTGAGTGCCAATCACAATAAACCAGTAATATCAATTTTTTGAGTTCTGTGAATAGTTCTAGCAAACTACTGAACCTGGAGAGAGGAGAGTTATGAGAACTCCCGAATTTGTAGTCACCTGGTCAGAAGTGTGTCAGGCCAGGGCACCTATTTAGAGGTGACTGATAAAGTAGGGTCAGTCTTGTGGAACGAAGCTATCAACATAAGTGTGCACTAACTCTGGCTACTCAGTGTCAGAACTGCATTGAATTGTTCGACACCTAGTTGGGCGTCAGAGAACTGCCAAATTGGTGTGGAAAAAAATGACACATATGCCATGTCAGGGGGGAAAAAAAAAACACAATACGTCTGGTAATGACATCTCTAATATCCCATTCCTATCACACTTCTCTTTTGGACCTTCTGAGTTGTTAACAGTTGTATATCCAAGTCTAGAAACTTTCAGGGAACAAAAATATTCCCTTATGAGTGTATCTGCCTCCATTAACCCCAATACCAAGGTTCAAATTCTAATAAGTTCATCCCAATGATCCAAAGAATAAAAAGGATCACTGATTGGTTCTGCAGATAAAGCAAGCCAATAAACTGTTAAACAGTTCTGCAAACTCAAAAATAATTGAAGACACTTCCACTTGTGAATTTTCTTTGCCTGACTTAACATAACTTCTGTTGTGTTACATTTCAGTTAATGCCAGTGATGCCAACAGGCTAACCTATGTAATTAAAGGGTTACTTAGGGGAGAATCAGCTTTTAAATGGTAATATCTGAACTTCCATTCAGTAGATTAACTCTTACCAACTCATAAATTTATCAATTAACTAAAAAAGAAAGCAAATGTGATTTGGTTACCAATTATTACCAACATTATAGAAGTCTGTAAAGCCCTAGTGCTACTCATCCTAATAACTATCTCAGTAGAACTCTTTGGAAAAATATACTGAATTTTACCACACACTTGCCTCTGACCAGCAGTGATTGTCACATTCTCTGCAGGCAGAGGCACTGAAGACACATTAGAGGCAGTGAAGATCTTGGTCTCAGAAAGCTGGAAAACAGAAGAATTAGTCACTCCTGGTGTTAGGTAAGTTACAGTCAGAAAGCTGGCACAGGTAAGGGTAATTCAACATCAAGAAAAAGGGAAAATTCTTAGAAGAGAGATCTACCCTGAGAACCCATGAATGAGTGAGACCTTCAAACCCTATTATATGCTTATGGTTTTCTCAAGAGATAGAATCAAGGAACCAGTAATATACAGTGGAGTCACATCATATGCACACTGAACTTGGGAAAGCTAATGTATAAGCTGGACAGAAAAATAGAGAAAACCCCTTTATATTTTCCCATTTTAGTTTCTAACTCCAACTCCCTCCCTCCCAAGTCATACTTTATCTTCAATAAGTTAATTCTTGGCTTTTGAGCAGAAAAAGGCCAAGGCACTGGTGAGTTAAGATCTTTTCATGGATAATTTAAACTATTTGCAACTTCTGCTTCATAGTGACCGTATTACACGAGTCTCTCTAAGACACCAAAATGAAATAAAGCAATTATAGGGAATAACTCTTCCTACTATTCGAAAATTTGATTTTGTTTTGTTTTTTGTGTGTGTGTCTTAGGGAATCCACTCCTCTCACCCCCCCCCCCAATATATCATTCTCTGAAAGTTGCTTAAGCAGAATGCTAAATCTTTGAAAATATTCATAAGGCAGTCCAGCACAACTACAATAGAAAATAATCCCCCTCGGATGCTGATACATGTGTAATTTAAAATATTCAGGCCTGGCAACCACATCAATTTGAAGTATCACCGCCTCCTACCATAAAAGCGATCTTGTCTGAATATATACAAGTATAGAAAAGTAGATTTTAAAAATGTTAAAATGGGAGTTCCTTCATGAACCATAATTCACAGCATAAGCTTGGGGAGACCAGAAATCAACATATTTCTTTTACTCAGGTACTACTCCACTGAATTCACAGAGCTTGTTTAAGTGCCACCTATCTACAATGTTCCCAAGTTGAGTCAAGCTGGAAGACAGCCAATTCTACAATAATTTCCATTACAATTACAAAAGTTGGGCTGTGAATAAATATAAGGGTTCTAGAGCCAACCAGATTTTAAACTTGCGGATTTGGTACTCTAACTTCTACTTTATACCCACCTCCAAGCCAATTACAGGACCACACACCAATACTCAATGTGAATCAAATAACAGAATTGCTCTGAGTAAATAAAGTCATGTTCCATCAGCAGCTGTTACTCAATGCACTACCTGTCTAGTTCCATTTCTGGTGCCCTACCCAACCACCAGCTCTTTCCTGGAATAAATCCGACAATCAGATATTGAACTTACACAAGTGCACTTGCCCTTTCCATAGTCTGGTTCCACAGAGTCCTGTTCATGCCCAGTCTCCTTCATATAACATATGTGAAATGTTCTGGCTCAGAACACTATTTTGGATGTAAAAGTTTTGGGTCAGAATCTTAAGGGTGAATTTTGAAGGGTAGAAACATATCCATTTTCTATCCCTAAACACCACTTAGGGATAGAAAGCACTAATGAGGAATGACCTAGGAATACCTACATCTTCATTCCAATCTTCAGTTCCCCACTCCTCTGTTGCAGTCCTCCATGCACCTGGGAATAAAGGAAAACTAGTAAAGCAATTATAAGTTCCAGCAATAGCATGTGCAGAAAACACTTACGTATTAACACTTTGGCAGCCAAAAGTATGACCAGAATTTAGAAATCAGAAGAGATTCTTGGTATTCAGAGCAAGGAAAAAATTACTTAGAAAGGGCTACCTCAGAGCACCAGGGTTTTAATAAGATTATAATTTCACAGAAATTTTGTTTTTGTTACACAGCTCTAATAGCAATGAGCAAGAGTAAGAAAACTCAAGAGTAAGACCCCAACAGACCAAATATGCCAGGCAGTTTCTTTAATGCCCTCAGCCCTCAGATTTAGTAGCCAATTAAGTAAGATAGCAACAGTCAATTCAAACATGCAAACTACACCTACTTATCTGGTATAAGACAACATGGCAGGTAGTCTGAAGAAAGATGGCAGTGATAATATGAACACAAAAGATTGCTACACGATAGTGAAAAGGCAATGAAGGAAGAAAAGGCTTGAAATGCAAACTGAGGGCACTGACGACTGCTACTGAAACTAAATTTAAAAACGCACACTCACGGGCTTCCCTGGTGGTGCAAGGGGTTAAGCACCACACTATGAAGCAATCCACAGCCTCTGCAGCACAAGTTCGATCCCCAGCTGGCCAGGGAGCAACCCACATGACACAGCAGACCTTTCCTGACTTGCCCGCTGCTCCCTTCAGCAGTGTACTTCGGTCAATCTGCCTGTTCTGTTCCCCAATGTGTCTCTGGTGAATCCTCTCACCCCCCATACCTCTGGCCTGTACCCCAGCTCTTGTATGCATAAATAAATAAATCTTTAAAAAAAAAAAAGCATACTCAACAGAAGCCAAATTTATAATCTTACTGATTTAACTATAAAGGAAACCCTATGGATTTGCTCTTTTCAGAAGATACTGAATGAGACTTAAGAATCAAAAACAGGGCCTCCCTGGTGGCCTAGGGGTTAAGTCTCAGCACCACCACCACAAAAGCCCACTGAAATGGCCTGAGTTCAACCCCCGGCCAGGGAGCTAACCTACATGGCACAGCAGACCTCTCCTGTCTCGCCCACTGCTCCCCTCAGCAGTGTATTTCAGTAGATCCGCCTATTCTGGTCCCCATTCTGTCTGTGGTGAATCCTCTCACCCCCTGCACCTCTTGCCCACACCCCAGTTCTTCTACACAAAAATAAAAAAACTCCTGGGGGGGAGGGGGGGCAAGTGGAAAAAAAGAAAAGAATCAAATACACACATTATTGTCCTAATCCTAGTCATACAGAATCTTAAGTCTGACTGCCAAGGTCACGGCAGACAGTGGAGGTGTGCACTCTCCTCATGCTGTTAATAATGAAATTAAGATAGTTTGTACAGGACAGATCCACAGGCAATAAAACCACCTTCAACATTCCCCTTATTTTGTTTCATGTACACAGATATCCTCAGAAAGGAAAACTGTTTTGTAAAGGAATTTGGGTAAGTTTCTATGAGACCAAATAAAAATTAAGAACCTATCTGTGGAATGGGTAAGAACACCCTTTTTCTTCTTCTCCAGAACAACAGTACATGCTGAATAATTCAAAGCATTCTCTCCAAATGGAGACAGCTTCTCACTTCTCACAAGAATGAAAATCTAGCATTCACAGATTTTGTTACTAAAGAGAAATATTCATACTCCCTACAAAACCTATCCGTAACTCTTTTAAATACTAAAAGCTTGTTTTCTAGAGAAAAATGTATTCATTGTAATGACTTTCCCAGGACTATGTTTAACTGCACCAGGAAAATTTCAAACCACTTAATAAATTTTCTCCAAATCACACTAAAGTCCAATCTCAATCTAGACATGTTATAAATTACATTCCTTCCTCCCTCTCTGGGTTAAATTACCACTCTTCCTCCCCTTTGACATCCATTCCACTCTGGCTAAATGAAACCCAAAATCTGGGTTAACACATACACACAATCCCAGAGTAGGAAGGACCTAAGAAGTTATCTAGTCTAACCCCTCATGATGCAGGACTTTTTTTTCTGCATTCTTGGCAAATGCATCTGGGATGAAAGAAGATACCTACTTGAAACTTCCCTATAGAAGCTGTATGATCGTGACTGAAAAGACTATACTGAGGAAGCATTAAGGAACATAAAGAGTAGAAATGATCTAACAAGCAGGTTAGAATTTCTATTCCAGCAGCATTGTAAATGTTAAATATTGAGTGAACAAATTTTTGAAGGAAAATGGGCATAGAATATGAGAGAAAAGGCAGAAAGAGAAAAAGACAGAAAAATGACATATCCACAGATATTTCAGTCCATAAAAATCTATAAAAATATCCGGGGCAGTTAGGCGCCTGGATGTATCATACCAGGAGCAGTCTCAAATTTTCGGGGATAATTTGACCCCTCAACCCCAATGAAATCAAGTCCTGAAACAAAAAAGAAAAGAAAAGAAAAAACAACCAGTGAAATTTTGCTTGTAAATGAGAATGCTTGCCCCCAATACATAAGTCCCACTGTACCTGTGGATATTTTAAGGGTAGGTTTAAATTTATTTTTAAATCAAAACAGGGAATTTGAAGCTTTCTATCATGAAAACACAAAAAGAGATCATGCACGAAGTTAAGTTCATATTGTGAAATTAACAGTGATGGGAATGTATGAAGCTACACCCAGTGCTAACAAGATGACAGCAGCAACACATAATTTCACTCAGCCACAAATCAGATCTCTGATTCTAGCCACCTAAATCTGCTTTTCTCTTTTCAGCAGAAATAAATACAAACTTTACCCCTTTCATTCCATTTTCCAACCAGATCCCTGTTGAAAATAGCAAGCAAGACTTGCAATCTAGGGCTGGAAATCCATGCCTGCCTGATTTCCTATCGGTATCTAAAACAAATCCCTGAACTTTTTTTCTTTTTGGCCAGTGGTTAAAATAAAAAAATCAAATACCCAAAAACAAACTAAAAATGAAAAACACTGTTTTGTTACTCAAACTGCTCCCACTGCTTCTACAAAGTCACCAAGAGATGAAGGACAGTTCTAATGTCTCCAAAATAAAATAAATTAAAATATAAAAGGAGATTTCATAGCCAAATGGTCAGGGAATTTAAAAAGACATCTAGCCAATGTCTCAACAGTAGCCTCAACCAAAGGAAAAAATCTATATTCAAATGAGTTTAGAAGATAGCTTGGGGAACAAAAAGCAAGCAACATTCAAGACTGGAGGTGTGACATCTTGAGGGCAGTAGAGGAGAAGCCATGTCAAAGATCCTCCTAAAGACAGACCTAAAGATCACTTATCTTTGAAAGGGGGCAAGGCAAATTTAAATGAATCAGAAGTCAAAGAGCCTATTTTACCTTCTATTATTAAATCATTCCCTCCTCCCACTGTCCCCATCTTTATAAGAAGTCTCAGGCTCTCCATGTACTTGGCTCAGCCAGAAGGAAATAACTGATCTCATAACGAAAAAGTATTCTGAAGTCCAGGGGGTGCTCAATATTTAAAGCAATAGAAGTATCTTTACTCCAGAACACATTTTGATGTATCCCATAAGCTAACGATCCTTACACCCCCTACACAAGCACAAAGTCAATTAACAAAGCAATCTTATTCAAATCTCGTTATATTCTACCACATCCAGAAGATGCCAACAAAGAGAAAGGAAAGTCTTGAGATCTCTCAAAAATGAAGACAAGATACACCTTGGTACCAGAAAACAAACTGACAGTGGACTTTAATTCTGGGTCCTATTCATCTCTACAAATAGTGATCTGACTAATTCTATGTATCTTTGCAAAAGGCAAAGCTAGCTACCCTAAAAGGAACATTAGGAAATTGGAGCTTATGGTAGTCAAACAGCACAACGGAAAAAGTTTTTAAAATCAAACAATTCTCAGTTCAAATACAAGCAAATTTCATCATCTCTCTTTCAGCCTTAATTTGTCATATGGAAAATGATGATAAAAATCTGTTTCACAAAACAGCAAGAATACCAGGTGCAATAGCATGTATAATGTACCCAAAGGCATACAGTAAATAAATTCAGAGTAATTCAATTGACATCCCTTTCTCACCCTATTTCTATACCCCAAAACTACTCCACTTTTTTGAGATGACTATATAATCTACAAAAAAATTCTCCTTAGGTTCCCAGAGACAAGAAACAAAATAATAAAAGTCACTCACTCGTCCCATCATCTGGTTCGAAGTGGCCAGTGTTGTTCCACGTATTGCCACTACTATTGCCATAGTTATCATCAGTATTGGCTGGCTCTGCATAATCAGCTGGGTTAAAAGTTCTGGGGGAGTGGAAAAAAAGCTGAAAGAGTCTCTGACTTCTAAGCAGCACCAACAAAAATTAACTCAAAGAGGAGGGCAATCAGAATCCTGACTATCTCTTTCCTTAGACAGATCAAACTTGGCTCTACATCCTATAATCCTACACGGTGTATACACCTTTACTAAATTTCATGGTGTAATCTCAATTTATAGCTACTATCCCTTGAGTTAGGACACCAATAACCATAATAAATTCCACATGGAAGACTGTGGGAAAATAGCACGTACATGCCCTGAAATGAAGCTGTGAGAGTAATTTAAGGGGCGAAACTTATCTCTGTAAAAATAAGCCCTAAGTCTACACATTTTTCTAATTAAATAGTCTAAAAATCTTTGTGATCAAATTTTTGCTTATGGCGTCATATTATCCTCAGGGTATTAACCACTTAAAAATCTTATGGTGACCCTTTGGAGGAGAAAAAGTCTTGTGTCTCACGAAGATTCACCATGAAACTTACCCCATTCCTTGAGCTGAAAACCTTCCTCCCCGCCTACCAGAGCCACCTAAAGGAAGAAAAAAAAGAGGTAAGTGTTTTCACAGTTGATATACTACCACCTTACCAACTGCAGTAACTTTGAAATAGTAAGTGATCAATATTATCAGATACTTTTTCACTATGCGAAGCATCAGTTAACATAACAGCATAGGACAATCATTACTATCAATAGATCATCCCATTGATGATCAAACAGCTGGATTCTCAAGCAAACACAGTAATATAAATAATGACTAGAGGAAATAACATCTGCCTTCTTTCCCACCCCCTATTCAGCAGTCTCCCAAGTATTCACATGTCATGACACTTCAACAATTAACGTACCAGACTCCATGTGGAAATGTTTATTAAGTAGACCCCTACAGAGCTAATAAGGGTACCAATATCCAATCCCCCAATAAGCCAATCACCTCTGCCTCGGCCTCGACCTCTTCTCCCTCTTTCTGTGCCTCTTCCAGAAGGCCCTCCACTCTTGGTGCCATCTAATCCATTTTCCTGACCCCGAACTGAAATTAAAAACACAGAAACATAGATGGCCAGAGCAGTCAGCAGAACAATAAACTATATACATATAGACATATACACATATAATTATATATATATACATATATATGTATATATATGATGAGGAGGAGGCAAAAACAAAGAGAAAATAAGCTGGAGGGACGGGACATGATGGTTATTTGGAGAAGGGGATGAACCACAACAGAGAACGCAAGTCAAATAACTTTGTAAGTGACTACAATTTCATGCCAAATTAATGACTATTACTAGAAAAGGTTACATGCAAGAGATGCCAAGGTCTCAGAACAGATAATGGCAAGAAAAATCAAAAGGATGATATAACAGTAACTAGGTCCATCCTAGTAGTGCCCTGATACATCCCCCCCAAAGTCTAGACATTACTGACCCACAGTTGGTTTTGTTAAAGCCCCATGCATACACTCTCGTCCACGGCTGGCACCTCTCCCCCGTCTTGGTGGACCACCACGTCGCCGGCTATAGTCTCTGTCCCGGTCTCGATTTTCTTTGCCTTCCTCGTTGGATTCCGTCTGGCCACCATCCTTCTGTCCTGAGACTCCCTTCTTCTTCCCAACCATTTCCCAGGAATGCTAAAGAAAAGAAAAACAGTCATGTCTACTCGATATGGATTACATTAGGAAATCAGAGGTAAAAACTCAAACAACCATTAACCTTTCTGCCCTCAGCATCCACATCTAGGACACTCACTGGTTTACTTCTGTTGAAATATAAACCAACTCTAAATCACTGCAAAACTGAGGTCTTTTGTATAGGGTAGGTGCTTATGCTAATGGATTGCAGAGATCAACTCTAAAAGGATCACCAAGATCTCTATTCAATCTGGCCACTCTGCATATTAGTCCAGTTAGCTTCTGGTTCCTATCTTGCAACTATGTTTCTTGGACTGAAAACTACTTCCTTTGCACCCAGGGACTCCTAACCTTTTAGATCCTTACTTATATCAAATAAAGCAAGAAAGAAAACTTAAAAGTTTCTAAGAGTTAACTATGAAATCCAAATTAATTTGCAGCATTCAATTCTTGAGCATAATTTCCAATAAAGCAATCCAGAATTTAGGAGGAAAACAATCATACTTAACTTCCCTCCCCACACACCAAATTCCTTTATTTATAAGACAAAGCAACAGTCAGGAAGGCACAGCCCTGGTCCTAAGACATACTGATTACAGGAAGCCTTCGAATCTAGGTTTTATCCACTGTGTTCTCTTTTTCCATAATTGATATAATCCAATACAACTGCACCCAAAGCAGACAATCTATGATAATTTCTAAATTGCGGTAAGGAAAATAAACACTTTTGGAAAACAGCCTCACTCCTTGGGAAAATGAATTTTGTAAATTAAAAATTTTAAATACACACTTGATTACATTTTTTACAGATACGTACAAATAAAAATTCCAGCGCAAAAAGCAAGAGTACCCTATCCTAGCTACTATCTAACACAAAGAACAATGGCTGCTCAGCAGCAGTTATTTGATATTTAATAACTTTCAAAGAATACAGATGAAGTGTAATATAAAATTACCACTGATTTTCTCATGATGGATAATATTATGGTCACATAAAAGAGTATCCTTCTTTTAGGGAAGCATGGTGGAGAATTTAGAGAATAAACTACTGGGGCCTCCCCGGTGGTGCAGCGGTAGAGCGCTGGGTTGCGAAGCTGCCCGCGGCCTCTGCAGCGCCGGTTCAATCCCCAGCTGCTCCCCGGCCACCGGAGGAGGGTCCCACATGGCGCAGACCTCTCCTGCCGCCCGCTGCTCCCCTCAGCAGTGTACTTCGGTCCTTCTGCCTGCTCTGCTCCCTGATCTGGCTCTGGTGAATTCTCTCACCCTCCTGCGCTTCTGACTGTACCCAGTGCATGTATAAACAAAACAAACAAACAAACAAATAAATAAATAAATAAAACATGCCTCTATTTAAAAATAAAAATAGAGAATAAACTACTATAATGCTTACAAGTTTCTTCCAAATAATTCCAAATGTCCACCATGGATGAATAAATAAATGTGGTATAGACATGTTAAGGAATATTTATTATTCTCCCATAAAAAGGAATGAGATTCTGACACATCTTCCTTTTTGACATTGTAGTGAGAGTGTTATGATTGCTGTTCTCCAGGCTTTGCGATGGCACCCAAAGATGATAAGAAGAAAGACACCCGAAAGTCAGCCAAGAAAGACAAAGATCCAATGAATAAATCTGGAAGCAAGGTCAGTAAGGACTAGTCCAAAGGTGAAGTTCTAGACAAGCTCAATAATCTAGCTTGTTTGACAAAGTCACATGTGACAAACTCTCTAAGAAGTTCCCAACTGTAAGCCCATAACCCCAGCTGTTATGTCTAAGAGGCCAAAGATTCATGGTTCCTTAACCAAGGTGACCCTTCAGTAGCTCCTTAGTAAAGACTTATCAACACAGAGAACAAGTAATTTACACCAGAAACACCAAGGGTGGAAATGCCCCAGCTGCTGGTGAAGATGCATGAACAGGACCCATTAACTGCACATTTTGAAAAAAAAAGAAAAAAGAAAAAACTTTATTAAAAAAAAAGAAAAAAACCTGGGCCTCCCTGGTGGCACAAGGTGTTAAGCTGCAGCACTATGAAGCTATCCACAGCCACTGCATCATGGCACGAGTTCGATACCCGGCCAGTCAGGGAGCTACCCACATGGCGCAGCAGACCTCTCCTGTCTTGCCTGCTGCTCCCCTCAGCAGTATATTTCAGTCAATCTGCCTATTCTGTTCCCCACTATGTCTCTTGGTGAATCCGCTCACCACCCCTCATTCCCCACACCTCTGGCCTGTATGCACCCCAGTTCCTGAATGCATAAATAAATCTTTTTTAAAAAAATAAATCCATCAACTCGAAAAAACATCATTTAAAAATAAAAAATAAATCTGACACTTGCCACAAAATGGACAAACCTGAAAACATGCTGAGTCAAGTCAAATCAGACACAAAAGATGGACGAATACTGTATAACTCTACTCATTAGCTCATAAGAAAGGCAAATGCACAGAAACAGAAAATAAAGTAGCTTGACAGGCTGGGAAGAAGAGATGGAGAGTTACTGTTTAAAGGGCAATTTGTGTTTGGGAAATGAAAAAGTTCTGAAGATAGAGTGGTAATGACTATAACAATGTTGATGTATATAATGCTACTGGACTGTAATTTTAAAAGTGGTAAACTTTGTTAAATATACTTTACCAATTTTAAAAAGGTTTTAAGTTCAAGAAAGGGTAAATTTTATATTAAAAAGTTCTCTAAATATTCTAAACAGCGTACAACAAATAGTTTGATAATTTTTTTTAAAGATTATATTTTCACCTAGAACTCAGCAACCCTCATTGCCTATTCTTAGAACCTCACTGTATCCAGTACGCTACTCTACGCTCAGAGTTTAATTCGTAAGTTATAGTATAACCTTACAACCCAATCTGAATCAGGAACCCTAAAAACCAGACTCAAAAGAACTTTATTTAAACTTTTTGATAATCTGTCTCAAAACCTGGCAAGTTTCAGAAACCTGACATAGTCATCCTCCTCTATGGTATATACCAGATGGGTTCTACTAAGATCTTGGGCCTCCCCTGGTGGCGCAGCGGTTGAGCATTGGGCTGCAAAGCTGCCCGCAACCTCTGCAGCGCCGGTTCGTTCCCCAGCTGCTGGTGAGGGTCCCACCAAAAAAAAA
This sequence comes from Talpa europaea, assembly GCF_964194135.1. Taxonomy (NCBI): domain Eukaryota; kingdom Metazoa; phylum Chordata; class Mammalia; order Eulipotyphla; family Talpidae; genus Talpa; species Talpa europaea. Next base: position 78,375,531 of record NC_140076.1, read on the forward strand.
AAAAAAAGAATTACTAAGATCTTGCCAAAGGCACTATCAGTTTTTTTTATATGGACTTCACCCACCTAAATACATCCAACATCTCTGGCAAGTGACTTTGCTTCCCACTGGTTTCACTAGTGGCTGATCTATCTGTGCATAAGTCTACATCCATCCTCCCATTTATCTATCTTCCTTTTTGATACTGTAGGTCACACTGGTAGCACTAGATGACAGAAGGTGAAACAAATGTGATTGTACAAAAAAAAAAATTGTACATATAAATAAAGCATGGTAGTCCCACTTCACCCCACCCCAAAACATCTTGAGACAATCACTCTATATAGTAAAGTGAAAATGAACCAAAGATCCTGCATCTGATTGTACAGCCACAGAATTTTCAAATAAGGTCAATGATATAAATTTTAATCTTTAACCACACTTTTGAAGAAAAAAATTGTACAAATTCAAATGCAACTTTAAAAAGTTTTCCATTAATACTTCCCATGCTCTCAAGGAAACTGACAAACCTCCAACATCTAGCTAAAGTGACAACATGACACCAGTAAACCAATCTAAGGATGAATGCTAGTATCAATCCCAACCAAAGATCCTCAGCATAAGGCCAAGTAAAAGAAAATATTTCTAAGTGACACACTGCTCATGAAGAAATGCTCTAGTAAGGGCTGCAAGAACATTCCAAAGATTATAAGGCAGAATTCCCATTCTTAAGGGACTTAAAATTTGGTAAGATAGCACAAATGCAGAAATAAGTGGAAATGAGAAGGGTAAAAGCAACTACTCCACATTCCAGGGCAAGTGGTCCTCAAAAATATGTCCTATCATCTCTCAGGATGGTCAACAGACAGTAAATAAAGTTTAACTGCTGGGACCTCCTTGGTGGCGCAAGGGGTTAAGCACTGCACTAGGAAGCAATCCACAGCCTCTGCAGCACGAATTCAATCCCCGGCTGGCCAGGGAGCAACCCACATGGCAAAGCAGACCTCTCCTGTCTCGCCCGCTACTCCCCTCAGCAGTGTATTTCAGTAGTCTGCCTGTTCTGCTCCCCACTGTCTCTGGTGAATCCTCTCACCCCCCCACACCTCTGGCCTGTACCCCAGCTCTTATATGCATAAAAATTAATAAATCTTAAAAAATAAAAATACACTTGAAACAAAATGATTAAACTAAAAGTAAATAGCATCTCTAATCGAGACTAACCCAGTAAGTTACTAATGCAATATGAATAATTTATTCCAGACCAACTAGAGGAGACTGATTTTATCTGTTTTCTCCTATTTATTGTATGTACAGTTTAAGTATTTACAACCAACAGCAAACAATCTTCAAGCTTGCTCTATTTAGAAAGCTAAGTATTCAGCTTTAAGTTGCATTATTGCTAAAAGTAATTGCTACTTTTAGAATATTACTAATTTCTCAACCAGGGACCCACTTTCTAGAATACTTTATTACCGTATCTGGGTTTCCTTCCAGCAGTACATTGATGGCTCTGTTGACATCTCCATTGCAGTCATGCAAAGCAATGACACATTCATCCTGGTTCTTTCCTGTAATATCAATCAACTGAAAGAGAAAAATCAGCAAACATCAAGACAAACTTGCACTCCCCTAAAAGGAAAAACTAAGTAAAGAATTTAAAAAGAGAGGAGACATTAGCTGAGTCTCAAAGCACCAGGCTTAAAAAGCAAAATATGTAGAATTGTGGTATTCTAATTCCAAAAGCAAAATATTAGGGATGGGAGTCCAAAGTATTTACAAAGCTATCAAACAATTAACCAACTAATAGAGACTCAAACCCAGAACACACAGAAACTTCAGCATACCAAGAATTTCCATTATTTTCTACATGCCATAACTCAAAGTGGCTATAAAGTGGAATCAACAAAAGCATTTCAGAGGTTAAAAAACCAAACGAGGTTAAAATTAAGATAAAACCTCATTGAACAAGATATCGATCAAACAGTATAATAAATGAAATAGTAAAAGCACTTATTTATTGCCTTAAACTACCATTATTAATTCTTCACCTATAGTAGAAAATATTCTGTTATTTAAATAGGCTTTACCCCTGGCATCTTTTACCATAGCTTATAGCAAATTAAGTGATACACTCACTTGTTTCACCTTTTCCTCAAAGTCAGCATCATTATGGTCCGAAATCATCTGTGCAAGTCGAATTTGTTCTGCAGTGGCCTAGAAATTGAAAGAAGATCAAGAAGGCATGATCAAGAGGCAACAGTTTAAGAGAAATAAGAAGCACTATGTAGTCAATATCCACTCCACCACCCACCCCAATTTCCTTCTCCTTTTTACAAATGACCAACTAATAAAGAACTAACACCATTCAAGATGCTTCAATCAGCAAAATGATCAAAACAACAACAACCAAAAAAAAAAAAAAACCACAGTGAAAGCGGAGATTTTTCACCAATGTTCAGTTAAAGAGGTTTTCATCTTGGGATCACAGCACCACTTTGAAACATCTGCGCCTTAATTCACATTAACGTTCTTTACAAAGTCATGTGTTGTTCCTGCTTCTGCAATAGCCAATATCATCCTCTCATTCCAGGGCTGAGAACACCATAAGGTTTAGTCTGAGAATAGACTGAGCATATATGCATATACAGTGCATGTTCAGAAGATTATCAGGAATTTTACTATCCCAACTGAAATTAAGTAGTAAAATATTATGAGAAATACATTTGGGAATACAAGTAAAAGAAAAATGGGTAAGACGAAAACTCTAGCCTTACAAATTCAATTTATGTGACCATAATCACACGTAAGTTAATTCTCTCACAGTAGTTACCAAACACCACCAACCAGTTATAGAAAACAGATCACATCTAAATCAAACTTTCAAAACAAACATCAACAACAAAAAATATAAATCTCAGTACTCAGGAAATTAATAAGTACTCCTTTAAACTGAGCAACACTCTAGGGTGTCTCATTTGTTAATTTTAAAGTAATACAATGAAGATGCTCGCGCATCACAGAGGAAGGGAAAAATCTTATTAGGTGGGCCTCGCTGAGACCAGAAAGGAAGAAAAAGTTAAGGGAAAAGAAGAGCAAAGAAAAGGGGAAAGGTAGCAAGACAAAGGTTGGCTAATGAGACGTCAAGGTGGAAAGATCTAGGAAAGAAATGCATTGCTGAAAGAGGCCCAGATGAAAGGGAAGTGCCCTCTGATAAATACAAACCAGAGGACCCATTTTTTTCCTAAACCTCAAAGTGCAGTATTAAACAACAGAAAGTAAGCATACTGCAATAAAGCATGTCATTGTTATAAAGCTCCAACTAAGTACAAGAACTAGAAAAACCAGAATGAAGAACCCAAATTGATAATCCAAAGCATAGAATGATGCTGCATTGGATGGAAACTAGTTATCAACCAGCAAAGCTACCCATGGATCCACATCCCTTGGGTTCTTTACCTGTGGCCGCTGCTTGTGCTGTGTCTGATTTTGGTTTTGAGGTTGTTCCCAGTTTCCCCGGGCTCGGTTAGTGCCCACCGATGTCATCATTTACAGTATATACAAATAACAGTATTTACAAGGTAGAATACTGAAAGTTAAAAAAAAAAGTTTAGATTGTTAACTGTGGGCAAAATGTTTCCAACCTCTTTCATCAGCACCTTCACTTTCATTTCTTCAAAAGAACAAACCATGAAGATTAGCCTATTCTTGAGACTTAGTTTGATAAATTCCTGAGAGATATCTGGCTGTTAATCCACTTTCAATTAACAAAAAAATGTATAAATGTGTTGTTTTTAAGTTACAAGCAGACTTTCATTACTATTTCTCTGTAAATATAAGCTTTATGAATTTCTGCAACCTTGATAGTAAGTAAAACAATGTTAATAACCAAAACATTTTTGTAAGTGAAAATATCTTAAAATTCCTTTAACAGAAGGAAAAATAGGTAAAGCCTAGATGCAATAAGCCTTCCAGATGCTTATTAGTCTGAGTCAAATAAAAACAACTTAAAATACTGTTCTACTTATGAAAACACCCTTACCTGCCTTAAAAACATTTTATATAACTTGCATGTGACCTCCACCTTTTGGAAAGGGACAAGCTCAAGTCTAGCCTCTTTCTCCCTAGTTTGTATTTCCAGCATGCTGTGGGGGCAGCATGTTCCTGTGGCCTTCAGCAAGACATGTATTAGCCCCAGTGAGTTTGCCCAGAATTTCAGTTCCCTGAATAATAATTCCAACACACTGCTTTTTGGCTGCTTCTGTCAGCCTCCTAGTCCACAGTTTCAAGAAACCAGAATTGCAATTACCCTCAACCACTCACCTTAATATACAGAGTCCCAAACCAAAAGCATTTAGCACAAAGTTTTATTTGGAAGGGCTTCTGGGAAATCATTTTAAACTTGAGATATTATTACTGGCAAGATGACTTTGTTGAGTCTTTAAAGAGACAAAGACGACACAGGGCCTTCCCAAAACCAGAACAGTTTTTGTTATAACTCTTCTAACAAGCAAGAATTCTACAGAATTTAATTTCCCTTCATTCATATTTTCTTTTATGATGCAATCTCAGCTGCTGCATTTAGTAAACAAAGAAAACATTCATATGATGGAGTGCTCAAAATAAGAGATTAGTTTGCATTGCTTCATTCCCTTCCAAAGAAGATAAGTTTATACCTTTCTGCTCTATATTTAATTTTTTTTTTTTTCCCATCAGTGACACTTTATGCAAGGTAAGTCTAGATTACCCAGAAACATTGCTGGATTTGAAGGAGAGATAGGATGGGCTTCTAAACAAATATGCAAGGATTGACTATTAGATAAGTTATTTTCACCTGTTTCTTGGGTCACAAAGAAAGCTGACTTCCCTGGGGATAAATCCTTTATCAAGTTGGGCAATAGGTTACAAAGGCCTTTATTTTTTAATGTCATCGTTAAAAATTAAGATTTCTACATCCTCTATCACCAAGAACGGTTTTAAGGCAACTTCAGTGCTAATTTTTAACCATTACCTCTTCCCCCTACACACACAGGTTGTAAATATTTCAAGCTAGTAGAGGGCTGTTAGCTACACAGTAGTTTATTTTCCCAGGCTAGCTTTACAGTCAAATTTCAACACTTAATTTACAAAAACAAAAGTGTTGTTTAACCAAATACCCTGGGGTTCAAATCAACAAGAAAATAACTACAGGAAAATTATGCTCAATAATTGGTTCTAGGATGAAGTTTCTAATATGGGAGTGATCATTCTAACTTACAAATATTGGCTCTCTAGTCTATATGCGATTTCAATTCATGTGCATGATACACTGCAGATGTAAATTGCATGACTAGTTATATGTGTGACCACATATACTGTACCAGTCAACATAAATATATTTTAAAAAGCATCTGAAAACCACATTGTTCAGAAGAGAAAAAAAATCTTCACGATCATTCTTGCTTAACTTCCATTTGTCTCCTGCAAGTGCTTTGAAATATGTGACTAAGAACATTTTACCACCTAGAGAGTAACACTACCAAGCAACAGGTCTAAAGTAAGTGAACTGGGATGGATCACTAGGGGACACAAAATTAGCAGCCTTTTAGTAACAAGTAGAAACACATATCCAGAGTTATCACAGTGGAGATGAGAAATCTTAAGTACTCTTACTTAGAAAATAAAAACATTCAAAAGAAAATAGGTGAGAAGTATTGGAGACCAAGGAATGGTGTGGGAATAGATACAGGTTTCAACACAAGACTGCCCTTAACGGTATCTTGAACACCAGCTACTTAAAAAAATAGCCAGAGAAATTTTACAGAAAAAAATAAATAACAAGTATTTATTGAATATCTACTGTGTGTCCAGTACTTTAGGAAATACAAAAACAATGACTTAGTGCTGCCCTCAGGGAGCTTACAATCTAATTAATTGGCGAAACAATTCAGAAACTGAGGTTGGACTTGGGTGAGTAAAGCTTGCTACCTCTAACAGGGCAAGGAATTTCCCTAGACACTGTGTGAAAATAACCCCTTCATCCTCCCCATTCCCACATCAACTTGAATCTAATTTGTAAAAGAGTACTTCCCAGTTAGGACACATTTTGCAAGGAGGGCTATAAAAATCAAAAAACAGTACATCGTTAGGCCTTTCATCATTAGTTTACACGCCTGCAACACTTCCCATTCATGACTGAAATAATCACTGTGATAGTCTAATCTTTAAGGACAATGGTGCAGTTTTACAACCCATACACAGCCAAAATGTTTTAGTTCTCCAGTAAAGCTGATAGTCATTGACCCTCACCACCTCCCAGCAAGTCACATCAGATATCCCCAAAGCAGAATATGGGTGGTGGAAGGTGAGGGAGGAGACAAAAAAGGATACTCCCTCTAATATTCAGGGAGGGTCAAAAGCCAAAAGGAAAATAGAATAACAACAAAACGCCTGTTACTGTGGAGGTTTTCTTTTCACAACATCCTACACCAGAGGTGGCTACATTTCAAGAACGGTGGAAAAGAAGCAGTCTGTTTGTGACATCAGTTTGCAAAACAATTTAGGGACTGTCTCGACAAGGTGCAGGGTCTAGAGCATTTTGGGATTCCTGCCCCATTATGAGAGGAGTGAACAAACACCCCAGTGCTCTCGTGACGACCCTCAGGCGGAATACACCCTATAGGGGTCTCCATGTCCAGCTTCCCAAATAACATAATTGAGATTCCCAAAACTACTATCTGGACAAGAAGGTAAAGTCAGATACAAAAAACATATTTTAAGAGCCGGGGCGGTAAGAAAGGAGGAAGGGTAATAAGAGGAGCTGACAAAGAGGCTGGAAACGGAGAGGGGACGCAAGCCCACGCGTGGAGGATGGGAGGCTCGCCCCACTCAGCGCCACATCGGAGCTCACCGGGCCAATCGCCTCCTTACCTCCCACCCGGAACAAATTAATCCTCCGCACTCCAAACTGAGGGCCACATGGGGGAGTTCGGGGCAGCTCCACCCCATCGCCCTCCTTCTCCCCTCCACCTCCACCCCCAAGCCAGGCCGGATCCGGATCAGAGGAGGCCCGCAGAGGATCGTAAAGGGAGGAGGCCCCTCGTCTTCTCCACAGGCACCCGCCAGGGGAGAGAGTGGGCCCTACCTCAGGCGGGGCCCAGGCCTCACCCGCTCGCGCTCTTTCTCGCTCTCCCCCCCTTCAGGCTCCAGCCGCATGGCCCCCCCCTCCGACTGGCCCAAGCCCCGCCCCGGCCACGCTCCCAAATCGAGGCCCCGGCTCTGGCGCGGCCCACTAGGCCGCGAACCCAACCATAAACAAAACCTCCAGCGGCCGACTCGGTGGAGGGGGAGGGGGGGAGCCAGGGCTCGCACGAACAGGACGGGGGTGTACAGTAGGGGAACACACGGTGCGGGGGGGCCCACCGAGGGAGGGGGATACGGCGGAGGTAGGGGAGAAAGGAGGGAGGGTAAAAGGGGGATCGCGGATTTAAAGGGGCCGCGGACAATACCCGGCCCCGCCGCGTTGCCGCTGCCGCCACCGCCGCCGCCAACGCCGCTGCGCTCCCAACTTTACCTCAGTCTCCTCCACACTGACACCCCGGGCCGCGCCGCCCCTATCACGTGATATAAGGTTCCCTCCTCCCCACCCCCTCCCTCCTTTTCCCTCTCGCGCTCGCTCTCGCGCCTTCCCCCTCCCACTTGCCTTCCTGCGTTCCCCAGCACGTGACGCGAAAAGGAACGCGCACGCAAACGTGCGCGCGCCGCCGCGCCACGAGACACCTCATTCCAGCTCCGCGGGTCCGCCCGCCTCCTCCTCAGCGGCCCCGCCTCCACCACGTGACACACGATGGCCTCCGCTTCCTCTTACTGGCGTAAGTTCCGCGTCTCCGCGCTCTACGTTATAGCTGCCCAGGGTCACGTGCTGGGGGTAGCGGGACGGCGTCGTTCTTCTTTCTAGGACCCACCCCCCCCGTCCGCCATGTTTTCAGGCCGGGTCTACCTTGGTCTTTCCCCGTAAGGAAATGGCCGAGGAGCTTCAGGGAACCCAGGCGCCGTTGCGTCGGCGGAGCCCGGGCTGACGGGATAGGGCAGCGGGGCAAACCGGAGCAGTTCTGCGCGGGGTGGGGAGGCCATGGCGTCCAGCAGTAACTGGCTGTCCGGGGTGAATGTCGTGCTGGTGATGGCCTACGGGAGCCTGGTGAGGAGATCCCCTTCCCCTTTCCTGCTGTCGCCTCTGACCCAGTAGAGACCCTCTTGGGCCGTTCCCTGTCTTTTCTCTCCACCCACTCACCTGCGCTTTTTCTGGGCTTTGACTCCTACCCAGGAGTACTTGGGAGCCTAAGTCACAGACTTGGACCGCCCCGCCCCTGGCCGAGAACCCTCCCTCTAAACGCCGGAGCACCGACCACCCCTACGCCTTCCCGCAACAGGCATTTTTATATCCACCGCATCTGTTAGACTCCTGCTTTGCCTCAAGCGATACCCCAAAGCATCAAGAAAGCCCGAATCTGGGAATTTGAAAGCATGCTTAAAAAAAAAAAAAAGGTCATTAAAGATTCTTTTCATATCTCTTGGACAGGTGTTTGTACTGCTATTTATTTTTGTGAAGAGGCAAATCATGCGCTTTGCAATGAAATCTCGAAGGGGACCTCATGTCCCTGTGGGACACAATGCCCCCAAGGTAGGTCCTTAAGGTTTTCCAGATCTTCAGGACCCAGAATGAGCTGCTCTGTACCTTTAGAGATGACATTAATTACCGTGTTTCCTTGTTGAGTTACCCACGTGCTTAGTAGATTGAGCAACCTTTGTCAGTTTGGGTCTTGGCTTACCTGCAATCGCATACGAGTAAACATAACAGAGGAACTTGGTGTTTTGCATCGGTAGAATGAAGGATTTGGGTTAAAATGCCTCAATCTTTGGTGTGGTGTTTCCCGCCTCAGTTTTAAATTACCCAGTGTTTTTTCTTTGTAACATTTGTTTTAGGATGGGATGAGGGTGGTTAAAATTAGCCCCAAATAAATGAGAAGGGTTGTTTTTGTAGACTTTCAATTTTATGAGACCCTATAAATCATCTAGTCCCATAATTCATGCTGCAAATTGAAACCTAAGAAAAAGATGTACAGAAAGTGAATCAGTCAATAGTCCCTATTTTATTTCTCTATGCATACAAGAGAGCATACATAGACCAGAGGTGCGGGGAGTTGGTGGGGTGAGAGTATTCACTAGAGACAGAGTGAGGAGCAAAACAGACAGATCCACTGAAATACACTGCTGAGGGGAGCAGCAGGTAAGACAGGAGAGGGCTGCTGTGCCATGTGGGTCAAGTTCCTGGCCAGGGTTGGAACTCAGAGTGACTGGCAGTAGCGCTGAGACTTTAACCCTTGGGTCACCAGGGGGGCCTTATCTATATATTCTCTTTCAATAATTTGTTGTCTTCCTTTATATGACTTTAAATATCTATTGATGAAATTTTATTTCTACCCCAAGCCTCTTTCTTGAGCTTTTTATGTCCAACTCCCTACCTAATATTCCCACTTAGATTTCTATAGGCATCTTAAATCAGATGTCCAAATCTGAGCTCTTAATACCCTTCTGCTACCATCCTGCTTCTCTTTTTACTTCGCTGTAAACTGCCCTACCCAGCCTCCTTTTGTATGACTCTTCCCACAAATCACTAACATCCTTCTACAGTGGTTGAATTTTCTACCTATACATGTGCTATTACGGTACCTAGAATGATCATCCTCTGGCCTACTGGCTAGATCATTTGTTTTTTTAGATCTTAACGTCAATATCATTACCCCCAAAGAGGAGTGCTTACTACCATTTTTAAAGTAGGTACTTTGTTTTTTTCACGGTACCCTGAGTTTTTGTAGATGGCGTTTTACTGTGAATTTCCCTTACTGTTTACTTGTCTGTTTACTAGCTCTCTCTACCACTTGACTGTAATAAGCTTGCAGATGCATGACACCATGCAGGCACCATCAGTTTTGTTCACCACTATGAAGCCAGGACCTATATATATATAAAAAAATAGGGACCCAATGATTCCTTGTTGCATGAAAAACAGGTTAGTTGGAGAGCTGGTAATACTCTCAATTCCTAAACCAATTTTTTTCATTAACCAATGCTATTAACTCTCCAGTATTTGCTGATGTATTGGAAAACCTCAAGGAGGAGATAATAGCCTAAAACCTTAACAGTGCTCCTTCCACATACCCTCACTTCTCCAGATGCCTGCTGCTTCCCTTAAAGGAGGGATATAGGGTTAGCTCCTTTTTTTTTTTAAATAAATTTTATTTTTCTATTCCCCATACAATTACAACCCCCTTATTTTGACCCCAATCCCTTCCCATCCCCCACCCCCCATAGAGTGTCTCTGGTTCATAGTTGTTTGTTGATTTTGATTTTCACTTTGTTATAGTTATTCATTTTCCTGGTCCCTTATTTAAGTTTTCTAGATTCCTGCTATGAGGGAGACCATCCAGTATTTTACTTTTTCTTTCTGGCTTATTTCGCTGAGCATGATCCCTTCCAGCGCTATCCATGTTGCTGCAAATTGCATGTGTTTATCTTTTTTGAATGCTGAGTAATATTCCATGGTGAATATGTATAGGGTTAGCTTCTTGTACATCATGAACCAGTCAAAATTTGGACTTTTTGGAAACTTACCCACCCTCAACCCCCATGAGATCAGGATTTCTTTGGCTTTAAAAAAAAATCATCTAGGGCCTCCCTGGTGGTGCAAGGGGTTCAGACACAACCTATGAAGTAGTCCAAAGCCTCTGCAGCATGAGTTCGATCCCTGGCCGGCCAGGGAGCAACCCACATGACGCAGCAGAACTCTCCTGGCTGGCCCACTGCTGCCCTCAGCAATGTACTTCGGTCAATCTGCTTGTTCTGTTCCCCATTCTGTCTCTGGTGAATCCTCTTGCCTCCCACACCTCTGGCCTGTACCCCAGCTCTTGTATGCATAAATAAATAAATTTAAAAAAAAAAATTTTTAAGAATCATCTAAATTCTCATTTATTGCTGGTAGAAGTATAATTTAGTAAAGTCACTGTGGAAAATAGCTGGGTGTTATCTAGTAAGGTTGCACATGTATCTAACCCACAGCCCAGCAATCCCTCTCCTATCATAGGAAATTAATTTTTAGTCATGTGTACTAGGAGACATGTACAAGAATATACATAGCATTGCTTGTAATAGTTTAAAAAAGAAACAATCCAAATGTTCAAATGTCTCAAATGTTCTCATAAGAGTGGATATATGTATTTGATATGAAAAGTGAAAATGAACAAGATAAATATATATGAACACAAATGACTTCAAAATATTTCTGAATGAAAAAAGTAAGCCACCAAATTGAATGACTCCAGAAAGCTATTGAATGAAAAAAAAAAGCCAGAAAGCCATTTGCAAAAGACTGTCTACCATATGAGTCCATTAAATGAAATTCTAAAATAAGCAGAACTATATTGATAGAAAGCACATCATTGTCGCTGGGGCAAGGATGGGGGGAGATTGCCTACAATGGCATATGAAGAGCTTTTCAGAATAATGGAAATGCTCCGTGTCTTGATTGGATTGGTGGCTGAGTGGGCATATTCATTTGTCAAAACTAGTTGATCTACTCACTTAAAAATGGATGAATTTTGGGCCTCCCCTGGTGGCGCAGTGGTTGAGCGCTGGGCTGCGAAGCTGCCTGCAGCCTCTGCAGGGCCGGTTCTATCCCCGGCTGCTCCCCGGCCACCGGAGGAGGGTCCCACATGGCACGCAGACCTCTCCTGCGGCCCGCTGCTCCCCTCAGCAGTGTACTTCATCAGTCTGCCTGTTCTGTTCCCCGCTCTGGCTCTGGTGAATTCTCTCACCCTCCCGCGCTTCTGACTATACCCAGTGCATGTATAAATAAATAAATAAATCTTTAAAAAAAAAAAAATGGATGAATTTTATTGTATTTAAATTCAGCCTCAATTTACTTAAAATTTTAGAAGACAGGTTGCAGAGGAATTCAAACACTATTTTTCTGTTTGTTTAAACTTCAAAATCAGGCAAAGCCAAATATCTTCCTTAGAGTGACACATGATAAAACAGAAAAAGTAAGAAGATTATTGACAAATTAAGATAGGGCTGCATTCATTCAGAGTTGGGCACACAAGACTTCAAAGTCATAGTGATATTCCAGTGTATAAGCTGTACAGCTAACAGGTGTACATTGTAATGATTTTTATAAATACTTAAAGTATACATGTGTTATGTGTATTTTGTCTATGATATATTTCACAATGGAAGTTTCTTAAAAAGTTACAAGAAAAAAATTGCTAGAAATCTGGCAACCCTGTTAAGAGAGGGGAATTTGAAACTTAGTAACGGTTACCTCTGGATAAGTGAGAGGTGATGTCTTTAGTACTTTTCTGAATTGTATGTCATGAATGTGAATAACCTCCTTCAAAAATTAAATATGCCTGGGCCCCCCTGGTGGTGCAGGGGTTAAAGTCTCAGTGCTATCAAGTTATCACCAGCCACTGCAGCATGAGTTTGATCCCCTGCTAGGGACCTAACCCACATGGCACAGCAGACCTTTCCTGTGTCGCCTACTGCTCCCCTTAGCAGTGTATTTCAGTAGATCTGCCTGTTCTGCTCCCCACTCTGTCTCTGGTGAACCCTCTCACCCCCCCCCCGACCTCTGGCCTACATCCTAATTCTTGTATGCATAGATAAATATATTTTTTTTTTAAGATTTATTTATCTATGTATACAAGAGCTGGGGCACAAGCTAGAGATGCTGGGGGTGAGAGGATTCACCAGAGACAGAGTGGGGAACAGAACAGGCAGACTGACTGAAACACACTGCTGAGGGGAGCAGCGGGTGCAAAAGAAGTCTGCTGCACCATGTGGGTTGCAACCTGGCCGGCCAGGAATTGAACTTTTACTGCAGAGACTGCAGATTGCTTCATAGTGCAGTGCTTAACCCCTTGCACCACCAGAAAGGCCCAGATAAATAAATCTTTTTTTTTTAAAAATTGTAAACATGCCCTAGAAGAAAGCTTTTGGAAGTTCCACATTCCTTTAGGTTACAATAGTCCCCAAACTATTGTAACCACATACAGACCTTACAGATTTTTAGCATCGATAATGACTTCAGTTGCTATAATTTTTTCCTAGCCCAGGAAGTTCTTTTTAATAAAACAAGATTTTCTAAAGCCAATTGATAGAAATAATGTAGATGCTGTAGGAATTCTGGCAGGTTAAAAGGTTTTAGCTGAGAGAGGTTCTTAGAAATCCCAACACTGTAAGTTATTGAGTCTTATCTGGAAATTTTATTAGTCAAATAAATATTTTATTCTGTTCATTGTAGTTGTTCGCTTGCTGTGCCCCATTTACAGATTGAAGGGGAACGGGTATAGGGTAAATTATTGTTTATTTTCTTTATATGAACAGGACTTGAAAGAGGAGATTGATATCCGACTATCCAGAGTTCAAGATATCAAGTATGAACCTCAGCTTCTTGCAGATGATGATACAAGACTACTACAACTGGAAACCCAAGGAAATCAGAGTATGTGGCAGGCTCTTAGAGGATACTTCAGTGAGGAATCCCACAAGTTAAAAATTCCTTTTGCTCTCAGACTTGTCAACATAGCTGCTAGCAAAACCAACAGCATTGTGTTTCCTGTGTAGCTGGCTAGTATGTCACATATGGGGAGGCAGTTTATTAACTTGCTGGACAATCTTTGAGTGTTATGCCTAAGAACAGTCTCTTTCTCAACAGATTGCTACAACTATCTCTACAGGATGAAAGCTCTAGATGCCATCCGTGCTTCTGGTAAGGGCTACTAAGCAGGATCCATGCAGGGTTCTGAATGCTCACTTGGGGAAGAGAAGGAAGAACCCACTTTATATGTGTTAGTCTTTGTCCTTTCTGAACATCCCTGACTAGTAAGAATTTTCTAGTTTTAAGAGTTGTGGGTTACTCTTACTGAAGTCAGTGATGTAGACAACTTATTCTCCAGAGAGTCTGGATTTGTATATTGTTCTCTTTAAGCTTATAGTTTCATGAACTAAACGGTGGTAATGTGCTTGTTAATCCAAAAAAAACAGGCAGCATCTGCTTTTTCATGACGCTAAAGAGAATTGGTTCTTAAATTTTTTCCCATTCTATAACCATTTACATATATGTTCTGTTTCTACCAAAATAATGGTTTATATCTGAAAGCCATAATAGTTAAGCAGAAGGGTAAATGGGATGATGGCACTATTATGTATGGTTGGTGTAGCTTACAGTTGTGTTGCCACCACCAAATGACCATTCAGACACAGCTCTGTACCTCTGGTCTCTTCCATGCTATTAGAGTTTCCCTCCATTTCACTCATTGGAAATTAACTGGAAAGCTTAAAGACTGGGAGAAGGGTATCTTTTGCTATTATCTCCTCAGAGATCCCATTTCATGCTGAAGGCCGGCATCCCCGTTCCTTAATGGGCAAGAATTTCCGCTCCTATTTGCTAGATCTTCGAAACACTAGTACTCCTTTCAAGGGTGTGCGCAAGGCCCTCATTGATACCCTGCTGGATGGCTATGAGACAGCTCGCTATGGGACTGGGGTAAGCTGAATGACAGGTTTTTCCTTCAAGGATCTAATGGAACACTTTACACTGAGTTAGCTTCACTCTTCCTTTTTCCTCAGGTTTTCGGCCAGAATGAGTACCTGCGCTATCAGGAGGCCCTGAGTGAACTGGCCACAGTGTGAGTTTGGAGGGGACCATGTCAAAGGGGTTGGTTGGAAAATACAGTAGTGCTGTTCCTTTCCCATAGTAAGATGACCTTCATAAAACAATAACAAAATCCATAAGAATTGTCAGGTCCTGGGCCTCCCTGGTGTGCAGGGGTTAAAGTCTCAGCGCTTTCAAGCTATCACCTGCCACTGCAGTATGAGTTCCATCCCTGGCCAGGGAGCTAACCCACATGGTGCAGCAGACCTCTCCTGTTTCGCCTGCTGCTCCCCTCAGCTGTATATTTCACTAGCTCTGCCTGTTCTGCTCCCCACTTTGTCTCTGGTGAATTCTCTTACCCCCTCACACCTCTGGCCTATACCCCAGTTCTTGTTTGCATAAATTAAAAAAAAAAGAAGACTTGTCAGGTCCCAGGCTATTAGAACTGCCTCTTGCTCACATTAGAAAGAAGTTGCTATTCTACAAGCTAATAAGAGAACCTTCTATTTTTGTGCACTTTTTCTTGTTATCTATTTTTTGTTCCAGCTCAGTAGAATGTCAGAATTAGTGTAACCTATTACACCAATAAAAGGCATGTTTTTTCAGCTCACTGAGATCTCATCACTTCAGAGTTCTAGTGTCCTCCTTTTGTGTTTGATTTGATAAAAGTAAGAATTACTAGCCACCCATTTGTATTACCACTTTAAAGCATTGATAACTAACTCTGAAGCAAAATTGTCACTGAAGAATCAGCTGTCTGTTATAGAAGATAATTGTTTTGTCTGAAAATGTTTTAAATAAGTACTAATATAATAGTTAAGTTGTTTATGCTTATGTTAAAATGAAAGGGTGGCAAAGGAAAACCAATCTAGACTAAAAAGTTAGCAGCCATTGAAAGAATACATCTGTTTTCTGTTGCTAATCATTGTTTCTCAATACATAAGGGCCATGCCTGGTCTGTCTTCTCTCTGTCCCTAAAAATAAAGTACTTTTTACTTACTACTACAGATAAAAGGTGCTAGTAAAAAAAACTTAGCGTGGTAATGAAAATAAAAATAGGATGGAAAAGGTTATTTGGAAGTCAGGCAGGAAGCCTGCTCAAAATTCAGTTTCTTTGAAAGACAAAATACTATATAATTCCACTTCTATGAGGTACCTATAATTGTCGATTCATAGAGAATTCAAGTGGAACTTTGGCTGCCAGGGACTGGAGAGAATGGAAACTAGGGAATTGTCTGATAAGGTGTTTTGCAAGATGAAAAGAAATCTGGAGATTGGTTGCACAACAATATGAATGTAACACTAAATTGTATACATATAGAAATAGTTATGATGGGCCACATAATGTATATATTACCACAAATTTTTTAAGATTTATTTATTTATGCATACAAGAACTGGGTACAGGCCAGAGGTCCGGGGAATGAAGGGTGAGAGGATTCACCAGAGACAGAGTGGGGAGCAGAACAGGTGGATTGGCTGAAATACACTGCTGAGGGGAGCAGCGGGTGAGACAGAGAGAGGTCTGTTGCACCATGTGGGTCGCCTTCCCGGTGAGGGCTGCAGTAGTTATGGGTAGTTTCATAGTGCTGACACTTAACTCCATGCGCCACCAGGGAAGCCCCATATTACCACAATTTTTTAAAAATTCAGCTTCTTTAGTTTCTAAAAAGTGTCAGTGTATATAATAAAAAGAAAATAGACTCTGATATCTGACAAACTTAGGTTTGACTCTCAGCTCTTTGTCACTAGCTAGCTTTGAGACCTAGGCAAGTTACTTATTGGACCCTCCATTTCCTAACTTGCAAACAGGGATGATAACACCATGTAGGGATGTTGGTATAGCACCAACTTTAATGTCCTAACATGGTAAGTGTTCACTAGCACTTTATTATTTTCTGGTATCCCATTTTGAAGTCACTTTCTTTGGACTGGGAGTACATTAGCAGCACACGCACATTAGGTGAATCAGCAGGGTTTAAAATTTTCTTTAAGCATAGTGAGATGAAGAACCCGTTAAGCCAAAGACAGAGACTCGTGGGAAAATTGGTTTCTCTGCTATTTCTAAACTACCAGATAGGATTTTAGTAACTAGTTTATAAGATAAGATGGAGACTGTGGTTACAGCTGCATTTATGGGATGGATAAGCCCTGAATTGAACTCTTCCATTACTCCTCATTCTGTCCACGACCTGCCTTCTCTTTGTTCCTCAGGGTCAAAGCACGAAGTGGGAGCTCTCAGCGACAACACCAGTCAGCAGCCAAAGACCTAACCCAGTCTCCTGAAGTCTCTCCAACAACCATTCAGGTGACATACCTCCCCTCCAGTCAGAAGAGTAAACGTGCCAAGCACTTCCTTGAATTGAAGAGCTTTAAGGACAACTATAACACATTGGAGAGTACTCTGTGATGAAGCTGAAGGACTCTTGCTGTTGATAGAGCCAGACAGATAACAGTGTGCTTGCTGGGCAATCCCAGGTCATCTGGCCCAGACACCCAGACTGGATCAGCTGAAGCTCTGTGTCCAGAGCTCTTAGAGAATAGTTCTCCAACCCTTTCTTATGGCCAGTCTCAAAACCTCGGTTATGACTTTATTTTCCCCTGGTAGCAGTTTTTTCTGGAATTAAATTCAGGTGTTTTTCTTACTGTTCTGTCAATTATATTGTCATAATTGTTCTTTTATTTAATGATTTCACTTGATTTTGATCATAATTCAACTGCCCTTTTCTGATCTGTCAATATAAGTAATCCCAAAGGTGAGAGTTGGGATAAGGGGGCTTGGTGTCTTCTGTACATACTGCTTTGTATCCAGTTGAATGGGAATTTAGGTTTGGGACAGAAACTGGTAGGACGATGAGGAGGTATGTGAGGCCCTGGTTGGAATGTGGAACAACTGACCCCAGTAAACCAGGTTGTTTTGAAACAGTAACACAATTTCTCTGATCTACAAGTTTCTGCCCTTCCACTTTTAATCCCCTACTGTTATGAATACATTGAAGAGGGAATATTTTGTATACCTGGCATAATCCCATCCCCCTTGTTTGTTGAGGATGCTGTGGGCCAGTGTGAAGGAACGGTCAAATCAATGTACTGGTCTGACTTTATAAATTATTTAATAAAATGAACAATGAAGAAATAAAGCTTATGACTCATCCTTTCACATTTGCCTTTTAATAAAAAAACAAAACATGATAAATGGTGTTTGCACTTGCCTAACATGGTAGATCATGAGAATTTTCCTCCAGAGAATTAGTAGAATTGTGGATACTCTGAACCTAGGACCGTACAGATACTTTTTGAGACTCTTAACAGAAGACAGTCTGAAATTGGGAGTGTGGTCCTTGCTCATAGACTTGCCTATGTCCTGAATAGAAGACTGGAGAGCCAGGATTCCCTTCCGGTCTCCAGGGCAACAGGCCAAGTGACCAATCAACTCCTAGACCTATGGTCATTGTTGGAAGCGTAAATGTTGCTATGACTACTAAAGCCTCAGTGACTGAACTAAACAGAAAGGAGAGCCTGCTCAATCTCTGAGAGTCATATCAAGCAAGTCTGTAGACATGTCTGTGGAAAAGATGTCAAAAGATGAAGAGGTATGCAGATTTGGAAGGAGGCAGCTGGGTTGGAGGAATTTCCCATGATGAGGTTTCCAGATCAATTTACCAGAGTAAACTGTTCCCTGAGAGAGGCCCTCGATGTAACAGGATATTAACAGAAATGAGAGACTGTCTGGCACATAGGTATTCAAATACTTGTTCCATACCAACCCTTGCGTGTTTCTGATTAATCTTAAAAGGAGTAGAGCTTTCTCCCCACAGCCTCTAGGAAATTACTTACTCAAAAGAGAAAGACCTCTGTATCTTGCACTAGCACTGGCTACTGGGATAAGGAATTGAAGATCAAGGGAGATCAACAGAGCTCCCTTTTCTTGCAGGGATTACAAAGGACCCTGGGACTTAAGAAGATGATTGACAGGTAATCTCTGCTCCTATCTGCATCCCTGACCCTTCACCATGGCCTTTTCACCCTCTGTCCTGGAGCCACTTCTCAACTCTGCTGTGTCTTGTTAGGAGCTCATTAGGAAAGAAAATGTGAAGAAGGGGCAAGAAACAGAGACCAGCCCAGTGCGTGCTAGGTCAGGCTACGTATACAGTGGTTTTCATTGGCTCTTGCTTCCTATTCTCTGAGAGGAAATTGGAGCTAGTTTTTTGTCGCTTTCCTTTTTAGAATTCAAGCATTTGTTGCCTAGCATTGTACTAATCATGTGGTAAGTGTACAATAAACATTTATTGAATGAATGAGAAGACTCAAGCAATTTTACTTTGTATCTCCTTCACCTGGGAAGCTTGTTAAAACATACTCAGATTTTAAGCCAGAAGATTCTGACTAGAGTGTTCTGGGACTGGGTAAGTAATGTCTTTATTTTAAAGTTTCACAGGTTGTCCAGAGCTAACAAGGATATGAGATAACAAGAATGCATAGAATTTTGGTAGGAGTCAAGCAATATTGGGATACAGCATTTTTACAAAGGCAACTTGATGAAGTCTATAAATATTTAAAATTTATATATCCTTTGAACAGGCTACTCTACCTCTAGGCATTTACCTTACATAATATACCTTCAAAAGCACTAGAATATACGAGAATGTTCATGATAGTATTGTTTACAAAATTTCAAAAGCTAGAAACAACTCAGCTGGTTAAATGATGGATGATACAGAAATACTAGGTAACCTTTAAACAGAACAAAGCAAATCTCTCTGTGCTTATATGAACCATCCAAGTTGGTGATACTGCTGATGTAAATGAATGGTTTCATATTAAAAGTATATATACATGTAGGGGCCTCCCCGGTGGCGCAGCAGTTGAGCGCGGGGTTGCGAAGCTGCCCGCAGCTTCTGCAGCGCTGTTTCGATCCCCGGCTGCTCCCTGGCCACCGGAGGAGGGTCCCACATGGCGCGCAGACCTCTCCTGCCGCCCACTGCTCCCCTCAGCAGTGTACTTCAGTCCTTCTGCCTGCTCTGCTCCCCGCTCTGGCTCGGTGAATTCTCTCACCCTCCCACGCTTCTGACTGTACCCAGTGCTTGTATAAATAAATAAATAAATCTAAAAAAAAAAGTATATATACATGTATATGTATATACTTACTGATATATGATAGGAAAAATTTCCTGGAAAGACACAAAAATTATAACTGTGGTGACAGAGGGAGAAAGAAGAATGAAGCTTTCATTTTTTTTTCTTATTTATCTTTTTAAAGATTTGTTTATGCATATAAGAGCTGGGGTACAGGTCAGAGGTGCAGGGGGTGAGAGGATTCACCAGAGACAGAATGGGGAACAGAACAGGCAGACTGACTGAAACACACTGCTGAGGGGAGCAGCGGGCGCAACAGGAGAGGTCTGCTGCCCCATGTGGGCTGCTTCCCAGCCGGCCAGGAATCGAACCCATGCTGCAGAGGCTGTGGATCGCCTCATAGTGCTGTGCTTAAACCTGTGTGCCACCTGGGAGGCCCAGCTTTCACTTTTTTTAAGATTTATTTTTATTTATTTATGTAAACATGAACTGGGGTGGAGGCCAGAGGTGCAGGGATTGAAAGGATTCCCCAAGACAGAGTGGGGAGCAGAGCAGGTGGATTTACTGAAACACGCTGCTGAGAGCAGAAGTGGGCGGAAACAGGAGAGGTCAGCTGTGCCATATGTGGGTTAACTCCCTGGGCGGGGATTGAACTCATGCTGCAGTGGCTGGTGATAGCTTGATGGCACTGAGACTTTAACCCCTGCGCCACCAGGGAGGCCCCTGAAGCTTTCACTTTTAGCTCAATACATTTCTATATGGATATAATTTTCTAGTCATGTAAAAAATTTGTTTTTCATGAAAGGTCAACACAGGTTATCTGAGCACAGGATACTGATGTAATCATATGCATGTATAGATATATACACACACATATCATTTCATGTATCAAAATGTAGTGAATGATTCTGGAATGTGTTTAGCCAGGATTAAGAATCACTGATACTATGGAAGGGATTCATCCTTAGACTAGGTTTGATACCTAAGTCTGCCACCAAGAGTGACCTGGGACAACTCACCTAAACTTTCCATTTCTTTGTATGATGTAAAAATTAGCATTTATGACACATGGTTTTATGATGATTAAATGACATATTTAATAGATACTAGGTTCTAAATTAATTTGTTACCCTTCAAAGACTTTGTAGTCTGACACTGTCATAAAGGTTTTAGTGATGAAACAGCATCACTGATGGGGTGATGCTTGGTAAACTTTGTCTCTTTGTCTCTTCTCCTAACCAACCCATTCAACCCTTATCTCTATACCTGGGGCAGGTGGCAAATTTTACATACTCGGTGTCTGTGGCAGATGATGTTAAACCAGAGGAGAAACCTATATGCCATCCTAAGGATGCAGCATACCATGAAACAAGAGGTGGCACTGGCCAACAAACAACTCCTGCTGGTGAGTTCTAGCAAGGGCAATCTGATGTCTCCACCATGCCTGTGCCCGAGCCCCTGGCATTCCCAGGCTCTTAGTCTCTGCCATTACTCACCTATCTCACATGCCTCTGAGGTTTTTACCATCACACCAAAGCAACAGCTCCTTTTTTTTTTTTTAAGATTTATTTATGCATAGAAGAACTGGGGTGTAGGCCAGAGGTGTGAGAGGTTTCACCAGAGACAGAGTGGGGAGCAGAACAGGCAGATCTACTGAAACACACTGCTGAAGGGAACAGTGGGCAAGACAGGAGAGGTCTTCTGTGCCATGTGGGTTAGCTTCCTGGTCCCAGGATGGAACTCCAGCCATACAGCATGGTAGCACTAGCAAGAGTTCTTTAACTCCAAATGCTGATGCTGTTTTTCATTAAGTGATTCTTTGCATCCAGAAGCACATGGCATATTTCAACATTGTAAAATGTGTTCTAGTTCTTGCACCTCTTGGTAAAACTCAAAACTGCCTCTTAGTGCACCTCTTGGTAAAACTCAAAACTGCCTCTTAGTGCACTGCCTCTCAGAACTTCTCTCCCTGGCATCCCCAATTGCTGTCACATCACCACCATTGTATCCCAAGTGCCTAGCAGAGTTCCTAGTCTATATGTTTTCAGCAAATTTTCATTTACTGACCATCATGGGGAAAAGCCATGTAGGCGTCCTATCCAATAGTTCAGCTTCTAAACTATTAGCCATGGTTCAGCTAAATCCAGGTCCAAGAGAAAGAGTGATGGGAAAGCATCCAGGGAGAGATAGGGGGTGTGGGTGGTAAGGACCAAACAGTGGGCAAACATCATACTGTATACTGCCCTCCCCACCAGGTTCGTCAGGCTGCCCTGCACCAGCTGTTTGAAAAGGAGAATCGGCAGTACCAGAAAGAATTGCATCAGATGGGCAAAGCTTTTTATGTGGAGAGACTCTGATGGCCTCTGGAATACTGTCCTTCCATTCTCACCATGCCTGCTAAACTAGTCTTCTTGAACCTCTACCACCTCGAACTTCCTTCCCCAAAGACACCTAAACCTAGGTTTCTGCCCAGCACTAAAGAACATGCTCCCACTTGCCGCTTTTTTATATCTGTTCTTGGTGCTTTTGGGAAACAATCTATGCAACAATAGTAAAAGCAAGAGTGACGCCTTGTGGTCAGAATGAGATACGCCGTGGATGTATTGGGAGAGCAGGGGGTGTGGTGGAGAGGTGATTAATGTGAGAGTAGAGAACCCTGGTTTGGTTTAACAAATGAATAAAGCTAGCTCATAAAAGTTCAAACTTACACCACGGGCTCATCCTTTCAGCCCCAAATCTTGATTTGTTTGGAAAGTTCTTTTTCGCAGCTGCCATAATCTTAACGTAGTTTAAGATATCATAATCTTAACATAACTGGATGTTGCTCACCACCTCTCAGAACTCACTTCCACTGATCTTTTCCGTATACTTGCACAAGTAGCTCTGAATGTGACTATTAATGCAGAGGCACTGTGGTGTTTGAGTATCAGGAGGCGTGGATTTTACATTTTGAAAGTGCCAGTTACTGTGAAACCATGGACAAGTCTCTTTCCTCTAGAGGCTAAATTCCCTCCTCTGCAAAATGAATGTTCCAAACTCAAACATCAAGTTGATTTTAGAGCAGGTGGAATTTATGGGGGATTGAAAAAATTCCAACTTTTGTTCAACCTAAAGGCATTCAAAAATCTGAAAAATACTGATAGGCATTTCTGATATGCAGAAAATCTTGTAAGATCCACTTTACCTGCACATGACTTCCCAAGCAAGAGAGACATCCATTTTGCAGCCAGTAACAGTTGCAAGAACACAACATCACCCTCTGGTGTAATCACCATTATACATTCTTTTTCCTGTTCTCTCACCTTACCATCTGCAACCTCACTGATCTTTTCCTGCCCTCAGTTCCATGTGGCTGTATCTCCACTGCAAAATTCATACCCTTTCTTCCCCCATCCCAAGTCTGTCGCCATCCAGCCTTCAATATACATTTTTCATCTCAGGAGTCACACCTGCTTCTTCCTGCTCTCCCTACATATATACCCCTGGTGAGGACTATGGAGAGGCAAAGAATATAAAAAGAAGAGCACAGGTTCTGGACTCCGGCATGGGTTCAAAGCCGATCTTCACTTCTTCTTTTTTTTTTTAAGATTTCTTTATTTATGCATATAAGAGCTGGTATACAGGCCAGAGGTGCTGAGGGGTGAGAGGATTCACGAGAGACAGAGTGGGGAACAGAACAGACAAACTGACTGAAATACACTGCTAAGGGGAGTAGCAGGCAAGACAGGAGAGGTCTGCACCATGCAGGAACCTCCCTGGCTGGGGATTGAACTCCTGCTGCAGAGGTTGCGGATAGCTTCACAGTGCTGTGCTTAACCCCTTGCGCCACCAGCGAGGCCCTTCACTTCTTAATTAGTGTGTAAGTCACTTTTCTAGGCCTCAATTTCCTCTTCTAGGGGAAAATAGTATCCATCTCATAGGATCATGAAGGATAAAATAGGATAACGTATGTAGAGAACAAGCTTAGTATTTCACACACAGTTGGGTATCCCCCCCTTTTCTTTCTCAGGACGGTTCCCTGTGACCCAGAACTTTCACAGGTCCCTTATTTGTCCCCTTCATCAGTCCCCTTATGCAGCTCAAATGTCATTCTCTCTCCTATATCCGTTCATCTGCACCCTATATCCAGCCATCTAGTTCCCATCATTCCTGCTCCCCAAGCCCGCTAATCTCCAGTCAATAAGCGTTTATGAGTTTTTACACCAAATAAGACATGAAGTTTATAAGCTGGTGGGGAGGCCAATACTGAACAAATGATGACAGGGAAGATGGAGAATTTTATAGGAGACAGAGTCCCACATACACCGCCTGATTTGATCCACAAATCTGAGGCTGACCCTCACCATCCTCTTGCCTATCCCCTGCCCTCTGTTTCCCATCTCACTTTCACTTCATCATCTTCCCTCCTATTGGTTGCCCAGGCCCCTGTAGAGTAAGTGCTTTTCAGGCTTTTCTGCCCTCAGCCGTTAGGATTGCCCTGCCTGATGCTGCACCTGCATTGTTACATTGTTATAATTACATTATTTACTTCTGTGGGCCATGGCTGGGTATAGAGATACTCGCCAGGAGAAACAGGGGAAAGAGAGGCAGGAGGGAGAAAGGGAGAAAGAATACCAGAGAAGCCCAGAGTGAAGACTTGCCTGGGGCTTGGAGACCTAAAGGCCTCCTGGCCCCCGGGCACCCCTGCCTGCCATGTACCTGGTTGCTGCACTACATGTAAAAGCTCAATAAAAGCCTGAGAAAGCCACCGAGGGCTCTAGAAACTTTACCTGGCCTGCTTGGAATCATGGAAAACCTGCACTATGTCCGTCCTGGCACTACATCCCCTCTGCTGCTTATGTAGGGGCAGGAGAGTCTGGTGTTAAAATAGGCTTTTTTTTTTTACATGGCAGATCTGGGTTTGAATACTGGCTCTGTCACTTACTGATTGTGTGGCCTTGCGCAAGTTACTTTAAATTTCTAGTCCCTTAGACATAAACTGGAGATAAAACCTACCTCATTGGATTGCTGTGGGGTTAAATACAGCACTGAGGATTGAGGTGGCATATAATAGCATATAAATGGTAACCCGTAATGATGAAGGCCTGTCTTATGATACAGATTTTTTTTATTTACTCTTTATTATTTGACTGTCCCCCACCCCCAACCATACTTCCTCACCAACCTCTTTTTTTCTACTCTCCTCTGTTCGTTTGGTCCCACAGAGCACCCCAACCCCTCTGCCTTGATCCCTGACCTTGGCCTTTCTCCTCAGGGCTTATCATTGCCAGGCTGGCTTGAGTATTGGCAGGCTGGTCCCCTACAGAGCTCTCTCCTCTGAATCTCTCTGCCTACTCTGTCAGCTCTCATTACATCAACTGAGTAGTTCACGCCATCCTATCCATCTAGCCCTTTTCTGTCTGTGGCTGGTGTCTCCCAGCTCCTCTGGTTCGGAAAGGCTCAGTCTTGTTTGAAATGAGTGCATACAAGGTGATTCCAAGAAGGTTAAAAACTTTAGAGGCCATTGGATGCTTCTTTCTATTTAGTTATGCCATCTAGTCAAAGCCTCCTCTTAACATAGCTGCTCCTCCCCTACATCAATATTCCCCTCTGGGGCCTCCCTGGTGGCACAGGCGGTTGAGAGCAGCGCTGTGAATCTGTCTGCAGTCTCTTCAGTGCGGGTTCAATCCCGACCGGCCTCAGAGCAACCCACATGGCAAGCAGACCTCTCCTGTCTCACCCGCTGCTCCCCTCAGCAGTGTATTTCAGTACATCTGCCTGTTCTGTTCCCCACTCTGTCTCTGGTGAATCCTCTCACCCTCCCACGCATCTGACCTGTACCCCTGCTCTTGTATAAATAAAATAAATCTTTAAAAAAGTATATATTCCCCTCTGCCTAAAGCCCCAAGCACCAAAGTTCTTTCAATTCCAGCCTCTGGTTGTGCAGTGTAGTAAAGGTTCCCAAAGAAGGGAACTAGAACTTGGGCGTAAGGGTAAGATGGAAGGTCATGAAAGTGAAAATCACACACAAACCCCCACTGAGAATCACAAAGGAACGAGGACATGAGACACAGCACGGATGACTACCTTGGGGCTCCTGTGCCCATTTGTTAATCTTCCCCTGGAAGGCAAGAGCCACACATAGGAATTGATTGGAACTTGGGACAAGCTATCGATCGAAATCAAGGGCACCCATGGTATATGTTTTGGGGGAGGGGAAGAGAAGTCCAGACTAATGGGAACAAAGACAAATGGAACAGGCCTAGGGGCTGAAACTAAGCTTTCTCCTCCTTCCTCCACACTTCCCCCCAAGCCCCCCACCCTCCAGTGCAGCTATAACCTGGGATCCTCTCTGTCACAGTAGTGAAGCATCTGCCTGCCTCATGACATTCAACAGACCTGATTCCCTTCAGAACAAAACTCCCCCAGAAAAGAACCAAGCTGGATCCCTGTGAGGGAAGAACCTGAGAGAAGCTAGCCTAGAAGAGGAGAGTCCTAAGGACTGCAGGCTGCTTCCTGGCAGAGGGCATTTCTTCCTTCACCCTTGATCTCTCTCCTAAGGTCTCCAGTCAAGGGAGATCATAAGACTTCTCTAGAGGCCAGGCTGGAGCCTGCCAGTGAGACATGTTGCTCTTCTCTTCTGGAGCTCCAAGGGTGACTTTAAGAAGAATGCCTGGAGGACACAGGTTCGTGAGAAGATAGTGGGTGGTGGGAAGAAGGGGCCAAGATTTTGGAAATTTCTCATGGCTACTTATCTGTAGTACTACAAGCAGCACGGGTCCAGAATGGTGTCCACTGAAAGGCCCTCACCAGTCCTGTAGGGTGATCTGGAAATGTCAGGAGTTCTGCTGGAAAGGTAAAGCAGCACGTACAAGCCCCCCAGCCCCACACCCAGAAACCCTTGGGGCCCTGTGGAAGGGCATTGGAAAACAGGTGGCAGAGCTACAGAGGAGCCGCTGACACTGCTGATCCCCTAGACGCTGTGGCCGTGACATCAGGGGCACAAGCTTGGGGTGGGAGCTTTGTGAAGGTGCCCGGATATGGAATCCTACCAGATATTCTTCCTGATTTAGGTCAACGTGATCCGGCAAAGGCCAGGCACTGGTAGGAAAGTTGCCCTCTAAGGAGACGGCACGAAGGGCAGATGAGCGAGAGCCAGCTGCCTAGAGAAGGTGAAGAACAGGGATCAGTGCCCTTCTCCAGGGAGGCGACCCTCCATCTAGCCATGCTCTATGCTTGGTGTCTCTATCCTGTCCTTTCTTTGCAGTGAGGAGGAAGGCTCCACCACCAAGCTCTCCTGCTTGCTTCTGTGTGATATGTTTGATATTGGGTTGTTTAATTAGGAACCAACTAAATGTCAAACATATTCTCATGGCAGCAAGCAATTTGGCATCACAATCTCCTTCCTCGACCTCTGCGGTTCCTGTCTTTTTCAATGAACCTCTTCTCATCAGGACCCCAGGGGAAGACCAGTGACAGCAACCTCATGGAATTCCGTCTTAAATTGGAGGGCTAGCCAGAGAGCTGAAATTTGAATATCAAATCTTCCTATATCTTCTCCTCATACTAGAAGGGGTCTATCTCTGGCCTCTGTCCTTTTATTTTCTCCTCTTTATTCAATTCACCCCCACTCACCTCCCCCCTCCTCCCCCTTCCCCCCACCCCATTATCAACTGTTTCCTATTCCTGGGATTCTCTTGTTCCCTAGTCCCACAGTAGGGAATCTTTGTTTTCTCTACTTTCCTTCAGGAATCAGCTGATGGTCTGTCTGCTCTGACTGATTGGACAGTCTCAAGAGTAGACTCCACTTTTGCCCTCCACCCTGGCTGGTGTCTTGGCATTCCATTAACACTACCCATCTATCCTTGACATAATGCCTAACTAGAACCATTTATATTATTCTTTGATATCTCTGGTCACCTTGAACAGTGCCTCTCTCTCCTCTGGCATATTTTCAGATCATGTGGTGCCAGTGTACTGGGATCAGTTGCCACCTGTCAGTAACAAAGTTCCAAATAGAAGAATGAACACAGCCTGGAACGAAGTCAGGGAGAATAGAGCCGGTGATGATGATGATGATGAGTGTGTGAAGAGAACATGGGGTGCAGGTCAGGGGTAAGAAGGGAACAGAGGGTGAGGAGAAGAGCAAAGAGCAGCACAGACCTTAGTCTGTGTGGGTATAAAAATTTTATTTAAAGATCATGCTGGGGAAAGAGAGGGCACGATCCCATGTGGATTATTTCAACATTCCCCTGCTTTAATCCCCCATCCTACTTGAAACTATGGGATGGCTTTCCAAACCCCAACCTTAATCTCTGAGTGCATCCTTGTGGGCTCTTGAGGGGTGAGGGAATGATATCTCCCTGCCAATTAAAGACTCTCAAAATAGCACAGTAATTTGATCTGGGGATCGGGGGAATTGTCGGGGATCATGAGTGACCTCCCCTCTTCACTGTTGCTCAGGTTAGGAATCTAAAAGTAAAACTCAACCAGTGGAGTTGATCAGAATCCAACACAGTCTGGGTGGGAGTAAGGAAGAAGTTTAAGGGCAACTAGGATCCTCTGGGTGAAAGCGACTATTCTAGAAATGCCAAAGTAGCCTTCTCTGTTACAGTTTGCCCCCCTCCCCTCTTTTAAAACACCCATAGAGAGCTGCCCAGAGCAAGTGGAAAGTTTCAGGGTCAGAGAGAGCAAGTCCCATCCTCCACTTTCCATTGTCTAAAATCAGCCTCAGCTGTTCCCAAACTTTTCTTTGCTAGTGATGTCAGTCCATCAAAGTGTCTCATCCTGTGATCCCCAGGAGAACAATGATGGGGTGGAAGGAGCTGGAAAGACCATATTAGGAACAAGAGGTGGAGCCACGATCAGCGATAAAGGGTCAAGTCTGGAGAACCCCTGGCCACCCAGTCAGCCCCTCTTTTTTGTGCCCTAGTCTCCAATTCTCCATTGCTCACAGGTGAGTTCACCAACAGCCACTGCTGATGATGGAGGCCATTAAGAAAAAGATGCAGATGCTGAAGTTGGACAAGGAGAATGCTCTGGATCGGGCAGAGCAAGCAGAAGCTGAGCAGAAGCAGGCAGAAGAAAGAAGTAAACAGGTAAGGACTGGCATTGATCTCCCTCACTTGCTGGTGAACAAGAGATGGCAGAGAGTTTTCATGGGAAAGGCAGTAACCCCTGGTGCCAGCCTGTTCTTTTGAGTAGGAGGGACTCCTCTTCTTCCCCAGCTTCACTGGATTGTCTAGGATATCTGGTCAAACTTGGGAAAGTCAGTGGCTCCCTCT
The DNA here is from genome assembly GCF_964194135.1 of Talpa europaea. Classification (NCBI taxonomy): domain Eukaryota; kingdom Metazoa; phylum Chordata; class Mammalia; order Eulipotyphla; family Talpidae; genus Talpa; species Talpa europaea. The sequence continues at coordinate 78,404,535 of NC_140076.1, forward strand.
GAACCACAGTGTGTCTGTTGGATTTAAGTAGGAGTAGATGATATTTTGGAAGAATCCCCTAATTCCCAAAGGAAAAGGTGGGAGGTTAGTGTGGAACATCTCTTTTCCCATAAGTGGAGTCACAGGCATCTAAATCTTAAAATATTTACCATCACAGCATCTTGGAAGAAAACCTAAAATGACTTGGTCATGATCTGGTCAGAGATCACAGGATTACAAGCCAAAGCCATAGCATAACTCCTGGGGCAGTTGCTGAAGTGTGTCTCAGTGAGAGTTGGTAACACAGAGGCTGGGCTCAGGGGTTTGTCAGAGCTCAAGAGCCCAGGGCCAGGGTCTGAGTCTGCACTGTTGTGTATGTATGCCATGTATATGACTCTTGCGGCTCCTGTAGCTGGAGGATGAGCTGGCAGCCATGCAGAAGAAACTGAAAGGGACGGAGGATGAACTGGACAAGTATTCTGAAGCTTTGAAGGATGCCCAGGAGAAGCTGGAACTGGCAGAGAAGAAGGCAGCTGATGTGAGTACTAGAAATGGGGTATGGAGTGGGCTTAATTGAAACATATAAATCTTCATGTTAATATAATTAAATTCTAAATGCATTTGGACTTATGTATGCTTGTGGGTTCACAGACCAACGTACATAGATAATTGCATACATATTCTTTCCTAAAGTATGTAGAAGTCTCATTTTTGTCCCACTCGCAGCATAGGAACTTAATTATCTTTCCCAGGAGCTAGACAAAGGGAAGGGACTCCTAGTCCAGTCTGCTATCACTTATCCCACCTCCTCCCCCATGCCACATTCCTAGTTTGACATGCAAATATGTGTATTAGTAGGGAATCTCTCATCTCTCATCTGCTCTGCAAAGCCAACTCAGATTTCACAATGGAACAAAACACGTCACATTGATCCTGTCCTGTGTGGGATTATCTATTTCGGCCAATGTGGGTACAGCCTTTATGCCAGGGAGATGCCACAGGAAGCACTGCTCACAGGGTAGCAAAGAGGACCTTAGAGTGATGTAATGTAACAGAAATAAGAAGGACTCTTAGGAGGTAAAGTTATTACCACTGGACCTTACTCTGTGACCTTGATTAAATTACTCAGAAAATTCAGGGCCTGAATTTTCTCATACAAGAATTAAATAAATTCTCTTTTCCATTTCATGTTATTCTGTAAACAACTACTTGCCTTCATCTTCAACCTTGAAGTTTACTGCAAAGATTAATGAAAGACAAAGGAAAGGCTTCTGGAGGAAAAAGTACCATAGAACTCCTACAGTAATAAAAGAATGTCCCAGTATTGATGAAAATGCAGTCAATTCTCAGTACTGAGTTAGCAGGAAAATATGAACATGTGTTTTTTTAAATCACATTTCGTTTTGCAAAATAGCTAGAGAGCAGGGTGGACCATTCACAAATGTTTTTGGATCCTCACGTTTGGTCTTTCCTCTCTCCTCTTTGGCTTCCTGTCACTTTCAGTGGCCCCAGGAAGAGATGAGAACTGTTGAATACATCATCAAGCTAGAGGTTCAAGGCTCTTTAACATTATGTATATTCATAGTTTCCAAAAGTTTAGGCCACTGTAAATTATTCATTCTCTCTTCCTGGAAAACTGCAAAAACAAATCAAAACCCACAGATGACCTCCCTCTGTCCCCCACGGGGCTTTGGAAAAGTGCTTGATGATCTGTTGGAGTTGCCTAACCTAGTCTCCCAGTATAGATAGATAAATCTCTATGGTTCCTACAAACATGCAAGGGGGTAGAAGTTTTCACAAACTGGTACAAGGTCAGCTTAATAACTCTCTGGGAAAACGTCCCTAGACTGAAACAGCTAGTGTGTGGGCTTGAGGAAGCGTTTCCAGGAGCAACAAAAGAACAAACAAGTCTAACCTGAGATCTCAGGAGGCAGAGGGTGACATTGAAGCTCTAAGGCAATATACCAATATCATCAGAAAGACAAAGGAATTTCCTGGGGATGAATTCTGTGTGCTATAATCACACACACACACACACACACACACACACACACACACACACACACACACCCCATCCCCAACCTAGACATAGTCATTTATATATGAATCCAGCAAAACCGATTTAAATATGTAAAGTGTAGGTAAGATAAACTAACTCAACTTATCATCGCCTTGTAAGTTTCTGATCAAGGCAGTAAATAAGTACCCACAGAAACATGTAGGAAAACAAGCTATGGGCAGGAAGCCTGCTAGCACGGGTTAATATGGAAGCAGGAAGACAGGTTTCTTTTCTCAAATCAGCAAACTACCACCTATGGGGTAAATCCTGCCACAGCCTGGTTTTGTACAAAGCTTTACTGGAACATTGCCATGCCCATTCATTTACATATTGTCTACTTGCTCTCTCTACCACCCTAATGGCCGGAAAAGCCAGAAATACTTATTATGTGGCACTTTACAGAAAATGATTGCTGGCTCCCTATCTCAAATGGTCAAACAAGGAAAGTGAGGCATTTATTGGAATTGGGGGGAATGCCCAGAATAGGGAAGGAGGCAGCAACAAGGTTTAAAGCAGAGAGCAAGGGTCAGGGTCATCAGCCATATTACATCTTTGAGGGGGAGGGTGCTCTGTTCCAATACAAAGGAAGCTCATGACTGTGCTTCTGCCCTTGGGATTCATAAGCAAGTAAAAGGGAGCATATTGCTTTTATGTAGATTTGAGGGGAAGAGAGGAAGGAGGTAGTCAGTAACTGTGTGTTTACACAGGGAGTTCAGGTTATCTGAGATGGCTTTCTGGAAAGCATAGGATTTGCTAGGAAGGCTTAAACAAAGAAAGGACAGGGTGTGGCAAGATCAGTCCAAACTTTTTTTTTCCTGCCTTGTGTTTCTCTAAGCTTCCCCCTCCCCTTTTTTCAATTGTGGCAAAATATACATAACATAAATTTTGCCTTTTTAATCACTTTTAAGTATATAGTTCAGTGACAGCAAGGGCATTCATACTGATATAAAACCATGTTGAAGGTCCTTTCAATTAGAGATGAAATCAGAAGCTGTTTAGGGAAAAACAAGGGTAAGAGGACTGCAGTGGTTAGGACATCATCATAACACCCCTCCCTTTTTTTTTTAAAGATTTATTTATGCATACAAGAGCTGGGCTACAGGTCAGAGGTGTTGGGGGTGGTGAGAGGATTCACCAGAGACAGAGTGGGGAACAGAACAGGCAGACTGACTGCAGTACACTGCTGAGGGAAGCAGCAGGCAAAACAGGAGAGGTCTGCTGCGCCATGTGGGTTGCTCCCTGGCTGGCTGGGGATGGAAATCGTGCTACAGAGGCTGCAGCCAGCTTCATAGGTTGCGTCTTAACCACTTGCGCCACCAGGGAGGCCCATAACACCCCTTTTTTTAAATGATAGGAGGTGGGAGGGATGGGAAAGGAGGCAGGAATGGACATATACATACACCTGTTGATATGTTGTATTTTTTGGTCACCAGGAAAATAGCACCCCTTGGTGCCCATCCACCATGCTTTTAGAGACTACCAGGAGTCAATCCACCTATTTCTCTGGATCAAGGGAAGATTATCTGTTCAACTCTACTAGCCTCAGGAATGCAGTGGTGCTCTCAACACCCCTTTGGTTTGTCTAAGATGAGATCTTCTGGCCTTTGCTAGGCAAAAGGCAGATGCCATAGTGCCCCCTACTGATCAGCACCTGAAGAAAAAAGCCTCATTTCTGCTTCCACATTCTCTGATCAGACTTCTCTAAAGAGCTGGGAAAATTCTTAGGCCATCTTGATAGAGTTTACTGATAGATTTTTTTTTTAAGATTTATTTTTACTTATTTATGCATACACGAACTGGAGTGTAGGCCAGAGGTGTGGGAAGTGAGAGGATTACCGGGGGGTGGGGGTGGGGGCAGAACAGGTGGATCTACTGAAATACACTGCTGAGGGGAGCAGTGGGTGAGACCGGAGAGGTCTGCTGCACCATGTGGGTTAGCTCCCTGGCCAGGGATCAACCTTGTGCTGTAGTGATAGCTTGATAGTGCTGCTACTTTAACCCCTGCACCACCAGGGAGGCCTCTACTGATAAGATTTTACTGAGGTTCAGAACCTGGGGTGGAGAGGAGGAGGGAAATCAAAGTGTATAGGTAACTCTACCAAGAAAATTACTTAGTCTGCCTGAGCTGTTTGTTTGTTTGTTTGTTTTGTCTATATAGTCTTATTGTTCAGTATTTCCAAAAGGAGATAGGAAGGCAGAGCCTCTGAAGGAGTGTCCTCAAAACCAGGAAATGAAAGTGGGCCTCCCTGGTGGTGCAGTATGAAACTTCCAGCAGCCACTGCAGCATGAGTTTGATCCCCAGCCAGGAAGATGACCCACATCTCCTGTCTGTCCAGCTGCCCGCTTCAGCAGTGTATTTCAGTAGATCTGCCTGTTCTGCTCCCCACTCTGCCTCTGTTGAATCCTCTCAACCCCCCCGCCCCCACACTTCTGGCCTACACCTAAAGTCTTGTATGCATAAGTAAGTAAATTTAAAAAAAAAGAAAAAGAAAAAAACAGAAAATGAGAGCTGCACCTAGCTTATCCACCAATACTTTCAGGGACTAGGAGTATCAATTCTAAGCTCTGTTTTACAAACTGCACGGGAGGAGAGGTTTATTACTATTACTTATGGGAAGGTGGGAGGAATACAAAAAAATAAGAGGGGAAATAATAAAATTCTCATCTCTTTACGGTTCGTGCTTCTAAAATTTCCATATGGCAATGCTTGCCTGTGTAGTTTCTAACTTATAAATAGTTTTATGGGGTTATCTGGAAGTAGAAGAGGCAGTGAAATTTGTGAATGTTGTAACACAGAATGGAAGCTCAATTCTTTGGTACAGCTTTCCAGGCAGTGGTATCTTGCCGTTGGATAAAGGACTTGGTAACGGTGGTCTATAAGAGGATTTCTTCCTGATAAAATAGGGGCATAAGACACGCTCCTCACCTATCAAAGGAATTGTAAGTGGTGATCAATCCAGAATCATTCAAAGCTTGGTGGGACTACAGGTTGGTAAGTAGTCTACTTACTCAAAAGCTAACAGGGGAAAAGACCAGTATTCTAAATAGAACACTTAAGTTCACAACTGATTCCAAACAGAATGAGAACTTTGCCAACCGGTCTCTTACACTCCCATAATCCCTTTTATTTGCTTTCAAGAGACCTGAGAGAGCCTACCTGAGCCATCTTTGAAAGGAGACTGCAGGGGGTGGCGGAGTCTTGAAAATATGAGACCCAGAAAGTCTAGAATTTTCTTAGCACCTAGTTTTAGAGCCTATGTGGGGTGGGTGGCGATAAAGGCGGGAGAGGTTTGTAGGATGTTTTATATTGTGGAGAGGCTACAGACTGCCTAGCCGCCAAGTTGCGGTTCAGTATTGGGGTGGGGGGCGGTGGGGAGGCAACTCTGGGGGTGTAAGAGCAGCACAGCGCTGCCCTTGGTTGTAGGCCAACCATTGTGGGCAGCGCGCTTGGTAGGAGTGGCTAGACTACCACGTGCCTTCCGGTTGCCATGGTAGCTCTCCTTCCCAACCCCGCCCCCCTTTGCTGGCCCCAGGGAAAGGCCGGGAGCGGTGGCCCTGGGTGACCGGCAGGTGCGCCCCTCGCTCCCGCCGCGGGTTTCCCTCCGGTACGCTGCCTTCCCGCCTGCCAGACTGGGAGCGCACTGGGGTAGCGTCACATCCGGGCGAGTGGGAGGCTAAGTTCCGGTATTTCAGGGCGTAGTAGGCGGAAGTAGGGGCGAGAAGCGGCTGCTCCGCCGAGCGAAGGAGGCAGGCACCGAAGTGCAAGCAGGAGCTGGGTGGGAACCATGGCCGGGATCACCACCATCGAGGCGGTGAAACGCAAGATCCAGGTTCTGCAGCAGCAGGCTGACGATGCAGAGGAGAGGGCCGAGCGCCTCCAGCGGGAAGTGGAGGGAGAAAGGCGGGCTCGGGAACAGGTACTGAGGCGTGTGAGGGAGGGGCAGGCGCTGAAGCAGCTGGCATTGCGGTCTGAGTCCACCCCCCCTTTTTTATTTTTTTTTTGCGGTAGAGCACAGCCCTCCAGGACCCGCGTCTCGGAGATTAAGTTGAAAACCAGAGCATGCGTGGGATTTAGCTTCAGTCGGACTTTCAGCCGGCGAGGGGGAGACTGAGTGCTAGGGCGATCGGAGCAACTGGGTGGGCGGGCGAGCAGGTTTGACCTTTGAAGGAATTGAGCCTCACGGGCCCTGGGTGTGGTTTTCCTGCTCTTTTTTTTTTTTCCCAGCTCATTCATTCAGTCCCTCCGAGCCGGGCGCGGCCAGAGGAGGGGCTCAGCGGCCTCCCTCCCCCACTTCCCCCTGAAAGGGGGAGGGGGGCTTTGCCCCAGTTTGAGGTTTCCGGTCCTAGTGTGAGAGTAGGTGGGTGCTTCTCTGGTCTGAGAAGTGCCTTGCCGAACTTAACTGTGAAAGGGTGGGGTTGGGGGGGTGGGAACCGCCGGAAAGCCCCCGGCTGGCCTGCTGGCAGCTTTTCCGTTCACTCCTCCTGCTCAGGAAATGAGGCAGCAGTCTGCTGAGAGGAAGCGTGGTGCCCTCCCTGGAGGAGGTTGAGGCCACAGCAGCCCCTCCCATCCTCCGGCCTGGGGCCCTTTCCTCTTACCCGGAGACCGTGCAACTGCTAAACCTGCTCACTCCATCTAGGAGCAGCGGGAAGGGAGGAGATTGTACCTCACTTCCTTTGTTAGTGCAAATGTTGGAGCCAACACAACTTGCCTGACCCTACGTGTGATGATCTCGAACTTCTGCCAGAATCACGCCATATTACTGAAGAATGATCAATGCAAATCGAACCAGTCATCAATTCTTACTCCAGGTGGAACCGATAAGCGAGTGCATGTGGTTGACCTAGGCAACTTGGTGGTTGATGGACATAATAATGCGTTCCCAGTAGAGCACTAGTGATGTTTGTTACTGTGCTACTTTCTCAGTTATCCACCAGTGTCTTTTTTTTTAAAGTTAAATAAATATTCGTTCAGCTGAAAGCTGGAACATAAATGTTGAAGAGATGAATGGTGACTCTGGAACCCACGTACTGTTCAGAAGTGGGGGACTAGTTTTAGTAAGCCCTAATATTTTCCAAGCCTAGGGTGCAGCCTAGTGGGTGGAGCTGATCTACTGAGTTGAGGCTTTGGTTTTGGAGGATCTTGAGGCTGGAGAGGAAAGTAACTTACTAAAATTTGAAGAGCTAATGAAAGAACTCTTGTGGTTCATTGGTATTCCTTCTTTCCCTTAGTAATTTCTTCCCTTCATATTGGCTGCTTCTCAGGGGGGTGACTATGAATGAATATTGGGGAGAGACGACAAGGAAGGGGTAGCAGGGTAGACCTCCAGGTTAATACTTAAGATTGCTAGGATACTGTTTTTATAACTGGGCATGGAAATACTGGAGTTGTCTTCCTCAGTCACCTTTCTCTGTTTTTCCCTCTGTTCATTATGCCACTAACTGCTAATTATCAATTATAGTGAGGTTGATCTGCTGGGTGATTGCTTATGACTGGTGACACTTTCTCATTTCCTTTGTTCTGAAGACAAGATCCCCTTAAAGGGGAAGACAGAGTGGATGAAGAAACTAACCTTGTATTAAACTGCAGTCTTAGGCTTAACATTTAAATAATGGCACCGTAGGAGTAGTTCTAGGGTAAATGATGGCCCATTCTCCACCTCCACCCCCTGCCCAAATTCCTCAGGATTTGGTCATTTTCCTGGTGGGAAAATTTGGCTCCTTTCCTCCCACCCCACCCTTAATGATTCTTCAGTGGTAAGTAGCATTGTGAACAAACTTAAGATGTTTAAGCTGCTCGCTCTCTCAGAGCCTACCAATTTGCTTACTGAACTGAGGTCTAGTGAGGAAGTGCTCTGGGGGAAGTAGAGTGATAGTTAAATATTGATGAAACCACTATCTTTCTACTCCTAAGCTTGAGGAAGCCTGATCTTTTGACTTTCTGCTCTGCTCTAATGAACTTTGAACCGGTCCAGAGAAGATACCGTGGGAAAGGGGGAGGGGGTGATTAGGCCACCTGCTATCCTCTTTGGGCTTTCAGGAATGTGAGTTTTGCCGGCGCCTCCCTCTGGAGCCGGAAGCTCAGCACTCCCTGACGGTATCTCACTTCGTGGGGTTGTCACTTCTTTATTTTTCTGTTTGCTTAGTGTGAACATCCATCCCTTGTGAACCTGGATGAGTCCAAAGTTTTAAACATCGGGTTCTGGGGCCCCTTTATTTTTCTCTCTTCAGCCGTTGGCAGTGTAGCACCTTGTTGAAACCACTTTCGATTTTGAGTTCCCTTTGCATTTCTTGCTAGACTTAAGGAGACTGACATTTAAATGCAGTCTTTCTCAGTTGTTGATGGTGGCGGTAAAAATACATTAAGTCTGTCATTTTGACCATTTTTAAGTGTACAGTTCACCCAACCTATTTAGGGAGTGGGCTTTGAGCAGCACTTTCGATTCTGGCACTTTCCCAAAATCCTACTCTCTGGAGGGGATTAAAAATGTTTGAATAGTGTGTGTGGCTCTCTCCTATTTTGGGGGGTCTGGTGGGCCCATTTTTCTCTTATTTTTTCAAGAAAAATCTCACTGTGTGATCTTCCATGTAACCCTTTCTTTGGTTTAGAATTGCTTTCTGGTTGATTACCTTTTTCTTCCCCTCATACTAGAGCTTGCACCCGCAGGGGAGAGGCACTTAGCACTTTGCTCTGAGTGCCTCCTTTGGGCTCCACCTTTGTTTACTCTGGGGCTGATATTTCTACTCCCTTTCTTCCCCTTGTGAAAATTTAAAGTCCCCAAGGACACCAGTATCTCTTTGAGTAGATACATTTGTGAACACAGTGACTGGGGAAGTCCTTTACTAGCAGGGCTCAAGATGAACTTTTCTACTACTCTTTTCCTTTGAGTTTCATCTGTGGCTTTTGTCTAAAAAGAGAAACCCAGAGTGGCAGAATGCCAGGTTTAGGCTAATACCTTTCTGCCTTTGTCCCTGAATTGCCTGTGTCTGAGCACCCGGTCCCTGTCAGTTTCTTGCCTTAAGGGGTCTAGTAGGCTTGTGGGGAACATCCTCCTATGTGGAGGATGGTAGCTTTTAAACCACACATTTCCTAGCTGAAGCAGTTGTCGGCCATCTTCTAATGTGATGGAATTGCTGCTGCATTCCTTCCCTCCTGTCTTGGGAATCTTTGCTTCCTGGTCAGTGAAGGAAGGACCTTAGAGAGTGTCCTCCAAGCTGCTCAGAGGTAGGTAGACTGGAAGATCAGAACCACATGCTAAACCTCAGATGATTAGAAAAACATAAAGCATAATGTTTCCCATTATTTCCCATATTTCTTTCTTTTTCTGCTTTGCAGAAGTTAGTCGCACTCTAAGGCTTGATATGATTTAATTGACTCAAAGGCCAGGCATTGTGGTTCTGGCATAGGTTCTGGCTAGAGGCAAAAGTCAGGTGTCTTCCCTTATTCCTTTAAACCAGTACTAACATCTTGATTCTGCAGACTTTTGTTTAATTGTAAAGAGAACTAACCCTCTGTGGGAGTAGAAAAAAGAGAACAGCAACTGACCTCCTCCCCACCCCCACCTTCACCCCAGTCCCCCAAGCTCTTGCTGGGACTCCCATCATTGGGTTCTGCTTTTGATACAGACCTGCTGGCTGTGCGCATGCCCTTGTGAGGGCACGAAGATGTGTGTTCTCCTCCCTTTTCAGTCTTGCTAGGAATTCTATTGTAAATGCCGACTTAACTGCCCGAGCCAGCTGGTTGTCATGGAAACTGCACACCCCCGCCCCCATAGCTTGTTATCTTCTACTTCATTTGGGTAACTACTGGTGAGCTGGATGGGGACTTAGATTTCATGAGCTTCCTCCAGTCTGGTTCCATTCTTTTTTTTTTTTTTTTTTTTAGTTCTAGGCATCTGGGGTGAGGGATGTAAATCTTTGTACTGGCAGTGTGTCACAGTTCTTGTCTGACAGCCTAACTTGTTCTCATAATCTTGACCCATCAGCCTTTTTGAGCTGGAGGCAAAATGTGTGTTGTCCTGTGAACGCCTGCTTTTCCAGAAAAGACAATCAGAAAATACTTGCCTTTATAGTGTTTGAGTAGTGTAGTTAGAAACACAAATGGCTTCTTAGCTTAAGGTAGACTTCTCGATTTTCTTTTGCTGTGGTTTAGTGGTTACATAGTTCTAGTCCCTTGAACCTCCCTTGTTTGTATTTGGGAGTTTTGTGCTGATAACCTGATTCTTAAAAGGAGCTTTTTGGACTGTAGCCCTCCCTGTAGGGACTGGTGGCCCAGATTATTTCTATAGCTGCCCCCACCCTTGACTGCCAGGAGGAAATCAGGGTAATAGAATTCAAGTACGATCTGAATCTGGGCTGGAGAAGAAAGATCATGTTTACCAAGCGCTTGGATAAGCATCTGAACTGGGTGGTGTGCAGGGCAGATTAAATTCTTGTATGCTGTGGCAGTCAGTGGACCTGCCACCAGTAAAGGTGTGGGGGAAGGTAGGCTTTGCTGCCATTAGAATTCACCCATTTGTGGGCTGCCTCTGTCTTTCATTTTTTCCTATTCCATGCCTAGGAGGAGGCATGGGTTTGCTTGGACTGTAGCCTGTGCTCATTGTGCAGAGGAGGCCAGGGAGAGGATTGTCATAAGCTGTCCTGCAGGGTGAAGTTAAGGGGATGACTAGAGGAATAGAAAGGACTCACAATTCAGAAAGTTGGAGGGATGGTGGAAGGCATGAAAGAAACATTCCCTTCTGATCCTTGCTTTTCTGTAATGTCATCAAAGCAGATAATTTTAGCTAGAAGCTCCTTGTTGTCAACTTTTAAAAGGTAGGGGTGGGGGAGAAGTTGAAGGAATGGGATCGGGCAGGCATCCCAGTGTTCTGTTCTTTTTTTTTCTGGTCTGGAAAATATTATTCCCTTGGCTAGTCTTCATGGTGGATTAGGAGAAGGTGAACAGAGGGTTATCCGTTTAAGTCCAACACCAAAGTAATAACTAGTTCAGTATTCTCTCTTTGAGAAACCTTGCTTATTTTTCCATTTTATGAGACACGTATAAGAAGGTTGCTGAAGATTTGAGACACCTTTAAGTTAGAGCTCAAGCAGAAGAAACCCTTCACTGGCTGCCTTTTTTGATCCCAGTGTGTTCAGGAATTTGAACTGAATCCAGAATGTGGGTGGTACTAACTGACACTGGACTGGGCAAGGAACGGAGTTTTAAAACACTCTTCCTGTGGAACATATGGGAGTTTGTTGATGGGAAAGGGAGGAGATATATATAGACACAAATTTAAATATAACTTGTCTGTTAGATCTTATGTGCATCTTTGCTAAGACAGGTTCTTCCCTGCTAGAAATTTTTTTCCTTTATAGTCATAAACCCTTCATGGTAGTCAACCCCAGTGTTGGAATTCTCTTCACTATGCCTCTACTTCTTTTTTCCATTCTTTCATTCAAATGCAGGCTGAAGCTGAGGTGGCCTCTTTGAACCGTAGGATCCAGCTGGTTGAAGAGGAGCTGGACCGTGCTCAGGAGCGCCTGGCCACTGCCCTGCAAAAGTTGGAGGAAGCTGAAAAAGCTGCTGATGAGAGTGAGAGGTGTGTAGAGGGGCCTGATAGTGTGAATTTCGAAAGTTCATACTGGTTCTAATCTAGATTTCCTTTTATAGATCTGTTTTTGTTGTTTTTTTTTTTTTTAAATAGTAACCTATATTCTAGAATACCTATTTTCTCTCCTGCTCTGTGTAGTTTCTCCCCTTGAAGATAGTGTAAGGGTAACTTGGACCCTGTGACTCTTTCGTAATTGGTGTTTTTCTATAAAGAGATCTGTTGATCTTTAAATGGGATCATAGTATAACCTCCACTTTGTGGATCATAAGCTCATAGGCTGTTTTTTATTCCTTTTTTTTTTTTTTTAAAGATTTATTTATTTATGTATACAGGAACTGGGGTATAGGCCAGAGGTGCGGGGGGTGAGAAGATTCATCAGGGACAGAGTGGGGAAAAGAACAGGCAGACTGACTGAAGCACACTGCTGAGGGGAGCAGCGGGCGAGACAGGAAAGGTCTGCTGCGCCATGTGGGCAGCTCCCTGGCCGGCCAGGGATCAAACTTGTGCTGCAAAGGCTGTGGGTTGCTTCATAGTGCTGTGCTTGACCCCTTGTGCCACCAAGGAGACCCAAAATCATAAGCTATTTTGTGAGATTAGTTCTTCTAAAGTAATGATTCTCAAAATCATGTCTCAGTCCATCAGGACCAGGGAACTTGATAGAAATTCAAATTCTCAGTTCTTTTTTTTTTAAAGATTTATTTATTTATTTATACAAGCACTGGGTACAGTCAGAAGCAAGGGAGGGTGAGAGAATTCACCAGAGTCAGAGCGGAGAGCAGAACAGGCAGACTGATGAAGTACACTGCTGAGGGGAGCAGCGGGTGGCAGGAGAGGTCTGCACACCATGTGGGACCCTCGCCTGGCGGCTGAGAATCGAACCGGTGCTGCAGAGGCCGCGGGCAGCTTTGCAACCCAGTGCTCAACCGCTGCGCCACCGGGGAGGCCCTCAAATTCTCAGTTCTTACCCTGATCTGTGAGTCAGAAGCTCTGGAGGTGGAGCTCAGCTGTCAGTATTTTTAATAAGCTCTTTCAACCCTGGCTGCTCTATCAGAATCATAGGAGCGATATATGTAGGGTCATAGGGGAGTTTCAAAATATCAGAATGCTTAGCTCCCTCCCCATTTCAATCAGAATCCATCGTAGAGGGACCTGGTTTCTCTGATAATTTTAATGTATGGCCAGGGTTTAGAGCTGCGGTCCTTGAGCCAAATTACAACTCATCTTTGAAAAGAGCTGATTGGTTTCCTGTCACATGTGAGTTAAGCTAGAGCAGAGGCATGGGATGACATGCATGGGATCAAATGAAGGCTTTTCAGAATTGAAAAATGCCCTGCCAAAAGTACTTGAACATAGTGCAGCTATAGAGATGACTAAGACAGCTAGTATACACTAAAGTGAGGAGAACTAGTTGCAGAATGGTATAATGGTCCTTTGGGGCAGGGATGAGTATATTTGCATTTTATCTTTATAAAACATTTCTGGAAGGATTATGAAGTCAGAAAATCTCTGAACAGGACTAGAAGTAGGAAGACTTTAAATTTAGGCCCATAGACTGTACATGTAAATACTTCATTTTTTAATAAATGCATATTAATTTTTTAAAATGATTTATTTATGCATACAAGAACTGGGGTGTAAGCCAGAAGTGCGAGGAGGTTAAGAGGATTCACCAGAAAGTATGGGGAGCAGAACAGGTAGATTTACTGAAACACACTGCTGAGAGGAACAGTGGATGAGACAGGAGAAGTCTGCTGCACCATGTGGGTCAGCTCCCTGGCCGGCCAGGGATCGAACTCATGCTGTAGTGGCTAGCGATAGCCTATAGTGCTATCTTTAACCCCTGTGCCACCAGAGAGGCCCCAATGTGAGCGTTAATTTTTATGAGAAAAACTTATTTTTGAGAAAGAAATTTAAAATAAACTAAAGGAGATGGTGTTGGGGAAATTGTTTTTGAGCAGCAAGTTGAGAGGAATGGATTTTAAAACCTTCAATTTTGGGTCCCTTTGAATGTAGCTGATGACAAACCCAGGGTGTCGGGGCTACATTTGTCCTTGTTTCTAACAGAGGTATGAAGGTTATTGAAAACCGAGCCTTAAAAGATGAAGAAAAGATGGAACTCCAGGAAATCCAACTCAAAGAAGCTAAACACATTGCAGAAGAGGCAGATAGGAAGTACGAAGAGGTAAGGCACTTTTTATCCATCCCTCTTCAGTGACTTCTGAAGACACTCATGAGTGGGAATGGCTTCTCCTCTGCCTCACCGAGCTATAACTGGGTCTTCTGTAGGTGGCTCGTAAGTTGGTGATTATTGAGGGAGACTTGGAACGCACAGAGGAACGAGCTGAGCTGGCAGAGTCGTGAGTATCTTGCTCCCCAACTCTTATCATACCATTTTGTCCCTTCCCCTTTGGCTTGGGCACGAATGTGAGTAAACTAGCAAATTGCTTCAACCTTGTTACACAAGGCCTAAAGAGTAGGAGTCACCTGTTGCACTTTTCTAGGACTTAAGAATGGTTTTGGGCTTTTTTTTTACTGTCTGGACTGATGATGGGGATACATAAGACTTATTTCTTGTTTGGGAAGGTTTACAAATTGAGGGGAAGCAGAGATTAACTGAAGGTGGGCAGTCAGCTCGACAGCCCTGTGGCATGCTTCTACGTGGGTTTGTGGCTCCTTGAGGCACTCAAGTGGCTGTCCTGACTTAAGATCTGTCTCTTTTTCTTACTTTGCTAATTTACTGGGATATTAGGGTGAGGCTAGACACGAACTGCTCCCCTGTTGGCACCTTCTGGGCCTTGTATAACAAAGTCAGTGCTGATGCATAGTTATTTGTACTCCCCTGGTGTTCCCTTTTCCCAGACATGACATACCATGATCATGGTGGTGTTTTCTTCCCATTTTTTGAATTTTTTTTTCCATTTTGCTGCTTGTTTTCTTGCTGTGTTCCTTTTTGACCTTTCTCCCTCCCCACAACCTGGCTTGTGCCATCCCCGTGACTATCACTAACAGCCGTTGCCGAGAGATGGATGAGCAGATCAGACTGATGGACCAGAACCTGAAGTGTCTGAGTGCTGCTGAAGAAAAGGTACTAACCATTGAACCCACAGAGAGGTTATATGTATGGTGTGGTGTGGTTTGGTTTGGTTTTTGTTTTGCAGCTGCCTCCCCTCCACTGGTTGATGTGTTGAGTGCTTTCTCATCTCCTCATGGAATGCTCCATTTCTTTTCCACTTACTTGGCATCTTTCATCTCTTTTTTTCTAGTTGCCTCACTGCTTTTCCACAGGCTCTCCTCCCTTTGGGTGATTTGGGGGACTATTTGGGTTGGGCATCTGTTCCCACCTCCACTCCAGGTAGCAGTTATAACTTGTTCCTGGTAGTGATTTCTCTCAAGCATTTTCTTAGTACTATCCAAACATGCTTAGTCCTAGCCCAGCAGGGCCCAGCTCCTGATATGTCCTAAGGTAGCGGGAGGAGGGTTGATGCTTGCTCAGATGACCTGGGAACTTCTCTTTTCCCCAGTATACCTTTCAACTCTTTCTACATATAGGTTCAATTCATGTCTGTGTGTCTCTCTCCCTTTTTTTTTTATTCTCCTCTTCTACCCTTTCCTCTTCTGCGGTATTTAAAATGTTCACAGTAAGTGTTCTGAGCTGGAGGAGGAGCTGAAGAATGTCACCAACAACCTCAAGTCTCTTGAGGCTCAGGCGGAGAAGGTAGGGGGCTGGTTAGTGAAAGTGACAGGCTTTGGGGCCTGGGCCCAGCCCTGCCCCTGATGAGAGACTGGAGGCACCCATTCTTTACATAATCCAGTGAGAACGGTGCACTTCCTACCCATCTACCCTCTATCCAGATTCTGGGGCTAATGCTAATTCCTGTGCACTTTGATTGCTTTAGTTAAAATAATTTCATGGTCTCAGATGCCTGTTCTGCTCTCTTTAGGCTGATAATGCTGCACTGCACAACAATAATCATGGGACCTTTTGGGGTTTTCTAGCAGACAGATAGTGTCAAATCTGAGACCTAACTGGCAATCAAGACATAGTTTCTCTTACCACTATGTGGGAATCTGTACCATGTGACCTTGGGATGTCACCACATCTACACATTGAGCTAGAAAAAGGAGCAAAACCTCCCTGGGTTGAACTAAATATGACCAAAACAAAGGTCCATTTTAAAAATTAAAAGTCCTGGAGGGTTCTAATTTGAGGGTATCATGGCTCTGAGGACATTGCTTTGTAGATTTGATGCATCTTTTGTCCAGAAATGGGCCTTGTTTTTTCTCATGGACCATTCAGCACATTAAATCCAAGAGAATATTCAGTGTAATATAGGGAGGGGGGTACTGTCTGTGTGGGTAATTTCTGTTCTGAAACTTTTATTCTACCTCTCTTACAGTACTCTCAAAAAGAAGACAAATATGAGGAAGAAATAAAGATTCTTACTGATAAACTGAAGGAGGTAAGCTGAGGGATTATAGGAAAGGACACAAAACATTCAGAGTTAGGTATAAGGAACTAATAAGAATTGAGTTGGCTAGCTTTGGTTTTGAAAGATGTAGAATTAGACGGTAGAAGCAGTTACATACTTCTCTACGGGTTTTGTTCTTCCTTGGGGCTAACTGATTTCATATCTCTCCCAGGCAGAGACCCGTGCTGAGTTTGCTGAGAGATCGGTAGCTAAGCTGGAAAAGACAATTGATGATTTGGAAGGTATGGATCCTGGGGTGGGGATTAAAATAAAGAATATAGAGGAAGTCCTTGCCCATTGGATGCTAACCTCTCTCCCTGTATATGAAAGGGGTTTGGTAGTGACTTGGCATGCAGCCTGTGCCCTGTCCTATGCCATAGCTATGTAAAGTGGGTTAAACTCTAGATTTAGATTTACTTTACATTTGATTTTTTCCTTTAATAAGGCTTTGCCTAATGTTCTGGAATTTGCGCCCTTTCTTTGGAGGATACTGATAGTGGTTGCATTTACTTCCGGTTTAGTAGTCTTAAGTTCTTAGTCTCTGGGTAGAAATGGTAGCCATACTATCAGAAGGCGACAGAATACGTCATCATCCCACGGCTACTTTTGGCAACCCTGTTTACCCTTCTGTTAGTGGAGCCCCTCTCAAGAGATGCAGCTGTAGAATAACCATGTCTCAGAGTTACTCAACTCATGCTTTCTAAATACTTCCTGTCCCCACAGTTTGGCAATTGCATTCACCCTAAAAAGGGAAAGTGCACTTGCTGTGAGAACTCTGAGGTGTGCTCCTTTGGTATTCTCTGGGTAGCAGGAAATTCTTAATGTGGGAGAGGTTGGGGAGACAACTTGAAGAGCAAAAGGGTCAAGAATCCTGGTCTTGCTTGCTAGATAGAAAAGAAGTGCTTGAATATTAATGTGTACTTTTCTCATTTTTCTATTTTTATTAAATTAAGTGTTGTCATCGCTAGAAATTGGGTTAACTGGGTGGAAGCGGTATCTTCTTGAATGTCTTGATACTAGGAATTTCTGTCCAGAGTCTCAACCCTTGCTACGATCGATTAGCGGTATCAAGAAGTTATGGGAAACAGTGGACCTGAAAATGGCCAGGCATGACAGTATAGATGTTCTCCTAACTGGTTATTAGACCCACGATCACACTTTTCTTAATTTCTAATGATTCCCTCTCTTCATCTGCTTCTGATACCTTTCACTCTACCCCCTCATTCCTCCCCGTGGTTCCTGTTCCTGTCCAGATGAGCTCTATGCCCAGAAACTGAAGTACAAGGCCATTAGCGAGGAGCTGGACCACGCCCTCAATGACATGACCTCTATGTAACTATCTGACAGCAGAGCGGGGCTGGGACCTTGGCTTGTGGGTGGGTGGGGGTACAGGCTGTGCATAGTGTGCTTTGGTTTTGTCCTCTGGAAACTAGACTCTGCGCCCTTATCTTTAAAGCATTGGTGCTGGTTACTTGTTGGCAAAAGCTGAGTTTTAAATTTTTTTTTATTCACAGTCCCTTCATTACAACACCATGATTTTTCTATTTATTTCTCAAATTGAGCTCAGAAGGGACAGTGCTGAAGATAGAATTGTGTCATAATATAGCTAAGGAAATAAGGCCCAGAGAGCCAGTGACTTGGGCCTTGACTTTGATAACAAAACTCAGGCATGCTGAGTGTGGTTTGTGCCCTGATACAGAAGTTCAGGGCAGACACCCATGATTGGAAATACCAAATTCACCTTGAAATTGAGTTGAGTCCCAGAGCAAGCCAGGTTGTAAAAAGCACCAAAGAGTCGTTGGGGATTTCATCTGTTTGCTGTGGCCTGATCCTTGAAGCTAATCTGCCATTGTTTCTTTTCCACTAACCCTGAAAAGAAGCCAAATGACTCAGGCTGTAGTGTCTGGCTCTCTTATATCATTTCTACTGCCACTCTTCCCTTTTTCTCTTCCCCGTCTCTCAAAATACTCTCTAGATTGATGCTAGTTCTTCTCACCTAGCGTCTCCTTACTTTTTCATACAGATAACTGTCACCGTTTCAGCTCTGTTCTGGATCAGCTCCCTTTCCTTGGGGAACCCAACGTCCCACTTGCTCTGGATTCCATTTGGGTCGCCTTGGCTGGTCCCCAATACATTACGATGGGGGGGGACACAAAGCAACTTATGTATTCTCTTCCACCCCCACTCCCCTAATTAAAATGAAGCTACTGGAAGCCTCATGCCACCCTGCATTTGTGTCATTGGCAAAGCTGCTATTGCTAAGCAGGAGCCTTGGGGGTGTGATGTAGCAATGGTAAGACTTTCCTCTGATTTATATAATCAAAGCCACTTTTGTGTGTGTCCATTTTTTCTTGACATTTATACTATTTGAGTCCATTAATATGGACTAGTGGGGTGGCAGCTCTAGTTTTACCACTCAAGCTGAACAAGATCATCTAAGTCCTTTACTTCCAGGTTCTTAAACCATCTCAGCTGGAATGTTGCCATCTCTTCATCAAACTCACCTCCTTTGATATAGTGTGGTTGAGAGACCAGTGAAGTGCCACTCAATGCATATTTTCTACCTTCTTACCAGTGGTTCAAGTGGTGTATCCTCAGAACACCTGGCGGACCCACTAAAAATCAACTAATTACATCATCCCAAGTCACAGGAAAACTATATTCAGTAGTTGTGTGTTTTCTTCTTTAAGCCTCTCTTACATATTTGAGGGTTATTACTATTTTATTTGTCTGCTGTTATTTGCTAGTGGAATATAAGACAAGTGATAAATGATTATGGGAAAGCTGAAACAACCAGTCATGCATATTTCAAATATGTGTGTAAGGTCGTGATAATGTATTACATACATGAATATGGTAAATTTCTGCTGGTGAAATTGTTCCCAGTTTGTGTTATGGAATTAAGTATCAATGTTTTAGAAAGTACTATTACAATTTACACAGCAGACAGGGTTCAGACTGCATAGTGTACCTATCAGTTGTACTTATCTAAGCATCTGTGTGTTACAGTACTTATTACTCCAGTTTCTCAGCAGAATATATATTTGAAACTGGTTTTTCTTTTAAACAGATACAAATAAGTAAAATTTTTTCCTAATTTAAACTTTAGGTCTCATTGAATTCAGATTTTTTTTCAGTTCATACTATTTTTTCCTGATATATAGCCTTTGAGATTAAGATAAGGTGTCCTTTATTTAGCTGACACTTACTGGTGTCTTGTAGGCACAGGGTAATTAGGTGGGGGCAGAAATAAAGATGGAGGCACCATCCCTACTATGGGGTTGCTCAATTAGTAGAAGAGAGGCATGTATAGAAAACTAAAAATGATGTGTGGTAAGTGTAACAAATAATAAAGTGTGGGATTTAGAGGGGGCAGGAGACTGATTCCACCAGGGATGATTAAGAGTCTCATGGCAGGAGGCACATAATAGATACTTAATAAACATGTTAAAGCTTGCCTCTTTGTTTTTACTGTTTTCTAAAAGATTGAATTCTCAACAGAGTTCTCTTGGGGAGTAGTGGATATTAAACATTTCAGTCAAAGAGAAATGAAAAGCAGCAGCAGAGATAGAGTTGGGAAGGGTGCGGTAAAAGTGGTTTTAGATAGAATAGGTGTTGTAGGTAATGAGGATGCCACTGGAGATTTTGGACAAGGATATGTTTCTGGTCTGAGTAGCATATAGGAAGAGTTAATTTGGTACAGGAGCGTTTTGTGCAAGTGATCCATTAAGATGATGATTAGTCCAAATTTCAATCACTGACATCACTTGTAATGATTTTTGCCCATGTTCATATACTGCCTACACCATTGTTTTCAAATTTATTCTTGTTTTCAAATTTGTTTTATTACTTTACCAATTCTAATCTGAAAGCAAAGATTGATAATGCAGTGTTTTTGTTTCTTTTTTTTTTTTTAAGATTTATTTATGCATACAAGAAGTGGGGTACAGGCCAGAGGTGCAGGGGGTGAGAGGATTCACCAGAGACAGAGTGGGGAACAGAACAGGCAGATGGACTGAAATACATTGCTGAGGGGAGCAGTGGGTGAGTCAGGAGAGGTCTGCTGCGCCATGTGGGTAACTCACTGGCCGGGGATCAAACTCATGCTGCAGTGGCTGCGGATAGCATTGTAGGTTGTGTCTTAAATCCTTGCACCACCAGGGAGGCCCTAATGCAGTGTTTTATTCGACCGTACATTAAAATACAGTTAATAAAATTTTTTTTAAAAGCATTTGCAGTTTTACTTTTTTTTTTAATTTAATTTTATTTATACAAGCACTGGGTACAGTCAGAAGTGCAGGAGGGTGAGAGAATTCACCAGATACAGAGCAGGGAGCATAACAGACAGAAGGACCGAAGTACACTGCTGGGGGGAGCAGCGGATGGCAGGAGAGGTCTGTGCGCCATGTGGGACCCTCGCCCGGTGGCTGGGGATAGAACTGGCACTGCAGGGGCTGTGGACAGCTTCGCAACCCAGCACTCAACCGCTGCACCACTGGGGAGGCCCAATAAAATTTTTAACGTTCACAAATATATGCTACCTTAAGTAAAACATAGCACTGGTAGTGACTATACCATATTTTAAAAATACTGGGTTAGGCTATTTCAATATCCCAGAAAATAATTTAAACTAGAGTACTAGTTGTGTTTGCAAAAATGGGCATTTTGAAGCGCCTGGTCACTAAAAGTGAGGAGAAAAAATCAAGGGTGACTGGTTTTGAAAAAATCAAAATGGTTGTGTTAAAGATGTGGGAAAGTCATGTTGTCCTGGTTTGGGAAGACAGAGGAAGGTAGAGAAGAATAGAAGTTTCAACAACTGGCAAGTATCCCAGTGAAAATAAAATTATAGGACTTAATGGGGAGAAAGGATATAAGAGGAATTTGGGAACCTATAAGGTGGCAGGTCTGGTGGCGCAGCGGGTTGAGCGCCGTGCTGTGAAGCTACCCGCGCCCTCTGCAGCGCGAGTTCAATTCCCAGCTGGACAGGGAGAAACCCTCATGGCACAGCAGACCTCTCCTGCCTCGCCTGCTGCTCCCCTCATCAATGTCTTTGGTCCCTCTGCCTGTTCTGCTCCCCACTCTGTCTCTGGTGAATTCTCTCACCCTCCTGTTCCTCTGACCTGTATCCGAGTTCTTGTATAAATAAATCTTTTAAAAAAAAAAAAAAAAAAGGGTGGCAGGTAGTTTAGGCGGTGGAAGTGAATTAGAACCCTCAGAGACAACTGCAAATGTAAAAAGACAGGAAATCTGTGTAGAGGAGGAAGCCAAATGGGAAATGAGCTGATTGGAGGGATAGGAGGACAAAGAGTAGCTTCCATACTTTGAAAAGGTCAGGACTAGATGATTTCTGGTGGTTCTCAACTTTGGTAGACAGACTGGGAAGGAAGACAACTGCAGATGGAGTGATGTTGCTGATACCATAGGCATTTCAAGGAGAGGAGCTATATTTTAAGAAGGAGCATAAGAGTGAATTGACAGAAAGAAAAAGGCAGTAAACACAGTCTAGATCAGTAATGAAAAATTGAACTTTTGACAGTGATGTCTAATACGGTAAATATAGTAGCCTCTTCACCACATACGGCTACTGAACACTCAAAAATCATGGCTAGTGTGACAGAGGAGCTAATGTTTTATTACTTTTATGTCCTTTTTTTTATGTAACATTGGTTTATAATGTAGGTTTCAGGTATTTAGCCTTGTAAATCAACATCGTGTTCATCACCAGTTGAACTCCTTTACCTAATTTGCCACACTCTCCCCCCACTGTATCTAAATTCAGTTAGCCAAATGTGGCAACCACATTGATATTGATAGTACATTGATAGTACAGCCAAATGTGGCAACTACATTGGATAGTACAGCTCAAGATTTTTAACATTTGAACAGAAGGAGTTGACTTTGGCATAGAGAATAGCTCTTGGAAAGGAATGAAGTGAGAGAGAATGGGAAGAAATTAGGAGACAAGTGAGGTGTTATATGTTTCTGGTGGCTCCTGTTGAACCTCATGGGCATGACTTGTCAGTCCATAGAGAAACCAGCAAAACAGGATAGCTGATCCAGAAATGCGAAATGCTGTTTGCTCTATTTTACTCTTTGATTTAATGTTTTGTATCTTGGTAGCCATCCTATGTTACCTCAGCCTAGACCAGCTCTGAGAATGGGATCAAGCGTAGATGCTATTTTCAGTGCAAAGTGCTTGACCTCCTAACGCTCCTCTTAATTTCTAAGAAAGAACCACAGGCTGATGTGTTAGTCAGTTCTTCCCTTCCTTGTTACTATTGGGGTGAGGAACAAAATGTGACTGGGCCCAAGTTAACTGATAGACCCCTAGTTAACTGACCATTTCTATTGGACGGCCTTATCTTACTTAGTCCCACCCAGTCTCTTTATGTGATATTGGTTGAATACTCCCCATTGTTTTTATAAGGGGGGGGGGGAGGAGTTATGAAAACAAGCAAAAATCTGTTCTCCATATTTCTTGAACTTTGCTCCTTTAAGGTTGATTAACTAACTTCTCTCTATGCCAGGTACTCCCTCCACTCCCCCTTTCCTGTTTAAAGAATGAAATTGACCTAATTCAAACCAGTGAAGCCTAAGGATGTCTAGCATCCATGGAATTGTTCCCTAGTTGGACACAAGCTAGAGGAACATCAGACCTACTGGATTCCTGGCTTATCTTTTTTCTTTTGCTGTTAGAGAACTGAGAAGTTCAGTAAGCTGCTATCTGTTCCTGAATTTTTAGTCACCAGAGATAATAGAGGGAGAAAGCTTACTAAGTTCAAGGTCAGGGAACAAACTGGTATTTATCTTTGTGACATCATAGAATTCTTAGGGAACTTGTATGTTCGGTGTTTAACCAGACAATAAAAATGCTCTCACTTCTTTTCCATCCCTTCATTTTTTCCCTAAATGGGATAAAACTCTCATTGACTAGTATGTTTTGAGGGATAAGATCTTAAGATAGGGGTGGAAGTCACACTAATTTGGCTATGGATGCTACAGAAGAGTCAGGCTGCATATGTAATCTTTTTTTTCAAAGATTTATTTATTCATTCATACAAGAACTGGGGTACAAGCCAGAGGTGTGGGGAGATGAGAGGATTCACCAGAGACAGAGTGGGAAGCAGAACAAGCAGATCTACTGAAATACACTGAGGGGAGCAGTGGGCGAGACAGGAAAGGTCTGCTGCGCCATGTGGGTAGCTCCCTGGCCAGGGATTGAACTGGTGCTGCAGAGCTGCGGATAGCTTTATAGGTTGCATCTTAACCCCTTGTGCTACAAGGGAGGGGCCCTGCATATGTAATCTTTATGTAATATAACAACATGGAAAATTTAATAAATTTAAACCTCTGCTGTTTGTTGTGTGCCTCAATGAATAAAACAGACCCAACTAGAGGCCTTGCGGAGCTTATCACAGTTAAAAAAGTATTTCCAAATAGTGGATTTTTATCGTTTAGGCTAGGTTAATTCTGAGATGTTTTCTACCCAATAAATGTCTGTAGGACCCATTACTGTTACAATTAAAACCTGCCCCATACATCCAAATATCCCTTGAGGGGAGTGGAAGGACAATATCACTCTTACTGAGAACCACTTGATTAATGGGCAGTGCAATTTTTAAAGTTCACAAATTCTGCCCCTTAAATGCAATTTTTTTTAAAGATTTGTTTATGCATACAAGAGCTGGGGTAGAGGCTAGAGGTGTGGGGCATGAGAGGATTCACCAGAGACAGTGGGGAACAGAACAGGCAGATCTACTGAACTATATTTCTGAGGGGAGCAGTTGGCAAGACAGGAAAGGTCTGCTGTGCCATGTGGTTTGCTCCCTGGCCAGCCGGGGATCGAACCTGTGTGGCAGAGGCTGCGTCTTAACCCCTTGCGCCACCAGGGAGGCCCACAATTATTTTTTATTCCCTCCCAAGGTCTTTTTATTCATATATTTTGTTTTGATAGTATACATAAAGTAGCAAGTTTTAAGACCATACTGATCCCTAGCTTCAATGTGGAACTGGGGAACCTTAGCCCAGAAGGCAAGGTACCTGAGCAATGCTCACAGTTAGCCCACAAGTGAACGTGATTTTAAGGCAGAAACAAAACATACATTGAGATCCTAGGGCCATTTTGAAACAGACTATAAAACAGGAAGAAACTTGTAAACTTTAGAGGCTGAGACTTGGAAGAAGTTTGACCTCCCTATCTCCAAATTTTCATTATCCTTTTGCTGGTCACATGATTTGTGTTCTCCATACCCTTTTTTAAGGTGTCCTTCAAATAGAAAATCCAGATAAGACCAGGGGATTTAGGCACTTAACTGCTATCTGGAATGCTTTTGGTTATAATAAAGAACAGTAGCTTAAGTATGAGATTAATTTTTCTCACATAATAAAAGTCTAGATGAGCAAGGCCTGGTATAGCTAGGGGTTCTGTGGTTTCCTTGGCCTTTTCTCTTAAGGTTGAAACATGCAGCCTTAGTTATCACATCTGTGTTCAGGAAGTCCCCTGCAGACTGGCCCCTACATCTCATTGGCCAGAAGTGGATCACATGGTCACACCTAGTTGTAAGGGAGGCTGGAAAAGCAGATCATCTTGATGGACTTATACCAATAATTTACCTTCTCTGGAGCTGGACACACTATTGGTTCTAAGGGGGTTTGGGGTTCTTTTAGAAAAGGGGAAGTTGGGTTTTGCTTGGATAGACCACTATGATGGGTTACTCAACACTTAACAAGAAGAAACATTGGAAAGTACAGAAGAATTGATTAGGTTAGACATATTTAGCACACTCTACCATTCATGATACTGT
Organism: Talpa europaea; assembly: GCF_964194135.1. Lineage (NCBI taxonomy): Eukaryota > Metazoa > Chordata > Mammalia > Eulipotyphla > Talpidae > Talpa > Talpa europaea. The sequence goes on from NC_140076.1 coordinate 78,429,436, forward strand.
TGGTGGATGCTTTTACAGAAGAATGTTGACCTGTTTACTTTGTTTTCTTTCAAGCCCAGATTTTGTAAATGTATTTCTTTTGCGCCTACTGTATTCCTTCCTTTGCTCTGTTTACTTATCTAAGTTTCTCAACCCAGGGAATCAACACTGTGGAGATGTTTTTTTTCTCTCAAAATGTTGTCTTACCAATTTGTCAGTCTAAGTTTTTTATTTTACTCCTCTATTGGTCTTTCCACCAACTGACTGATTCAATGCGCTCTGTCCAAATCCTCCTCCCACCCATCCTGCCTTACAGATGCATGTTATGTATACCAGCTAGTTGAAAGTCTCAAAATTTACTTCTGGTATTCTACTAACCTTCCCTTTTTCTCTTTCTCCTCCTCTTTTTCCTTTCCTTTTTTTCCCCCTCCTGTCCGTTGCTGCTGCAGAGCGTCTCTACAGCCAACTTGAGCGAAACCGCCTGCTTTCTAATGAGCTGAAGCTAACGCTGCATGATCTATGTGACTGATGGGCAGGGCTCACTGATGCCCATTAAACCGAGCTTACTGCTCACACCACTGACCTGGACCCCAGCAAAAAGCTGATTTTTTGAAATAATGTTATTATTTTGCCCAAAGCAGACTGCTTTTTAATCAGGGCAATTAGTATATTACTGACTTCCTACTGGTGCTGTGAAGTTGGAATAGTTAATACTTCATTTCTCTCCCTTTTTAAGAGATTATCAGTGATCAAGGGAGGGGCCTGAGATTATGATGAGAAAACTTGGGAGTTATCTATTTCTACCCTTTTTCCCTTTTTTTGCTTGTGCACTGACTCTAGGATATGTTCCCTTGCATGAGTGTTTTCTAACAATAAAAGGACTGACTGGACAAGATGTTGTAACTGCTTCATCTGCAGGCCCAGGGATGGGGGCTTCTGATGGGTGGTAAAAACGGAAGAGAAAGAACCGGGTGTGGGATTTAAATAGATATGTTGCCATTACCCTCTTGTCTGAGTTGAAGATTTTTCCCACCTCTCTGGAGCAGTCAAAGTGGTTTGCTTGCTGGCAGATTAGATTCTCCTTAATGGTCAGCCACTGGTTTTCTTCCTGACATTTTCCCTCCTGCTGCTTTTTCTTGGTTTTATATGTTTAATTACAACTAATTGTGTCATAGGCTCCATGGGGACAATAGCCCTGCAACAATCTCAGTGAAGGTTATATTTGCAAGTTTCTCTTCGGTGTTGTATTCTTGGCTCTTGGCTTTGTTTTCTTCAGAGAGTCTTTGACTTAGCTATGGGGGTTCTTTTACTTATCCCACCAGTTATTCCTTTCCCTTCTAATTTTTGGGGCATGCCTATGGCTCCTGGGATTCTCTGTTATTCTTTTCAAATTGAGAAATTTGAAAGCTTTGATTGGGGGTGGGAAGGAGAAGAAATGACTGCTAAAAGTCTCCAGCTCCCTCCCCCAGAAGTACCTGCAACTTCAGTAGGCAAGCCAGAGGCCCTGCGAAACTGAGCGATGCAATAGCTCACTTCTGTGGCTTGACAAGGCAGCTGCTCTGTTAGTCTGCAGCTTCCCTGCAATGGGAGCAGATTGGGTAGACCTTGACATTTACTTCTAGCTTTTGTAACTTTTCTCCTTTACCCCCATTAGATAAACTGAAATGCACCAAAGAGGAGCACCTCTGTACACAAAGGATGCTGGACCAGACTCTGCTTGACCTGAATGAGATGTAGAGCACCCCACTCCTGCCCTGCCGCTGCTCCTCCCTCTGACCCCGACTCCGCCTGAGGCCAGCCTGCCCGAAGCTGACCTTTGAAACTGAGGGCTGATTTTTAACTGGAAGGCTGCTTTCTCCCCTACCACTTTTGCCGCCCCTACCACTCCCACCCCTGTATTTTTTCCACCAAACTGTCTCTGCCTCTCTCCAGAGATTCCAGTTGGGCTAGAGGCTAAGCACCTTTGGGAACAACATTTAAGGGAATGTGAGCACAATGCAAAAGTATCTTTAAACAGCAGTGGTGTGATGTACGCATTTTGTAATTAACTTTTTTTTGTTGTTATTGATGTAGCAACCATTTGTAGAACATTCCAAATAATTCCACAGTTCTGAAACAGCATCTAATTCCTTTCTTACTTTTTGGAAGATAAATTTTCAGCTTACTGCATATTGTCCTCTACATAGAGGAGGGAAAGAATTATGGGCCTGTCTTACTGAGAGCCAAACAGAGCCCAGAGAAAGACTCCACTATGGGAAACCTTGTTTTGTACAAAGTACTGATCAAACCAAATGGTCATTCCAGTAGGAGTTAGCCAAAAAAAAAAAAAAATTCTGTTCAGGTTTTCAGCTTTAAGATATCTTTGGCCAACTTCATTTTGGTTTTTTGATTTTGTAAGTTGGGTTTTTTTTGTTTATTTGTTTGTTTTTCGGGGTTGGGGCGGAGTTTTCTTTAGAAGTGACCAAACAACTTAAGATGGTGAGACTTCTGAGACCAAATCCTTGTCCCTTCTCTTTACCCCTTCCCAGTTGCTCACAGGACAGATCATGTGCTCCTTATGTTAAAGTGACCACTTACATGCTTCCCTGCTGCCTTGAGAGAAAGAAAATAAAATTATGTTTTTGCCATGATTTAGCCATATGAAACTCATCTCATACCCTTTTTTGGGGTCTGAAGCTGCTGTCTCTTAAAGTGCCACCTCATTGTGCTTCATATATTAGTGTTGGAGAAACCTTAAATAGCTTATGTACAAAACTTTTTATATTATTTTGAAACTTTGCTTCTTGGGGTTGGGGCACATTGGCCACCCTATCTGGCTGTGAGAATGACCTACAGTCAGTGGACTGGCTTTGTGCTGATTTAAAATTTTCTTTCCTTACCTGTTTAGTGAGGTTTCTGTGAGGTCTGTTAGGTGTGCATCCTGCAGCTTATTGGCTTGATTGTACTTTCCTTTGGTGTGGTCTCTTTGGGAGCCGATTGATTGGGAGAAAAAGAAAGCAGTTGTGCAACAGTTTTGATACTGAAAATTGACATGTGTCTTTTTGAAATAAAGAACCAGTTCCTCCAACCCTCAGACCAATTTGAGTTCATTTACTAATCCAAATGTGATTTCTCCACAGGCACTGTGAGGTTGGGTTAAAAACCAGAAGTTTCTGGTGGCAGCAAACAGGACTTAAGTAGAGCACATGCTTTGGAAGCAAATCAAAACTGGGTTCAAAATCAGCTCTGAAATTTCCAGTTGTATGTCTTGATACGTCATTTAATTTCATTGCTATAAGATAAAACTAGTATTTATTGTCACGGTAAATGAAAATTAGAAATAATACTTATGTCCCAGGCCTTTTATAGGTAACATTAGCATTTTTAGTATGAGCTACACGTTTTCCTTTACAGCTGTGTCAATTCTTTCTTATAAGTCATGGATTTTTATTTGGGTCTATGCTCCTTAAATAATTTTAACAATATGTAATACTGATCACATATATCTATACTGTGTGGGTCAGTAAGCTCTCCTGAGAGCCTTTCAGCTGATAACCTGTTGGCTATTTGGAGAAAATTAATTTGACAAGAGGCGCATGCTCTTGAGTATTTTCATACAGACTGTGTAGATCGCTTTCAAAGCTGCCTTTGAGACACCAGTGCCTGGCATTTTCTGCACTCTGGCCTTGAGAGTGGACCATGAATCTGACTTCCTAGAAAAATGGCACAACTCTTGACAAAGTACGCCTGTATATATTAGAGACTGAAAATCTTCCATTTATAGACAGACCAATACTGACTGGAAATTGGAAAATTTTTTTCTCTTTTGGCTAGGAATCAAGCAAGGTAGGTAACAGGAGAAATTAGCTGGGAGAAATGTTTTCAGACTTCCTGCTTGTCCCTTAGTAGTAAAAAGATATGCCATCCAAAATTTAATTTAATAAAGTAGCCCTTTAAGTGGGCAACTGGCTTTGTGCATAAAGTTTCCATAATGCTGGCTTGCTGGCGCACTTCATTAGAAGAGTTCCCACAATTCCCCGTCAGCAGGCTGCCCACGTGTCTGCGTCACGCGTGTGGATTGGCTGCTGTTGGAGGCTGAGGGCGCCGCTACAAGCCCTTCGTCGCCATGACTGGCCTTGGGGCACCAGGACCCCGAGGCTTCGCGCTGATATTCGGCCCACTTCTACACGGCCTCCTGTTTCTGCTTCTCGTTTTGCTTGGGACGCGGGCCAACAAACTTAATGTGCCACAGGTGTTGCTACCCTTCAGCCGCGAGCCAGGCCGGGTGCCCTTCCTCCTAGAGGCGCAGCGGGGCTGCTACACTTGGTGAGGGGTGTGGGGGTCACGAGGATGTGCATCCCCCATCACCCAGTAATGATGGAAGGTGTTCACTCAGTGCTGTTTGGTCCCTGGGGCGCAAAGGGGTTCTTCCTCCGGAAGTGGGCAGACCTTCCCGGTATGGCCTGCGTTTCTCTTGGGGGATAGCATCAGATTGTGTGAGGGGTTTTATATGCTAAATTCTCAGGATAGGATACTTACCATTTCATGGGGGGAGGGGGCAGTTTAGTCACTGAGAGGGTCAGGGCACAGGGAAGAGTTGTGTGGCAGACCTCTGGTATTAATGGCTGCCTCATATGCGGGACTTTGGCTGTAAACAACTAGAGGGGAGGGAGTTCTCAAGGCCTGAGGAGATTTTGTTATGAGCAGAGAGGCTTGGGATCCCCACTAAGGTGAGATCTTCACAGTGGGGAGATCCCAAAATGCAACTGATGTGTACTTAACTAAGCACTTTGTGTGTATTAATTCATTCAGTTTTTATAGTCTTGTGAAGTAAGTACTATTAGTCTAGTTTTACAAATGAGGGAACTGACAGACTCAGAGACCATGAAGTATAAACTATAAGAAGATCCCTTTTGGGTGGAGGTGTGGCCTGCCTGTAATACGTTTCGCCTTTTAATATAAAGGCACACTCTTGAAGTGTGAGGATAAGCAGTACTCAACTCTGAGGAAGTGACTTTCTTTTTTCTTTTTTTTTTTAAAGATTGATTTATTGGGCCTCCCCTAGTGGCGCAGCGGTTGAGCGCTGGGCTGTTTGATCTCCGGGCTGTTTGATCTCCTGCGGCCTGCGAGGGTCCCACATGGTACGACAGACCTCTCCTGTCTCGCCTGCAACTCCCCTCAGCAGTGTATTTCGTCAGTCTGCCTGTTCTGTTCCCCGCTCTGGCTCTGGTGAGTTTTCTCACGTCCCATGCTTCTGACTGTACCCAGTGCTTATATAAATAAATAAATCTTTTAAAAAAGAAAGATTTATTTATTTATACAAGAACCAGGGTAGAGGCCAGATGTGCGGGGGGTGAGAGGATTCACCAGAGACAGAGTTGGGAATGGAACAGCAGACTGAAATACACTGCTGAGGGGAGCAGCTGGCGAGAGAGGAGAGGTCTGCCTTGCCATGTGGGTATCTCTGCAGCCAGCCGGGATGGAACCTACAGCTTCACAGCGCTGCAGAGGCTGCAGACGACTTCACAGCGCTGTGCTTAACTGCCTGCACCACCAGGGAGGCCCCCCCTTTTTTAATATTTATGCATACAAGAACTGGGGTACATACCAGAGGTGTGGTGGGTGAGAGGATTCACCACAGACAGAGTCGGGTACAGAACAGGCAGACAACTGAACTATACTGCTGAGAGGAGCAGCAGGCAAGACAGGAGAGGTCTGCTGTGCCATGTGGGTCAGCTCCCTGATGGGCTGGGGATCAAACTCGTGCTGCAAAGGCTGTGGATAGCTTCACAGTGCTGTGCTTAACCCCTTGAGCCACCAGGGAGGTCTCGAATGACTTTTTTTCCCCAAAGATATCTTTATTTATGTATGCAAGAACTGGGGTACAGGCCAGAGGTGTGGGGGGCTGGTGAGAGAGTCACCAGAGATAGAGTGGGGAATAGAACAGGCATATTGACTGAAATACACTGCTGAGGGGAGCAGCGGGTGAGACAGGAGAGGTCTGCTGCGCCATGTGGGTCGCCTCCCTAGCTGGGAATTGAACTCATGTTGCAGTGGCTGCTGTTAGCTTCCTAGGTTGCATCTTAACCCCTTGCCCCATCAGGGAGGCCCCCAAATGACTTTCTAACCAAGGTTAAAAACATCATTTCCTGGTGCAAGAGAATCTCACATAGGTTGTATGGTTACCTAAGGTGTGAGAGCACCTAAGTAAAGTAGGCTTAAGGGTATGAGAGGGTTCATCCTAAATACAATAGATTTCCCTTTACCGTCGTCTCAGAGAGAAGCACTGAGATTTGTTCAGAGGGTAAGAAGTTCATCTCCGGTTTACGAACAGGGAATCCAGCTCATAAGATGATCCCGTATGTTTCCTGACTGAGAGAAGTATGCAAGGTTTCTTTGTAACATAAAAGCCATTTCTTCTACCCACCAAAATATATTAATTATAAAAATCATTTAGAATTTTACAAATTAATGATTTTTTGGGGGGAGGTATATTTGAGTTGGATTCACATCTCATAATTTAGACAATTTTTTCCGTCTGAGATATCAGCAACCCAGTTTCTAGGCTTGGAAGGACTTCCTCAAAATATGAGAAAATCAGAACTCTACTTGGAAATACATTAGTCCTATTTTTACAAACTGCAGGAGGAATGTAACAATTTTAAATACTGAGAAATGTAATATTTCTGTAATTGCACAAAGGATCACTGGGAAAAGGTTTTCGGCTAAGTCTCTTCCACTTAAATCTTGTGCCCCTAAGCAAGGTTTCTATTTTCAAGTGTCATTTAAATATACCTGGTGTATTAACATGGAAAAACTGTAAGAATCTGTACTCCACCACAAGTTAATTTTAACTCATGTTCTTATTTCACGCTCTTAAGTATTTTATTCTGGCAGGCATACCACCCATCATGATGCAGTAACTGTTGAGCCTTTATATGAAAACGGCACCTTATGTTCCCAAAAAGCTGTACTTATTGCTAAATCTACCCAACCGATACGCCTCAGCAGTATTATTCTTGCTCGAGAAATAGGTATGTTGAAAGAAAACACACCGTGTTCCTCTAAAGTAGAATAATCTGATATCTTGCATGGGTGGTTAACACAGTGTTGGCTTCAGATAATAAGCAGGGATTCCTGTGATGTAAACCGTAATTGTAATGTCCAGAATGACTTAGAGATATATATACATACACACACACACATATATATATCCATCCAACATGTAGATAACACAGGAGCGAAAGAAAACTTTAGTTGTTTGATCCAGTGAACAAAGGAAGGGGCCATTTACTGTAACACCTAAGCACTAGCTTAGGTGTTAAGGTCCGAGGTTGGTCTTAAGTGAGGCAAAAAAGCAGTATAAAGACTAGTACTTCTCAAAATGTGGTCTGTGAACCTCTATCATCAGCATCACCTGGGAGCTTGTTAGAAAATGTAAATTCTCAGGCTCCCCTCTTAGATCTTCTGTATCAGAATGTTTGGGGTGGGCCTAGGGATCTTTGTTTTAACAAGATCTTGTGTGATTCTCATTCATACTGACGTATGAGTAGCTCTACACTAGTCTATTTTATTTATTTTATTATTTTTTTTTAAACAATATTTGCTTCCCCCCACCCCCTCAGGTTGAGTCCCCATGGAATTTCTTTCCCCAAGGCACCCGTGCACCATTTCCAGAGTCCCCTGTACTCCTCCCTCCATCCCTGTGATCCCTCTCTCTCCTCCTCCCCTGCAGTATGTCTCTGATTTATAATTGTCTGTTTTTGCTTTGTTTACACTAGTCTATTTTAAAACGAAGCAGCTCAAGAAAAGCTGTTTCTATCCAGCATCAGACTAGGGCTCTCTTCATATCTTGAGCTTCTGGCTCTTTTTTTTTTAAGCTTTATTTTTTATTTATACAATAGCTGGGGTACAGGCCAGAGGCGCAGGAGGGTGAGAAGATTCACCAGAGACAGGTTGCAGAACCGGCAGAAGCACTGCTCAGGGGAGCAGCGGGCGACACAGGAGAGGTTTGCTTCGCCATGTGGGAATCTCCCTGGCTGGCCGGGAATCGAACCCTCGATGCAGAGGCTGCAGACAGCTTCATAGCGCTGTGCTCAACCCACTGCACCACTGGGGAGGCCCAAGTTCTGGCTCTTCATTGCCAAACTGATAGGCCAGCGATATCTGTATGGCTTTTCAATAATTTAATAAATGATATATCTGTAATATGTTATTAAAGAGAAGTCCAAGATGTTTGATATACCATATATCATATAATTGAAAATGACATCTATTGTATAGCTATTTTTTATGTACCACTACTATTTTACGTATCACTAAGAAAGAAAACCATTGCCAGTTAAATTAAACTATGCTTTCTTCACTTAGAATTTTTACTGTATACCTACTGAAAGAACTGACTTAGATGGTTATTTTTATTTTTTATTATTTTATTTATTTATTCATTCATTCATTATTTATTTATTAAGATTTATTTATTTTTATACAACAGCTGGGGTACAGGCCAGAGGCGCGGGAGGGTGAGAGGATTCACCAGAGACAGAGTGGGGAGCAGAACAGGCAGACTGACGAAATACACTGCTGAGGGGAGCAGCAGGCGCAACAGGAGAGGTTTGCTGCGCCATGTGGGACTCTCCCTGGCTGGCCAGGAATTGAACCTGCACTGCAGAGGCTGTGGACAGCTTCACAGCACTGCGCTCAATGCTCTGTGCCACCGGGGAGGCCCTGGTTATTTTTATTATATATTATTCTCTTGCATAATAAAAATGAAAATATAAGTAAAACAAATGGGTGAAGATATTCCTAAATCAACCTTACCATTTCTGCCTCATCCGAATCACTTTTTGACTGGAAATCACCAATGTCTGTTTATGCTGCAACATCTTCTGCCATGGAGGTGGTTAGTGGTGCAGTGTTTCTTAAATGAATTAATTAAAAACAAAACATCTAGGGCCTCCCTGGTGGCGCAGCGGTTGAGCGCTGGGTTGCGAAGCTGCCCGCAGCCTCTGCAGCGCCGGTTCGATCCCCGGCTGCTCCCCGGCCACCGGAGGAGGGTCCCACATGGCGCGCAGACCTCTCCTGCCGCCCGCTGTTCCCCTCAGCAGTGTACTTCGGTCCTTCTGCCTGGTCTGCTCCCTGCTCTGGCTCTGGTGAATTCTCTCACCCTCCTGCGTTTCTGACTGTACCCAGTGCTTGTATAAATAAAATATAAATAAATAAATAAATCTTAAAAAAAAAAAATCTAAAAGCTGCCTGAATTGGGCTCTTAGGTTGGCATTGCAGTTGTATAGAGTTGATCTAAAATATATATATATATATATATATATATATATAGAGAGAGAGAGAGAGAGAGAGAGAGAGAGTTGATCTGTTTACCAACTTTCCCACCTCCTCTCCTTAAGCATTTGGCTCATAGGGGATAAGAGAATGCTCCATTAGTGTTCACCAGATTTTTTCCCAACTGTGAATACCCATTCTACAAATTTTTATGCTGGCCCTTTTAATGTTCTCCTATATAAAGCCAATGACAACTCTGTCATGACTGTTGCCTAACTAACAGCAATTGAAAGGTATCATCAGTTATTATCATCATTTATAAGAGAAAATCCCAATTTCAGCAATTTTAAAATGTCAAAGAATGAGCATGTGAGAATCAATGAAATATGTAGGAATTTTCAAAAGGGAGAATCTTTTTTTTTTTTTTAAGGGGGACTCTCTAAGGACCATGTCTTGCAGGGTAGTTATAATGGATAGAGAGAATAGTAAGGTTACAAGTGACACATTGCCTTAGTCACATAGGCTATTTTCAATATGCTTACAATTCATTCTGATATCAAAAAATCATTCACACAAGTGCTAGGAAAAAAATGTTAAATCTGGCTCTCAGCTTAATTTCATCTGACTTGTAAATATTTCAAAATTAAGTATGTTTTAAATTCCCAATTTTGCTGTTGGTACAGTTCTGTGTATAGATGATAGAGATTCCCAATGATAAATGCCTGTCTTGGTGTCCTACCAGGTGCGTGCTCATCTGTGTGGGAACAGGCACTCTAAAAATCAGAGGGGAGGAGACATTTTGAAAACAAAGTGTATGCCGAAGGAGAATTGTTTGTCTGAAAAATATTTATTTGTCTGACAAATATTTGTTGAATTGCCTACTCACTATAAGACATCTGTAAAAGTAAAAAGATTTAAGCATTCCATGATGTTAAAGTGCATACTTTTGCTTATGATGTTTTTTGTGATAGTATAGTGGCTATGAAAGTGATGATAGATAAAGGTGAGAGATGAGGTGGGGCATGTTTTGTTTGCTAAGAGTACTACCTTTTGATTTTTGTTTTGACTAGATATTGCCTCCATTTGGTAAAATATTGAAAGAACATAAAATGTTATATAATGAAAAATTAATCTTTCTCTAATTTAATCTCTCCAAGTGGCAACTACTTTTCTGTATCCTTCCAGAGGTAGTCTATGAATATACCTTTAAAAAAAAAAGTATTTTTTTATTTTATGTACAAAAAACTAGCTTTGTTTCTGCTCTAGGTAGGTGTCTTGGATGACCAATTCAAGGAAGTTCACTTAGTTCAACTTAATGAAGCCTCTGTCCTTCTCACACTGGTGGAACTTATTCAGACTGTGCCAGTTTGAGCAGAGATGGCAAGTGGCAAACCTGGCAGATTTTTTAAAGGTTTATTTTTATTTATTTATGCATAGAAAAACTGGGGTGTAGGCCAGAGGTGCTGGGGGTGAGAGGATTCACCAGAGACAGAGTGGGCAGCAGAACAGGCACATCTACTAAAATACATTGCTGAGGGGAGCAGTGGGCAAGACAGGAGAGGCCTGCTGCACCATGTGGGTTGTTCCCTGGCCTGGATCAAACTCATGCCTGCAGTGGCTGGCGATTGCTTGATGGCACAGAGACTTTAACCCCTATGCCACCAGGGAGGCTTTATTTGTTCCCTGACATGTTAAACAAGACATTGGTCAGGTATTTTGTAGACTATTGCTCAGTTTGAGTTTGGTATTTTCAAATGATTATACTGGTTTACAGATTTTCGTTTTTTGTCTCTGGCTCTGCATCTCTTGGTTCTTTCAATCCTAGCTTCATCCTTTCCCGCTTCTGCCCCCTTCCTTTCTTTATCTCCATGAGCCAATTTTCCTCCTCTCTATCTCATTCATTTTACTTTTCCTTATTGCTTTGCTCCTGTATGGGCCGGAAGTATACCCGAGGGAATATGGACCTGTAAATTAAGATATTCATTACATTATTAAATAAAATTACTTGTTTTTATTTTTAAAAGGAGGTACATTAAATATTTGCTACTATTCCAAATCACTGTAAATTTACTTATGAATCCTCCAAGGGAATTTTTTTTTTTGGTCAGTAGTCCAGTACTGAATATCTTTGTACTATGAAAGTAGTCAGATGGGTAGAATTGTGTGCACAAGGCTTTTCGTGTTTTTTATGTGAGATTACAGTTGCTTCTGTTTTGCCATTGCCCTGCACATTTCTCCACAGAAGAAAGAGATTTAATTTCCTATTTTTTACTGCTAGATTGTTCAGTGCCTAATTATCGAGAGTCTATTATCTAAGCTCACCCTTATTTCCTTTGACATCTTTGTAATACTTCCTTAATGATATATTCTACCAGCAAATCTTGTGAGATTTGCTCGTGCTCTTCAATTCTTTTATTTTTTTAAAGATTTATTTATTTATGCATACAAGAACTGGGGTACAGGCCAGAGGTGTGGGGGGTGAAAGGATTCACCAAAGACACAGTGGGGAACGGAACAGCAGACTGACTGAAATACACTGCTGAGGGGAGCAGCGGGTGAGACAGGAGAGGTCTGCCACGCCATGTGGCTAGCTCCCTGGCTGGCCATTGAACTCATGCTGCAGATTCTGCGGATAGCTTCACAGTGCTGTCCTTAACCCCTTGTGCCACTAGGGAGGCCCTGTGATGTTCAATTCTTTTAACTTTAGACTCTGTTCTCCAGTTAAATATTAATCAAGTAGAAGATTAATTGGATTTTTGAATATTTATTTTTAGGTAATTTTAGATTTACAGAAGAGATTAAAAAGTTTAAATAGAGTTCTCATATATCCTTCACCCATTTCCCCCTAATGTTCCATTGTTGTCCTTTTTCTGCTCTAAGATTTAATCCAAGACTCAACATTACTAAACAAAGTTGTCGTGTTTCCTTTGTCTCCCCTAATCTGTCTCAATTCCTCAATTTTTCTTTGTTTTTCACGAACCTGACATTTTAAACAAGAGATTGGCCAGGTATTTTGTAGACTATCGGTCAGTTTGAGTTTGGTGTTTTCTAATGATTGTGCTGGTTTCAGATATTTCAGAAAGAAAACCACATTAGTAAGAGCCCTTCTCACTGCTTAATGTCATGGAGTATGTGATAGCAACATGATTTATCTCTCATGATATTTATCTTGGTCACTTGATTAAGGTAGTGTCTGTCAGATTTTTCCACTGTAAAGTTACAAATTTTCTCTTTCCATATACCATTAACTAAAAATGTTCAGCCCATATTCAAAAGAAAATAAATTAAGCTTCACCTCCTGGAGGAAGGAGTGTCAAAATATTAAAATAAATATTTGGGAGAGATATTTTGATATGTTTAGTGTCACTTAATATAAAGAGAAGCTCTTTTGTTTTTCTACTGTTTTCTTCGACAGATTGAAAGCAACTGTTACATTTTTCCCCATATGAAGTTTATGAATGTTTGTGATCTAATAGATTTTTGACCTGTTGAATTAAATTCTCAGTTTTTGGGTTCATTGTAGTGACTGACCATGAACTGCGCTGTGATGTTAAGGTTGATGTGATAGACAGCATTGAAATTGTATCTCGAACCAGGGAACTCTATGTAGATGATTCACCATTGGAGCTGATGGTGAGGGCATTGGATGCTGAAGGTAAAGAACTTCAGAGGACTTAACAAAATTAACTAAAATAAAGTGATGCTCCTTTGTGGTTAGCACTTGGAAAAACAACTTGAGAGATAAAATAGATTGTCAATAATACTTACTTTCTTATATGAAGACTGACTTGAGAAATTAATAATTCTGAATATGGTTCAGTGTATTAACTACATAGCTTAATAAAATTTTCTTGCTGTATTTTTTTAAAGATTTATTTATTTATGCATACAAGAGCTGGGGTACAGGCCATAGATGCGGGGGTGAGAGAATTCACCAGAGACAGAGTGGGGAACAGAACAGGCAGACTGACTGAAATACACTGCTGAGGGGAGCAGCAGGCAAGACAGGAGAGGTCTGCTGTGCCATGTGGGTTTCTCCTTGGCCAGCTGGGGATCGAACTCGTGCTGCAGAGGCTGCAGATAGCTCCATAGTGCAGTGCTTAACCCCTTGTGCCACCAGGGAGGCCCTCTTGCTGTATTTTATTGTTGGTTATCTCAGAAATTTTTTTAACTATCTTAAGTTCTCCAGCTTTTCTGATGGTACCTAGATGAACAATTAATAACTTTTTTTGGAATTTGCTACTAGTTTTGTTTCAATCAACCCGCTTTCTGTAGGCCAGGAGAGTAAAATGTTAAGCCTGTGGAAGTTTTGTTTTTTTTTTTTAAATCTATTTTTTAAAATTTATTTATGCATACAAGAACTGGAGTGTAGGCCAGGGTGGGGGGAGGGGTGAAAGGATTCCTAGAGACAGAGTGGGGAGCAGAACAGGCGGATTGACTGAAATACACTGCTGAGGGGAGTAGGGGCAAGACAAGAGAGGTCTGCCGTGCCATGTGGGTTATCTCCCTGGCTGGGGATCAAATTCATGCTACAGTGGCTGCTGATAGCTTCATAGTGCTGAGACTTAACCCCTTGTGCCACCAGGAAGGCCCCTGCTTTTTTAATTTTAATTCATTAATGATAGTGCTTATATTTGTTAGTGAAAGAGGCCTAAAAATAATTTTCTAATTAAGTTTCCCTTTCTTGTTAAAGATATCTGAATATTTTCAAATATGTGATTCTGTCTTGTCTGCTTTTGGTTTGTTCTACAGGAAATACTTTTAGTAGTTTGGCAGGTATGATATTTGAATGGAGAATTGCCCAAGATAACGAGTCAGCAAGAGAAGAACTCTCTAACAAAATTAGGTAACCTTGAAATCAAACATTAACCATCTGATATTTGAATGAGACATCTGCCACTGGACAGCCACTATTTGTGTGGGTTTTGGTAATGCTGCTATCTAAACTATTTTGGAACAGATAAGTTTACCAATGATGTAGATGACATGATAAAATGATATATGATACAGATGTAGGTACCTTTATGATAACTTAATTTGCGTCACTTCAGAAGAATTCATGAACACAGGACTGTATAATTATTTGAACCAGGCAGTTTCATTTTTCAGGTTACCTGCATATATTGAAATAGTGTGATAATTGTATGAAATTTCATCTTCAGTACCAAGAAATATCTCTAGTTAAATCCAAGTCTTAGTTCCATAACTGTTTTAACCAGAGGTACATTCCTTTATCTCTATCTATTTCTTGTGGAAAACAAATTTTAAAACTTTGAAGATAGTATGTCTAAAGTCTCTCAGGCCTTTTTAGAAGAAGATGAATTTTTTCTAGTAGAAAAAAATCTTATTTTATATCTTTAGGATTCTGAAATACTCTGAAGCAGAGTATTCTCCTCCAGTGTATATAGCTGAGATGGAAGAAAAAGAGAAACAAGGAGATATGATTTTGGTGTCTGGGATTAGAACCGGTGCTGCTGTTGTAAAAGTTCGAATTTATGAACCATTCTATAAGGTAAAAGGTTTGTGTTATAAACTTTCATTTAATAGCGTTGCCTGCAAAAAAATGCATTTTCTCATGTTCACCTATAGAAGTCCTCCAATCTGATATGATTTGTGCTAATAGTTGATCATTTAATTGAATAAGTCATCTGAAGTAGGTCAATTAAAAAAATGTCTTCCTTAAACATGTTATTACTTAATTACAATTACAGATACAACTGACATTTTCTTTGAAAACAATTGTATTTTATTCCCCAGTCTTTTGATGTAGGTCCAAGATCTTTTTTTAACAATGAACATACTCATTAGAAATATACATGCTCTTCCTTGCATAAATTACATTTCTACTCTTTTTTTGACTCTCATTTTAAATTTACTTTACAGTTATGAGAAAAAGTCAACGTATTTCAACCAATTTGAATACAGAATTCTACCTTTTGCAAGGGCTTTTCCCCCAGTCCTTTACATTTCTCACCTACACTTAATTTGACAGCACATTTTAGCAGCTTGTCTAACTTCTTCTCCAATAAAAAAAAAAAGTTTAGAAACAGCTCTTTTCACATTAATTTTTTTAATATTTTATTTTATATAATTCTTATATCATTTTTCATTTTTGCACAATGTATGCATTTTCATTTTAGTTATATTCCCCATACAATTGCACCCCCCCTTACTATGACCCTAATCCTTCCTCTCCCCGCCCTACCCCCTCATAGTGTGTTTCTGGCTTATAGTTGCTTGTTGATTTTGATTTTTTCTTTATTATAGTTAGTCTTTTCCTTGGTCCCTTTTTTTAGGTTTTCTAAATTCCTGCTATGAGTGTCTTTTCACATTAATTTTTAAAGTAATTATGATTACAAGTGGGGCTGGCATAGTAGGTCTTTTGGTAAGCATTTAATTCGTGACAGTAGCACAAATGTGTGGATATCAAACTACTGACCTTTTATTGGGTAAGAATATATTCACAGGAGATAGAGAATAACTGCATTGGAGGTTAAAATAATTTCTGTGGCATAAAATCTTTTCTCATTTCATACTTGCTTTTTTTATTTATCTACCTCATAAAAATTTGTTATTTTTTATTCTTAGAGTGACTTAGAAAGTTACTTACTGTCTTAGAATGTTAATATCATAAGATTAATGATCACTTTTTAAGGCAAACAGAAAGCAATTTTTTTTATCTTTATGAAATATCTCAAAAGGAACTTAAAAGAAGTAACCTTTTATTAAGGGAGATGGCCTTGAGAAATTTACCCATTGAAATTTTGGTTTTTTTCTTTCCTTTTTTAGAAAGTGGCAGCAGCATTGATACGTTTGCTTGTTTTGGAAAATATATTTCTTATACCATCCCATGATATTTATCTCTTAGTAGGAGCATATATTAAGTATCGAGTTGCAAAAATGGTTCAGGGAAGAATGACAGGTAAGACAATTTATCTTTTCCTAAAATTCACGTTTCCAAAATCCTTTCTGCCGACCATGTGGAGAAGCAACTCCATATTATATCTGTAGAATACTTGTGTTTTTAGATTTTGTGATAAACTATTCCTTAATTGCTATATTTGAGCTAATACTGAATAGAGATAGTCCCAGTATCTTGAACATGCTAATGCATAGTTCACTGCCCATAGAAATCTGAATCCTCTGTTAAAACAACAACCAAAAATTTACGAGTTTTTGTTGGGCAAGTGAAGAAATTTTACCAGAAGGGAGTTGAAGGATATTGCAGTTATCTTTGCAAAGTCATTTCTTTTCTTTTCTTTTTTTATGTTTTATTTATTTGTTTGTTTGTTTGTTTATACATGCACTGGGTACAGTCAGAAGTGCAGGAGGGTGAGAGAATTCACCAGAGCCAGAGCAGGGAGCAGAGCAGGCAGAAGGACCGAAGTACACTGCTGAGGGGAGCAGCGGGCGGCAGGAGAGGTCTGCGCGCCATGTGGGACCCTCCTCGAGTGGCCGGGGAGCAGCCGGGGATCGAACCAGAGCCGCAGAGGCCGCAGGCAGCTTCGCAACCCAGCGCTCAACCGCTGCGCCACCAGGGAGGCCCGCAAAGTCATTTCTTGAGAAACTCAATTCATTAACTGAAAACTTAATACTCTGTTGACCCCTGAAGTCCCATTGCGTTTATAAAGTGTGCATTGGCTCTGTTAACATTGGTCTTTTCCTTACCCAGTGAAGATCCCTGCTGCTATTCTCAGTTTACTACTTTTTAAGAATATAAATGATAGGAGCCTCCCTGGTGGCGCAAGGGGTTAAGCCGCAACCTATGAAGCTATCTCAGCCACTGCAGCATGAGTTTGATCCCCAGGCAGGGAGCTACCCACATGGTGCAGAAGACCTCTTCTATCTCGCCTGCTGCTCCCCTCAGCAGTGTATTTTAGTCAGTCTGCCTGTTCTGTTCCCCACTCTGTCTCTGGTGAATTCTCTAACTCCCCCCACACCCCTGGCCTGTACCCCAGTTCTTATAGGCATAAATAAATAAATCTTAAAAAAAAAGAATATAAGTGATATCAGCAACAAACTTATGTAGTATTCCTCCCCCACCAAATGCCTACATGTAGAAATTCATCATAGTGGGAAAGACATTAGAAACAGATCATACTCTTATTTAGGTCTCCTGATTATCCTCTTAAAATCCAACAATACACCATTGTCTGTTGGAATGTTTACTCTCATTTTATTTATGTATCTTTCCTGTCTTACAGAGGCGGAATTTCCCCTGAAACATTATACACTGGAATTACAAGACCACAGAGTTATACATAATGTGACTTTTTCTGGGAAAGTGGCTTTACTAGATGAGAAAACAGCCGTGGTGACTGCTGTTCAACTGGGCCAAACTAATCTTGTCTTTGTCCATAAAAGTATCCTTTGCTCAAGTTTTAGCTGCTAGTCTCTGTTTCCCTGAACATACTAGACGAACCTTGGTAAAATAATTTGTTAAGAGTGATTATAATACAACTATACTCATTTTTTGTAGGTTTTTATTTTTTACAAGGCTCTATAAACTATTATTTTCATAATTCCTAACATAGGGTAGGTAAAATGTAGTTGAAACTTGGAATCTGTTGACTTCGGTGCTCATTTACAACCTCAGTGAAATTATAATTAGGAGATGGGAAAATAGAGTTTGAGGAAACTGTGAATTTTATTTTTTTTAATTAATGAAGTACCATTGTTTTACATCTTTGTTAATATTTTAACAGTATAGGATTTCTTCCCTTAGGTGTGGTCATTGTAACTCTGCCATTACCAACACACCCATAGCCTCTGCCATCATCCATCAGATGTTCTCATTCCTCCCCTTCTATCTCTCTCTCCTTTTCCCATCCTGGATGTTTCTGGTCTATGATCAGTTTTCAAGGATTGGTTTCATAGTCTGTGTTTGTTTGACCCTTTGATTGGTTTCTCTATACTCCACATATAAGTGACACCATCCGGTATTTGTCTTTCTTCTTATGTGTGAATTTTATTAAATTTGTTCTTTCCTTTTTAAAAAAAAAAAGATTTATTTATTTATTGATACAAGCACTGGGTACAGTCAGAAGCGTGGGAGGTGAGAGAATTCACCAGAGCCAGAGCGGGAACAGAATAGGCAGACTGATGAAATACACTGCTGAGGGGAGCAGTGGGCGTGGCAGGAGAGGTCTGTCGTGCCATGTGGGACCCTTGCCTGCAGCCAGGGATCAAACCGATGCAGCAGAGACTGCGGGCAGCTTTGCAGTGCAGCGCTCAACTGCTGCGCCACCAGGAGAGGCCCTGTTCTTTCCTATTTTGACATGAATAACTGAGAAAGGATGGTATTACCTACAGTAGATGATTAATATTTGTTAACTTGAGTTTTAAGACTTATTAAACCTGCTCTGTAAAGATTGAACAGAGATGCAAAGGACTCCATTATAGTTTATGAAAGCAAAGTGGAATGGAGTTTTTAATTCTCAAAATTGAAATATGTGGATTCCATTTCTGTGTTTGATTTAGAAGTATTTTCTATGTTTAACTATTTGAATCTGAAACAAATTAACTAATTCAGCAAATATTATATTCTTACTATATGCTGACATTGTTTTAAGCACTGGGGATAGAGACTGCTATTTTACTGAGAGTAGTTAGGGACTTCTCTCTGATAAGGAAATGTTGGAGCAATGAGGCATGCAGATATTTATTCTTTCCAGGAAGAGGAAATAGCAGTTGCAAAGGTTCTATAGCAGGAGCATGTTTGCTATTTTTAAGACAAGCAAGGAAGACACTAAGGCTGAAGTGTAGAAAGTTGGGGAAATAGGAGAGGTAGTAGTAGAGTAGGGTAGGGAATAAATTATATAGGACCTAGGGCCTCCCCGGTGGCGCAGCGGTTGAGCGCTGGGTTGCGAAGCTGCCCGCGGCCTCTGCGGCGCCGGTTCTATCCCCGGCTGCTCCCCTGCCACCGGAGGAGGGTCCCACATGGTGCGCAGACCTCTCCTGCCGCCCGCTGCTCCCCTCAGCAGTGTACTTCGGTCCTTCTGCCTGCTCTGCTCCCCGCTCTGGCTCTGGTGAATTCTCTCACCCTCCCGTGCTTCTGACTGTACCCAGTGCATGTATAAAAACAACAAAAAACAAACAAACAAACAAATAAATAAAAACATGCCTCTATAAATAAAAAAAAAAATTTAAAAAAAAATAAATAAATTATATAGGACCTAGTTGGCTTACTAGGACCTAGTTGTCTTACTCTGAGTAAGAAACTACTAGGCTTAAAAGGTACAGTATTTCAGGGCCTCCCTGGTGGTGCAGGTGGTTGAGAACAACGCTGTGAAGCTGTCCGTGGCCTCTGCAGTGCTGGTTCTATCCCCCCTGGCTGCGGAGCAACCCACATGGCGCGGCATACCTCTCCTGTCTCGTCTGCTGCTCCCCTCAGCAGTGTGTTTCGGTCACGCCCGGAAACTGTTCCCCGCTCTGTCTTTGGTGAATCCTTTCACCCTCCTGCATATCTGGCCTGTACCCTGGTTCTTGAATAAATAAATCTTAAAAAAAAAAAAAAAAGTAGTAGTAAAACTAAGAGAGTAGTTTCATGGTAACCAAGTTAGGAATTTATAAAGAGAATCTTGAGGTGAAATAGGCGTAGATGAAGACTATGATAAAGATAAAACTTGAAAGGTTATAGTAACTAGGAATATTTTTTATAATGTTATTAGAGGATAAAGATTCAGTATGAAGATAGGCAATTAGAAGTTATCAGTTTACTGCTAGGCGATAGTTGAAGCTGCTGTTGTAGATAAAAGCACCTAGGGAGAGTATATAAAATAAGAGGAGAAGAAAACAAAAGTGTAATACCAGATTCTAAGGTATATATGGAAGATGAGGAACTCTACGGGAGTCCCAGAAAGAAGGTTTAAAAAATAATAATGAAACCAGGAGGAAGGAATTTCTTGGTAACCAAGTGAGGAATTTGCAAAGAGAATGTTTCTCAGTTGAAATGGGCAGAGATAAAGACCAAAAGCCTGTAGTAACTGGAAGTCCTGGATCCTTTAATCAATAAAAACAGGTTGGTTTTGAAAACAGGTAGAAGTCTGAGAAAGATGTAAGGAAGACTCTTTTTAACATAGGAGAAACTTGAACATGTCTATAAGTTAAACAGAGAGAGATGACAGAGATAAGGGGAAAAAGAAGGCCCTTTGGTGGAGCAAGTTATTTGGAGGGCAAGAGAAAATCAGATTCTGAACAGGTGGAAGGATTAGATAGAAGAAGATACTTATTCTGATAATGGAGGAATGAATTGTTTTAGAGACCTTTTGAGATCTGTTTTCCCATCTGTAAAATGAAGGGAATGTTGTATTTCTGAATTTCCTTCTCTTTTATATTATGAATGTTATATTAGAGTATATGTCAGATCCAAATCTATATTGGCACAGAGTTGCCTATACAGTCTTTTAAAAATAGATAAAAATAACCTTAAATTATATGTCAATTGATTATATATATGCAATGTTTTATATATATGCATACAAATATATATAAAATAAATGTCTCATTTAGAGGAGTCTGTAGCAGCTTTAATCCCTTAAGATTTAATATTATTTTACTTCCAATATCTCTAGAGATAACATAGTGATAAATTGTAGCCTAGACCATGGCTTCTAATTAGTATATTTTGAAATAATGAGTGTTTCCTGTTTGGTCATGTCAGTTAAATATTTCTCAGAGCAGGAATTATTTATTCTTAGCTTTTGGATGTGGTATGTTTTTCAGAGGGAAATGTATTCCTAATTAGATTCTATGTAGATCAATAGCAGACTAAATTTGTATTTCTATTAAAATTTAACTGAAGGGAGAGAAAAAGAAATGACAAAAAGGCAGAAAAAAACAAAAAGCAAAGAAAAGCCAAGAAACAACAAAATAACTGAAGGGGATAGTGGGTTGTGTGATGAATAAGTGACCTCAATGCATCTTTGTGGCAAAAAGTTTAGTATTAGGGCCTCCCTGGTAGCACAGGGGATTAAGATGCAACCTATGAAGCTGTCCGCAGACCGTACAGCACAAGTTCAATCCCCTGCCGGAGAGGGAGCAAACTAAATGGCACAAAGATCTTTCCTAACTCACCCACTGCTCCCCCCAGCAGTGTACTTTGGTCAATCTACCTGTTCTGCTCCCTACTCTGTCTCTGGTGGATCCACTTAACCCCTACACCTCTGGCCTGTACCCCAGCTCTTTTGTAAATAAATAAATCTTAAAAAAAAATAGTATTAAGGATGTACTGAAGATCATAGACGATCAACTAGTGATTTTTAGAATTGTCTGCAGAGCCCATAGCAGGTTGCTGTGCTGGATGGCAAGTTGTACCCCTGCCTGTATCTCCATTACCACTGTTCATTCCTTCAGCCAGAGAGATGCCATTTTTCCCTGCTTTCCTTTTTGGGGTCCTATGTAAGGATTTATTTGGAGAACACGAAATGAATACAGCTATATCTTATTTTGTTGTGCTTTGCTTTATTGCACTTTTCAGGTAATGTTTTTTTACAAAGCTCTCTACCAGCAAAAAGACTGTAATTCCCTGAAAGCTTAGATTGTGGTTAGCATTTTTTAGCAATAAAGTATTTCTTAATTAAGGTATGTGCATTGTTTTTTTTTGTTTTTCTTTGTTTTGTTTTTGCTTAGCCACAATGCTATTGTACACTTAATGAACTACAGACTAGTGTGAACATAACTTTTTTTTGTCTTTGCTTCTCTTTTTTTTATTTATTTTTTTTAAAGACACAATTTCATCTATTTTATTTTTTATTTATTTATTTTTTTTAATAGAGGCATGTTTTATTTGTTTGTTTGTTTGTTTATACAAGCACTGGGTACAGTCAGAAGCGTGGGAGGGTGAGAGAATTCACCAGAGCCAGATGGGGAGCAGAGCAGGCAGGAGGACCGAAGTACACTGCTGAGGGGAGCAGCGGGCGGCAGGAGAGGTCTGCGCGCCATGTGGGACCCTCCTCCGGTGGCCGGGGAGCAGCCGGGGATCGAACCGGCGCCGCAGAGGCCGCGGGCAGCTTCGCAACCCAGCGCTCAACCGCTGCGCCACCGGGGAGGCCCTGCTTCTCTTTTTTTTTTAATTTAAATTTTATTTTTTATATTCCCTATACAATTACAACCCCCTTATTCTGACCCCAAGCCCTCCTTTCCCCGCCCCCCACCTGCCATAGAGTGTCTCTGGTTCATAGTTTTTTGTTGATTTTGATGTTTTCTTTCTTATAGTTATTCTTTTTCCTGGTCCCTTAAAGTTTTCTAGATTCCTGCTATGAGTGAGACCATCCGGTATTTTTATTTTTCTTTCTGGCTTATTTTGCTGAGCATGATCCCTTCCAGCTCCATCCATGTTGCTGCAAATTGCATGTGTTTATCTTTTTTGAATGCTGAGTAATATTCCATGGTGTATATGTACCACATCTTCTTCATCTTCTTGATCCAGTCATCTATTTGTGGGCATTTGTGTTGTTTCCAAAGCTTAGCTATTGTAAATAGTGCTGCTATAAACATAGAGGTGCAGGTGCTCTTTGGAATTGATGTGTCCTTTCTGTGTCCTTTGGGTAAATACCTAGGAGTGGAATTGCTGGATCATATGGAAGCCCTATGTTTAGTAGGTCCAGAAATCTCCACACAGCTCTCCATAGTGGTTGGACCAGTTTGCACTCCCACCAACAATGCAGGAGAGTTCCTTTTTCTCGAACATAACTTTTATATGCACTGGGAAGTAAAAAAAGAATCGTGTGACTCGTTTTATTGCGGTACTCTCCTTATTGAAATGGTCTAGAGCTGAAAAAACAATATCTCTGAGGTGTGCTTACATTAAAATCACAGAGCATGATCTTTTTTCTCTCTTCCATTGTCCTCAAATTTGAAGTTCAAGAATACCCAAGTATAATGACTGAGTCCCTCAGACTTTTCTCAGAAGTATACATGGTTAAATTTTTGCTTTCCAAATGATAATAAAAAATAGAACTTTTGTTGTGGATTTTTTTTTTATCCTTTGGCAGTTCATATTTCTGTTTTCATCCAACTTTAGCTCATATGATTTCCTTAAGCAAAAATTAAGATGTTCATATGCGATTTGTGTCTGGACTACCCAATTGCACCATATATGTCGTAGAACCTGGATATTTAGGTATTTTCAGATACTAACTTTCAGAAAGCTGAATAGCTGAAAATCCACATCAGTAAAATGAGAGCATTAAAAATTGGAACACTTCTTTAATCATTTTGTGACTTAGCTAACTTACTTACTCTAACATATTTTAACATAACTCTTACTCCAACATATTTTCTCCCACTGTTCTGATTAAATGCTCTCTTCAAGAGTGAAGTATCTTGAAACAGATTGTGAAAAAATTTGGAAGATCCATAATACAATTTTGGATTTGGAAATGAGATTTTATGCAAGAAAAAAAGAACCCTAATGTTCTTAGGCCATATAGAGATGATCCCTGATTCTTTCTTAGTGTGTATAAAACAAGAAGTCTGGGCCTCCCTGGTGGTGCAGGGGTTAAAGTCTCAGCACCATCAAGCTATCACCAGCCACTGCAGCATGAGTTCAATCCCCAGCCAGGGAGCTAACCCACATGGCACAGCAGACCTCTCCTGTCTCTCCCACTACTCCCCTCAGCAGTGTATTTCAGTAGATGCACCTGTTCTGCTCCCTACTCTGTCTCTGGTGAATCCTCTCACCCCCTGCACCTCTGGCCTACATCCCAGTTCTTGTATGCATCAATAAATAAAAATAAATATTAAAAAAAAATGAGTCTGACTGACAGAAGCAAATATATTGCCTGAAACATTAGAAATTAGCAAAAATTGTGGTTTGTTTTTGTATCTAGATATATATCAGAGAATTTCTTTATACCCATGATAAGTAAATGAAGCTAGGATCTTGGAAACCCAAATTCTTATACAACTAAAGAATCTACTTTGGTAACCTCTCTATTAGCAATTTTTGCTCCTTGAATAGTTTCATTAAAGTTTATATTTTTAAATTCATGATAGAAAAACGTTGGCCTATTTATTTTATTTTTATTTCTTGATTTGTGTATAGGATTCACAGTCCAACCTGGAGACCGATGGAGTCTGGAAGTTGGACAGGTATATAGCTCTACAGTGGAAGTGTTTGATAAAAGTGGCACAAAGGTCTATATTTCAGATGTGAGTCTTTCTTTTGTATTTTTCTAGCCCCTTGTATGAATAACTCCTTGAGTGGGTCATCTTTCTAGCTGGGAAGCCTTCTTTATTTTGCTTCCAAATTTTATTTTTGGAAATACAAGTCACTATTTTTTTAATTTTAAATAGTTATCCTTGAGGAATGCTAACCCAGATATAGAAGATATAATTCGGTCAGAATTATAGAATTGAGTTGAAGAGAGCACCAGTGTTAACACTTTGGAAGGGATCCTCATTCTCCAGCTTTACTTCAGAGATGGTTACCACAGTTTTGTAGTGGTGAGAGTAGTTGCATGAATATCAGGCATGAAGTGTACTGCTTTCCAACATCCATCCCCCCCACCAGAGATGTTAATGTATGGAATGATACAAATTACACTAAAATTTGCATAAGTTATTTCTGATTACTTGTCACTAATGGAACTTTCAAAAACTAGTACCATGTAAAAACACATCTTTCCAACTTAGAATTTTCATGCAGGAGAGCAAAGATTTTGTTTTTAGTTTTTAATTCTTTATCCTCAGGAGACATAGCTGTTTTTTGTGTTTTTTTTGTTTTTGTTTTTTTGTTTTTTGCTTTGTTTTGTTTTTATGCTTTGGGATTAAGATGTCTTTTGCGGGGGAAAAAACATCTCTTCAGAATTGTGTTGCTGTTGGACTGATTTTCAGAACCTCAGGATTATGTGCCAGTTTCCACAGGAGTACTTCGAAGAGCAACAAACTACTCTGAATGGATCTTACCATATAGTAAAAACTCTAAAAGATGGTGTTATGGTGATAAATGCATCCCTGATTTCCATCATTTCCCAGGTAGGAATTAAATCTTTTGAATCTTTTTTATATTATTTTTTTATTTTTAAACAATATTTGCTTCCTCCCACCCCCTCAGATTGAGTCCCCATAGAATTTCCTTCCCCAAGGCACCCGTGCACCATTACTACAGTCCCCTGTACTCCTCTCTCCCTCCCTCTGATCCCTCTCCCTCCTCCTCCCCTGCAGTGTGTCTCTGATTTATAATTATCGGTTTTTGCTTTGTTGTGTTATATACTGTTATTATTTTTTTTGCACTGATGTCTTATTTGGTTCCCCTGTATTCCAGCTATAAGTGAAACCATCCGATATATTTTTTTTCTCATTCTGGCTTGTTTCACTGAGCATAATTCCTTCTAGTTCCATCCACGTTGCTGCGAATGGCATGAGTTTATCTTTTTTTTTTTTTAATATTTTTTTTTATAGAGGCATGTTTTCTTTCTTTCTTTATTTGTGTGTTTGTTTTGTTTATACATGCACTGGGTACAGTCAGAAGTGCGGGAGGGTGAGAGAATTCACCAGAGCCAGAGCGGGGAGCAGAGCAGGCAGAAGGACCGAGGTACACTGCTGAGGGAAGCAGCGGGCGGCAGGAGAGGTCTGCGCGCCATGCGGGACCCTCCTCCGGTGGCTGGGAAGCAGCCGGGGATCGAACCGGCGCCGCAGAGGCTGCGGGCAGCTTCGCAACCCAGCGCTCAACCGCTGCGCCACCGGGGAGGCCCGAGTTTATCTTTTTTGATTGCTGAATAATATTCCATTGTGTATATGTACCACATCTTCTTGATCCAGTCATCTATTTTTGGGCATTTGTGTTGTTTCCACATTTTACCTATTGTAAATAGTGCTACAATAAACAGAGGTGTACAGGTGTTCTTTTGAATCAATGTTTTTGTGTCCTTTGGGTAGATCCCTAGTAGTGGAATTGAAAATCTTTTGAATATTAAGAATAGTAATGAAGGAGCCTCCCCGGTGGCGCAGCGGTTGAGCGCTGGGTTGTGAAGCTGCCTGCAGCTTCTGCAACGCCGGTTCGATCCCCGGCCACCAGGTGAGGGTCCCACATGGCGCACAGACCTCTCCTGCCACCCGCTGCTCTCCTCAGCAGTGTATTTCTTCTCTGCCTGTTCTGTTCCCCGCTCTGGCTCTGGTGAGTTCTCTCACCCTCCCGTGCTTCTTACTGTACCCAGTGCTTGTATAAATAAATAAAATAAAAACTTAGAAAAAAAGAATAGTAATGAGGGTTGACTAATTTGTTGATTTGTATCTAGATCTATGGCATATCCCACATTTATCTTTTTTTTAAAGATTTATTTTTTTATGCGTACAAGAACTGGGATATAGGCCAGAGATGTGGGGGGTGAGAGGATTCACCAGAGACAGAGTGGGGAGCAGAACAGTTGGATTGACTGAAATACACTGCTGAGGGGAGCAGCGGGCAAGTCAGGAGAGGTCTGCTGCACCATGTGGGTATCTCCCTGGCCAGGGATCAAACTCGTGCTGCAGTGTCTGTGGACAGCTTCATAGGTTGTGTCTTAACCCCTTGTGCCACCAGGGAGGCCTGCCCACACTTATCTTTCACCAGAAAAAAATTGTACACTCAGTAGTTCATACCTATCCACATTTTCTATTCTAATCTTTGTTATTACACATACTGCATTTATGGTCATTGTGGAATTCCTTTAAATAATTATTTTATTTGCACAGTTCCAAAAGGTTAGTAACTACTTTTGTAAAAAGCCATGCTCCAACATTGGCCTTCTGCATTATTTCCAGTACTTTACTATTGTAAATGGCATAGTTAAATATCTTTATACAATTTTTTTCCTTTGGTTAATTTCCATATGATATAGTACCAGAAATGGAGTTACTAGTTATAGGAATAAGGAATGAATCTGTTTCTAATGCCTCTAAAATATCTGATTCTAAATTATCTGATTTTTTTTTAAAGATTTATTTATTTATACAAGAGCTGGGGTACAGGCCAGAGGTGCAGGAGGGTGAGAGGATTCACCAGAGACAGAGCAGGGAATACAACAGGCAGAATAGAGGGGAGCAGCGGGCACAACAGGAAAGGTCTGCTACGCCATGTGGGTATCTCCCTGGCCTGCCGGGAATTGAACCCGTGCTGCAGAGGCTGTGGACAGCTTCACAGTGCTGTGCTCAACCACTGCGCCACCGGGGATTTTTAATGGTCTGTCTGATTTTTAATGGTCTGTCGAATGTGTTCCCTTTTCCCAAACCTCCTTTTTCTCCAGTGGTCCTTTTATGCAGTTTCTTCCTCCCTCCCTCCCTCCTTCCCTCCCTCTCTCCCTCCCTTCCTTCCTTCCTTCCTTCTTTTCTCATACAAGAACTGGGATGTAGGCCAGAGTTGGGGGGGGGGGGTGACGGGGGAGAGGATTCACCAGAGACAGAACAGGCAGACTGAAATACACTGCTGAGGGGAGCAGCGGACGAGACATGAGAGGTCTGCCTCACCATGTGTGTTGCTCCCTGGCCGGCCAGGGATCGAACTCATGCTGCTGAGGCTGTGGATTGCTTCATAGAGCAGTGCTTTAAACCCTTGTGCCACCAGAGAGGCCTTCTTTTTTTTTTTTTTTTAAGATTTATTTATTTATGCATACAAGTCAGAGATGCCGGGGTTGAGAGGATTCACCAGAGTCAGAGTAGGGAACAGAACAGGCAGACTGACTGAAATACACTGCTGAGGGGAGCAGTGGATGAAACAGGAAAGGTCTGCCTCACCATGTGGGTTCCTCCGTGGCCAGCTGGGGATCGAACTCATGCTGCAGAGGCTGTGGATTGCTTCACAGTGCGTTGCCTAACCCCTTGCGCCACCAGGGAGGCCCCCTTTTATGCAGTTTCTTAAGACAAAATTCTGGGCCTCCCTAATGGCACAGGGGTTAAAGGAACAGCTGTATGAAGCTATCTGCAGCCACTGTAGCACCTCAGTTCTTTTTTTTTTAAGATTTATTTATGCATACGAGAACTGGGGTACAGGCCAAAGTTGTGGAGGGTGAGAGGATTCAGCAGAGACAGAGTGGGAAGCGTAATAGGCAGACTAACTGAAACACACTGCTGAGGGGAGCAGTGGACGATTCAGGAGAGGTCTGCTGCACCATGTGTGTCACCTCCCTGGCTGGGGATTGAACTTGTGCTGCAGTGGCTGCAGTTAGCTTCATAGTGCTATGTCTTAACCTCTTGTGCCACCAGGGAGATGCCTGTACCCCAGTTCTTGTATGCATAAATAAATAAATCTTTAAAAAAATTTAACGTAGAATCTACTCTATTAGCAAAATTTTAAGTATACAGTATTGTTAACTATGGTCTTTATGCTATACAGTAAAACTCCAGAAGTTATTCATCTTGCCTAACTGAAACTTTGTACCCTTTGCTTGACTTCTCATACCTGCTACCCCTAACTCCTGATAATCACTGTTCTACTCTCTGGTTCGATGAAATTAATTATTTTTGATTCCTCATAAAGTGAGATCATTCAGTATTTGTCCTGTGTACCCATACTCCATTACCTCTGCCTAGTTCCAAAACATTTTCATCATCCCCCAAAGACACTTGATACCCATCAAGTACTCACTCTCACTGTTCCCTCTGCCCAGCCTTTAGTAACCATTAATCTGGTTTCCATCTCTATAGATTTACCTAGTCTGGATATTTTATAAAATAATACAGTATGTGGTTTCCTGTGTCTGGCTGTTTCCTCTTAGCATAATGTTTTCAATGTTCATGCATATTGTAGCACCATCGGAAATTCATTTTTTATAGCTGAATAATATTTCATTGTATATGTATACAATGCATTTGTTTATCTTTTTATCTGCTGATATACATTTAGTTTTTTTCCATTGTTTAGCAAATGTGAATCGTGCTACTATGAATATTCATATATAAGTTTTTGTATGAACCTATGTTTTTAATTCTCTTACGAATTGAAATATGTAAACATGGAATTGCTGAGTTATATGATGATTATGTTTGACATTTTGAAGACCTACCAAACTGTGTTCAAAGTGGCTGAACATTTCTTCACATCCTTGCCAACACTGGTTCTTTCCTGTTTTCTTTAATATTTTTTTTTTTGCTGTGGACAATCTAATGGGTAGAAAGTATATCTCACTGGAATTTTCATTTGCCTTTCCCTAATGAATAATGATAATGACCATTTTTTTTATGTGCCTGTTAAGCATGTATGTATTTTCCTTGGGGAAATGTCTGTTCAAATTTTTTTGTTTTTTAGTTGGGTTGATTGTCTTTTTGTTGTTGAGTTGTAAGCGTTCTTTATATAATCTGGATACTAGACTCATAGATGATTTGAAAATGTTTTCTTTCATACTGTAGGCTGTCTTTTCACTCTCTTGATATAGTCCTTTCATCAACAACTGTTTTAATGTTGCTACAGTTCAATTTATCTATTTTGCCTTTGATGTTGATTGTGCTTTTTTGTGTCTTATCTAAGAATTCACTACCAAATCCATGCCCATGAAAATTTATTCCTATGTTTATGTCTGGAAGTTTTATAGCTTTACCTCTTACATTTAGATCTTTGATCCACTTTGAATTAATGTTTGTATATGATGTGAGCTAAGAATCCAACTATTTTTTTGCAAGTAAATATCCAGTTATTCCAGCCATTTGTTGAAGAGACTTTTCAACCATTGAATAGTATTGGCACTCTTGTAAAAATCAATTGACCATAGATATAGGTCTGTTTCTGGACTCTCAATTCTATTCCATTGGTCTGTATGCCTGTCCTTTTGCCAGTATTACACTTTTTTGGTCATGTAGCTTTGTATAATGTTTCGAAATTAGGAAAGGTGAGTCCTCTAACTTTTTTTTTTTTTTTTTTGTGGGACCCTCGCCTGCGGCTGGGGAACGAACTGGCGCTGCAGAGGCTGCAGGCAGCCTCGCAGCCCAGCGCTCAACAGCTGCACCACCAGGAGAGGCCCTAATTTTTTTTTTTTAAGATTTCTTTTATTTATTTATGCATACAAGAGCTGAGGTGTAGGCCAGAGGTGTGGGGAGTGAGAAGATTCACCAGAGACAGGGTAGGGAACAGAACAGGCAGGCTGACTAAAATACACTGCTGAGGGGAGCAGCAGACTAGACAGGAGAGGTCTGCTGCGCCATGTGGGTAGTTCCCAGGCTGGTCGGGGATCGAACTTGTG
Source organism: Talpa europaea (assembly GCF_964194135.1). NCBI lineage: Eukaryota > Metazoa > Chordata > Mammalia > Eulipotyphla > Talpidae > Talpa > Talpa europaea. The sequence goes on from NC_140076.1 coordinate 78,459,825, forward strand.
CTGCAGTGTCTGCGGACAGCTTCATAGGTTGTGTCTTAATCCCTTGTGCCACCAGGGAGGTCCACCTTTCATTCCAATTTTTATGATTTCTAGTTCTTTTTATTTTGCACTGCTTAGATTGAAGTTTTTTTTATATTCCTAGTTTGTTGAGAATTGTTATCATGAAACGGTGCTAAATTTGGTCAATGCCATTCTCCTTCTATTGATATGAATACATATTTGCTTTTTTAGTCTCTTAATATTCTTGGAATAAGCTTCACTTCCTTCTCATGATTTGTTGTCTTCTGGTACATTGCTGGATTTAATTTGCTGAAATTTATTTATTTAGAAATTTATTTATAAATGTATAATGCTGGATATTGTTTGCTAAAACAAAAACACACAAAAAGAAAAAAAGAAAATTGTGTTAATGCTTTTTACATATGTTCTTTTTTTTTTAAAGATTTATTTATTTATGCATATAAGAACTGGGATACAGGCAAGAGGTGCAGGGGGTGAGAGGACTGACCAGAGACAGAGTGGGGAGCAGAACAGGCAGACCGACTGAAACACACTTTTGAGGGGAGTAGTGGGTGAGACAGGGGAGGTCTGCTGCGACATGTGGGTAGCTCCCTGGCCAGCCAGGATTGAACTCTGCTGCAAAGGCTGCAGATAGCTTCACAGTGCTTTGCTTAACCCCTTGCACCACCAGGGAGGCCCTTTTACATATGTTCTTGAAGGCATGTAGCTTTTATCCCCATCTACTTTTTTTTTTTTAAAGAGGCATCTATGTTTATTTATTTATTTGTTTGTTTGTTTATACATGCACTGGGTACAGTCAGAAGCATGGGAGGGTGAGAGAATTCACCAGAGCCAGAGCAGGGAGCAGAACAGGCAGAAGGACCAAAGTACACTGCTGAGGGGAGCAGCGGGCGGCAGGAGAGGTCTGCGCGCCATGTGGGACCCTCCTCCGGTGGCCCGGGAGCAGCCGGGGGTTGAACCGGCGCAGCAGAGGCCGCGGGCAGCTTCGCAACCCAGCGTTCAACCGCTGCGCCACCGGGGAGGCCCCCCCATCTACTTTTTAAAAAAGATTTTTAGGGGCCTATCCCCGGCCAGGGAGGTGACCCAAATGGCACAGCAGATCTCTCCTGTCTTTCCTGCTGCTCCCCTTAGTAGTGTATTTCAGTCAGTCCACCTGTTCTCCCCACTCTGTCTCTGCTGAATCCTCTCAACCACGCTCCCCTTCCCCCCACCCGCCCCACACCTCTGGCCTATTTATTATCTTTTAAAAAAGGATTTTTAAATTTTTATTTATTTATATATGCAAGAATTAGTGTGTAGGCCAGAAGTGCAGGGAAAGAGACAGAGTGGGGAGAAAAACAGGTGGATCTACTGTAATACACAACTGAGGGGAGCGGCAGGCAAGACAGGAGATGTCTGTTGTGCCATATGTGGGTTAGCAACCTGGCGGGGGATCGAACTCAGGCCTTCTTAGTGGGCCATCATGGTGGTAGCACTGAGACTTAACCTCTAGGCCACCAGGGAGGACCCTTCTATTTTTTTATAATACTGTTTTTGTTGGGCTTTGATCTTAGGATAATAGTGGCTGAGTAATTCATTAGCACACGGTTCTGTTCATGCTTTGAATATGAATGTGTATGGTAAGAACAGTTCTTACAAAATCTGTTTTGTTCCTTTTCCCCTGCTTAATAGGATAAAAGTATTAAGCCTATAAAATGTCCAATCATACATCAGCAAGAAGTGAAGATTTATTTTCCCATCAAGCTTACCCCCAACTTTCTGGCATTTCCTCATCATTCTATTGGAATGTTATATCGTTACAAAGTACAGGTATAGTACCCTATAATATAAGAATTCAGAGATAAGCCAGATTCTCTGGTTGCTTAATTTATTGAAATTTGGTTAATGTTAAATTTTATTTCCCCATAATGTTAACAGTATAACAGTTTTTTATGACAGCCAGATCATGTTATTGAATACCATTATCTATAACAAAACTTGATGTATTCTTTTCCCTATATGCTGTCTCTTGTGAGTTTTATAAAATTTTGTCAAGTTCCCTTGTGCTGTTTTTTTGACATTTTATGATACTACCATTATATAACCTCCCCTTAGTATCTCTCTTGCCCATATAGCTACTTTATTAAAACATCAGTTTCTTAATGTGCACAGAAAGAACTAATTGTATAGTTTTATTATTTCCTAAACTTTATTTCAGCTGTCAGAGTTTACATTTTCACTTAAATTTCATTTTTCCTCCCAGAGCAATTAAATATAAGGTTGTATTTTTTCACAGGTAGAAGGTGGCAGTGGCAACTTTACCTGGACCTCTTCTAATGAAACAGTGGCCATGGTAACTATTAAAGGAGTGGTGACTGCAGGTCATATCTGGGGGAACAGTACTGTTTTGGCCCGAGATGTACAAAATCCCTTTCGATTTGGAGAAATTAAGGTAAACAACTTTCAAAGAACCTTCTGAATTATTCTTTACCCCGACCCACACATTGAAATACTGATATCTAAATTCAAGTATAGTAGCACATCAAATATTTTTTCAGGGCCTCCCCGGTGGCGCAGCGCTCGGTTGCGAAGCTGCCCGCAGCCTCTGCGGCTCTGGTTCGATCCCCGGCTGCTCCCCGGCCACTCGAGGAGAGTCCCACATGGCGCGCAGACCTCTCCTGCCGCCCGCTGCTCCCCTCAGCAGTGTACTTAGGTCCTTCTGCCTGGTCTGCTCCCCGCTCTGGCTCTGGTGAATTCTCTCACCCTCCCGCGCTTCTGACTGTACCCAGTGCTTGTATAAATAAATAAACAAATCTTTTAAAAAAAAAATCACTTAAAAAAAAAAAAGCATTTTTTTCAGGTCTCCCTGGTGGCCTACGGGTTAAATCTCAGTGCTATGACCTCTGCAGACTGAGTTCAATCCCTGGTCAGGGAGCTAACCCACTTATGGCACAGCAGACCTCTCCTGTCTCACCCACTGCTCCCCTTAGCAGTGTATTTCAGTAAATCCATCTGTACTGCTCCCCACTCTGTATCTGATGAATCATCTGACCACCTCCACCTCTGGCCTACACCATAGTTCTATGCAAAAATCAATCAATCAAATTAAATATGTGTGTGTGTGTGTGTGTGTGTATAAAGAATTTTTTCCTACTTCTAGTTGGCTATTTAAAAATGATGTTCTGGGCCTCCCCTGGTGGCACAGGCGGTTGAGCACCGTGCTGTGAAGATGTCCGCAGTCTCTGCAGCGCTGGTTTGATCCCAGCCGGCCGGCTAGGGTCCCACATGGCGTGGCAGACCTCTCCTGTCTCGCCTGCTGCTCCCCTCAGCAGTGTATTTTGTCAGTCTGCCTGTTCTGTTCCCCTTTCTGTCTATGGTGAATCCTCTCACTCTCCCACACATCTGGCCTGTACCCCGGTTCTTGTATAAATGAATAAATAAATCTTTAAAAAAATACATAAAAATTAAAATTATGTTCGGGGGACCTCCCTGGTGTCGCAAGGGGTTAAGTCACAACCTATGAAGCTGTCTGCAGCCACTGCAGCACAAGTTCAATCCCCCGGCCAGCCAGGGAGCAACCCACATGGTGCAGCAGACCTCTCCTGACTCGCCTGCTGCTCTCCTCAGCAGTGTATTTCAGTCAGTCTACCTGTTCTGTTCCCCACTCTGTCTCTGGTGAATCCTCTCACACATACCCCCCAAACCTCTAGCCTGTACTCCAGCTCTTGTGCACATAAATAAATAAATCTTAAAAAATAAAAAATAAAAATGATGTGCAAATTAAATCTGGAAGTATATATTTCTTAAATATTCCAGAACCTAGGTTGACTATTGCTTCACTTTATAGAGAATAACTTAATGTCTATGTTTGTTTCATTGTTTCTAACATGGGATAATGATAGTATTTACCTCAAAGGTTATTGTCAGGATTAAATGAAATATTTAATGCATTGCTTAGAATATAATGAATACTTAATGTTATCTATTTTTATTATTCACTTTGTTATATCATATGTGTGACCTTCATAGTAATGTTCTTTCTGGTTTCATATTTTATCAATCTTGTTTGTAAAGGATTGAAGACATTTTTTACTGTTTTAAAAATCATTTTCCTATTTGTTCCCACTTGTAATATGCTAGTGCGTATTATATTCTAGGACATTCAAAGAAAGATAGCATATCACCCCTACTTTAGAGATTCTAAAGTCTACATAAATACTTTATATATCTAGTCTATTTAGATATATTCATTTGAAAAATTAAATAACATTTTAAGGAAATGGTATGTGAGGTAACTAAAAGTGATAAATAATTGAGAGCTACTTGAATTGTATAGTAAAATTTCTGTTAGTTTATAAAAGGAAAATCCTTGAGACTATCATGAAGAGGTGGGAACTTGAACATGACTTTGAAACATAGTATCAAACTAAGGTCTAAGGGTCAAAATCACAGCCTGTTGCCTTTTGGAAAATAAAGTTTTATCTGAATACAGCCATTCTAATTTATTTGCATATTATCTATAGCTGTTTTAAAGTCACAACTAGAATTGGCTAGCTGCCACAGAAACATATGAACTCCTGATGCCTAAAATATTTGCTATATGACTCTTTACATAAAACATTTGCTGACCCTTTCTGTAGACAATGATGAGCCAACACAGGGTTATATGACATCAGTAATATGGTAAAGTCTGTGTTTGGAAAGATATCTAATTTTATAGTCAGAGAATAACAACTATAATACTTATAAAAACAGGAATGAAAGATAGTGGTAATATATACTAGTAGATTAGACTAGGTTGAAGGGAGAAAGTGAAGACATAGTGGTCACCTTAACCTGAATTAGTGAAATCAGTGAAAGAGAAGGGGACAAATTCAGGGTTATTTTAGATGTAGTCTTAATAACAGTCAATGCCCAGTGGAGTGGGGAAAAGTAAAAGGTTTAAAAATACAGATGTCCCTAACTCTTGTAGCTGGGTGAATAGAAAACCCAAAAAGAAAAAAAAAAGAGGAAGATGATGAGTTCGGTTTTTGATACATTTAATGTGTTCACCCGTAGAGCATCTAGAGGACTGTGTATAGAAATAGGGGTCTGAAGTTCAAGTAAAAGATTAGGACTGAAGTTAAAAAATTGGAGTTGGGCCTCCCCTGGTGGCGCAGCAGTTGAGCGCTGGGTTGCGAGGCTGCCTGCAGCCTCTGCAGCGCCAGTTCAATCGCCGGCCACCAGCGAGGGTCCCACACACACAAAAAAAAATTGGAGTTATCAGCATATGTTGGTCTGTTGGTCATTGAAGCTTGGAAAGTGAGTAAGATTTCCCAGGGAAAGCGTATAAAGTCCAAAGAGAAGATGGACCTTGTGGGATATGTGTTCTTTAAGGGACATAGGCAGGGGAAGTGGAACTAGCAAAAGAAACAGAAAATGACAAGAAAAACTCTCTTAGTCCTTTAGAGCTACTACTATAAATGCCATAGACTAGGTGGCTTATTAATAGCAGAAATATGTTCCTCACAGTTTTGGAGGCTGAGAGGTCCAAAATTAAGGCACCAACAGATTTAGTGTCAGGTGAAGGAATCTTCCTGATTCATAGAAATCTGTGTTTTTGCTGTAACCTTACATGGCAGAAAGGGTGGGGAACTCTGTAGTGTCTCTTTTATACGGACACTATTCAAAAAAAAAAGAAGAAAATATAGAAGGGAACTATTCATATTCATGAGAGTTCTATTCTTATGATCTAATTACCTCTCAAAATCCTCACCTCCTAATGCCATCACTTTGGGGATTAGGATTTCAACACATGACTTGAAATATCACTCTTAGGGCCTCCTGAGTGGCGCAACGGGTTAAGCACCACACCATGAAGAAACAGCAGCCTCTGCAGCAGAAGTTCGATCCCTGGCCGACCAGGGAGCAACCCACATGGCAAAGCAAAACTCTCCTATCTCTCCCACTGCTCCCCTCAGCAGTGTATTTCAGTAGATGCACCTGTTCTGCTCCCTACTCTGTCTCTGGTGAATCCTCTCATTCCCACCCCTCATCTCTGGCCTGTACCCCCCGCTTTTGTATGCATAAATAAATAAATCTTTAAAAAATTTTTTTTTATAGAGGCATGCTTTTATTTGTTTGTTTGTTTGTTTGTTTTTTTGTTTATACATGCACTGGGTACAGTCAGAAGCACGGGAGGGTGGGAGAATTCACCAGAGCCAGAGCGGGGAGCAGAGCAGGCAGAAGGGCCGAAGTACACTGCTGAGGGGAGCAGCGGGCAGCAGGAGAGGTCTGCGCGCCATGTGGGACCCTCCTCCGGTGGCCGGGGAGCAGTCGGGGATCGAACCGGCGCCGCAGAGGCCGCGGGCAGCTTCGCAACCCAGCGCTCAACCGCTGCGCCACCGGGGAGGCCCTAAAAAAAAAATTTTTTTAAAGAAATATCACTCTTAGATTACAAAAATATCAGGGCCTCCCTGGTGGCGCAGGGGTTAAGACAGCGCTATCAAGGTATCGCCAGCCACTGCAGCACCAGTTCAATCTCTGGCCGGCCAGGGAGCAACCCACATGGCGCAGTGGACCTCTCCTGCCTTGTCCACTGCACCCCTCAGCAGTATATTTCAATAGGTCTGTCTGTTCTGCTCCCTACTCTCTCTGGTGAATCCTCTCACCCCCTGCACCTCTTGTCTACACCCCAGTTTTTGTATGCATAAATAAATAAATCTTTAAAAAATATATCATTCTTACCTTAACAAAAATAGGTTGTAGTTTGCCAGATACCTGCTATATTGGGGTTTTGTTTTTTTTTTTTTTAATCTAAAGATTTATTTATTTATACAAGCACTGGGTACAGTCAGAAGTGCGGGAGGGTGAGAGAATTTACCAGAGCCAGAAACAGAATAGCCAGAGTGACGAAATACACTGCTAAGGGGAGCAGCGGGCGTGGCAGGAGAGGTCTGTCACGCCATGTGGGACCCTCGCCGGTGGCAGGGGATCAAACCGGCGCTGCAGAGGCTGTGGGCAGCTTCGCAGCCCAGCACTCAACCGCTGCACCACCAGGCGAGGCCCTGCTATATTGTTTTAGATGCTTTAGTGAAATCAATTAAGGGATGAACTGAGTGACATATTTAACACCTGTCATACACACTCAGACACACACACAGTATAGGGTATATGTTTTTGTATAAAAAGCGACAAGTAGGGCCTCCCTGCTGGCTCAGCGGTTGAGCGCTGGGTTGCGAAGCTGCCCGCAGCCTCTGCAGCACCGGTTCGATCCCCGGCCACCGGTGAGGGTCCCACATGGCGTGCAGACCTCTCTGCCTGTTCTACTCTCTGCTCTAGCTCTGGTGAATTCTCTCATCCTCCCGCACCTCTGACTGTACCTAGTGCTTGTATAAATAAATGAATGAATGAATGACTAAATCTTAAAAAAAAAGTGACAAGTATGTTCATGTATATATATGCCTTTAAATATTTAAGGAATGTATTCTTTTATTTTTTTAAAGATTTATTTATTTATACAATCACTGGGTACAGTCAGAAGCGCGGGAGGGTGAGAGAATTCACCAGAGCCAGAGCGGGGTGGGGGGTCAGAACAGGCAGAGGACCGAAGTACACTGCTGAGGGGAGCAGCAGGCGGCAGGAGAGGTCTGCGCCGTGTGGTACCCTCCTCCGGTGGCCGGGAAGCAGCCGGAAATCGAACCAGCGCTGCAGAGGCTGTGGGCAGCTTTGCAGCCCAGCGCTCAACCGCTGCGCCACCAGGGGAGGCCCAAGGAATGTATTCTTCCAAGACTTACCAAACATAACTTCTTGAAAGGTGATTTTTTTCTCCCCTTCCAGATATATGTCCTGAAACTGAACAAAATGGAACTGTTACCATTTCATGCTGATGTGGAGATTGGCCAGATTATAGAAGTCCCCATTGCAATGTATCACATAAGTAAGGAGACCAAAGAGTCTGTACAATTCACAGACTGTTCTCATTTATCTTTGGCTCTGAATATGGATAAGCAAGGAGTCTTTACTCGTTTCAAAGAAGGTAATAGTATGTTGTTAATTTTGTCCTTTCTTTGCCTTTGAATTAAATGTACAATCTTTGATTCAGAAACTACAAATTTTGGTCTAAATTAACATATTTCTTTTTTTTAAATTGAGGAATGATTAACATATAACATTGTTAGTTTCAAGTGTACAACATAATGATCCAACATTTGTATATATTGCAAAATGATTACCTTTCTTTAAAATTCTTTTCTTTATTCTGTGCTCTTGTAGTCAACTTGCCTTGTAGTAGGTGTTGTGAAATAGAAACAAAGGCAAAGAAATTGAATAATATGTACAGGGTTAATTTTGGGCAGACAGTATCAGTTTTCAACTCCTAAGAAGGTCTTCTGTTTCCAGTTCTAAGTTCTTCCTCTCTTTAATATATGTATCCCATACCTCTTTCTAAGAGGACTATAATTCTGTTTAACATACATATTCGGTATATTCATTCAAAAAGAGAAAACGTATTTTTCTAAAAAAAATAATATGAATATGTTCTCCATAAAGACCAATATAACTTTCTGTGTTGAACTTCATATTATCCTGATCACCATTGTTTTTTCATCAGTAATAATGGCAGTAGTAGTATCTCACATTTACTTAGTATTTAGTATTTAGATTCTGTTACTTAGTATTTACTATTTAGATTCTGTTCTGAATACTTTTTGGATAATAACTCATTTAGTTTTCATAGTTGCCATCAACTTGGACATCTCCCTTGTTCTTGCTAATTGTATTATATAGTATCACTCACATCTCTCTTCTCTGTTCTCAGAGTGACTCTCCTAATTCTTAGATTCTCATTATCTCTCACCTAGAATAGAAGAGTGGCCTCCTGCCTGTTATTGTCTTTAAATCATCACTACCAGATGGATCTTCATAAAGTTCAACTTTGGTATTACTTTTCCTGCTCAAAAAATTAATGAGGCTTCTCATTGCCAGTGTAGTAGTCCAAATTATGCATACTAGAGAGGGCATTCCAGGCCCTCTATGATATAACCCAACCTACATTTTATAACTTCTTTGTTTTCATATTTGACTCTATCTAAATCAACTGCACTGCCTCCCTGGTGGCACAAGGGATTAATTTTCAGCACTATGAAGCTATTGGCAGCCACTGCAGCACGAGTTCAATCCCTGGCACGAGCTGACCCACACGGCACAGCAGACCTCTCCTGTCTCACCCCATGTTCCCCTCAGCAGTGTATTTCAGTCAATCTGCCTGTTCTGCTCCCCACTCTGTCTCTAGTGAACCCTCTGACCCCCTGTACCTCTGTCCTACATCCCAGCTTTTGTACACATAAATAAATAAAATAAATCTTAAAAAAAAAACACCACCAAATTCTATAGTTTAAATTTGAGGCCACGGGGCCTCCCTGGTGGTGCAGGCAGTTGAGTGCAGCGCTGTGAAGCTGTCCGCTGCTTCTGCAGTGCCAGTTTGATCCCTGCCAACCTCGGAGCAACTCACATGGTGAGCAGTCCTTTCCAGTCTCGCCTGCTGCTCCCCTCAGGAGTGTATTTCAGTCAGTCTGCCTGTTCTGTTCCCTACTCTGTCTCTGGTGAATCCTCCTACCCTCCCACGCACCTGAACTGTACTCCAGCTCTTGTATAAATAAAATAAAACTTTAAAACATAAATAAACAAACAAACAAACAAATAAATAAATAAATAAATTTGAGGCCACTGTCCTGCCCACCTGTGACTATGCAGGTGCCTCTCTTTTTCTTTCTCCTTGTCTAATAAATGGGCACTTTTAAAATGTAAAAAAATAGGACTTCCCTGGTGGCGCAAGGGGTTAAGCACTGCACAGTGAAGCAATCTGCAGCCACTGCAGCACAAGTTCGATCCCTGGCTGGCCAGGGAGCAACCCACATGATGCAGTAGACCTCTCCTGTCTCGCCTGAAACCTCTGGCCTACACCCCAGCTCTTGTATGCATAGATAAATAAATCTTTTTTAAATATGTAAAAAAATTAAAATTTAAAAATTTCCCATATATTGGGCCTCACTGGTGGCACATGGGGTTAGAAACAGCACTGTGAAGCTATCTGCAGCCTCTGCAGCATGAGTTCGATCCCCAACCAGGGAGCTACCCACATGGTGCAGCAGACCTCTCTTGTCTCGCCCACTGCTCCCCTCAGCAATGTATTTCAGCCAGTCTGCCTGTTCAGTTCCCCACTAGGTCTCTTGTGAATCCTCTCACCCCGCACCTCTGGCCTGTACCCCAGTTCTTGTATGCATAAATAAATAAATCTTTTAGGGCCTCCCCGGTGGCGCAGCGGTTGAGCGCTGGGTTGCGAAGCTGCCCGCGGCCTCTGCGGCGCCGGTTCGATCCCCGGCTGCTCCCCGGCCACCAGAGGAGGGTCCCACATGTCGCGCAGACCTCTCCTGCCTCCCGCTGCTCCCCTCAGCAGTGTGCTTCGGTCCTTCTGCCTGCTCTGCTCCCCGCTCTGGCTCTGGTGAATTCTCTCAACCTCCCGCGCTTCTGACTGTACTCAGTGCATGTATAAACAACACAAACAAACAATAAATAAATAAAACATGCCTCTATAAAAAAATAAATAAATAAATAAATAAATAAATAAATCTTTTTAAAATTTCCCATATATCTCCTCCTTATATTCATTTGTGTCTCATTTATATTTCTACTCTGTGCATTCAGCTTGAGATACTCTCCTCTACATATCTGAACCTGTGATCTTTTCAGCTAGAGGTAATTTTTCTGTTTTCTAAGCTTATATGTTGCTTATTGTTTTCTTTTTTTCTTTCTTTTTTTCTTTCTTTCTTTATTTATTTACACAAGCACCGGGTACAGTCAGAAGCGCGGGAGGGTGAGAGAATTCACCAGAGCAGGGAGCAGAACAGGCAGACTGATAAAGTACACAGCTGAGGGGAGCAGCGGGTGTGGCAGGAGAGATCTGCATGCCATGTGGGACCCCCACCAGCGGCCGGGGATCGAACTGGCACTGCAGAATCTACAGGCAGCTTCGCAGCGCCACCGGGGAGGCCCCGATGCTTATTGTTTTCTACCAATATTTAAATTTATGTAAATGTTCACTTGTACCTTTAAACTGTTTATGTCCTGAAGTCAGGATCTATGCTTATATTTGTAGCCTCACAGTATATGGAACTATGTCTTACATGTTATTAGAAAGAACATGTTTTCATATCAACTTGATATAAACTGTTATTGGGGCCTAATAGTAGTATGTAAGATCAAAGTAGTTTTTATAATATACTGATATTCTTATATTTTTATAGATTGATGTTATTGAGAACTAACTGCTTGTTTTCCCTATTAAAAACACGTTTTTTTTATTTACAGGTATTCAAAGACCTGGACCAATGCACTGTTCTAGTGCACATATAGCAGCCAAATCTCTGGGCCATACTCTGGTAACAGTGAGTGTGATTGAATATGAAGAGTACTTGGAGAGCAGTGCCACGTTTGCTGCCTATGAACCCCTAAAGGTGAAATATTTCATGGAAAGGAACTGGCATAACTTTTTTTTAAAAGATTCATCTATTTATGCATACAAGAACTGGGGTACAGGCCAAGGTGTGAGAAGATTCACGAGAGACAGAGCAGGGAACAGAACAGGCAGATTGACTGAAATACACTGCTGAGGGGAGCAGTGGGTGAGACAAGAAAGGTCTGCGCCGTGTGGGTAGATCTCCAGCTGGCCAGGGATCAACCCCATGCTGCAGTGGCTGTGGACAGCTTCATAGGCTGCATCCCAACCCCCTGCGCCACCAGGGAGACCCAGAACTGGCATAACTTTTCATGAACTCCACTTAGCTCCACTTAAGGGCTTCCTAAATATTTATGGTCACTATTAAATATTAGTGATATTTGTGTTCTCTTTACTTATCACTCTTTCATTTTTAGATCTATAATTGTCTTGTCAAACCTGAACATCAGGGAATTTATCCCCTCATGCTTCTGCCACAGGAATGTCTTTGAGTTTTTATTAGCAAATTTTACATATCCCCCTTTCTTCTTTTTTAATTAGGTATAAACTATATATAAGGTACATAAATCTTAAGGTACACTAACCTTTTTTAAAGATTTATTTATGCATACTGGAACTGGTTTACAGGCTGGAGGTGCGGGGTTGAGAGGATTCACCAGAGACAGAGTGGGGAACTGAACAGGCAGACTGAGACTGACTGAAATACACTGCTGAGGGGAGCAGCAGGCAAGACAGGAGAGGTCTGCCACGCTATGTGGGGAGCATCCTAGCTGGCCAAGGATGGAACTAGTGCTGCAGAGACTGCCGATAGCTTTACAGCGCTGTACTTAAACCTTACGCCACCAGGGGGGCCCTTAAGGTACACTAATCTTAAGATACTATTTGAATTTTTATATATGCCTATATCTGTAAACATTGCCTTGTGAAAAGAATATAAAATATTGGTATTGGTAAACTCTTTTTTGAAAAACTCTGAATGAAAAATTTCTATTTTAGAGAAGGCACACAATCATCTTTTACCCTTTATACCCATGGATTTTCAGTACAGCAGTCATTTTTTTTGTGATGTAGAGGGGCACTAAGGATTGATCTATTATGGTTGGGACATTATGAAGGTGATGGTTAAAAATAAAAGTAAAGAACCTGGGGGCACTGCTACTGCCTGCCTCTCAGTTCACCTTCAGCCCAGACCCCACTCTCTAATCTGTCTCTGTGCTGAGTTTGCTGCTGAGGGACACTAGAACCAGTTCTACCAGCCCCGGAACCTACTCCTGGCCTCCATGGGGGAAGTGAGGAGGCTAACAGAACTCTTACAGTGAAACCCTAGGAGAAGTTTGGCCCCCAACCTGGCCCCCCAGGGTGCAATCAGCCTTCAAGAAGAACTAGTGATATCATCATCACCTACCTGGTAATATTAGCAGCCTGCTGCCAAGTGGATCTGCCCCAAGCAGTCCTCATCGAAATGGACATCAACCGGCAATGCTGCCCAGAGTGTCTACCATATGGCTCCACCCACAAGTATACAGACTTGCCCTAGGAGATCTTACCTCCAAGACAAGGCTGTGGGATCTACAGACCTTTCCTGTGAATCCACGGCCAAGCTTCAACCTAGAATACGGGCACAGAACCTGAACTCAGCATGGTATCTGAGACACAAAGGGTGGCCCAACTATGAAAGCTCTTTCTAGTCCTTTCCTAACTGATCATGAGTCTGGGAGCCCCATTTCTGAGGTCTGAGACCCAAGGGTCTCCAGAAAACAGCCTCCTGGTATTTTTTTCTCTCGATAAAATGGTTTTGGTTAGCCAGAAAGAGAGAATACACATGTATGCCCGGTACGCTTTCTACATACTTGTTTCTTTCGGGAACTAAAACTGATGTCTACAAACTCTTGATGATAGAGTCTGACAAATCTTGACTCCATGCCTCTTGGGATAAGGAGGCACCCATTGGGGTCTCCCTGGTGGCGCAAGGGGATAAGCACAGCACTGTGAAGTTATCCGCAGCATCTACAGCATGAGTTCAATCCCCTGGCTGGCCAAGGAGCTAACCCACATGGCCAGATGTCTCCTGTCTCTTCCTCTGCTCCCCTCCAGTGTATTTCAGTCAGTCTGCCTGTTCTGCTCCCCATGCTGTCTCTGGTGAATCCTCTCACCTCCCACACCCCAGTTCTTGTATGCATAAATAATCTTAAAAAAAATAAATAAAGAGGGCCTCCCTGGTGGCGCAGTGGTTGAGCGCTGGGTTGTGAAGCTGCCCACAGCCTCTGCAGCGCCGGTTTGATCCCCAGCTGCTCTCTGGCCACCTGAGGAGGGTCCCGCATGGCGCACAGACCTCTCCTGCCGCCTGCTGCTCCCCTCAGCAGTGTACTTCGGTCCTTCTGTCTGCTCTGCTCCCCACTCTGAATCTGGTGAATTCTCTCACCCTCCCGTGCTTCTGACTGTACCCAGTGCTTGTATTTATTAATTAATTAATTAATTAAATCTTTTAAAAAATAAAATAAAATAAAGAGGCACCCATAGTGAAAAAGTTAACACTAATGAAGAAAGAAAACTATGTTTTTAAATTTTAAAATATTAAATATTCGTTAAAATTTGCATTTTAAATTGGCCTCCTTGTACATTGTGTAGCATAAGTATTCAATATATCTGATTAGAGCATATTTCATTAATTCTTGAAGTGGGTGAATCATCGTATTTGCCTAATTAAGTGAAAGTTACTTAACTGTGGTTGTCATTTCATTGGACTTTTTCTCCTGTTGTTATCCTTGGCCTTATCTTTGGCCTTATTTCATATTTATTGAGTATCCACAAATTAGAACTCCCTGAATAAAACTGTCCTGAAAAGTAGTTAGATGATGATCTTTTTCTGCCAATTACTTTGTTAATACAGCTTTGCATTTATCTGCTGAGAAAAAAGGGGTTCTACCTTTGTTAGCGATATTATATTTCAATAAATGATACAGTTCTCACTTTGACTTTTATGTATTAGTCCACTTCTGCTTATTCGACTAGTTTTGGATTGTATATCTAGTAAAAAGGAGTGATTTTTGTTTGCTTTCTAAGGAAAGATTCTGAGTAGTTTCATTTCTTCTCCTAGAGGCTTGTATGGTAGTCTGTGTTCTGCCTTTTGATAACATTCATTATATCCTTTACCTGCTTTATTTTTTTTTTTATTTTTAAGATTGATTTATGCATTCGAGAGCTGGGGTGTAGGCCAGAGGTGCTGGGGGTAAGAGGATTCACCAGAGACAGAGTGGGGAGCAGAACAGGCAAATCTACTGAAATACACTGCTGAGGGGAGCAATAGATGACACAGGAAAGGTCTGCTGCGGCTTGTGGTTCAGCTCCCTGGCCAGGGATAGAACTCATGCTGCAATGGCTGCAGATTGCTTCATAGTGCTGAGACTTAACCCCTGCACCACCAGGGAGACCATCTTTACCTACTTTAAATCTTCCTTTCCCGACTCTGAAGCAAGATCCTATTTAACTTTCTGTTACTATAACATCAGTGGTCCATCAATAAATATTTGTTGAATTGAACTCTGTGTATATTACTTAAAAGAATACTGCTTTTAGACAAAGGAATGTTTCATTTAATTTTTTAAATTTTTAAATTTTTTTAAAGATTTATTTATTTATGCATATAGGAACTGGGGTACAGGCCAGAGGTGTGGAGGGTAAGAGGATTCACCAGACACAGGGTGGGGAACAGAGCAGGCAAATTGACTGAATTACACTGCTGAGGGGAGCAGTTGGCAAGACAGGAGAGGTCTGCTGCGACATGTGGGTTGCTCCCTGGCCAGGGATCAAACTCGTACTGCAGTGGTTGCGGATAGCTTCATAGGTTGCCTCTTAACCCCTTGTGCCACCAGGGAGGCCTGGAATGTTTGATTTTAATAGAACTAAACAATAAAAATGATTGGCTAGTTCAAGAAAGAAATTCTAAAGCTTAGTATTCTTACATTTTGGAATGATTTCTTCAACTCTGTACTTCCTTTGGTGACTTATGCAGATACTGTGTATCATACACAAATAACCTACACCCTAAGAATACTTCATACCCCTAAAACCAGTTTCCTCATCTATAAATGGGATACAATTCCTCTGTATATTGGAGTAAATAATACCTGTCTCGACTACCGTTTAGGCGAGAGTTCTTTGAGAAAGAGGATGAAGTGTATAGCTGTACTATTTTTATATAGTAAGGGCAGATGTTCTCTGATACTTTAGTAAAATATCCTGTAAAATATTTATGTTGGGCCTCCCTGGTGGCACAAGGGGTTAAGACACAACATATGAAGCTGTCCACAACCACTGCAGCGCGAGTTCAATCCCTGGCCAGGGACCAACCTACATGGTATAGCAGACCTTCCCTGACTCACTCACTGCTCCCCTCAGCAGTGTATGTCAGTCAATCCACCTATTCTGTTCCCCACTCTGTCTCTGGTGAATCCTCTCATCCTCCCACCTCTGGCCTGTACCCCAGTTCTTGTATGCATAAATACATAAATAAATCTTTTTTAAAAATAAAATATTTATGTGTGGGGCCTCCCTGGTGGTGCAGGGGTTAAAGATAGCGCTATCAAGCTATCACCAGCCACAGCAGCACGATTTCAATCCCAGGGATTTCAATCCCACGATTTCAATGCCAGCCAGGGAGCAACCCACATGGCACAGCAGACCTCTCTGGCCTCTCCAGCTGCTCCCCTCAGCAGTGTATTTAAGGGAGCTGCCTGTTCTGCTCCCCACTCTGTCTCTGGTGAATTCTCTCATCCTCCCCTGCACGTCTGGCCTACACCCCAGTTCTTGTATGTATAAATAAATAAAAGTAAACCTTTAAAAATATATTTGTGCCATAATTTATTTGATACCTTTTATGTGAACATGACACTAAATCATACTGAGAAAAATAAATTGTTCTTTCAAAATTTGATCATAAGATACACTCCACAGAAGTTTTCATAAATAAGAGCATAACAAGAATTATTTGATTTGTACATCTGAAGAATTTGACATATTTAAATGGCATTAGGAAATGTACAAGCATACAAATGAGTGGTAGAGATAAATACTATGAGAACTTAGAGGACACAGACATGGTTGTGGTCTGGAATGATTAATCATAAATTAATTAGGTATAGCATGCTTTAGTTTGAATGATAGGTGGGATCTAAAATATTGATAGTACAGAGGTTGAGAAGCATTTGAAGTGAGAGATATGATGCACATGTCTCTTAGTGTGGGAATTAAGTCTAATGTCATTTTCAGCACAGATAATCAATTTTTCACTTTGGAAAATGTTTTCATTCCCTAGCTAATCTGGGATTTATTTATGTGTCATCAGGCACTGAACCCTGTGGAAGTGGCATTGGTGACCTGGAAGTCTGTGAAGGAAATGGTATTTGAAGGGGGGCCTCGTCCATGGATCTTGGAGCCCTCACGATTCTTTTTGGAATTGAGCATGGAGAAGACAGAGAAAATTGAAATAACACAAGTTCGGCTGCCAGCAAAGAGAAAACAGAACCAGTACATTTACAGGGTCCTGTGCCTGGATTTAGGGGAACAAGTAGGAAAATAATATTTTATGAACATTTCTCTGGCAATAATACTCAAAATCTTTTGTAGTTCCAGCTGTTTCTTCTTTGATTCCAGTTGATTTAATTTAGGGACAAGATAGGAAAATTCTACTTATTGATTAAAGTATTTTTTAAAACTTACTGTCCTTTAAATATACTCAAAAGTTTCAGTTTACTCCTCTGAGAATTCTAACAGTTCACTAACTGGTTCAACATGTTTTTGTAGTAATGAACTTATTTTACACTATTTTCAATTACTTTATCACAATAATTCATTTTATTTTTGCTTAAACTAGAGGATATCTGGTTTCTCAACTCCAAATAACTCAAGGAAGGGAAATTTATTTATTTATTTATTTTTAAAGATTTATTTATTTATGCATACAAGAGCTGGGATACAGGTCAGAGATGCAAGGGAGTGAGAAGATTCACCAGAGACAGAGTGGGGAACAGAACAGGCAGGCAGACTGAAATACACTGCTCAGGCGAGTCAGGAGAGGTCTGCCATGCCATGTGGGTTGCTCCCTGGCTGGCCGGGGATTAAACTCGTGCTGCAGAGGCTGCGGATAGCTTCATAGTGTGTTGCTTAACCCCTTGCACCACCAGGGAGGCCCAAGGAAGGGAAGTTTAAAGCATCATCCATGGTTTGCAGTTTTGAAAAACCAGCTAGATCTGTTCTGATAAGAGTAAGTATATTACTCTTTATCAGTTGAATTACTTTTGACTATTTTTAGAGGTAGTGATGGATCTATCACTAGCAATGCACTGCTTCTATCAAAACCAGAACAAAGGTTAGCATTTTGACTAGGATTGAGAATTTAATACATGGTCATAAGCAGAGACCAGCCAACTAGCCTACAAGGAATCAATGTACACTTTAAACTTCACATGAACTGTGCTACAATCAATTGAGCTTTTAAAAAAATCTCTAGTGACCTTTATTGTCTTATGACTAAATAGTGGAAATTTCAGGCCTGATTATCTCCTTTTAAAACTCCCTAACTTCTTTTTATTTCCAGTCTGTTATTCATTAGTACTTCCACCAGTCATGAATTGATCTAAATTTTTCACTTTTTATCAACATATAACAAAAGATTTGGTGGAGAAAAAGACTGAAGTAATGTTCCCTTTGTTTTCAAATTTCCATTGTTTCCCTTGTTTCTCCTAGAACACGTAATTAAGAACATAATGCTTTTAAGGGATTTGTCTGATAATGTTCGTGGATACGCTATATCAAAATTTGAATAATAGTCGCACATTTCTTTTTTCTTTCTTTTTTTTTTTTATTTATACAAGCACTGGGTACAGTCAGAAGTGCATGAGGGTGAGAGAATTCACCAGAGCCAGAGCGGGGAGCAGAACAGGCAGACCGACGAAGTACACCACTGAGGGGAGCAGCGGGCAGGGCAGGAAAGGTCTTCTTGCCATGTGGGACCCTCCCCGGTGGCCGGGGATGGAACTGGCACTGCAGAGGCTGCGGGCAGCTTCACAGCCCAGCGCTTAACCGCTGTGCCACCAGGGAGGCACAATAGTCACACATTTAGATTGATAAACTGACATCAAGTGTCGGCCCATAATTACCCTGCTTTGATGTTTCCTTAAAGGTCCTGACATTCCGAATTGGAAATCACCCAGGTGTTCTGAACCCTAGTCCAGCTGTAGAGGTTATGCAGGTACACTTCATATGTGCTCACCCTGCCAGCATATCGGTAACTCCAGTATACAAGGTGCCAACCGATGCCCACCCATGTCCCCTGCCACAGCACAACAAACAACTAGTAAGTATAGTATTTGCAACTAACTTGACATTTGTCTTCTGTGCTTTAGAGATAAATAGTCTGAAGTATAGTTTTTGTTTTGTTAAAATTAAGGAAGCTGTTTTGTTGTTTCTCCAATAAGGACTCAGAAGAGGTGATTAAACTAACTTATAATTGAATACATTTGATGGCTTAGTGACTTTACTTACTGTGCTTAGGTACATAGTCAGCTTGTAATTATGGCAGTAGACAATTGAGATCTCTCTAAATAACTTCCAAATGGTTTTGCTAATCTACGCCACCAAATCTTTCATTACCTTTATCATTAAGTAATAAAATGTACCTCTTCTCTAAAACCACAAAGAATAATAAGCAACTCAGTTACAATTATAAGGATACAAATCAGGGCTATTATTTTTATTGAAAACTTGACATTTTATATAACAATATAGCAACTCTAAAATCAGGCCCTTCCCTTAGATTTTGTAGTTGTTACTATTTTTCTGTTATTAAAGTGGTAGCTGTTTGTTTAGTGAATTCTGATCTAGTCCTGTAATGTCTGTATTCCTCTGTGGTCAGTAACATCTCTGTTTGTGTGTCTTTGTGATCAGTTAATGATTGGGTATAGAGTTCCTTAAACTCATATTATTTTTAATGGGATAAAGTAAAATTGTACATAAATTCATAACAACTGAAATTTTTTTTTTTAAATTTTCTAGAGGCATGTCTTATTTATTTATTTATTATTTGTTTGTTTGTTTGGTTTATACATGCACTGGGTACAGTCAGAAGCGCGGGAGGGTGAGAGAATTCACCAGAGCCAGAGCAGGGAGCAGAGCAGGCAGAAGGACCGAAGTACACTGCTGAGGGGAGCAGCGGGCGGCAGGAGAGGTCTGCGCGCCATATGGGACCCTCCTCCAGTGGCCGGGGAGCAGCCGGGGATCTAACCGGCGCCGCAGAGGCTGCGGGCAGCTTCGCAACCCAGCGCTCAACCGCTGCGCCACCGGGGAGGCCCAACAACTGAAATTTTTATGATGTTCAGTCATCCTGGTCAACCTGTCCAAGAACATACATGTAATCAAGATCAAATCTAGATCAGAAATTAAAAAATAAACATAAAAGATATTTTGGGGAAATTAAAATATTAACTGTATCTTAGATGACATAGATTAATATTATATTCATACATATGATAATATTGTTTTTGTTAAAATGTTTTCATTCTTTTTTTTTAAAAGATTTATTTCTGTTTATTTATGCATATAAGAACTGGGGTATAGGCCAGAGGTGCAGGGGATGAGAGGATTCACCAGAGGCAGAGTGGGAGAAGAACAGGCTTATCTACTGAAATACACTGTGGAGGGGAGTAGCGGTTGAGACAGGAGAGGTCTGCTGAGCCATGTGGGTTAGCTTCCTGGCAGGGAATCGAACTCATGCTGCAGTGGCTGCTGATAGCTTGATAGTGCTGAGACTTAACCCCTTGCACCACCAGTGAGCCCCAAAATGCTTTCCTTTTTTTTTTTAAAGGATTTTTAAAAAGATTTATTTATTTATGAGTATAAGAACAGGGTTGCAGGCCAGAGGTGTGGCAGAGGCGGGTGGTTTGAGAGGATTCACCAGAGACAGAGTGGGGAGCAGAGCAGGCAGATTTACTGAAATACACTGTTGAGGGAAGCAACAGGCAAGGCAGGAGAGGTCTGCTATGCCATGTGGGTCACCTCTGTGGCCAGGAATCAAACTCGTGCTGCAGTAGCTACGGGTAGCTTCATAGTGCTGACACTTAACCCCTTGCACCACCAGGGAGGCCCCCAGAATGTTTTCTTTTTTCTTTTTTTTTAAAGATTTATTTTTATTTATTTATACAAGCACTGGGTACAGTCAGAAGTGCGGGAGGGTGAGAGAATTCACCAGAGCCAGAGCGTGGAGCAGAGCAGGCAGAAGGACTGAAGCACACTGCTGAGGGGAGCAGCGGGCGGCAGGAGAGGTCTGCGCGCCATGTGGGACCCTCCTCCAGTGGCCGGGGATCGAACCGGCGCTGCAGAGGCTGCGGGCAGCTTCACAACCCAGCGCTCAACTGCTGCGCCACCGGGGAGGCCCCCCCAGAATGTTTTCATTTTTAGTCAATGCATGCTGAAATATTTAGGGATAATGTGCCATGATAGCTACATCATATGGGGGAAAAATGACACATGCATGCACATGCACACACACGTCAAGGGTAGAAAAGTATAGGGAGAAATAGAAAAAGCAAATGGCAAATCCAGAGGAAGTATGCATAGGTAGTCACTGTACTAATCTTGCAGTATATCTGTAGACTGGGAAAAATCATGATCCCTAACTTCAGGAATATCCCTTAAAAAATTGAGGTTTTTTTCCTTTTCCTTCCTTTTCTTTTTACTTTAATGCAGATTCCTGTATCAAGCCTAAGGGACACAGTCCTGGAACTGGCAGTGTTTGATCAACACAGAAGAAAGTTTGATAATTTCAGTTCACTAATGCTGGAATGGAAATCTTCAAATGAAACACTAGCTTATTTTGAAGATTGTAATTCAGTGGAGATGGTAGCAAAGGAAGATGGAGGCGGGCAGACCCGGCTACATGGTAATATGAATATTTATGAATCCTTTCTGCTAAATGGCTCTGTACTAAGTATTTCATTATGGGTGAGAGTTAATCTTAGGTTTTATCATAAAATCTAGATTTATATCACATTTCATCTTTGCCCTATGTGTTTTTTAACTTTTTAAAAAGATATATTTTTATTTATTTATGCATACAAGAACTGGGGTATAGATTACGGGCCTCCCTGGTGGTACAAAGGGGTGAGTCTCAGCACTATGAAGCTATCTGCAGCCACTGTGGCATGAGTTCAATCCCCAGCCAGGGAGCTAATCCATATGGCACAGCACACCTCTCCTGTCTTGCCCACTGTTCCCCTCAGCAGTTTATTTCAGTCAGTCTGCCTGTTCTGCTCCCCGCTCTGGCTCTGGTGAATCCTCTCACCCTCCCGTGCTTCTGACTGTACCCAGTGCTTGTATAAATAAATAAATCTTAAAAAAAAAAAAGGGTGACTTTAAATAAATAAATAAATAATTCTTTTTTAAAAAAAATAAAATAAATCTTTTTTTTGAGATTTATTTATTTACACATAGAAGAACTGGGGTATAGGCCAGAGGTGTGGGGATGAGAGGATTCATCAGAGACAGACTGGGGAACAGAACAGGCAAATTGACTGAAATATACTGCTGAGGGGAGCAATGGGTGAGATAGGAGAGGTCTGCCGCGCCATGTGGGTATCCCCTTGGCTGGGGATCCAACTCCTGCCACAGTGACTGGTGATAGCTTGATAGCACTGAGACTTTAACCCCTGTGCCACCAGGGAGGCCCCTTTGTGTTTTCTGGAAATATTAATGTACATGTCTTTGTTTACAAAGCTAGGGTCTGGGCCAAATATTTCTCTAAGAAATAAATTAATTTTAAAATGTAGTGATTGCCTTTTATTTACCTAGTATGGAAGTAATATTAGCAATTTTTAAGATTTATTTTTATTTATTTATGTATACAAGAACAGGGGTGTAAGATAGAGGTGTGGCAGGTGAAAGGATTCACCAGAGGTGCAGGTGTAAGAGGATTCACCAGAGACAGCGTGGGGACCAAAACAAGCAAATTAACTGAAATACACTGCTGAGGGGAGCAGTGGGCAAGGCAGGAGAGGTCTGCCGTGCCATGTGGGTTGCTTCCTGGCCGGCCAGGGATCAAATTCGTGCTTCAGAAGGTGCGGATTGCTTTGTAGTGCAGTGCTTAACCCCTTGCACCACCAGGGAGGCCCTAAATAAAATAAATCTTAATGCAGGGCCTCTCTGGTGGTCTAGGGGTGAAGTCTCAGCGCTATCACTGCTAAGGTCTGAGTTCGATCCCCAAGCAGGGACCTAACTCACATATGGCACAATACTTCTATGCAAAAATTAAAAACACCTAATGCAATTGTAATGTTTAAAGTCGGGCTTCCCCAAATATACTGTAAGTCCATGAGGATAAAGGCTATGACTGTCCCATTCATGCTATATATTCAAGTACATAGCAGAGGACATTACATGAAGCAGACACTCAAAAAATATTTGCTAATGGGCCTCTCTGATGGTGCAGGGGTTAAAGTCTCTCAGGGTTTAAAGTCTCTGCCTGTTTTGTGCCCCACTCTGTCTCTGGTGAATCCTCTCACCACCCCTGCATCTCTGGCCTGTACCCCAGCTCTTGTATGCATAAATAAATCTTTAAAAAAAAGATTTATTTTATTTATTTATACATACTAGAGCTGGGGTATAGACCAGAGGTGAGGGGTGGAGGTGGGGGAAAGGATTCACCAGAGACAGAGTGGGGAGCAGAACAGGAGTATCTCTTGAAATACACTGCTGAGGGCCTTCCTGGTAGCCCAAGGAGTTAAGCACAGCACTATGAAGCTATCCACAGCCTCTGCAGCACAAAAAGCCCTCACGTCTAATTGCTTACCAGCCCCCTGCTTTTATCACATTTACTTATGTACCATTCAGTAAAGTAAGTCACCTGTTCTAAACCAGAGTCAAGGTAAACAAGGACTAATGAAGGACATGTATACCAGCAAGAATGATGGTCATTTTTATAACTTTTTTTTTGAAGATTTATTTATTTATTTATGCAAGCACTGGGTACAGTCAGAAGCGCGGGAGGGTGAGAGAATTCACCAGAGCCAGAGCGGGGAGCAGAGCAGGCAGAAGGACCGAAGTACACTGCTGAGGGGAGCAGCGGGCGGCAGGAGAGGTCTGCGCGCCATGTGGGACCCTCCTCCAGTGGCCGGGGAGCAGCGGGGATCAAACCAGCACTGCAAAGGCTGCGGGCAGCTTCGCAACCCAGCGCTCAACCGCTGCGCCACCGGGAGGCCCCATTTTTATAACTTTGTACCACAAGTCAATCCCACAGATGAAGAAAAAGTGGTACAAAGTTTAACTTTTAGCTTTCTGGTGTGAACATTTGGATTGAGGGTATAACCATTCAGTGCAATAAAAAACATTAGAGCAGAAGAAATAGGATTTAACCTCTTCTTTACCTATAAGGAGCTCACATTCAGAACACATTTAAGAGCTTAAAGAACATGATACCATAATACTAATGTTTATAATATTGTAATAGTATGATACAGTTAGTGTAAAAAGTAGTGGAAGAGAAACACATGCTCCTGTAATCTGAAACAAACAATAACAAATGCCATCCATGTTACTGTCTATTTTGGGGTTTCATCCCTCTCTCACTAACTCCATCATCTTTATCCTGAATGACCACAGTAACCTCCAAGCTAATCTCACTAATCTAAAGATTTATTTGTTTATGCATGCAAGAACTGGGGTGTAAGCCAGAGGTGTGGGGGTGGGGTGGTGAGAGAATTCACCAGAGACAGAGTTGGGAGCAGAACAGGCAGATGCACTGAAATACACTGCTGAGGGGAGTAGTAGGTGAGGCAGGAAAGGTCTACTGAACCATGTGGGAAGCTCCCTGGCCTATCCGCAGGGGATTGAACTCCTGCTGCAGTGTTTGGCCATAGCTTGATCGCACTGTCTTTAACCCCTGCGCCACCTGAATCACTCTTAAAATTCTTTTTAGGGCTATGATTTGCAATAAACATAGGGGTGCAGGTATCCTTTTGAATTAATGTTTTTGTGTCCTTTGGGCAGATTCCTAGGAGTGGAATTGCGGGGTCATTTTTAATAGTTTGAGGAACCTCCACACAGCTTTTCATAGTGGTTGGACCAGTTTGCATTCCCACCAGCAGTGTAGGAGAGTTTCTTTCTCTCCACATCCTCACCAACATTTGTTGTTTCCTGTTTTTCTAAAATGTGCCATTTTCTCAGTGGTGTAAGGTAGTTTGTCATTGTGGTTTTGATTTGCATTTCCCTGATTCAAGTGATGGTGAACATTTTTTCATATACCTGTTGGCCATTTGCATTTCCTCTTTGGAGAAGTGACTTTTTAGCTCTTCTGCCCAATTTTTGGACTGAATTGTTTACTTTGTTTTTGTTGAGTCTCTTCAGCTCTTTGTAGATCTTTGTGATAAGGGGTGTGCAAAAATTTTCTCCTAAGCAGCAGAATTTTCTCTTGTAATCCTCATAGCAAACATGAGACTGATATTTTCCCCATTTTGTAAGTTTACTAATTAATCAAACACTTAATGAGTTCTTACTGTATTCTGGGAACACTTTTAGGCCCTGAACAGTAAATAGATATAGCAGCAAACTCTCTGATATCAAAGCCTATACTCTTTTTCTTTCTTTTTTTTATTTTTTACATCATTGTTAACTTTTTATTATTTTTTTTTATTTTTTTTTACTTTTTATTATTTAAATATTTTATTTTATATAATTCTTACATCTTTTTTCATCTTTGCACAATGTATATATTTTCATTTTGGTTATATTCCCCATACAATTGCACCCCTCCCCTTATTTTGACTCTAGTCCTTCCATTCACCACCTCTCCCTCCCCTCCACCCTGTAGTGTCTCTGGTTTATAGTTGCTTGTTGATTTTGATTTTTACTTTGCATTGATTAGTCTTTTTCCTGGTCTCTTATTTAGGTTTTCTAAATTCCTGCTATGAGTGAGACCATCGGTATTTTTCTTTTTCTTTCTGACTTATTTCGCTGAGCATGATCCCTTCTAGCTCCATCCATGTTTCTGCAAACTGCATGTGTTTATCTTTTTTGAATGCTGAGTAATATTCCATGGTGTATATGTACCACATCTTCTTGATCCAGTCATCTATTTTTGGGCATTTGGGTTGCTTCCATAGCTTAACTATTGTAAATAGTGCTGCTATAAACATAGGGGTACAGGTGCCCTTTGGAATTACTATTTTTGTGTCATTTGGGTAAATACCTAGGAGTGGAATTGCTGGATCCTATGGAAGCTCTATGTTTAGTAGGTCCAGAAATCTCCACACAGCTCTCCATAGTGGTTGGACCAGTTTGCTCTCCCACCAGCAGTGCAGGAGAGTTCCTTTTTCTCCACAACCTCGCCAACACTTGTTGTTGCTAGTTTTTTTAATATGTGCCATTCTCACTGGTGTAAGATGGTATCTCATGGTAGTTTTGATTTGCATTTCCCTGATTACAAGTGATGTTGAACATTTTTCATATGCCTGTTGGCCATTTGCATTTCCTCTTCAGAGAAGTTTCTTTTTAGCTCTTCTGCCCATTTTTTGACTAGATTGTTTTCTCTTTTTTCTTTTTTTTTTTTAAAGATTTATTTATTTATTTATACAAGCACTGGGTACAGTCAGGAGCACGGGAGGGTGCAACCCAGCGCTCAACCGCTGCGCCACCGGGGAGGCCCTGGATTGTTTTCTTTGTTGTTGTTGAGTCTCATCATTTCTTTGCAGATTTTTGTGATCAGACCTTTATCATTAGTGTTGTGTGCAAAAATGTTCTTCCAGTTGGTGGGGTTTCTCTTTGTTTTTGTTATTGTCTATTTTGCTGTGCAGAAGCTCTTTAATTTGATGTAGTCCCAGCTGTTTATCTTTGCCTTCACTGTCACTGCTTTGGGTGATGTGTCTGTAAAGATGTCTTTGAGGTGCATGTCATGTAGTGTTTCGCCTATATTTTCTTCTGTGTATTTTATGGTTTCAGGTCTTATGTCTAGTTCTTTAATCCATTTTGAGTTGGTTTTTGTGCATGGTGTGAGGTAGTGGTCAAGCTTCATTCTTTTGCATGTAGCGACCCAGTTTTCCCAGCACCATTTATTGAGCAAACTTTCTTTGCTCCAGTGCATATTCTTTGCTCCTTTGTCAAAGATTAGTTGACCATAAATCTGTGAGTTTATTTCTGGATTTTCTATTTGATTCCATTGGTCTGTGTGTCTGTTCTTGTTCCAATACCATGCAGTTTTGATGATTATGGCTTTGTAGTATAGTTTGAAGTCTGGGAGTGTGATGCCTCCATTTCCTTCTTTTTTTTTTTTTTCAGAAGAACTTTGGCTATTTGGGGTTTTTGGTGATTCCATATGAATTTCATCAATGATTGTTCTATTTCTTGGAAGAATGTCATTGAAATTTTTATTGGAATAGCATTGAATCTGTATATTGCTTTTGGTGGGATGGCCATTTTGATTATGTTAATTCTTCCAATCCATGAGCAGGGGATGTCTTTCCATTTCTCAAAGCCTATACTCTTAATCACCATCTATACTTCACTATATTGTCTACAGAGACTCCCTGTGTCTTTCAGGATAAACTCATATGTTGCAGGGCCTCCCTGGTGGCTCAGAGGTTACAGTCTCAGTGCTATCAAGCTATCACCAGCCACTGCAGTATGAGTTTGATCCCAGGCCAGGGACCTAACCCGCATATGGCATAGCACACCTCTCCTGTCTCACCCACTGCTCCTCTCAACAGTGTATTTCAGTAGATCTGCCTGTTCTACTCCCCACTCTGTCTCTGGTGAATCTTCTCACACATACTCCCCTTCCTGGCACCTCTCACCTATACCCCAGTTCTTGTATGCATAAATAAATTTTAAAAAATATCTGCCCAGGGCCTCCCCGGTGGCGCAGCGGTTGAGCGCTGGGTTGCAAAGCTGCCTGCGGCCTCTGCGGCGCCAGTTCGATCCCTGGCTGCTCCCCGGCCACCGGAGGAGGGTCCCACATGGCTCGCGGACCTCTCCTGCCGCCCGCTGCTCCCCTCAGCAGCGTACTTCGGTCCTTCTGCCTGCTCTGCTCCCCGCTCTGGCTCTGGTGAATTCTCTCGCCCTCCCGCGCTTCTGACTGTACCCAGTGCATGTATAAACAAACAAACAAATAAATAAATAAATAAAACATGCCTCTATAAAAATAAATAAATAAAAAAAATAAAAATATCTGCCCACTTCTTTGATTTCATCCTTTATTACTACTTTTACATACCCTGCATTTTTTCTCACAGTCAACAACTTTAAATCCTAGACTACAGATTGTCATACCTTTTTCCATTGCATGCTCTGTTTTCTTGCATCTTCCCTCTACTTTACTGTTGTAGGAGTGATCTGTCCCTCTTTATTTCCAATCTCTAAGCTTTTAAATACTTTCTGCTCCTAAATACTCTGCATTGCATATATGTGCTCTGTATATACATCTATAATAGCACTTACCACACTATGTTGAAGTGGATAGATTATCTATTAAACCATATTTTCTTTGAAGGCAAGAATTTTGTTGTTTTCTTTGTCATCTCTGTATCCTAATTACCTGACATAGTCCCTAGCATATAGTTGGCCCTCAATAAATCTTTGTTGAATGAGTCAGTTAATGAATGGATGTAGATTCATGAGAAAATGCTTCACAGATTTAGGTATGATCATCAAATAATAAGGATAAAATAAGAATTGATTTAATGTGGCAGATTCATGTTAGTTAAAGAAAAGAAAGAACAAGTTAGTGAAAGCAGGGTCAGACTTCAGATACTGGTTTAGAAGTTCAAATTGCTCTAATAAGGGATAGTTAACCATTTAAAATTTTTGAGAGGCCTCCCTGGTGGCCTAGGTGTTAAGTCTCAGTGCTGGAACTGCTGTGGCCTGATTTCAATCCCCAGGCAGGGAGCTAACCCACATATGAGTTATCAGCAGACCTTTCCTATCTCACCTGCTGCTCCCCTCAGCAGTGTATTTCAATAAATCTGCCTGTTCTGCTCCCTACTCTGTCTTTAGTGAATCCTCTCACCCCCCACACACACACCTCTGGCCTACACTCCAGCTCTTCTATGCAAAAATAAATAAATAAAATCTTTTAAATAAATAAAATGGGGGCCTCCCTGGTGGCATGGGCGGTTGAGCGCAGTGATGTGAAGCTGTCCGCAGCCTCTGCAGTGACAGTTCGATCCCCGCCGGCCTCGGAGCAACCCACAGGGCGAGCAGACCTCTCCTGTCTCACCTGCTGCTCCCTTCAGCTGTGTATTTCGTCAGTCTGCCTGTTCTGTTCCCCACTCTGTCTCTGGTGAATCCTCTTACCCTCCGGCGCATCTGGCCTGTACCGTAGTTCTTGTAAAAATAAATTAATCTTTAAAATGAATGAATGAATGAATGAATGAATGAATAAATAAATAAATAAAATGTTTGAGTAAGGGACTGACATGACATTTACATATACAGAACACTTTAGAAAAAGTGAAATGTCCCAAAGGGCTATCTGTTACTTCTCACTCCCATTTAAGATCAAACAAAAATTTCCCTGTGCACTCTTGCCATTCTAGTTTTGGATTCAGGGCCTCCTTGGTGGCTCAAGGGGTTAAGACACAACCTATGAAGTTGTTCGCAGCCTCTGCAGCACGAGTTCAATTCCCGGCCCCCGCAGGCCAGGGAGCAACACACAAGGTGCAGCAGACCTCTTCTGACTCGCCTGCCACTCTCCTTAGTAGTGTACTTCAGTCAGTCTGCCTGTTCTGTTCCCGATTCTGTCTCTGGTGAATCCTCTCAACACCCCCCGCCCCAACACACACACACCTCTGGCCTATACTCCAGCTGTATATGCATAAATAAATAAATCTTTAAAAAAATAATTTTGGATTTACTGACCAATAGAACCAAAAAATAATTAGATTTTGTCTGGCACAATTCTTCATTTAATAAGGGAACTGAAAAATAAAGTGGTTACCCATTTTATTTCTGCATATAGTGGCAGAATCAGCACAAAAACCCAGTTTTCTGTTTCTTGTGTATTTTCCCATTCAGTGATTTTTCCTCCATAATTACACACCATAAGGAAAAAATGAGGACAAAATTTGGTTTTCTGGAGACATTTTTGTATTCTGTGTTTCTCACAGGGTATTTTTGTACCTGTCTCTAGGTCATCAAACCCTTAAAGTACATCAGATAAAAGGGACTGTACTTATTGGAGTCAATTTTGTGGGCTATTCTGAGAAGAAAAGTCCAAAGGTAAGTGTAGATTGTTACATAAGAAATTAAACTAACTGAAATTTCTTTAAAAATCACTCATATCTGATTTAAATATGACTATACACCTCTATGATTCTGCTGTTTCTGCCACTTGAAGGGTAGTGGAATTTTTCTCTCACTAAGCTGAAAAATTAAAATTTATAGTCACCTTTGTGGTTCTTTCCATATTTCTAGGAACTTTCTAACTTGCCCAGATCTGCAGCTGTGGAGCTGCTCCTGGTAGATGATGTAACTATAATACCTGAGAATGCCACCATTTATAACCACCCTGATGTGAAGGTAGAGGCTGTATGGGTCTGCTTAAATAGAATCATATAAAAGGGGGAGAATATTGGGTCATTAGAATTAATAGTATAACAGTTTAAAAGCTTCACTTATGTGTTGAAAATTACTGCTGTACATATATAATGCATATATAATAATTATCTACAGTGACCTTAGTAGTTATGCTTTAATAATCATATTTTATCACTGGTCTATTGACCTAAGTCTTTTTTTTTAAGATTTATTTTATTTATTTATATATAGAAGAGCTGGGGTGTAGGCCAGAGGTGTGTGTGGGGTGGGGGGAAAGGGTGAGAGGATTTACCAGAGACAGTGGGGAGCAGAACAGGCAGATTGACTGAAATACACTGCTGAGGGGAGCAGCAGGCAAGACAGGAGAGGTCTGCTGTACAATGTGGGTCAGCTCCCTGGCCAGGGATCAAATTCATACTGCAGTGACAGCTGATAACTTCATAGTGCTGCAACTTACCCCCTTGCACCACCAGGGTAGGTCAGTTATTTGCTCTTAGGTAGGTCAAAGTTATTTTCTTTGAATTATTTATAAACCAAAGGGAATGAAATATTCTTTGTTCAATTTTTATATAGGAAATATTTCACCTTGTGGAAGGATCTGGTTATTTTTTAGTCAACAGTAGTGAGCAGGATATTGTCATCATCACTTACATGGAAGCAGAGAGCTCTGTCCAGGTGAGTTCTAGAGATATTCTCAGATTGATGTCTCAAGTCAAAGGTCATTCTTTTTTTTTTTTAAGATTTATTTATTTATGCATACAAGAACTGGGGTTCAGACCACAGGTGTGGGGTGGCGGTAAGAGGATTCACCAGAGACAGAGTGGGGAACAGAACAGGCAGATTGAATGAAATACACTGCTGAGGGGAGCAATGGGTGAGCCAGGAGAGTTCTGCTGCGCCAAGTGGGTATCTCCTGGCCGGGGATCGAACTCATGCTGCAGTGACTGCAGATTGCTTAATAGGTTGCATCTTAACCCCTTCCACCAGGGAGGCCCTCAAAGGTCATTCTTAGGAGAATAATGGGAAATATTCCATTATGTCTCAAACTTATTACAAAAATAATATTTGCTTCTTTTAATTAATTTAACATAAATACATTATTTAATCAAAAATGAGAGTTTTTTCCTGCAACTAGTTACAATACTGAGCAATTTTTGCTTCTGGCCAAACTGAAATAGCTCAGGAGATATCCATTTATAACATTTCCATTAGTAAAAGTCCCTGTTCTGTAAATCTCAAAGCATAGAGCTGTGTGGATAGTTAGATGTACTACTGACTTTATAACATGAGTATAAGGTATGTTCAGCTGGGAGATAACAGGTCAAAATAATAAGTTGGCTCCATAATCAGTATGTCAAGGGATTTGCTTTTGTTTGACTTCTAGTAATAAAGATAATACCTTACATTAAAATATGTATATATTCCTTTCTAAGAGCTCAAAGGAATGTAGCTAACATTCATCATAATCTTTGTTTTAAAAAGGAGAGACCAAGGTACCATGTGCAGGCAAAAGATAGACATATTAAAAAAAAATGCTGCTGTACAAGAATTGTAATACAGTAAGAAAAAATAAAGTATCATGCTCCCAGTGCTTTCTCCCCCTGCTGAATGCAGAATAAATAACTTGATTTTCTTTATGAAAGATTTTTTTCAATGATTTTCTTCCATTGTTTATGATTAAGAAGCTGGATATGCATCTTGGATTCTGCTTGAATTCATCAGCTTAAACTCTGCTCTTTATCAGTTAATCTTTGTTAAGTGTACATATTTTATCATTAACTGAAACATCATGTTAAATGTATATATTGAACTATGCCTGAAGCATATAATGTGATCTCTTAGAGTTCCAATTACAAAGGAAGTAAGTTGTATTTTCTGCTTCAGGTGAAAATAGTTGCTTGTTTACTCCTTTACCCAATAACCATTGTCTTCCTTCTAGTTAGTTCCAGTACATCCTGGATTCATCACCTTGGAGGTCTATGATCTATGCTTGGCCTTCTTGGGTCCAGCAGTGGCCTATCTCAGGGTGTCAGACATACAAGAACTGGAGCTTGATCTGATTGATAAGGTGAGAGATGTTTGCTTTTTAAAAAAAAAAGATTTGTTTATTTATGCATACAAGAAATGGGGTACAGGCCAGGCTAGAGGTGTGGGGGGTTAGAGGATTCACCACAGACAGAGAGGGGGACCATACAAGCAGATTGACTGAAATACACTGCTGAAGGGAGAAGCAGGCAAGTCAGGAGAGGTCTGCTGCGCCATGTGGGTATCTCCCTGGCCGGGGATCAAACTCGTGCTGCAGTGGCTGCAAATAGCTTCATAGGTTGTGTCTTAACCCCTTGCGCCACCAGGGAGGCCCCATAGATGTTTGCTTTATCTCATAAATGAAGCAGGCTTAATTCTCACTCTCTAATATAGTCTAATATAGCCTCATTCTCACTCTCTAATATCTCTGCTCACCTACTGTGCGTATATTCCAGAAACTTTAGTAATGTTAATGGAAATACCTGCCCTTCAAGAGAAGCTTTCCAACATTAAAGTTGATGAAGATAAAGAGTATTACAGAACAGGGCCTCCCCGGTGGCGCAGTGGTTGAGCGCTGGGTTGCAAAGCTGCCCGCGGCCTCTGCAGCGCCGGTTCAATCCCGGCTGCTCCCCGGCCATCGGAGGAGGGTCCCACATGGCGCACAGACCTCTCCTGCCTCCCACTGCTCCCCTCATCCGTGTACTTCGGTCTTTCTGCCTGCTCTGCTCCCTGCTCTGGCTCTGGTGAATTCTCTCACCCTCCTGGCTTCTGACTGTACCCAGTGCTTGTATAAATAAACAAATAAAAAAAAGAGTATTAAAGAACAACTTAAAATACATACATATAGATTAGGTTTATTTGATCAAAGACTGCTTGGGAACATTTAGCATGAACAAAAAAATTTGTCACCCTTGAAGAGCTAACCTGTCCTTGATGAATGCGACACCCCTACTAAATTACCTTTGTTTGTTTTTTTTTTCAAACTGCTAGGTTGAAATAGGTAAAAGTGTATTAGTAACTGTGAGGGTTCTTGGCTCTTCCAAACGTCCATTCCAAAATAAATACTTCAGAAACATGGAGCTCGAACTGCAGTTGGCTTCTCGCATTGTCACCCTGACGTGAGTACTATTTTGATTCTTCTTTCTCCCTGTATATGCTTAATATCATGAGAATCTCCCTCCTGGTAGCCTGATCAGCTCTACCTCAGATTATTTCAGATTTTCTTCTTTCCTTTTTTGTCATGGTAGCTTTCAGTATACTCTTTTCCCATACTTAGCTCTCTGTAAAATAACCTGCAAAATATCCTTAGCTGTCTTGTTTGGGGGCTAGCCTCATGTGTCTAACTAATATTTCTATTTATGAAGCTTCTCCTTGAATAATATACTATGGGCATGCTGCAGATTAGAGGACCTCCAAAGTCTTTTTTAGATACAAAAAGAAAAATACAGGAATTCCAAGGCAGTTTATTTAGTATTTGCAATTTATCCGGTCTTATGTTTATATCACCCTACTCCTTTGGAGCCTTAAAACAAATTTTTGCTCTTCAGAAGTTTCCTACCATTGCTATGAACTTTGTTTGTATTGAGTCTGGAAATTTATTTTCCGTTCCCTCTAAATAAAGTTAAAATGAGTTGAAAATGTCAAGCATCTTAAAAATATGCATAACTGGTCACTCTTAAAACTAAATCACCCTGGGCCTCCCCGGTGGCGCAGCGGTTGAGCGCTGGGTTGCGAGGCTGCCCGCAGCCTCTGCAGTGCCGGTTCGATCCCTGGCTGCTCCCCGGCTCGGGGTCCCCCATGGCGCACAGACCTCTCCTGCCACCCGCTGCTCCCCTCAGCAGTGTTCGGTCCTTCTGCCTGCTCTGCTCCCCACTCTGGCTCTGGTGAATTCTCTCACCCTCCCGTGCTTCTGACTGTACCCAGTGCTTGTATGTATGTATATATAAATAAATAAATAAATAAATAAATAAATAAATAAATAAATAAATCTTAAAAAAAAAAAAAAAAGCTAAATTACCCTAACCTAAAAACACATGGATCTTGCAGGCTCATGGAGGAACAGGATGAGTACTCTGAAAATTATATCCTTCGAGGTGTGACTATTGGACAAACCACACTTGTGGCCATCGCCAGGGACAAAATGGGGAGAAAATTCACATCAGCTCCTCGGCAAATTGAAGTAAGGAAATAATCTCATGCAAAATTCATACTTCATCATATTACTTAGCATTATTTATCTCTCCTGCTGAGTTTGCACAAGTTGAAAATCATATGATTGATGGGCCTCCCCGGTGGCGCAGCGGTTGAGCGCTGGGTTGCGAAGCTGCCCGCGGTCTCTGCGGCGCCAGTTCGATCCCCGGCTGCTCCCCGGCCACCGGAAGAGGGTCCCACATGGTGCGCAGACCTCTCCTGCCGCCCGCTGCTCCCCTCAGCAGTGTACTTCAGTCCTTCTGCCTGCTCTGCTCCCCGCTCTGGCTCTGGTGAATTCTCTCACCCTCCCGCGCTTCTGACTGTACCCAGTGCATGTATAAACAAAAAACCACACAAACGAACAAATAAATAAATAAATAAATAAAACATGCCTCTATTTAAAAAAAAAAAAAAGAAAAGAAAATCATATGATTGAAAAAATGATAGTTGTTTCTTAAAACAATATGTAATTTATTCTTAGGTTTTGTTTTTCTGCATAAAAGTAATATACTTATTACAGAAAATTTGGAAAGCACACATACAGAAAAGAAAATTGCAGAATGGAAATCAACAATGATTCCACTCCTTCGAGGCAACCATTGTTAAGATTTCAGTGTACAAGGAGGGAAGGGCAGGGAAAGGAAGGACTAGAGTCAAAATAAAGGGGGGGGGTACAATTGTATGGGGAATATAACCAAAATGAAAATGCATACATTGTGTAAAGATGAAAAAAAGACGTAAGAATTATATAAAATAAAAATATTTAAATAAATTTGAAAAAAAGAGTTCAGTGTACAGTTAACCATTAAACAACACAGGAGTTAAGGGTGCTGATTCTCACACAGTTGAAAATCCTCATATAACTTCTGACTCCCCCTAAATTTAGGCCTTCTCTTGACCAAAATCCTTAATGATAACATAAACAAACTGTTGGGACTCCCTGGTGGCTTTGGGGTTTGAATTCAATCCCTGGCCAGGGAGCTAACCCACATTTGGGGCAGTAGACCTCTCCTGTCTTGCCTGATGCTCCCCTCAACAGTGTATTTCGCTGGATCCGCCTGTTCTACTCCCCACTCTGTCTCTGGTGAATCCTTTCATTCCCCTGTACCTCCTGCCTTCACCCCAGTCCTTGTATGCATAAATAAATAAATAATTTTTAAAAAAAGATTTACTTATTGGGCTTCCCTGGTAGCGCGGGGGGAAAGACGCAACCTATGAAGCTATCTGCAGCCACTGCAGCACGAGTTCAATCCCCAGCCAGGGAGCAAACCCACGTGGTGCAGCAGACATCTCCTGACTCCCCACTGCTCCCCTCAGCAGTGTATTTCTGTCGACCTGCCTGTTCTGTTCCCCACTCTGTCTCTGGTGAATCTTCTCACCCACCGCACCTCTGGCCTGTACCCCATTTCTTGTATGCATAAATAAATAAATCTTTAAAAATAAAGATTTACTTATTATAAAATTGACTCTAGTTAGTCACCATTATCCTTTTGTTTTTTTCCTTCAGGTGTTTCCTCCATTCAGACTTATTCCAGAGAAAATGACACTGATTCCTGCTAACATGATGCAGGTGATCTTAAAAATAGAAAATAAGATTTATCATTTCACCTCATCTCACCTCTGCCCCATGCCACCTCCACACTCCTGTCCCTTCCTGTTTGCCTCTTCTTTTCTACTCCTGACCAACTACAACAGGATTTGATTAAGAAGAAAATCAGTATTTTCCCTGTTCCATGATAAACATGGTACAAACTATGTTTGAGATCTCTAGGATCATTTGTAGTACTTCCATTTCTCCTGCACTGAGTGATATGAGACATGCTGGTTGGGAAGTGGGAGGAAATGAAGAAGTCAAGTTACTTGGACAAAGTGTTGGGAAAAGAAATGTGACTTCTCCCCATGCTCCAGGCATTCAATGGTGCATTTAAATTTCAGGTGATGTCTGAAGGTGGCCCTCAGCCCCAATCTATTATTCACTTCTCCATAAGTAACCAGACTGTGGCTGTTATTAATAGAAGGGGTCAAGTTACAGGGAAGGTGGTTGGTACAGCTGTGATCCATGGCACCATCCAGACAGTAAATGAAGATACTGGCAAAGTCATTGTGTTTTCCCAGGTATTCATTCTTTCTTATGCTCTGCATCTACTCTTCCATCTGGAATCATGTTGGTGAGGGTAGTAGTGGTGAGGAGGTTGTCAGCAGCCTCACCTGGCATTCCCTTAACCAATGTGGGAAATATGTAATCTTTAATGAAAAACTCACAGGGCATTTGGCATTGTTATGACTTACACTCTCTATTCTATAAAATTGTTTAAGGAACAAAAACAAATGTATTGGTGGCATGCATTTTTTAATTCCCCAAACAACAAACTAGTTATCATAAGCATCTGTGTCCACCCTACAGACACTCCCTCTTAGCCTAAGTTTGTTCTCCACTCTGTTGAGCAGGATGAAGTACACATTGAAGTTGTCCAGCTAAGGGCTGTTAGGATCCTGGCAGCTGCTACTCGACTCATCACAGCTACTGAGGTGAGTATGATGGCTCTGTTCCAAACCAATTATTCTGTAATGCCAGCTGGGCCAGATCTATAGAACAAAACCACTTTTTCTTTTCAGATGCCAATTTATGTCATGGGAGTAACCAGTACACAGACCCCTTTCTCCTTTAGCAATGCCAACCCTGGGCTCACATTCCATTGGTCCATAAGTAAAAGGGATGTATTGGATGTAGTGCCCAGGCATTCAGAGGTATGAATTTTATGTTTATCATATTATCTTTGGGATCTTGATGTTATATTTATTTTATTTTGTCGTAAGTTTTAGACTGACTTTTCTAAACTATACAATATTGCTTATCTCCTTTTTCTATTGATCTGTGAAAGCTGGAAACCTCAAATCATATGAAGAATCCAAATTTGAGTACTCAGATAATGCTATATAATTTTGCTGGATAGAGCTCTTAAAAGCAGTATTTCCCTTAATACTGTATTTGTTGTTGTGTAATGTTGTATTTGTGATCACATGACTATGTTCCATGAGTAACACATTATGAATATAAAGTACACAGGTTAAATGTGTAATCTAGGGGGCCTCCCTGGTGGCACAGGGGGTTAAGTCTCAGCGCTATAAAGCTATCAGCAACTACCGCGGCACAAGTTGGATCCCTAGCCAGGGAGTTGGCCCACATGGCAAGCAGACCTCTCCTGTCTCATCCACTGCTCCCCTCAGCAGTGTATTTCAGTAAATCAGCCTATTCTGCTCCCCACTCTGTCTCTGGTAAACCCTCTCACACACACAAACACACACACACACACACACACCCGCACTTCTGGCCTATACCTCAGCTCTTGCATGCATTAAAAAAATAAAATAAATCTAAAAAATATTAAATATGTAATAAAATCTTTCAACATGTTCAGACACAATTATATTAATAATGATGTTTGTGCTGCATGGCATGTAGTTGATATTAACACTAAGAAAGATGGATGCTTAACAGATTTCTGAGTCCGTGCTACTGGGAGCTGGGAAAGAACTGGAATCCCACTGGAGACAATTGGGGTGTCATGGGGCTGGTGTGAGCCACTACTGGCAGCTGATTCTGGACTACATGCCTTTATCAATGGCAAATTTAAGGACAGTTAATTAAACCACTTTTACATGGTTCCTCTTGATGGTACCACTCCTCCCAATTCAATGCCTGCTGCATGAGGCTAAAGTCCTCAGGATAGATGTTGAGGAAACATTTATTTTTATTTATTTATACATACAAGAACTGGGATATAGGCCAGAGGTGCGGGGGAAGGAGGAGCGGTGAGAGGATTCACCACAGACGGAGTGGGGAGCAGAACAGGCAGATGTACTGAAATGTAATGCTGAGGGGAGCGGCGGGTAAGTTCAGTAAGTTACAATTTAGTGCCTGCAAGAACAAACAATTAGAGGGGCCTCCCTGGTGGTGTAAGTAAAGCACAGCACTGTGAAGCTATCCCAACCTGCAGCACAAGTTTGATCCCAGGCCGGCCAGGGAGCTACCCACATGGTGCAGCAGACCTCTCCTGACTCGCCTGCTGCTCCCCTCAGCAATGTGTTTCAGTCAATCCACCTGTTCTGTTCCCCACTCTGTCTCTTTTAAATCCTCTCTGGACTGTACCCCAGTTCTTGTATGCATAAATAAATTTTTTTTAAGATTTATTTATTTATTTTATACAAGCACTGGGTACAGTCAGAAGTGCGGGAGGGTGAGAGAATTCACCAGAGCCAGAGCGGGAGCAGAACAGGCAGAACGACGAAACACACTATTGAGGGGAGCAGCGGGCGGCAGGAGAGGTCTGCGCGCCATGTGGGACCCTCCCGGTGGCTAGGGATCGAACCGGTGCTGCAGAGGCTGCGGGCAGCTTCACAGCCCAGCGCTCAACCTCTGCGCCACCAGGGGAGGCCCAGCATAAATACATCTTTAAAAAAAAAAAAAAGAACAATTAGAGTTAGACTGTTGGAAAGAACAGAGGGATTATAGGAACTAGAATTAGTAGAAGAGAAGAGAAGTCAAATTAAAGTCTAGAAGAGAAGTCAAATTAAAAAATGAAAGTATGTATTTGTAGTCTTTGTAAAAAAAAAATGCTAGCCTGTAATCTAGGGAAACGGTAGTGATTGTCTCTTCTATCAATCCTGGGTTACCCAAAGCCAGGAGTTGAGGAGAGTGGAACTGTACTTAGTTTGGTAGAATTCTACACAGGGATTTGCCTTTTTTTTTTTTTCTTTTTCTCAAATCACAAATGGGGATTGTGTGAAAGGAAGGACGGCCAATGCCTCAGCATCTATTCTGCTTCTACCTTCTAACAATTTCTTCTCTAAACGTCATTCATCTCTCTAGCAGAAGAAATGATTGAGGGCCACACTAAGATTGTTTTCTGCCTGAAACCCCACAAAGGCAAAAGGTATGATAAAATGGGCAATAGAGGGCCTCCCTGGTGGCACAAGGGGTTAAGACGCAATCGTATGAAGCTATCCACAGCCACTGCAGCATGAGTTTGATCCTTGACCAGGGAGCAACCCACATGGTGCAGCAGACCTCTCCTGTCTCTCCTGCTGCTCCCCTCAGCAGTGTATTTCAGTAGGTCTGCCTGTTTTGCTCCCCACTCTTTCTGGTGAATCCTCTCACCCCCCACACCTCTGTCCTGTACCCCAGTTCTTATGTGAATATATAAATTTTTTTTTAAATGGGCAATAGATTGTCTTCAATGCCCCACAAAGTAGATTTCCTGCCCTGTAGTGTCATCATTTAAAGATTCATTTGTATCAAACAACTATGAACCACACTTTTTTTGGTATAGACTTTCTTCCAGACAACTGATTGAGACCTACACAAAGAATATGGGAATTTTTATGTAGGGAATGAAGAAAAGGTGACTTGGAACGTGGGTTTCTGTGAGTCAAGAGATCTGAAGGAAAGTCTTGCAAGCCTTGGACAACAAGGAGGCAGGGTTAATAGGACATAAAATGAGTACCAAAAATATAGGCAGATACCTGCTTCAATATTTGCTTAGTTTAGTCCTGCCTTCTCTATCACCAGAAATCTATCAAGGTCTAATCCTCCTTATCCAGTCAAGACTAGAATGGTAAGTGAAGCAAGTGGGACAGGCACTAGTTTTAGCATAGTACTAAAATAGAAGTTTCTTTTTTTGTCCTCTGCCTTCCTGGTTACCACTGTGAACTCCAGGAGTAGGTTGTCTCACCTCTCTCACAGTTCAGCTTCTATTGTCTGAATCCATTTTATTTTATTTATTTATTTATTTTTAATAATAAATTTTATTTTTATATTCCCCATACAATTGCAACCCCCTTATTTTGACCCCAATCCCTCCCCTCCCGCCCCCACCCCCCACCCCCCATAGAGTGTCTCTGGTTCATAGATTTTTGTTGATTTTGATTTTCACTTTCTTATAGTTATTCATTTTCCTGGTCCTTATTTAAGTTTTCTAGATTCCTGCTATGAGTGAGACCATCCGGTATTTTTATTTTTCTTTCTGGCTTATTTCGCTGAGCATGATCCCTTCCAGCGCCATCCATGTTGCTGCAAATTGCATGTGTTTATCTTTTTTGAATGCTGAGTAATATTCCATGGTGTGTATGTACCACATCTTCTTGATCCAGTCATCTATTTTTGGGCATTTGGGCTGTTTCCAAAGCTTAGCTATTGTAAATAGTGCTGCTATAAACATAGGGGTGCAGGTGCTCTTTGGAATTGATGTTTCTGTGTCCTTCGGTAAATACCTAGGAGTGGAATTGCTGGATCATATGGAAGCTCTATGTTTGGTAGGTCCAGAAATCTCCACACAGCTCTCCATAGTGGTTGGACCAGTTTGCACTCCCACCAGCAGTGCAGGAGAGTTCCTTTCTCTCCACATCCTCGCCAACATTTGTTGTTGCTAGTTTTTTTAATATGTGCCATTCTCATTGGTGTAAGATGGTATCTCATGGTAGTTTTGATTTGCATTTCCCTGATTACAAGTGATGTTGAACATTTTTTCATATGCCTGTTGGCCATTTACATTTCCTCTTCAGAGAAGTTTCTTTTTAGCAATTCTGCCCATTTTTTGACTGGATTATTTTCTTTGTTGTTGTTGAGTTTCATCAGCTCTTTGCAGATTTTTGTGATCTGTCTGAATCCATTTTAAACAACTGTTCCTTCGTTTCCGTTTTTCTCCTATCAATGAATTCACTTCAATATAACGTGAGAATTCTACACATGCTTTCCAAAAGTAGTTGATTGCTCTTAACAGAGTTTTATTTATTTTGCTGGGAAAAAAATAACTATGAAAATAAACTCTGGTACTCTAGTTCTTTTAGGTAGCTATTTCCAAAATGCCTTTTCCTTATTGTTACAACAAAGAAGGGGGGGTATGTTTATTCATGAATATTTCATTCTTTTTTGCATTCACTTTAATTAATTGAGGTAACATAGGTTTACAACACTGTTTATGATTTAAGGGAATAGGCTCACACCTCATTAGATGTATGTTACCAACCCAGCCCCACCATCCGGGCACCCAGTAGTCATTCACCATAGAGAATTGTACCCCCTCCCCCCTTTCTTTTTTTTTTAAGATTTATTTTATTTATTTATGCATACAAGAGCTAGGGTGCACACCAGAGGTTCAGGGGGTGAGCGGATTCACCAGAGACAGAGTGGGGAGACACTGCTGAGGGAAGGAGTGGGCGAGACAGGAGAGGTCTGCTGTGCCATATGGGTTATCTCCCGGCTGGGGATTGAATTCATGCCACAGTGGCTGGCACTATAGCTTGATAGCTTGATACCATTAAGACTTTAACCCCTGTGCCACCAGGGAGGCCCCTCTCCCATCTTTTTCCTGACACCTACCCTCCTCCCCATCTAGTAGCCTCAATTCTGCAGTTATATTTCTAAGAGATTTTTTATTTATATTGTCAGTTGCTTTGGATCTTTTGGGGTTTGTTTTTCTACATTCTACATGAGTGAAATCATTCAGTATTTTTCTTTCTCCTGATTTATTTCACTTAGCAGTCCTACCCATGTTGTTGCAAATGGCAAGAGTTCATCTTTTTTTTTTTTTACAGCTGAGTAGTATTCCATTGTGTGTGTATACCGCATCTTCTTAATCCACTGCTCTGTTGATGGGCATTTTGGTTGTATCAATATCTTGGCTATTGTAAATACCGCTGCAATCAAAGTAGAAGTGTATGTATCCCTTCCAATTGGTGATTTGTATTCTTTGGGTAGATACCAAAGGAGTGGCATTGTTGAATCATCATGAATATTTCTTTTTTTTTTTAAAGATTTATTTATTTATTTATACAAGCACTGGGAACAGTGAGAAGCGCAGGAGGGTGAGAGAATTAACCAGAGCCAGAGCAGAGAGTAGAACAAGCAGACTGACGAAGTACATTACCAAGGGGAGCAGCGGGTGGCAGGAGAGGTCTGAGCGCCATGTGGGACGCTCCCGGCATCCGGGGATCGAACCCGTGCTACAGAGGCTGCGGGCAGTTTTGCAACCCAGCGCTCAACTGCTGCACCACCGGGGAGGCCAATCTTGAATATTTCTTAATCTCATTGTCTAGGTTTTTCTACAGCTTCCAGCGGAAAATAACTTTGCCATGGTTGTCCACACAAAAGCAGCTGGTCGAACTAGTATCAGAGTCACTGTTTGCTGTATGAACAGTTCCTCTGGGCAGTTTGAGGAGAATGTTTTAGAACTGTCTGATGAAGTTCAGATCCTGGTAAGTCCCAAATCTTAATTTTACTTTCTTGTATCAAGGAGAAAAGTTACATTCTCTTATCATCACTGAAGAGCTTAGTTTGGATAGAGATAGAGAAATTACTAGAGATCCTTGGAACAGGTTTATAATTTCTAGATCTTTTTTCATTGCTGCTAATTGCCGTAGAAGCATTCACTTAGAAACTCTAGAACTTGCACTCCCTCAACTCTCCACACAGTAGACACAGGATGTGAACCCCACAATAACTAAAGAGAGAATAATTTCTGAGCCATTCTAACAGCCGTCTTAGTTATGAATGAATGTATTAGAATGAAATCTAATCTTAATTTTTGGTAATATATAAAAGTGTGAATAGACTTTACAGATGTTCTCAGGCTAAAAGCTAAAAAGCCCTTTCATTTTTAGAACTGAAAAGATAAATGACCAGTTGTGTAGGGCATCACTGAATTTGTGACTGATTTTTGTTTTTCTCTTTTTCTCCTTTATTTTTGCTTTGATTCTCTGATTCAGTGCAGGGTTCAGGAAAGAAGACCTTACCGAGAGATGGAAGACCTAAATAGTGTCCCTTGTTAATTGTCCCTTATAGACAGAGCAGGACTAATACTAGGTTATATATTATAAATACATTTAAGTGCTTGGTTCATTTTGGAAAGAAATACTGTAGAGCATCGGACCAAATTGAAATTAGGCAGACTATTGATTTGTAGTTGTCCAGGTATGAACAAGGCCATCATTTGTCTTTTCAAAAAAAATGAGAAACATTATTTTCTCATAATAGGTATTTGAAAAACTCCAACTTTTCTATCCAGAGTGCCAACCTGAGCAAATTTTGATGCCTATGAATTCTCAGCTCAAACTCCATACCAACAGGTAAGGAGAATGGAGAAAGGCAAGTAAGGTTCTAACTTTATCTCAATAAAACATTGCACATGGAAAGAACTATTGCCTTTTTCTAGCCCACAAATAATTTCTTTTTTAGTTGAGGTGAAATTCACATAACACAAAGTTAACCATTTTAAAGTGTACAATTCAGGGCCTCCCTGATGGCTCAGGGGTTAAAGTCTCAGCACTATCAAGCTATTGCCAGGTCACTGTGGCATGAATTTGATCCCTGGCCAGGGAGCTAACCCACATGGTGCAACAAACCTCTCTTGCCATGCCCGCTGCTCCCCTCAGCAGTGTATTTCAGTCAATCTGCCTGTTCTGCTCCCCACTCTGTCTCTGGTGAATCCTCTCACCACCACCCCTGCCCCTCTCGGC
The DNA here is from genome assembly GCF_964194135.1 of Talpa europaea. NCBI lineage: Eukaryota > Metazoa > Chordata > Mammalia > Eulipotyphla > Talpidae > Talpa > Talpa europaea. Next base: position 78,503,620 of record NC_140076.1, read on the forward strand.
TACACCCCAATTCTTGTATGCATAAATAAATAAAAAATAAAAATCTTTTTTTATTATTTTTAATGCTAATATTTGGTATTTTATTTCTAATTTTAATGGAAAATTTTTTTTAAATAATAAATTTTATTTTTATATTCCCCATACAATTGCAACCCCCCCATTCTGACCCCAATCCCTCCCTTCCCACCCCCCACCCCCCAAAAAGTGTCTCTGGTTCATAGTTTTTTGTTGATTTTGATTTTCACTTTCTTATAGTTATTCATTTTCCTGGTCTCTTATTTAAGTTTTCTAGATTCCTGCTATGAGTGAGACCATCCGATATTTTTCTTTTTCTTTTTGGCTTATTTCACTGAGCATGATCCCTTCCAGCGCCATCCATGTTGCTGCAAATTGCATGTGTTTATCTTTTTTGAATGCTGAGTAATATTCCATGGTGTATATGTACCACATCTTCTTGATCCAGTCATCTATTTTTGGGCATTTGGGCTGTTTCCAAAGCTTAGCTATTGTAAATAGTGCTGCTATAAACATAGGGGTGCAGGTGCTCTTTGGAATTGATGTTTCTGTGTCCTTTGGGTAAATACCTAGGAGTGGAATTGCTGGATCATATGGAAGCTCTATGTTTGGTAGGTCCAGAAATCTCCACACAGCTCTCCATAGTGGTTGGACCAGTCTGCACTCCCACCAACAGTGCAGAAGAGTTCCTTTTTCTCCACAACCTCACCAACATTTGTTGTTGCTAGTTTTTTTAATATGTGCCATTCTCACTGCTGTAAGATGGTATCTCATGGTAGTTTTGATTTGCATTTCCCTGATTGCAAGTGATGTTGAACAAAAAATCTTTTTAAAATAAAGTGTACAGGGCCTCCCCGGTGGCGCAGCGGTTGAGCGCTGGGTTGCGAAGCTGCCCGTGGCCGGTTCGATCCCCGGCTGCTCCCCGGCCACCGGAGGAGGGTCCCACATGGCGCGCAGACCTCTCCTGCCGCCCACTGCTCCCCTCAGCAGTGTACTTCGGTCCTTCTGCCTGCTCTGCTCCCCGCTCTGGCTCTGGTGAATTCTCTCACCCTCCCGCGCTTCTGGCTGTACCCAGTGCATGTATAAACAAAACAAACAAACAAACCAGCAAACAAATAAATAAAGCATGCCTCTATAAAAAAATAAAAATAAAATAAAATAAAATAAAATAAAGTGTACAGGGCCTCCCCGGTGGCGCAGCGGTTGAGCGCTGGGTTGCGAAGCTGCCCGCCGCCTCTGCAACGCCGGTTCGATCCCTGGCTGCTCCCCTGCCACCGGAGGAGGGTCCCATATGGCGCACAGACCTCTCCTGCCGCCCGCTGCTCCCCTCAGCAGTGTACTTCGGTCCTTCTGCCCACTCTGCTCCCCGCTCTGGCTCTGGTGAATTCTCTCACCCTCCCACGCTTCTGACTGTACCCAGTGCTTGTATAAATAAATAAATAAATCTTTAAAAATAAATATAAAAAATTAAAAAAAAGAAAGAGCCTTCAAGAGATACCACTTGCTCCATTTGTTCCCTAGGGAAGGGACCGCCTTTGTGAGTTCCCGAGTTCTCAAGTGTTTCCCTAATTCATCCGTCATTGAGGAGGATGGCGAAGGGCTCCTGAAAGCTGGTTCCATTGCAGGTACTGCTGTGTTGGAAGTCACTTCTGTTGAACCTTTTGGAGTCAACCAAACAACCATAACTGGGGTTCAGGTGAGTTTAGACACTCAAAAAAGTAAAAGTAATACCATTTTTATATCATTGATTAAAAATCTCAGGATACAGGGCCTCCCCGGTGGCCCAGTGGTTGAGCGCTGGGTTGCGAAGCTGCCCGCAGCCTCTGCAGCGCCGGTTCGATCCCCGGCTGCTCCCTGGCCACGGGAGGAGGGTCCCGCATGGCGCACAGACCTCTCCTGCCGCCCCCACTGCTCCCCTCAGCAGTGTACTTCAGTCCTTCTGCCTGCTGTGCTCCCCGCTCTGGCTCTGGTGAATTCTCTCACTCTCCGGCGCTTCTGACTGTACCCAGTGCTTGTATAAATAAATAAATAAATCTTTAAAAATAAATAAATAAATCTCAGGATACAGTCTTAACTTCTTGCCAACATCTCCTTCTCTGTACCAGTAGGTTTTGTCTCCCACAGGTGGCGCCAGTGACTTACCTGCGAGTTAGCAGCCAACCCAAGCTATACACAGCCCAAGGAAGGACTCTGTCTGCCTTTCCCTTGGGCATGGCTCTCACCTTCACTGTTCAGTTTTATAATAACATCGGAGAGAAGTTTCATACACACAATACGCAGCTTTATTTGGCTCTGAACAGGTATGGAAGTGAAAGTAGTGTTGACACTGTGGTACTTTTGCAGATTAGGCTATAGTCACTCCAATAAATTCCTCACATGTTCTGTACTTGGAATCTGATCTTTATGAGGGTAACAGACCCTTACCCCTACTTTCTTACTTTCTATTGTTCAACTTCTGAAATTTTGAGCTGTAGAATATAAAATACTGTGGCGGGGTCTATCCCAGACTTGTTTCCTAATTATTGTCTCTTTTCAGAGATTTCTTTCTTTCATGTCTACTTTCAGAGATGACCTGCTGCTAATTGGACCAGGGAGTAGGAACTGTACTTACTTGGCCCAAGCTGTGAACATAGGGGTGACACTTGTGGGGCTCTGGGATCGGAGACATCCAGGCATGGCAGATTATATTCCTGTTGCTGTAGAGCATGCCATTGAGCCAGATACCAAGCTTACATTTGTTGGAGATGTCATCTGCTTCAGTACTCACCTCCTCAACCAAAATGGTCTGGATACCTTCTTTCTTAACCTCACAACTAACAGAATTAAAGATTTATTTATTTATGCATATAAGAGCTGGGGTGCAGGCCAGACATGCAGGGGGGTGAGAGGATTCACCAGAGGCAGATTGGGGAACAAAACAGGCAGATGGACTGAAATACGCTGCTGAGGGAAGCAACAGGCAAGACAGGAAAGGTCTGCTGCGCCATGTGGGTTGCTTCTTGGCTAGGGATCTAACTCATGCTGCAGAGGCTACAGATTGCTTCATAGTGCGGTGCTTAACCCCCTGCGCCACCAGGAAGGCCCACAACTAACAGAATTAGAATGCAACTCACCCTTACAGGACTTTTTCCCAAATTCTACAAAATCTGAGGGAAAAAAACCTTTGGTTTTATTAATTTTGTTAACTGATAATTCTATTTGATGCTCATCCTCTCAATAGTAGCAAATTAGGAGTCAGTAATATTCATCAAGTATCTATTGGATAAAGAGTTCTCTGTATTGTATTATGTGCAGTATAGGGTACTATGCCTTGTCCTCCATTATTCCCAGCTTCTGAAGGATAGTAAATGCTAAGATGAAGAACAGTGGCCCTCCCTGGTGGCACAGGGGTTAAAGTCTCAGTGCTATTGAGCTATCACCAGCCACTGCAGCATGAGTTCAATCCCCAACTAGGTAGCTAACCCACATGGTGCAGCGGACCTCTCCTGACTCCCCCACTGCTCCCCTCAGCAGTGTATTTCAGTAGATCTGCTTTTTCTGCTCCCTACTCTGCCTCTGGTGAATCCTCTCACCACTACCCCACACCTCTATTCTGGTATGTATAAATAAATAAAAAATAAAGAACAGTAAAGGTTGAAATAAAAGGAAGGAAAGTGCATTAAGGCTTTTGTTTAAAAACTGTGTGTGTACACTGTTTCATGAGACACATTTGAAGCCCTAACTCCTAAATATATCACTGATACTGGTTTGGCCTTGTACTGGGCTAACCTATCCTCTTGATCAGCAAAGAATTTCTGTTGTAAGAAGTATTACTGAGGTAAAGAAAACCAATCTAGAGACTGCGTGTTCTTTGAGCTTAAAGATAGCAAATTCCAAAGTGGTATATATGGCCTAGGTATGTGCATCTAAATAATCCATCTAATACCAACCAGGGTGGTATGTGGCCTTTGTTTTGAAGCCTTTTCTGGAAATTATGGATAAAATTATGGATAAAATTATGATTAAAGTGATGTAACATTAGACCTGGCTTTATGTATTTTTGAACTTGATACAAAGAGAGCTCTATTCAGCGAATGTCACATCCTCCAAACTTTAACAACTGAATTGCAAGCATTTACTACTCACTAGATAATCCAGTACCAATGAGTTAACCCTGCTTTAAAGTTGACAATCAGAGTTACAATCCCATGTTGTCACTCTCATCAATGAAGCAAAGGCTTTTTATTGTCTTTTGTTAGATTTTGTTAGATACTACCCCTCCGTTTTCCATTCTGGAATTTTTTGGACATCCTGAACCCATATCCTGTGGATAAAAATGCAAAAGGGCCACATGCCAAGATCAGTAATCTAACCTAACCATAGCATTACTCTGCCACTTTGAGACTGAAACCAAAGTAAATAAATCCACTCTCCCACCAGTTGTCACTTTCTTGCTGTCTTCCTACTAGTATCACTCAGTAGCTCAAAGCAGACCCATCCTTAGGAAGGTCTAAGTTTAATCATTATCTCTATGTGTATTTTTTTTCTTTTTCCTTTGGAGAACAGTTATTATTTCTTCAAATAAGTATCTCCTTTTACGATTCTGAAGGTCAGTAGTTCTTATTTTATTTTGCTGGCATGATATGTGAAGGGGAACCTGACATTCAGAAAACGTTATCCTCAAAGCTGGGAGTTCCTCCTAGGAAGAGATACCTGTATGGCTGAAAGGTCTACAAATTTGGATTCTGAATAAGGTTAGAGACCATCAACTTAAATCACAGCTTGCAGCCAAGTGCTTTCTTTTGCCTTTCTATAGGTGAACCTGGGCTATGGATGATTTCCTCTGACAATATTCTACAAATAGACACTGCCACTGGGGTAGGAGTGGCCAGGAGTCCAGGAATAGCAACAATCTTTCATGACATCCCAGGAGTGGTGAAAACATATCGAGAGGTAAATCTAATGATAATCAGGGCTGAAGAGACTAGGGTGATAATTCCCATATACGGGTATCTCCATATAGAAAACTCATCCTAGGAAAAGAAAGTTACTCATATTAGATACAAAGCCAGCCAATAAATTTCATCAGAACATAAAGGTAAACAGTCATTAGGATTCATAACTAGAAATGTAGTCTGATTTATGTTTAAAATATCACTGTGGGACCTCCCTGGTGGTGCAGGGGTTAAAGGCACTGCACTATCAAGCTATCACCAGGGACTGCAACATGAGTTCAATACCCTGCCAGGGAGCTACCCACATGGTGCAGCAGACCTCTCCTGTCTTGCCCACTGCTCCCCTCAGCAGTGTATTTCAGTAGATCTGCCTGTTTTGCACCCTACTCTGTCTCTGGTGAATCCTCTCAGCCCCACACACACTTCCTGCCTATACCCCAGTTCTTGTATGCATAAATAAGTAAATATTTTAAAAAATAAATAGGGCCTCCCCTGGTGGCACAGGTGGTTGAGCTCAGCGCTGTGAAGCTGTCTGCAGCCTCTGTAGCACCAGTTCGATCCTGGCCAGCCGGCGAGGTTCCCACATGGAGCGGCAGACCTCTCCTGTCTCGCCCGCTGCTCCCCTCAGCAGTGTATTTCATCAGTCTGCCTGTTCTGTTCCCTGCTCTGTCTCTGGTGAATCCTCTCACCCTCCCATGCATCTGGCCTGTACCCCAGTTCTTGTGTAAATAAATAAATCTTAAAAAAATAATAATAATAAATAAATAAATAAATAAAATATCACTGTGGTTACTGATTGGTACTAAACCATAGGGACAAGGGTAAAAGCTGAGAGTCCAGTTGGAAAGCTATTATTTGTTGTTATTGTTTTTTAATAATAGTGATAGTTTATTCTTTTTTTTTAGATTTATTTTATTTATTTATGCATATAAGAACTGGGGTATAGGCCAGAGGTGCAGAAGATGAAAGGATTCACCAGAGACAGAGTAGGGAGCAGAAGAGGCAGATCTACTGAAATACACTGCTGACGGGAACAACGGGTGAGAAGAAGAGGTCTGCTGTGCCATGGGGGTAGAGCTCCCTGGCCGGGGATCAAATCGTGCTGTAGTGGCTGGTGATAGCTTGATAGTGCTGAGACTTTAATGTCTGCACCTTCCAGAAGGCTCCCTGGAAGGCTATTATTGCAATAATCCAGATGAGATATGAGTAGCCTACCTTGTTAGATAGAAGGCAAAGAAAAGTTAATGAGATTCTAAATATATTTTATAAGTAATAGAATTCCCTGACAAATTTTATGTGCATATGAGAGAATTAAGAATGAATTGAGGGGGCCTTCCTGGTGGCGCAGGGGTTAAAGACAGCACTATCAAGCTATCACCAGCTACTGCAGCATGATTTCGATCCCCAGCCGGCCTGGAAGAACCCATATGGTGCAGCAGACCTCTCCTGTCTCACCCGCTGCTCCCCTCAGCAGTGTATTTCAGTCAATCTGCCTGTTCTGCTCCCCAGTCTGTCTCTGGTGTCCTCTCACCCTTCCCCAGAACCTCTGGCCTGTACCTCAGTTCTTGTATGCATAAATCAATAAATCTTAAAAAAATGAATTGAGGTTTTTGATTGAATAACTAAAAGAACAGAGCTGTCACCAGCTGAAATGGGGAAGACTATAGGTCGAACAGTTTTGGAGAGAAGATAAATGTCTAGTTGATACACTGAGGTAGCTTGATATAAAAGTCTAGGATTTATTGGAATAGGGGTGATATTTATAGACATTGGATTACCAAGAGAATGAGCGTAAATTGAGAAAAGGCGTAAAGACTGAGCTCTAGGGCACTCCCATATTAAGAACTCTGAGAAAGGGGAACCAACAAGATAAACAACCAGTGAAAGGGGAGTAGAATCTAGAAATGCTGTTGTCTTAGAAATCAAGTGAAAACAGTATTTCAAGGAAGGGGTGATCGACCATGTCAAATGCTACTGACAGATTAGGTAAATTGAAAATTGTAAAATGGGCTACCCTGGTGGTGCAAGGGGTTAAGTCTCAGCACTATGAAGCAAACCACAGCCACTGTAGCACAAGTTCAATCCCTGGCCAGAGAGGTGACCCACACAGCTCAGCAGACCTCTCCTGTCTCACCTGCTGCTCCCCTCAGCAGTGTATTTCAGTCTATCCTCCTGTTCTGTTCCCCACTCTCTCTCCGGTGAATCCTCTGGCCTGTACCCCAGTTCTTGTATGCATAAATAAATAAATCTTCTGAAAAAAATAAATAAAAATAAATTAAAGATATTTGGGGGAAGAAGTTCATCATCTCTCATTGTAATATTAAGCACTTACCTTATATACAAAGTCATGGTGCAGAATGTACAGATAAATTTGGGTTCTAAGCTGAAGAAGTTGGAGTCTAGATGAGGGATTTTAGTAAGTATAAAAATACCTACAGGGCCTCCCTGGTGGTGCAAGGGGTTAAGCATAGCACTGTGAAGCTATCCGTAGCCTCTGCAGCACCAGTTCAGCTAGGGAGCTACCCACATGGCAGCAGACCTCTCCTGTCTTGCCAGCTGCTCCCTTCAGCAGTGTATTTCTGTCAGTCTGCCTGTTCTGTTCCCCACTATGTCTCTGGTGAATCCTCTCACATACACCCCCACGCCTCTGGCCTGTACCTCAGTGCTTGTATGCATAAATAAATAAATCTTTTAAGGGCCTCCCCTGGTGGTGCAGCGGTTGAGCGCTGGGCTGCGAAGCTGCCCGCAGCCTCTGCAGTGCTGGTTCAATCCCCGGCCGCAGGCAAGCGTTCCACATGGCACACAGACCTCTCCTGCCGTGCCTGCTGCTCCCCTCAGCAGTGTATTCCGTCAGCCTGCCTGTTCTATCCCCTGCTCTGGCTCTGGTGAATTCTCTCACCTTCCCGCCCTTCTGACTGTACCCAGTGCTTGTATAAATAAAAAAATGAATATTTAAAAAAAATGCCAACAACATAAAGAACATTACAAGTTGGAGGCCTCCCTGGTGGTGCAAAGGGTTGAAACGCAGCACTATGAAGCTATCCGCAGCCAATGCAGCATAAGTTCGATCCCCCGCCAGGTAGGTGACCCACATGGCGCTGCAGGCCTCTCCTGTTTAGCCCACTGTTCCTCTCAGCAGTGTATTTCAGTCAGTCTGCCTGTTCTGCTCCCCATTCTGTCTCTGGTGAATCCCCTTTTTTTTTTTTTTTTTTAAAATAGAGGCATGTTTTATTTATTTATTTTATCTGTTTGTTTGTTTTTGTTTATACATGCACTGGGCACAGTCAGAAGCGCGGGAGGGCGAGAGAATTCACCAGAGCCAGAGCAGGGAGAAGAGCAGGCAGAAGGACCGAAGTACACTGCTGAGGGGAGCAGCGGGCGGCAGGAGAGGTCTGCGCGCCATGTGGGACCCTCCTCCGGTGGCCGGGGAGCAGCCGGGGATCCAACCGGCGCCGCAGAGGCCGCGGGCAGCTTCGCAACCCAGCGCTCAACCGCTGCGCCATCGGGGAGGCCCTCTGGTGAATCCTCTTGCCCATCCCCTCCATCTCTGGCTTGCACCCCAACTCTTATGTACATAAATAAATAAATCTGGGGCCTCCCTGGTGGCACAAGGGGTTAAGATGCAGCCTATGAAGCTATCCGCAGCCACTGAAGCACAAGTTCGATCCCCGGCCAGGGAGCAACCCACATGGCGCAGCAGACCTCTCCTGACACGCCCACTGCTCCCGTCATTTGTGTCTTTCAGTCAATCTGCCTGTTCTGTTCCCCAATCTGCCTCTGGTGAATCCTCTCACACATACCCCACACACACCTCTGGCCTGTACCCCAGTTCTTGTATGCATAAATAATAAATCTTTTTTTTAAAAAAAGAACATTACAAGTATATTAAAAGAAACAAAGTACTTTGAAGTTTTAGAAAAGGCTGGGATTATATGCAACTAAAGAGAGAACTTTTCTAGAGAAAGTTGGAATTGTCTTCAAAGGCGTTTTAATAGGGAGTCACACAAAAGGAAGATATGTCAGAAGAACAGATATGTCAGATATGTCAGAAGAACTATGGACAAAAGACCTCCATTTAGAAAAAATGTTACTTTCTTCTCAAAGGTGAACAAACATTGTGATTTTCTTTTTTTCTTTTTTTTTTTTAAAGATTTATTTATTTATTTACACAAGCACTGGGTACAGTCAGAAGCGCAGGAGGGTGAGAGAATTCACCAGAGCCAGAGCGGGGAACAGAACAGGCAGACTGACGAAATACACTGCTGAGGGGAGCAGCGGGAGCAGCAGGAGAGGTCTGTCATGCCATGTGGGACTCTCGCTGGTGGCCAGGGATCAAACCGGCGCTGCAGAGGCTGCGGGCAGCTTCACAGCCCAGTGCTCAACCGCTGCACCACCAGGGGAGGCCCAACATTGTGATTTTCAAATGTGATCATTAGAAGGGCAATTTGCAACATTTGTATGAAACAGATGTTTAAGTTCTGAGGGCTATAAGGGGAGGTAACCAGATTCTCCATAAATTTAGGTACAGATTTTCCTTTGGTTTGCTGACAGGTGGCAGTCAATGCATCATCAAGATTAACACTTAGTTATGACCTCAAGACTCATCTCACCAATACCCTAAATTCAACTGTGTTCAAGCTCTTCATCACCACTGGCAGAAATGGTGCCAATCTTAAAGGTCAGAAATCTCTGCATAGATTTAGGCGATTTTTCCCTTATTTCACATCTCCCTCAATTCATTTATTTCTTTGGGCTATTAGTCCAAGTTTCCTTTTATTTTGAAAGTGACCTCACCTAAAAAATAATTTGTTGAATTTCAGAACTTCACAACTTTTGTATTTTCAGACTTCAGAAATTATGCCTGGGTTAAACTTCTGGTTTTTTGTTTTGTTTTGTTTTTAAAGAATTATTTATTTATTTATACAAGCACTGGGTACAGTCAGAAGTGCGGAAGGGTAAGAGAATTCACCAGAGCCAGAGCGGGGAGCAGAACAGGGAGAAGGACCAAAGTACACTGCTGAGGGGAGCAGTGGGCGACAGGAGAGGTCTGCGCGCCATGTGGGACCCTCACTGGTGGCCGGGGATCGAACCGCCGCTATAGAGACTGCGGGCAGCTTCGCAGCCCATGCCTCAACCGCTGTGCCACCAGGGAAGGCCCTGGGTTAAACTTCTGAAATAGGCTCAATCTGATCAACCAATAGGTTCAGTAGGTACAGCCTATTAATAATAAACTCATTATTGTCTTTCTTTTTTTTTTTTTTAAGATTTTTTTTTTTTAATAGAGGCATGTTTTATTTATTTATTTATTTGTTTGTTTGTTTATACATGCACTGGGTACAGTCAGAAGCGCGGGAGAGTGAGAGAATTCACTAGAGGCAGAGCGGGGAGCAGAGCAGGCAGAAGGACCGAAGGACACTGCTGAGGGGAGCAGCGGGCGGCAGGAGAGGTCTGCGCGCCATGTGGGACCCTCCTCTGGTGGCCGGGGAGCAGCCGGGGATCGAACCTGCGTCGCAGAGGCCGCGGGCAGCTTTGCAACCCAGCGCTCAACCGCTGCACCACCGGGGAGGCCCTCATTATTGTCTTTCTAATTATAACTGAGAACAGGAGGTACCCAAGACCAGGGATTTTAAACATGGATGTTTTTCAAGGTTACTTCAGGTAATTTTTTTTTTTTTAATACAGATTCATAGGCTTCATCCACCGGTTTAAACGAGGCCTAGGTGACACCTAATATGTTATTTGCTTTGGGAGTTATTTGTTTTGTATTGGGCTATGATTTACTGTGAAAAGGAGGAGAGGGGAAAGAAAACTAAAATACAGGGCCTCCCTGGTGGCATAGGGGTTAAAGTCTCAGTACTATCAAGCTATCACAGCCATTGCAGTATGAGTTCAATCCCCAGCCAGGGAGCTAACCCACATGGTGCAGCAGACCTCTCCTGTCTTGCCTACTGCTCCTCTCTGCAGTGTATTTCAGTCAATCTGCCTATTCTGTTCCCCACTCTGTTTCTTTATTTTTATTTATAAAAATAAATCTTTAAAAAAAATAAAATACATGAAGCCACTAAGAGATTCCAAGTGTTTTGTTAGCAAATTTTACATTGTTTAACAATCTATATAGTAATCTTATGTGGTAATTATCACTTAAAGAGGAGAATACTGGGCCTGTCCAGTGGCACAGCAGTTGAGCGCTGGATTGTGAAGCTGCCTGAAGCCTCTGCGGCGCCGGTTCGATCCCCGACTGCTCCCCGGGCCACTGGAGGAGGGTCCCACATGGCGCGCAGACCTCATCTGCCGCCCGCTGCTCCCCTCAGCAGTGTACTTCGGTCCTTCTGCCTGTTCTGCTCCCCGCTCTGGCTCTGGTGAATTCTCTCACCCTCCCGCGCTTCTGACTGTACCCAGTGCTTGTATAAATAAATAAATAAATCTTTTTAAAAAAAAAAAAAAAAAGAGAATACTGAGTCTAAGAGCAAATAAGTTATTTTATAAGCTAACAGTGGCAGAGGTGGTAGATATCCTCCCACCCCCGCCCCGCCAAAGTCCATTTATATTCTTTCATTCCTTTTTTCTTTAAAGAACGTGTTCCCAATGTTTTTTCTTGACCAAGAGAATACTGAAAACCAAGCAGAGTAATACAGAATACAATTATTGTCTATAAAACTTAAAATAATTTTAACTCTAGTCTTTGCTTTTAAATTTTTAAATAGTTAATTTTCTTTTCCCAGTATTTAATCTTCTAAATATAACATCAGTATGTTTAAGTAAGAATATTTGAGCTTTAAATTTTTCCAGGTTCTTTTATAAAATACTAAATTTTTCTTCAAAACATATTCACTCATTGTCTATCTTTTTTTTTTAAAAGCCTGCAAATTTCCCCCCCAGAATCTTTCTAAAATTCCAACTTGTGAGATCTCATGGAACAGTTCCTTTTATATTGTTGATAATGTCCAAAAGAGAATGGTTACTGGACTTCTTGCAACTGAGAAAGAGCTCCAGCAAATTGAGACCACTGAGAAACTGTGCAGGGGGAAATCTTGTTAACAGTACAGAGGTTCCTGTTTTTTCTAGAATGCTATCCACTTTCAGCTGATCCTGCTATGGCGCCAGTCCATTTCTTGCTGGCTATGTGGCTCCTGTTTTATTGCATCACTTCTAATGAAGTTCTAGAGATCTTTGGCTTGAATCATACTGCAATCAGAAAAGGAATCTTTCTAGACTACCTACTATCCATAGTGATGTCCGATATCCCTGTAATCTATCCTAGTTACACTAATGAATTGCAAAACCTTTGAACAGGACACCATTTACATTGATAATGGAAGTCCTACTGTAAGTATTCACAGACTATCAGAGGCAAGGGTGTTATACTATTCTTTTACCTTATAGTAGCAGAAGCCATCAGAGCTGGACAAAATCAAGCAGGACTGATTCTCTCCCTGCCCCCCAATACTAAACTGCCTCAATGTAGGTCTTCCCTTTTATAAATTCTTGCTAATAACAAAGTTATTTACTTCTTTTCTGCTTATTAGGATCTTGCACCCCAAGTCAGGCCTCAGCCATTACAACAATACTACTTCCGGAGACCCTCGTGCTGTGCCATGTACAGTTCAGCAACACTCTGCTAGATATTCCAGCAAGTAAAGTTTTTCATGTCCGTTCAAATTTCAGTACAGAGAAAGGTGGGTTCCATCAGTTGAATCTGGTGTCCCCATTTTTTTTTCATATTTGTACAATTGTCACTTTCTTATTGGATTATATTTATACTTTCCAATTTCATCTGTTATGTAACTATGGAATCATTCTCAACATTTTTTAAAAAATTGGGCTTCCCCTGGTGGCGCAGCGGTTGAGCGCTGGGCTGCGAAGCTGCCCGCAGCCTCTGCAGCGCTGGCTCAATCCCCGGCTGCCCCACTGGCTTGATCCCCCCCTTGGCTGATCCCCTGCTGCCCCGCTGGCTTGGGTCCCACATGGCGCACAGACCTCTCCTGCCGCGCCCACTGCTCCCCTCAGCACTGTACTTCGGTCCTTCTGCCTGTTTTGCTCCTGGCTCTGGCTCTGGTGAATTCTCTCACCCTCCTGCCCTTCTGACTGTACCCAGTGCTTGTATAAATAAATAAATAAATCTTTTAAAACAAATTTATTTATTTATGCATACAAGAACTGTTGTATAGGCCAGAGGTGCGGGAGGTGGGAGGATCCACAAGACAGAGTGGGAAGCAGAACAGGCAGATCTACTGAAATACACTGCTGAGGGGAGCAGCAGGCGAGACAGGAGAGGTCTGCTGCGCCATGTGGAATAGCTCCCTGGCCAGCCGGCCGTGGTAGGTGGTTGATGTGCTGTGGTAGGTGGCTGACGATAGCTTGATAGCACTGTCTTTAACCCCTGTACCACCAGGGAGGCCCCCCATTCTCAACATTTTTATGTAAGTCCATTCAATAAACTTTTAAAACCTCTTTAATGCAATAATTCATTTATGATTTACTACTTTCTTCATTAGTTTCTGTTATTTCTATGAGGGCATGGATTATGTCTCACTCATCTTTTTTTTTTTTTTTTCCACCACCAGCAAGCAGTAACATTTAAATATTTGTTGTTGATTAAAGGATGTTCCAAGCAAAATAGTATTAACAAGCCAGAAATTGAAATAGGCATGATGTTGGTATAACTATATATATTAACTGATCTAAATCAAGTAGATTCACATCAAATGTAAGACATAAATAGAATAGTATGACATCATGGGAGAGCTTCTACCCCAAGGCCAAGTAGTTTCAGTGGTAATGATAATGAACATCCACTAAAGGAAGGTTTATTTTGCAAACTACAGAACACCAAAATGAAAGCCTGGTACCAGGACAGGCACTGGAGGTATGAAGAGGAGTAAGAAAGGGCTTTTAACTCTTACTAGTACGGCACACAAGGTGGGTTAGTTTCAGAAAAAGATAGACAAGGGACACTGGGGCACTAGGAAAAAAGGAGTATCTACACAGACCTAGGGATTTTAACAGGGGAAATGGCCTTTAGATGTGTACAGATGAGCTAGGTGTAGAGAGAATAGGACATTCCAGGCAACACAGAGTCATGAAGTTTTCAAAAATAATATAAAAGCAGGGCCCTCCCTGGTGGTGCAGGGGTTAAAGTCTCAGCACTATCAAGCTATCTCCAGCCAAAGGGGCATAAGTTCAATCCCCAGCCAGGAGCTGTCCCACATGTTGCAGTAGACCTCTTCTGTCTCCCCTGCTGCTCCTCTCAGCAGTGTATTTTGGTAGATCTACCTGTTCTGCTCCCAACTCTGTTTCTGGTGAATTCTCGTAACCCCCACACCCCCCACACCACTGGCCTACACCCTAGTTCATGTATGCATAAATAAATCTTTTTAAAAATACTAACAATTAAAAAAAGATGAAAGCAGTTTTTTTTTTAAATATTTATTTATGCATACAAGAACTGGGGTACAGGCCAGAGGTGCAGGGGGTAAGAGGATTCGCCAGAGTCAGAATGAGGAACAGAACAGGCAGATCTACCGAAATGCACTGCTGAGGGGAGCAGCAGGCAAGACAGGAGAGGTCTGCTGTGCCATGTGAGTTTCTCCAAGGCCGGGGATCTAACTCATGCTGTAGTGGATGGTGATAGCTTGATAGCGCTGTCTTTAACCCCTGCACCACCAGGGAGGCCCATAAGATGGAAGCAGTTTTAAAGTATCTACTATCAGTACATAGATTGGAAAAGGAAGAAAAATGGGAGGCATGAACACAAATGAAGGAGCCATTGAAATAATCCAAGCATGAATAAATAACAATCTAGGGCCTCCCTAGTGGCGCAGGCAGTTGAGCACAGTGCTGTTAAGCTGTCTGCAGCTTCTGCAGTACAGGTTCGATCCCAGCTGGCCGCGGAGATACCCACATGGCGCAGCAGACCTCTCCTGCCTTGCCTACTGCTCCCCTGGGCAGTGTATTTCAGTCAGTCTGCCTGTTCTTTTCCCTGCTCTGTTTCTGGTGAATCCTCTCTCTCACCCTTCCGCACATCTGGCCTGTACCTCAGTTCTTGTATGCATGAATAAATAAATCTTTTAAAAAATGACAATCTAGACCTGAGTAAGAAAGAAATATTAACAAAAATAGGCAGATATTAGGCCTCCCTGGTGGTGCAAGGGGTGAAGCACCACACTATGAAGCAATCCACAGCCTCTGCATCATGAGTTCGATCCCTGGCCGGCGAGGGAGAAACGAGGTAGACCTCTCCTGTCTCACCCGCTGCTCCCCTCAAGCAGTGTATTTCAGTCAGTCTGCCTGTTCTGTTCCCCAGAACAGGTGAATCCTCTCAACCACTCCCCCACCCCGCATCTCTGGACTGTACCACAGCTCTTGTATGCATAAATAAATAAATCTTAAAAAAAAAAAAGAGAGAGAGAGAGATCAAGAGATAGCAGGATTTGGGAAATGATTGGCTATAAAAATGAAGGAAAGGATGTGAAAAGACACATGAGGTGTGAAGGTGGATGACTAGAAAAGCAATACGTTCAACAGAAATAAAGCCAGTAAGAGGTGGTTTGAGAAGTGATTAAACCATGTACAAAGCTTGCATTTCACCCTTTCCTGATCAACTCGATTTCATTCTCATTCTGTATTCCCTTAATTCCAGTTTGTATTCTATTAAAAGTCCCTACCATGTTGACTTACCAGTAACAGTATTCTTAAAGCAACAAGTAGTTGTGGGTTCACTGAGGCTGTTGTTGCTTTAGCGTCCTCCCCACCTTGTGGCCAAGTATGCTACTTATGAATATTCAGAACTGAGTTCACATTCTCCTTAATTTGAACGTCATCGTTTTCCTTCCTGTCCTAATTCAACAGGCTCAATCGAGCCTCTCAACCTTTCTCCTCAGTTTTTTCTCTTTTCTTCAGGGGTTTATGTCTGCCTAATCAAGGTTCGACCCCAGTCGGAGGAGCTGCTGCAAGCCCTAAGCATGGCTGACACCTCAGTGTATGGGTGGGCTACACTCATCAGTGAACGTAGCAAGAATGGAATGCAAAGAATCCTCATTCCTTTCATCCCGGCCTTTTACATCAACCAGTCAGAATTGGTTCTCAGCCACAAACAAGACTTGGGAGAGATAAGAATACTGGGAGTGGACAGAGTTCTTGAGAAGCTAGAGGTATGTTAAGAACTGAACCAAAACACAGAACCAGAGATCAGAGTGTTGAAAAGATTTTTTATTCCCAGTCTAAGGGTAAAGACAACAGTTATTAAATGGCCTGATAAAATTCTTATAACAGAATGAAGATAATCTGCCCCCTTCACAATACCATTGCGGGGGTGCCCCTCACCCACCCCCCCACCCACCCCCAAGAGTGCAAGGAATCCATAATGGAGTTTTATCTAGTGGATAAGACCAAGCTATCTTAAAACAATTTTTAGAAGTGTAGTTTAAAACTATTTTGAAGGGCCTCCCCGGTGGCGCAGAGGTTGAGCGCTGGGTTGCGAAGCTGCCCGCAGCCTCTGCGGCGCCGGTTCGATCCCCGGCTGCTCCCTGGCCACGGGAGGAGGGTCCCACATGGCGCGCAGACCTCTCCTGCCGCCCGCTGTTCCCCTCAGCAGTGTACTTCGGTCCTTCTGCCTGCTCTGCTCCCCGCTCTGACTCTGGTGAATTCTCTCACCCTCCCGCGCTTCTGACTGTACCCAGTGCTTGCATGAATGAATGCATGCATAAATAAATAAACAAACAAACAAACAAATAAATAAAAATCTTAAATAAATAAATCATTAAAAAAAATAAAACTATTTTGAAGACTATTTTATTCTCACAGATCATTTTGTTCCCTCATCCTTCAGCACATCCAGGAGTGAACAAGTAAATGTCAAGATAGCAAACTATAAATCCAGGTGTCACTGTATGTTTAAGAAGGAATTTTTTTTTCTAAATATTTGGGCCTCCCTGGTGGCGCAGTGAGTAGCGCACGGTGCTGTGAAGCTGTCCGGAATCTCTGCAGCACCAGTTCGATTCCTGGCCTGCTGGGAAGTATACCCACATGGCGGAGCAGATCTCTCCTGTCTCGCTTACTGCTCCCCTAAGCTTACTGCTCCCCTCGGTCTGTCTGCCTGTTCTGTTCCCCACTCTGTCTCTGGTGAATCCTCTCACCCTCCCTCATCTCTGCCTGTATCCCAGTCCTTATATAAAAATAAATAAATCTTTAAAAAATTATTTATTTATGCATACAAGAACTGGGGCACAGGCCACAGGTGTGGGGGTGGGGTGGGGTGAGAAGATTCACCAGAGACAGAGTGGGGAACAGAACAGGCAGATTGACCAAAGTACACTGCTGAGGGGAGCAGCAGGCGAGTCAGGAGAGGTCTGCTGTGCCATGTGGGTAGCTCCCTGGGCGGGGATCGAACTCGTGCCACAGTGGCTGCCGATAGCTTTGTAGGTTGTGTCTCAAACCTTGCGCACAAGGGAGGCCCTAAGATGGAATCTTTTGATACAAAACTGACTTCTTTCAAACAAGTGCCATTTTATCTTTCTTCCAAGGTATTTCCCAGTTCTCCAGTTGTAGTGGTTTTTGGCCAAAGACACTCTTCCATCACACCTGGCCTAGTCATCTACCCTGTAAAAGTAGTCAACTTCACTTCCCTCCAGCAGATGGCATCACCTGTTTTCATCAATATTTCCTGTGTGCTGACCAGCCAAAATGAAGCTGTGCAAGTGAGAGCTATGATGGTTAAATCTGATGCAGGTGAGCATTGGGAGCATATTTTAATGTAGGAGGAAAAAAGTGTATTGCTCACGAATTAATAGGAAGCATTCAACCACTTTATCAAAATGCTGAAACTAGCTAGGCACAGGTCTTTATTTTTCAAACCCACCCAAAAACAATCTTTAAATAGTTTTCTCATCACTTGTTAGATTATACTTAGTTGCATCAGTTTAACATGTTTTGTCAGCCTCCTAAGTATACTACATACCCTTATTTTAAGCCTCTTATAAAAAGAGGTGGCGTTTTATAAGCCATTTATAAGAATGGCTCTTATAAAAAGAGCCATTCCCCGGTGGCGCAGTGGGTTGAGCGCAGCGCTGTGAAGCTGTCTGCAGCCTCTGCAGCACAGGTTTGATTCCCAGCCAGCCAGGGAGATACCCACATGGCGCAGCAGACCTCTCCTGTTGTGCCTGCTGCTCTCCTCAGCAGTATTTTCGGTCATTCTGCCTGTTCTGCTCCCTGCTCTATCTCTGGTGAATTCTCTCACCCTTCCGTGCCTCTGGCCTCTGCCCTAATTCTTGTATAAATAAATATTAAAGAAAAAAAAAGTTCCGTATCCTATTTAGCAGATCTCTTGGTGTCAGGCAATAAGCAAATGGTAATAGCCCTAGCACCAAGATTTAGCATCCAAAAAATCCTAATTCTAGCCATTACCCAGTTTAGAAATTATACCTAGTTGGAATGGGAAGTTATGCAAAGAGTGGGAAGTAGAACAGGCAGATCTACTGAAATACACTGCTGAGGGGAGCAGCGGCAAAACAGGAGAGGTCTGCTGTGCCTTGTGGGCTAGCTCCCTGGTCAGGAACCAAACTCACACCTCAGGCCCTGCAGCAGGCCTTCGGATATGATAGCACCGAGACTTAACCCCTAGGCCACCAGGGAAACCCATGCACCTTTCTTTCCTTTCCTTTTCTTGCTGAGGGGAGCAACAGGTGAGACAGGAGAGGTCTGCTGTGCCATGTGGATTGCTCCCTGGCCAGCCAGGAATCGAATTCATGCTGCAGAGGCTGCGGATTGCTTTATAGTGCGGTGCTTAACCCCTTGCACCACCAGAGAGGCCCTTTAAAGATTTATTTATTTATGCATACAAGAATGGGGGTACAGGGCCTCCCCTGGTGGTGCAGTGGTTGAGTGCTGGGCTGCGAAGCTGCCCGCAGCCTCTGCAGCACCGGTTTGATCCCCCGCCGCCGGCTAGGGTCCCACATGGCTTCGCAGACCTCTCCTGCCACGCCTGCTGCTCCCCTCAGCAGTGTATTTTGTTGGTCTGCCTGCTCTGCTCCCCGCTCTGGCTCTGGTGAATTCTCTCACCCTCCCGCGCTTCTGACTGTACCCAGTGCTTGTATAAATAAATAAATCTTTAAAAAAAAAAAAAAGAACTGGGGTACAGACCAGAGATGTGGGGGGTAAGAGGATTCACCAGAGACAGAGCGGGGAGAACAGGCAGAACTGCTGAAATACACTGCTGAGGGGAGCAGCAGGCAAGACAGGAGAGGTCTGCTGCACCATGTGGGTTAGCTCCTTCTCCGGCCAGCTGGGGATCAAACTCTGCAGTGCTGCAGAGGCTGCAAATAGCTTCATAGTGCTGTGACTTAATCCCTTGTGCCACCAGGGAGGCCTGCATCTTTATTTTTAACTTACCTCTAACTGAAGTTGTATTTCCACTACTTATATTTCCACTAAATTGTATTTCCACCAAGTATGAATGTAAGCAACAGCATCAGCAACATGTGACAATTTCCAACAGAATTCAGGTATCTTCATTTTTCTTTTATTTAAAGATTTATTTATTTATTTATGCAAGCACCGGGTACAGTCAAAAGCTCGGGAGGGTGAGAGAATTCACCAGAGCCAGAGCAGGGAACAGAACAGGTAGACTGACGAAATACACTGCTGAGGGGAGCAGTGGGCAGCAGGAGAGATCTGCACGCCATGTGGGACCCTTGCCCGGCGGCCAGGGATCAAACCGGCGCTGCAGAGGATGCGGGCAGCTTCACATCCCAGCGCTCAACTCCTGCACCACTGGGGAGCCCTCTTTTTTCTTTTTTTAAACATTTATTTATTTATTTATTTATTTATTTATTTATTTATTTATTTATTTATTTATTTATTTATACAAGCGCTGGGTACAGTCAGAAGCATGGGAAGGGGAGAGAATTCACCAGAGCCAGAGCAGGGAGCAGAACAGGCAGACGGATGAAGTATACTGCTGAAGGGAGCAGCGGGCCGCAGGAGAGGTCTGCGTGCCATGTGGGACCCTCGCCTGGTGGCCGGGGATCCAACCAGCACTGCAGAGGCTGCGGGTAACTTCGCAACCCAGCGCTCAACCGCTGTGCCACTGGGGAGGCCCTATCTTCATTTTTCAATTGTCAGATCTCAAACATTTTTTAAGATTTATTTTATTTATTTATGCATACAAGAGCTGGAGCATAGGCCAGAGGTGTGGGGGGTGAAAGGATTTACCAGAGACAGAGTAGGGAGCAGAACAGGTGGATTGACTGAACTACACTGCTGAGGGTAGCAGCAGGCAAGACAGTAGAGGTCTGCTGAGCCATGTGGGCCAGCTCCCTGGCCGGAAATCAAATTCCTGCTGCAATGGCTGTTGATAGCTCCCTAGTGCTGAGACTCAACTCCCTGTGCCACCTGGGAGGCCCAGATCTCAAAAAATTTCACTCCCAAAATTAGTTACCAGACCTCAGGCTGAATATTTTGTTACTTAAGCACAAATTACTGTATTATGAATAAGGCTTTTTAACATTTTGTTAACTATGTAACTGTCAAAAATTAATCTTATTTTGGCTTTGATATAACTGGCTTCCTTCATTCCTTTTTGCATTTAAAAACATTGAGGGGACCTCCGCTAGTGGCGCAGGCGGTTGAGCACAGTGCTGTGAAGCTGTCCGCAGCCTCTGCAGCACCGGTTGGATCCTGGCCGGTCGGGGAGAATCCCACATGGCACAACAGACCTCTCCTGTTGCACCCACTGCTCCCCTCAGCAGTGTATTTCAGTCAGTCTGCCTGTTCTGTTCCCCACTGTCTCCTGTGAATCCTCTCACTCTCCCACGCATCTGGCCTGTACCCTGGTTCTTATATAAATAAATCTTTCTAAAAACATTGAGGGCCTCCCCGGTGGCGCAGCGGTTGAGCGCTGGGTTGCGAAGCTGCCTGCAGCCTCTGCAGCGCCGGTTTGATCCCCGGCTGCTCCCCAGCCACCGGAGGAGGGTCCCACATGGTGCGCAGACCTCTCCTGCCGCCCGCTGCTCCCCTCAGCAGTGTACTTCGGTCCTTCTGCCTGCTCTGCTCCCCGCTCTGGCTCTGGTGAATTCTCTCACCCTCCCGTGCTTCTGACTGTACCCAGTGCATGTATAAACAAAAACAAACAAATGAATAAATAAATAAATAAAACATGCCTCTATTAAAAAAAAAATTTAAAAAAAAAATTAAATTATTAAAAAAAAAAAAAAAAAAAACATTGAAAGCTCCCTGTTGGCGCAGCACTATCAAGTTATCGCCAACCATTGCGCCAGGATGCCAGTTCAATGCCTGGCCAGCGAGCTAACCCACACAGCGCAGCAGACCTCTCTTGTCTTACTCGCTGCTCTCCTCAGCAGTGTATTTCTGTAGATCCACCTGTTCTGTTCCCGACTGTCTCTGGTGTATCCTCTCACTCTGGCCTACACCCCAGTTCTTGTATGCATAAATAAAAATATTCTGCTGAGATTGAGGAGGGAGGAAACGCTGAGGTGAAATCAATAGGCACTACCAGATTGCCAAAAGCACAAAAGATAGTTAAAAACCCCTGCATTTCAGCATTTTTATATACTTTTTTTTATAGAGGCATGTTTTTATTTATTTATTTGTTTGTTTGTTTGTTCATTTATACATGCACTGGGTACAGTCAGAAGCGCGGGAGGGCGAGAGAATTCACCAGAGCCAGAGCGGGGAGCAGAGCAGGCAGAAGGACCGAAGTACACTGCTGAGGGGAGCAGCGGGCAGCAGGAGAGGTCTGCGCGCCATGGGGGACCCTCCTCTGGAGGCCGGGGAGCAGCCGGGGATCGAACCGGCACCGCAGAGGCCGCGGGCAGCTTCGCAACCCTGCGCTCAACCGCTGCGCCACCGGGGAGGCCCTCAGCATTTTTTTTTTAATAGAGGCATGTTTTATTTATTTATTTATTTGTTTGTTTGTTTGTTTATGCATGCACTGGGTACAGTCAGAAGCGCGGGAGGGCGAGAGAATTCACCAGAGCCAGAGCGGGGAGCAGAGCAGGCAGAAGGACCGAAGTACACTGCTGAGGGGAGTAGCGGGCGGCAGGAGAGGTCTGCGCGCCATGTGGGACCCTCCTCCGGTGGCCGGGGAGCAGCCGGGGATCAAACCGGCGCCGCAGAGGCCGCGGGCAGCTTTGCAACCCAGCGCTCAACCGCTGCGCCACCGGGGAGGCCCCATTTCAGCATTTCATGAAGCTAAGGAGGACCAATGTGAATATTAAATATGGGTAGGTGGGCCTTCCTGGTGGCATAAGGGGTTAAGTCTCAGCACTATGGTGCAGTCCACAACTACTGCAGCATGAGTTCAATCCCCAGCAAGGGAGGGAGCTGACCCACATGGCACCGCAGACATCTCCTGTCCTAGCGGTTGCTCCCCTCAGCATTGTATTTTAGTTGATCTGCCTGTTCTGTTCCCTATTCTGTCTCTGGTGAATCCTGTCCCTCGCCCTGCCCCCACCTCCCACTCCGCACCTCAGCCTTGTATGCACCTCACACCTTTTCTTGTGTGCATAAATAAATCTTTAAAAAATAAACATGGGGGCCTCCCCTGGTGGCACAGGTGGTTGAGCGCCGTACTGTGAAGCTGTCCACAGCTTCTACAGCACCGGTTTGATCCCGGCCAGCTGGCGAGTGCCCCACATGGCTCAGCAGACCTCTCCTGTCGCGCCCACTGATCCCCTCAGCAGTGTATTTCGTCAGTCTGCCTGTTCTGTTCCCCGCTCCGTCTCTGGTGAATCCTCTCACCTTCCCGCACATCTGGCCTGTACGCCAGTTCTTGAATTAAAAAAAAAAAAAAAAAATCTAAAAAAAAAAAAAAACCTAAAAAACATGGGTAGGAGTGGTTAAATATATCCAAAACCAATGTCCAATTCACACAAGAGAATGCGTACCTACTGCAGAAGGCACTTCTTAAAAAAAAAAAAAGATTTATTTATGCATACAGGAACTGAGTATTGGCCAGAGGTGCAGGGAGGTGAGAGGATTCACCAGAGACAGAGTGGGAAACAGAACATTTAGATTGACTGAAAGACACTGCTGAGGGGAGCAGTGGATGACACAGGAGAGGTCTGCTGCACCATGTGGGTTAGCATCCAGGGCAGGGATCAAACTCTGCTGCAGTGGCTGAGGACAGCTTTACAGTGCTGAGACTAAACCCCTTGTGCCATCAGGGAGGCCCAGAAAGCAGACTTTTGAAATGGGGCCCAACTGCAAAGACAGGAATGAGTTCTGTTTGCCAGAACAAAGGGCTGCTAACCTGAATACTGTCCCCAAGTTTTACTTAGACTCTTATAAACAATTAAAAGCCAAACACTGTCAACAATGTATCTTGATCAAGACTTGATCAGGGATTAGTGTATCTTGTGTTTAGTCTATTCACTGCAAGTAACCTCAGATTCTTCTTTAGAGGGAAGCAGTTTGTAAAGAGTATGAAGTTGTGGGGACAATGTATGGTAAAAGTAAAGACCAGTTTGCTCAAAGATAGAGGGTCTATACCAGGTAGGCAGATCAAAACAAGGTATGAGGGCCAGGTGACAATATATGGGGAAAGCCTGTAAGTGCAGACATTTTGATGGGGCAGGGAATTCATGTCTACACACTGAATAATTTGAAATAAGCGAAGTCTGAAATTAGTTACAAATGAGAATACTCCCTTGAAATGAGCTCTTGAGTAAAAAGACAATCAGGTGGGGCCTTCCCGGTAGCACAGGGGTTAAGCCTCAATGCTATCAAGCAATGGCCAGCCACCAAGGCATGAGTTCAATCCCCAGCCAGGGAGCAGCAGACCTCTTCTCTAACCCTCTGCTTCCCTCAGCAGTGTATTTTAGTAGATCCACCTGTTCTGCTTCCTAGTCTGTCTCCGGTGAATCCTGTCACACACACCCCCACCTCTGGGCTAATTTTTTTTTTAAAGATTCATATGCATAAAAGAACTGAGGTACAGGACAGAGGTGTGGAGGGTGAAAGGATTCACCAGAGACAGAGTGGGGAGCAGAACAGGCAGATTGACTGAAATACACTGCTGAAGGGAACAGCAGGCAAGAAAGGAAAGGTCTGCTGCGCCATGTGGATTAGCTCCCTGGCTAGAGATCAAACTTGTGCTGCAGTAGCTGCAGACTGCTTCACAGTGCTGACGCTTAACCTCTTGCTTCACCAGGGAGGCCCCTACACCCCAGTTCTTGTATGCACAAATGAAAAGATAATAAGGTATTTCTGGATTTAAAGTCATTGAGGATGCGAAGAAATGTTTCAGAAGTTTAATCACCATAGTATCACGTGGTGACACAATGTCATATGGTGATGGAAGCATGTCACCTGGAGTACACAAGAAAGGTTAAGACATCTTAAATTAAATAGCCTTTTATAAGTTGAGGGAGAGAAATAAGAGATTCAAGGGCCTCCCTGGTGGCACAAGGGGGGTAAGCACCGTACTATGAAGCAATCCATAGCCTCTGCAGTGGCTACATGGCGAGGCAGACTTCTGACTCACCCGCTGCTCCCCTCAACAGTGTATTCCAGTCTGCCTGTTCTGTTCCCCACTATCTCTGGCCTATACCCCAGCTCTTGTATGCATAAATAAATCTTTAAAAAAAAAAAAAAGAGGGCCTCCCCAGTGGCTCAGCGGTTGAGCGCTGGGTTGCAAAGCTGCACGCAGCCTCTGCAGCGCTGGTTTGATCCCAGGCCACCGGAGGAGGGTCCCACATGGTGCGCAGACCTCTCCTGCCACCCGCTGCTCCCCTCAGCAGTGTACTTCAGTCTGCCAGCTCTGCTCCCCGCTCTGGCTCTGGTGAATTCTCTCACCCTCCCACGCTTCTGACTGTACCTAGTGCTTGTATAAATAAATAAATCTTTAAAAAAAAAAAAACAAAACTAAATAAAGAAAAAAAATAAGAGGCTCAAGAACTGGAGATAATTTATTACTTTGGCAATAGGATGTAGCATCTGCCCTGGAAGTGTTACCAAGCAATCATCTTGTTATGTTCTGGCCAATGCATAGATCAGTGTGAAGATTCAGGTGTCTTCCAGAAGTTCATGGGTTCTTACCAGGTCCTCCTCTTTACCCTCTTTGCGATGTTGGCATCAACAGCTTTCATCTTTCTAGGTAAGGAGTCTTTATATTCAGCACCGTAGACTTTTGACTTGCAAACTGCCTTCATTTTATTTCACAAACTAAATGAGGATGAAAATTAGCCATTTATCACATCTAATTTATAACAGTTTATAAACTGATACAGCCTCCTTAAACCTAGTGGATTAAAATTCCTGCCCAACTTAACTACCAAGAATAAACCAATGTGGAAAAATATCCCACAGAAATGGGAATCAGTTCTAACCCTTGAGATAATGGCTAATTTTGCTCAAATATAGAACTATAGATGACTCAATAATATACTAGCACCACTGTTGTCTCCATCTCCATTTCCTCATCTTTTACCCAGAAGTTACTGAAACAAAATTTCCTGTAATCGTTTAACTATGAAGGTTTTTAAAAACTTGAACCACTACTATTTTTCTACAGCAATACTGAGATCTTATCCTGAAGTTAACTTTGCCCCTCATGGCCCACCTCCAATGAAAACATAACTGCCTTTCTAGTGATAACTTCCTTATTTTCCCTGCAGCATACAATGCCTTCCTCAACAAGATACAGACAGTTCCAGTTATTTATGTACCAACTCCAGTACCACCACAACCAGGTAAAAATCAGTATCCTCATCTTTGACAAGCTCAGATATGCATGCTTTATTTACTTGTCACATCCACCTTCCCTCTTCTAGGTTCATATTATACCTCCAAACGATATCCTCCTCTCATGAGTCCACAACCCCCACCAGCTCAGAGTCGGCTACAACACTGGCTATGGAGTATAAGGCACTAATCTCTTGGACAAGTCCCCTTAACTAAAAGGAATTGAAAATTCCTAGCCCTAGACCAGTGCCTAGAAGCATTTTCTACACTCATAACCTCCAAATAAGGTTTCTTAGAAGTACAAATAAAAGATCCCAAACTTCTGTGTATTAAAGTGTTGTGTTGTATTGTGTTTCTTTAAAAGACCAATTAATTCTAAGAACGCATAAAAGTAAAAATCTCATTTATGTAGTGTCCCAGGCTTTTAAAAAAAAAAATCCCAAAGATCAATCAATGAGTCTAAATGGATATAATGCCCCAAATGGACAAGTACTTGGCCACTTACTTGCCCTCATCAAATGACTCTAGTAGTCCACTCCTTCTGGCTGCACCTGAACACTTGAGGTAGGAACTTCCTAGCAGTAAAACAAGACAATAAACAGGATGTATCCAAAACTTGTTTATTAGGATGGTTTCTCATTCATCTTGATTCAGGGTGCTTTTAGTGCTGCTTCCGTCTGAAGGAGCATCCTGGAAGAAAAAAGTTGAGGTTAACTGACAGCACCCTATTTACTCACTCCCACTAAACGAGATGCTTCATTGATGAAACACCCATCCCAAAGCTATACCTTCACTGTACTCAACCCCTTTAGCTACTTAAGAGTCTTATCTCCTTCAGCTATCAGCCACCCATCCCTGCATTAGAACATAGTGCTTTAAGAGAAGTGCTTTCAAGTAATACTTTGAGAAGACAGGAGGATGTGAAACAGGATCCCCTTCTTTGTAAAACTCAAAGCCCAAAATCACACCTTGAAACAATTATTTACCTTCTGTAAGCCTTGCTTTTCCTCCTGTAGGCTGGCAGAGGACAGTGGAGCAGCCAACACACAATACTACCGTTTGTGCATGGCTAAAGACGGTGGTGATTTTATAGCATCCTGGAAAAAAATATCAAAAAACAAGATGTTATTTTCCATGCCTTTTTTCAACTGCATGCTAACGTGTACTAACTGTTAACACATTCACATTCGATGTAAACTCTTGAAATTTACAGTCCTGAATTTAATTACCTGGTTCTTGGTGTACATTAAAGTGACTGAGAAACAATCCGGACTATCTGCCCCCCCCACCCCCAAAGGGTTTCTCGGTAACCAGTGACCACAATCCTAGAGCTCCTAAGGGGAGTGGCGTGTAACCAATAATTAAAGATCAAAAAATAGAAACTGGGAAAAGGCCAGTTTTCAAGTGCATAAACGACCAAAACAGATGCCCGACTTATCATTTTAAGTGTTTCCTAAAACAAATGAATGTTCAAGTTATTATTGCGTTTTGATGGGCAATCACCCTGGGTCATTCCTAGAATGCAAAATTTTGTCCATTTCACACATTCGAATTCTAAAATACACATCACAGAACAACTTTTTCAATTCTTGGGTCCAGCGCTTTCCCCACTATTGCAAGCCATGTCCTCACCTGGGCATTTCACATCCATGAAATAGGAATTGGGGCTCTGCACCAGGCGCTTCTTCTTGTGTTTCCTCTTCTCCTCTTCTGGAGAGGGATGAAGGAGATCCTTTGCGAGCTAAGCGAGGCAGAAATGCAGATTTAGAAACCAAAGGCGAAAATGAGTCAATCTAAAACAAGACCCCATTGCCACACACCGGGGAGAGCTCGCCCCTCGCCGCCCCTGGTGTCTGCGCAGCTGGGCCGCCATCTTATCTCCGCTCCGCTCCCGTCTATGCAGGGGGGCCCCGCGGGCCTCAGCGCACCCTGTAGTTAATGTCCTAGGAAGTGCGGAGGGAAAATGAAGACCCTCTGCGATCCGAGACCAGCCTGTGAGGGGGGCGTGCGGGCAGAAGAGCGAGATCTCCGCCGAAACCTGGACCAAGGAACTCACAGGCATGTTCTCGTGGGGAGGTCGTCACCGCCGGAAAGGAGCGAAAGCGGAAATCCTGCTCCATATATACATCATGCAACAGGAAGTGACGTCTGGGACTTCTGCCGCCATCTTGAGAAGGTCCACTAAGGCTATATGGATGGTGGGGCTGCCATTTTTAGAAGGTCCCTAAATGTTAGTGATGCTGATGTGTCGCCATGTTGGGAACTTGCTGTATTAGCAAAGTCTGTGTTTGGTGTCTACCAACGGATAAATGGACACTTAAAATTTCGGGCTACGCGTTGACAACTGAAGCCTAATAAGCAGAAAGTTCTGAGGGAAACACCAGTGAGCCCAAGTCCCATGTTCAGGACTTTTAAATTTCTTTACTATTTTTCACTTGGTTTAATTTGCCCTTTTGTAACAAATCAGAAATGTAAACATAAGAAAAAGAAAGTCCTGAGCCTCCCCTGGTGGCGCAGCGGTTGAACGCTGGGCTGCGAAGGTGCCCGCAGCCTCTGCAGTGCCGGTTTGATCCCGGCGGTTCGGTCCCGGGCGCCGGGGAGGGTCCCACATGGCGCGCAGACCTCTCCTGCCGCCCGCTGCTCCCCTCAGCAGTGTATCGTTGGTCTGCCTGTTCTGTTCCCTGCTCTGGCTCTGGTGAATCCTCTCACCCTCCTGCGCTTCTGACTGTACCCAGTGCATGTATAAATAAATAAACCTTAAAAAAAAAAAAGAAAGAAAGAAAGAAAGAAAGCCCTATTTCCTCCACCCCCAGGCTTCCCTAGGGCTAACCATTTGTAAACGCTTTTGCAGCTACCCTTCTGCCCACCTGTGCCTGTGCAGGTACCTCTCTTCACTGACCTCCTTTGCAAAGCAGCAGAGGCAGCGCTCCTCCTAAGGCTGCCCTCCTGTAACTGAGTAGGTCTCAACTTTAGCAAACCTGTCCTGTTCAGGGACAGCTCTTTCTGGCCATTTGGGTCCAGGCAAATGTTCTTTACTCTTCTCTCTCTTTTTATAACAAATGTGCCCTATTGGATATTACAATCAACCACTGTTATAGTTCCTACTATGTGAACTTTCCTGACTGCTTTACAACTCTATAAGGTTATATTGTTATTATACACATTTTTGTTACAGACAGGAAAGTGATTGTTACATGGCAGAAGGGAGACTTAGACAACAGATTCTTTTTTTTTTTTAATTTTTTTATATATATTTTTAAGATTAATTTTTATTTATTTATTTATTTATTTATTTATTTATACAAGCACTGGGTACAGTCAGAAGCGCGGGAGGGTGAGAGAATTCACCAGAGCCAGAGCGGGGAGCAGAGCAGGCAGAAGGACCGAAGTACACTGCTGAGGGGAGCAGCGGGCGGCAGGAGAGGTCTGCGCGCCATGCGGGACCCTCCTCCCGTGGCCAGGGAGCAGCCGGGGATCGAACCGGCGCCGCAGAGGCTGCGGGCAGCTTCGCAACCCAGCGCTCAACCGCTGCGCCAGCGGGGAGGCCCGACAACAGATTCTTGTTAGCCCCGGTGTCTAATTAAGTTTCCCTTCTGCCAATAACTTGATGAACAGAGAACTTAAATAAATTGTCCCAAGTACTACTAAGGTTTTTTGTTTGTTTGTTTGTCTTTTTAAAGAGGCATGTATTTTTATTTATTTGTTTGTTTGTTTTGTTTATTTGTTTATACATGCACTGGGTACAGTCTGAAGCGCTGGAGGGTAAGAGAATTCACCAGAGCCAGAGCAGCGATCAGAGCAGGCAGAAGAACCGAAGTACACTGCTGAGGGGAGCAGTGGGCTGCAGGAGAGGTCTGAGCCATGTGGGACCCTCCTCCGGGACCGGGGAGCAGCCTGGGATCGAAGCGGTGCTGCAGAGGCTGCGGACAGCTTCGCAACCCAGTGCTCAACCGCTGCGCCACCGGGGAGGCCCACTACTAAGGTGTTTTCCAAAAAAAGACTGCCAATTGTTGGGGGCTCCCTGGTGGCTCACGGGGTTAAGACTCAGCACTATGAAGCTATATCTGCAACCACTGCAGCATGGGGTCAACCCCCAGCCAGGGAGATACCCACATGGCGCAACAGACCTCTCCTGTCTCACCTGCTACTCCCCTCAGCAGTGTATTTCAGTCAATCTGCCTGTTCTGTTCCCCACTCTGTCTCTGGTGGATCCTCTCACACACCACCACCCCCAGCATCTCTGGCCTGTACCCCAGTTTTTGTATGCATAAATAAATAAATCTTAAAAAAAAAAGACTGCCCATTTACATTCCCATATTGTTTCCCCACATTTTCAGCAGGACTGCCTATCCAAGATTCTAATCTTGGCAGCATTAATAATGTTGACAGGTAACGAGGGAAAATGAAGATGAAAGCATCATCTACAATAATGACCAAAGGCTTAGAATGTCCATTCTTTATGAAGGAGGAATGAGGATAGCCCAAATAGCATCTGGAGATCTGGCTAACTGCAAAGGAAAGGGGTGGGGCAAGACATGTGAGTCCAGTAAGGAATGTGCTGGCAGAAGTTTAACAACTGACTCTCTGGAGAAAGCCCTGACTTGTCTGTGCTGATGTCCAGGGAGTAAATGCTCTCACGATGGCAGATTTCAAACTACCAAAGTGATATCTTTTGTCATGGAGGTTTTTTTTTTTTTTGGAAGATTTATTTATTTATGCTTACAAGAACTGGGGTACAGGCCAGAGGTGTGGGGGGTGAGAGGATTCACCAGAGAGAGTGGGGAGCAGAACAGGCAGAACTGAAATACACTGCTGAGGGGAGCAGAAGGTAAGACAGGAGAGGTCTGCTGTTCCATGTGGGTAGCTCCCTGGCTGACCGGAGATTGAACTTGCCTCTGTGGATAGCTTCACAGTGCTGTGCTCAACCCCTGTGTCACCAGGAAGGCCCCATGGAGTTCTCATGAGATGTGTATAATCTGTTCTCATAGTCAATAAAAACTGGTTCCAGCACACCACTGATAGACCAGAAAAATCTGAGGAGGTGAGTCTGGGGAGAAAGCATCCTAGGCTGATAGGAGAGCTCTGGAATACAAAATCCAAGGCCAAAAGGAGCCTTCCATAATTGTTGCCAAAGCTCTGAGAGCTTAGGAGAGACTTCTATGGAGATGAGGTTCCAGATACAGCAGGCATACAATTGCATAAGTACTGTTTAGAAAAGTGAGCAAGAGTAATATATTGTGGGGCATGAAAAGTCCAGATTCAGGCAAAATAAGATGAAAAAGTAACTGATGAATTTTTATCAGTACGATCCATGAAAATTGAAGAATAAAGGACTGGTGAGAAAGAGTGAAAGGAAAATAGAGAAAACTCAGTTCACAATACACCATAAAGACATAATGGGGGCCTCCCTGGTGGTGCAAGGGGTTAAGTCTCAGCACTGTGAAGCTATCACCAGCTACTGCAGCACTGAGTTCTTTCCCTGGCCAGGGAGCTACCCACATGGCGCAGCAGACCTCTCCTATCTTACCTGCTACTCCCCTCAGCAGTGTATTTCAGTAAATCCTGTTCTGCTCCCCATTCTGTCTCTGGTGAATCCTCTCACCCCCACCACGCACACACACTTCTGGCCTACACTGGAGCTCTTGTATGCATAAATAAGTAAATCTCTTGGGCCTCCCCGGTGGCGCAGCGGTTGAGCGCTGGGTTGCGAAGCTGCCCGCGGCCTCTGCGGCGCCGGTTCGATCCCCGGCTGCTCCCCGGCTACCGGAGGAGGGTCCCACATGGCGCGCAGACCTCTCCTGCCGCCCGCTGCTCCCCTCAGCAGTGTACTTCGGTGCTTCTGCCTGCTCTGCTCCCCGCTCTGGCTCTGGTGAATTCTCTCACCCTCCCGCGCTTCTGACTGTACCCAGTGCAAGTATAAACAAAACAAACAAACAGACCAGCAAACAAATAAATAAAGCATGCCTCTATACAAAAAAAAAAAAAAAAAAAAAAAAAAAGTAAATCTTAAAAAAAAAAAAAAAGACATAAGGGAGGGTGAGACAATGAACAAAAGGGGATTACCGAGTTATGTTTGAGATGAGACAAACGTGGGCATAGAGGGTGATAGAGATAAGAGGAAAAATAGCTGCTGCCTTCTCACAACCAGTATACTATCTTTGTACAAGGATCGTGTTGACCTACTGTTAGAAAAGCAGGTGTTTTGAATAACTTTTCCAAAGGCAAAGATAAATTTGTTTCTTTATAGCTTATGTTCTCCATACTTCAGCTTCCTGGTTGCTAAGGCTACACATTCACAGCAGGTTCAGTGGCAGGAGTCTCCAGGCAAAGTAGTTTATTAGAGATGTCACACACAGGGTCCTGGAAGGAAAGTTGTTCCAACAGAATCTCCGGCAGCTAGGTAGGAAAAGGCAGGTTGGGTCCTCCCTGGTGGTACAAGGGGTTTAGTCTCAGCACTATGAAGCTATTGGCAGCCACTGTAGAAAGAGTTCCATCCCCAGCCAGGGAGCTGACCTACAAGGCGCAGCAGACCTCTCCTGTCTGGCAGCTACTCCCCTCAGCTGTATATTTCAGTAGATCCTCCTGTTCTGCTCCCCACTCTGGTGAGTCTTCTCAACCCCCCCCCCCACCCTCTGGCCTACACCCCAGCTCTTGTGTGCATAAATAAATAAAAAAAAATCTTAAAAAAAAGAAAAAGGGAGTGAGAACTGGGAGAGTGAGAACTGGGTAGGGTGGGGCTAATTGGGTAGTATAATTAACTTCCCCTAGGGTCCACCAGAGGGCAGACTGACTCAAAAAAATAATTTCCTACTCCAGGGCATCCCGCTTTTTTCAAAAGTTGAGATTCTAAAACTAAGGACTCGGAATACTAACACCAGAATTCTAAGACCGCCTCCAAAGGGCTCTGTCTTCTTTGAATAAACCCTCCAAAAATCAGCTGTTAATTTTTGTCAACTCCTAGTGCCATCCCCGCCTTCACCTGTATTCCCTGGAACCTTCCCCTTCCCCTAATTCCCTACCACTCCTTTCCCCCGGTCCTGCTGGTTAAACCTCTGTTTCTTTCGCTCCAGCCTCTCCGGTCTCGGACTGCAAGAGTGAGGTCAAGAGAGGCGAACGAGAGTAAGCAAAAAGTTGTGGGAATTGGCGAGGGAGACAGGCCAGCCTCGGCTGGGAAGGGAAAACCCGGAGCAGCGAAGCCTGGGCTGGCTCCTCGCCGGGCCCCAGCGGTGGGCGGGCGGGGGGTGGGGCCCGGGGCAGTGCCGCCTCCGCTCATTCCCGGAGCTTGGGCGGAGAGGGAGGAAAAGTTCTTCCTGGCCTAGGCTCCGGGCCGCGCTCATCTGCCAACCCTCCAATCCCGCCTGCCGGTGTCCGGCGCCTCCCCACCCCTCCCCCGGCTCCCCCAGTGTCCGCCATGGCCAAAGCCTACGACCACCTCTTCAAGTTGCTGCTGATCGGGGACTCGGGGGTGGGCAAGACTTGTCTGATCATTCGCTTTGCAGAGGACAACTTCAACAGCACTTACATCTCCACCATCGGTGAGCCCACTGGCCATATCCCAGACCCGACTCCCCCATGCTCTCAACCTCAGGTTTATGGTTTACTAATGACCCCACTTTTCAGTCCCCCTAGAGTGAGACTTCTAAACTCCAGCCTCCACCTCTGTCTCAGACCCATCCCCCACCCATGTGTCTGGATGGTACCCAAACTAACCTCTCGGAGGCCGCCAGGTGACTGGTTTTGCCAGCCCCTCATTTTTTTGTTACCAACCATCTCCTCTCCAAATGCACATGAACCCTTCTCTAGTTCCCTCTCTGCTCCTGTTCCCCCACCCCCAATCACCTAGAACTTTAGATCCACTCTCCACATTTCCTGTGTTCCTTGATCCCAAACAGCTCTCTTGCACTTCTGCTAGCCTCTTTCTGTCCAAGTGAGTTCCAGACTCCCCCATTGCATCTTCTCCTTACCATCTACTTCCCAGTCTCCCTGCTCAGTCAACTTAATAGGAATTTGGGGAGGGTGGAACAGAGTGCCTGGATGTGCTGGAATGTAGCCCAAGGACTGTGATCATGATTATGCAGTCAGCCTGGTGCGGAAGATGTGAGTGAGGGGACTTTTGGGGTCTCTGAGTCAGCCTGGTGACTCAGCCTTCTCTCTGGGGTTCTCAAGAGGCTTGGGGGAGGTGCCCAAGTTTCCTCTAAGAACATTCCCCACCCCACCCCCACCCCCATCTTTCTAATCTTGTCTGGCCTGGGGAATAAGACAAGAAAAGCCTCAAGACAATTCTGATAGGGAAGGGGAAGGAAAAATTACCCTCTTTCCTGGTGCAGTCTCAGGAGGACACTTGTTTAGCTTTAGATTTTCTTGGTTCCAAGCCTGGCTCTCTAATTCACATAGGCATCAGCTATGTTTTTCTTCATTCTTTACCCTATGGGGTCAGGAGGGTGGGTGGGGTACTGAGTAAAGAGGGTGCTAAAGAAACAGAAGGGAAAAGGAACCTGAAGGTAATATTTAGGGAGAGACAAGCTAACTTGAGCTGTTAACTGGCATGGTGAGTGAACCCAAGAGTTGCCTTTTAGGGCTTAAGCCTTCCCATAGAATTTTCAGCACCTTCTCTTCCCCCAAATCTATAAAATCTAAGTAAAAACAAAGTGCTGGCTATACAAATACGGCTTTGGGAAATTTCTCCTAGGTTTTTGTTGTTTTTTTTCCCCAAAGATTTCTTTATTTATGCATACCAGAGCTGAGGTACAGGCCAGAGGTGCAGGGGTGAGAGGATTCACTGGAGACAGAGTGGGAAACAGAACAGGCAGACTGAAATATACTGCAGAGTGGAGCAGCGGGTGATTCAGGAGAGGTCTGCTGCGCCATGTGTGTAGCTCCCTGGCCCGGGATCAAACTCATGTTGCAGTTGGCGCCACCAGGGAGGCCCCAATTTCTCCTAGTTTCATACTTCCAACAAGATTACTTCCCCAGTGCCTTTCTACCACACACTTTTACACACATACACACACGCACCCCCACACACACAGGTTTCAACCTCAATATGTACCTTTCCACCCCTAGGAATTGATTTCAAGATCCGCACTGTGGATATAGAGGGGAAAAAGATCAAACTGCAAGTCTGGTGAGTGAATCCTTCAGGCCTCTTAATAGGACTTCCTTGTTAACTTTCCATAACCCTCTTCCTTCTATTTTGCTTCATTTCTCTCCATTTCCCCATTGCTCCTTCCAGCACTGAATTAATTTTTTTTTTTTAAAGATTTATTTATGCATACAAGAACTGCAGTACTGGCCAGAGGTGAGGGGCATGAGAGGATTCACCAGAGACAGAGTGGGGAACAGAACAGGCAGATTGACCTGAGTACACTGCTGAGGGGAGCAGCAGGCAAGACAGGAGAGGTCTGCTGTGCCATGTGGGTAGCTCCCTGGCTGGGGATGGAACTCGTGCTGCAGTGCCTGTGGATAGCTTTATAGTACTGCATCTTAACCCCTTGCACCACCAGGGAGGCCCTGAATTCATTTCTCACTTCACTCAGATGTCCTTCCATCTCTTCCTGCTCTCAACTATTTTTAGCTCTTTTGTAACTGCCTCTCCTAGTTCCAAAGCAGTCTTTGAACTTGATTAAAAATGCCTTTTGAGCTATTGTGTAATGTAAAAATAGGCTCTGAGAACTTACATGGCAATAGCTGAATTCACACTTGACTCTAAGATTAGTGTTCTCTCTAAATTATGGGGAGCCCAGAAAACCAAGTGGAAAGATTTGACCTGTAATAGGAAGCTGGAAACTGATTTAAGTGGTCCAAGACTCAGCAGAGGCATTATGATGCCATCAGTAAGAGCAGACCATGGTTCGAATTCTGGTTCTGTTATCTGCCATGTGAATTTCACTAGTTATTAGCCTCTCCAGATCTATTTCTTCATTGGTAAAATAGTGATAACAAAACATATCTCACAAGAATAGAGTGAAAATTAGATAAAATAACACACATATAAAATGATACATGGTGCTTGGCATGAAGGACCATTAAATTAGTAAACAAGGGCCTCCCCGGTGGCGCAGCCGTTGAGCACTGGGTTGCAAAGCTGCCCGCAGCCTCTGCGGCAGCGGTTCGATCCCTGGCTGCTCCCTGGCCACTGGAGGAGGGTCCCACATGGCGCGCAGACCTCTCCTGCCGCCCGCTGCTCCCCTCAGCAGTGTACTTCGGTCCTTCTGCCTGCTCTGCTCCCTGCTCTGGCTCTGGTGAATTCTCTCACCCTCCCGTGCTTCTGACTGTACCCAGTGCATGTATAAAAACAAAAACAAACAAACAAACAAACAAACAAACAAATAAATAAATAAATAAAACATGCCTCTATTAAAAAAAGAAAATTAGTAAACAAGAGAGGTTTCTACCTTATTTCAATATCAGCCCCAGGATCTGTCACCCCTTCCCCCCTTTACTGTTCCCTGATTCTATTCCTTAGAGCCCCACCCTGTTGCAAAAGCTAAATTCTTGGGGGTGGGGGAAGGGATTCTCTCTTTGGAGAAACCTCCCCGCTATCCCACCCCATGAAATATTCCACATCTTCAGGGACACTGCTGGCCAAGAGCGATTCAAGACGATAACTACCGCCTATTACCGCGGAGCCATGGTATGAGGTGTGGGTCTGGGCAAAGGATGAGGGCATGAGGTAATGGAATGTATGAGTACAGAGGCGCAGGGTTGGGGGTGTGCACTGAGTAGGTTCCAGAGGCCTCACGTGGCCTACTGATTAGACCTGGGATAGAACTTGCAGGAGTGCTGAGAGAGCAGTGGGAAGCCTAAACAGGGAATGGGGTCCAAGACTTCATTGTGAGCTCTGCCACCTTCCAGGGCATTATCCTAGTATATGACATCACAGACGAGAAATCCTTCGAAAATATTCAGAACTGGATGAAGAGCATCAAAGAGGTGAGGGCTCTTACACAGAGATGGGGGACTGGGTATAACCTGGAAGATGAAGGGGGTTGTGAGTATGAGCAGCACCCAACTTTTACTTGTCTTACCCTTTTGCTCCCAGAATGCCTCGGCTGGGGTGGAGCGCCTCTTGCTGGGGAACAAGTGTGACATGGAGGCCAAAAGGAAGGTACAGAAGGAGCAGGCTGATAAGGTAAGGGCCAGGCTGGGCAAT
The DNA here is from genome assembly GCF_964194135.1 of Talpa europaea. Taxonomy (NCBI): domain Eukaryota; kingdom Metazoa; phylum Chordata; class Mammalia; order Eulipotyphla; family Talpidae; genus Talpa; species Talpa europaea. Next base: position 78,540,418 of record NC_140076.1, read on the forward strand.
ATTCTAGAACTGGGCTGGGAGGGCCAAGATGGGGTCATATTGGGAAGGACATGGCTATTATTGTCCTTTGTGCAACTCTCTTCCCACATCACCCCCTACAGTTGGCTCGGGAACATGGAATCCGGTTTTTTGAGACAAGTGCCAAATCCAGTATGAATGTGGATGAGGTGAGACAAACCTCACCCACCCCACTGTCCAAAGAGATGGAGTATTGAAAGATAGACTCATCTTCCCCTGCAGTCTGTCCTGACCATTCTCCTTACTCTGGTAGGCCTTTAGTTCCCTGGCCCGGGACATCTTGCTCAAGTCAGGAGGCCGGAGATCGGTGAGTCAGTTCTGCTGGGGAGAGAGAAAGAGAGAGAGAGAGAGAGAGAGAGAGAGAGAGAGAGAGAGAGTGTGTGTGTGTGTGTGTGTGTGTGTGTGTTGGGACTGAGGAGGGAAGCAGTGCTGAGACTTCCCCAGAGGGTAAGTCCCCTTCAACCAGTTCATAGGCTTATTCTCCAGCCAGTCATTCCCATCCTGACCTCTGTGCCCTTCTCCCTCTAGGGAAACAGCAACAAGCTCCCCAGCACTGAGTTGAAAACTTGTGACAAGAAGAACACCAGCAAGTGCTCCCTGGTCTGAGGACTTCTTTCTGCCTCCCTATCCATGGAGGTTAAACCTGAGGGAGGCAGGGCTGAGGGCCTGGGCAGGTAGTCTTGGAGAGATAAAGATGGACACATGATGGAAGAACGGGGAGAAAATAGAGAAGAAAAAGGGAAGGCACGGAAAGGAGGTATAAGAGAGGAAAGGAGAGGCAAGAAGGGCAAGAACTGAGGAAGTGAAAGAAGGTGAGAGGGAGGTAGGAAGAGAGGGAGGAAAAGGGAGAAGAGATGGCCCTGGACCTCAGGCCTTCCCTGGGTTTCCAGGACAAGCAAAATGTAAATAAATAATTGACTTATTCTGTTACTGGATCAAGTTTTAGGGTCCTGTGAGAGGCTGGCTCAGCACCACCCTCTGAATGTTTGGTCCTGTACTGTTACTCTGCATGGTCTTTCCTGGTATTAAAGGCCACCATTTGCACAACTGTCCCTGGTTTGGGTAATTTTCATCATTGTTAGAATTGCTCTCTACTCAAAAACCTAACTCCTGCCTGAGGCAATTGGCCTGCCTGAATTGAAATGGATTCCTCTGACACCAAGACTAGTTCTGCAAGTATCCCTTCCCCTCTGTTTGAGGAGGAAAACAGCAAGGAGCAGAGGTGGGGCAACCTGAGGGTTTGGACATTATGGGGCTTCAAAGACCTTCCTAGGCAAAGCCTTCTCACGAGAGGAGGAAGACTGAGAGGAGGAGGACTCATTCTTGGGCTTCCCCAGGGGACTGACTGACCTAGCCTTAAGGAAATAAAGCGCAGGTGTTGTTTATCCAGTGATTTCTACAAGCTTCTTTGATTCTGCCAGCAATTCCTTTAGGTGGGCATTGTTATCTGCTTTTATATATAAGGAAAATGGGACACAAAAGAGGTTCATGTATTCATAAATATATATTGAGCACCTACTATATGCCATGCAAAATGATAAGTTAACAAATCTTATAAGTAGTACAAGTAGTACTTACAAGAAGGACATCAAATTTTTTATAAAACAGCTCCTAGCTGAGCTTCCCTGGTTGCGCAAGGGGTTAAGCACTGCACTATGAAGCAATCCACAGCCTCTGTAGCACGAGTTCGATCCCTGGCCAGCCAGAGAGCAACCCACATGGCAAAGCAGACCTCTCCTGACTTGCCCGCTGCTCAGTCTGCCTGTTCTGCTCCCTACTGTCTCTGGTGAATTCTCTCACCCCAACCTGCACCTCTGGCCCATACCCCAGTTCTTGTATGCATAAATAAATAAGCCTTTAAAAAAAAAAAGAGATTATATTCATGTGGGCTTCCCTGATGGTGCAGGGGTAAAAGTCTTGGCACTATCAAGCTGTGGCCAGCCACTGCAGTGAGTTCCATCCTGGGCTAGAGAGCTGACCCACATGGCGCAGCAGACGTCTGTCTCGCCTGCTCCCCTCAGCGGTGTATTTCAGTAGGCCACCTTTTCTTTTCCCCACTCTCTCTGGTGAATCCTCTTACTCTCCCGCACCTCTGGCCTATGCCCCACTTCTTGTATGCATAAATAAATAAAAATAAATCCTTAAAAAAAGAAAGTGTATTCATGGACATCAAGTCCAAGACATTTAAGGAGTCCTCAAGTCTGCAGTGTGAAGGTGGATGGCACAATCTTGGAGTCAGCAGTAAAATCTTTTTCGTGCTACTTCTGGGTAAAAAGATAAACACGGGGGAAAAGTCTGTGTGCTGAGAGAACTTGCAAAATAATTTGATAAATGTATAAAGTATGAAAACTTTCAGAGGGCAATGATCCTTATCTCTGACTTATATTTGAGCTTCATAGTCAACTGCCCAGTTGGTTTAATTTGTTCAAGAGACAAGGGATGACTTGCGTTTTGTGAATCCCAGGAAAAAAGACTGACTGACAGCAGCATATTCCAGATATTTTATTTTATTTTTTTATTATTATTTTTTAAAGATTTATTTCTTTATTTATACAAGAACCGGGATACAGGCCTGATGCGTGGGATGGGGAGAGGATTCACCAGAGACAGAGTGGGGAACAGAACAGGCAGACTGACTGAAATACACTGCTGAGGGGAGCAGCGGGCATGACAGGAGAGGTCTGCCGCGCCATGTGGGACCCTCACCGGATGGCCGGGATTGAACCAGCACTGCAGAGGCTGTGGACAGCTTCACAGCGTGGTGCTCAACTGTGCCACCAGGGGAGGCCCTATTTTATTTTATTTTTAAAAAAGATTTATTTATTTTTAAGATTATTTATGCATACAAGAACTGGGGTACAGGCCAGAGGTTTGGGGGTTAAGAGGATTCACCTGAGACAGAGTGGGGAACGGAACAGGCAGACTGAAATACACTGCTGAGGGGAGCAGCGGGCGAGACAGGAGAGGTCTGCTGCGCCATATGGTTATCTCCCTGGCCAGCTGGGATTCAAATCCGCACTGCAGAGGCTGCAGACAGCTTTATAGCGCTGTGCTCAACCTGCTGCACCACTGAGAGGCCCCATATTCCAGGTATATTAAAATCTAGTTTCAGCATAGAGATCTGGTTCAGTTGCTTGGTATGGCTAGTGGAAGTGAGATGTTACAAGATCTGACAGCTTGTCATGGCACATGATAGGATTTGGAAAGAATTATTGAATACCAGATTTCAGCCAAATGTTATAAACTATTGGAGCATACAACTATTGACACATACATAAAACTATTGACACACACAAATGATAACTTAAAGGAATAAAAAGTCAAAAACAAAATTAAAGTTCAGCCCTCACTGGGTTTTCTTTTTTAGATCTTCCATTTTGATCTTCATCTTTCTGAATTCTGATGCTTTCTGCTCTTGAGAAGTCAGCTTTAAGTCTGATGGGACAGAATTTATGTGACATAGGATCAGATGGATTGTTAGTCACAAAATAGTGCTCTAACCCTTGGGGCTATGGGGAAGTTGGGGGAGAAATTGCGGTCTCTAGGCTAGAAAGACTTGTTGGGTGAGGAAAATATGGAGCAGAGTTAAGGAAAAAGTACAGAGACAAGCCTTTTTTTTTGAGATGTGGGGCCCATTATATTACATGAAGTTTATTTTAAGGACCACCTATCTGCTGAATGTCTGAGAAACTTAGCTCAAATGGTTCAGTTGTCAGTTGGGTTGCATACATACACAGAGTTAGGAAAGCAAATTCCAGCAGAATTAGGATAATGGCTAACACATTACCAGACAGCTAAAAGATGAACCTAGAGAGGAAATCGTCACTGCAATTCTGGATATAGATCAAGGTTTAACTCCACAGGGAGGGAAGGCAGGCATAAATCTTTGCCCTGAGAGTTGAAAATCTCAGTTCTCCCACTCACTAGCTAGGTGATCTTGGACAAGTCACTTACACACTGAGCTTACTCATAAACGGTTATAATACCAATCCTGATTCCTCAGGGTTAATGAGGAGAGCAAAATGAGCAGATAGAGAGAAACATGCAGTCATATTAGGAGAGAATAAAGTATTTTCATACACATTTACATATCACCAAAAAAAAAAAAAAAACCAAATGAACCTAGAAGACGCACATTAGCATTTATCATTTTAAAGATTTATTTATTTTTGTATAGAAGAACTGGGGTGTAGGCCAGAGGTGCGTGCATGTGTGAGTGTGTTTGAGAGTGAGAGAGAGGATTCACCAGAGACAGAGCGGGGAGCAGAACAGGCAGATGTACTGGAATACACTGCTGGGGGGAGCAGCGGATGAGACAGGAGAGGTCTGCTGTTCTATACATGGGTTCCCTCCCTGGCGGGGGGATCCGGGATCGAACCCAAGCCAGAGGTGATAGCACTGAGACTTAACCCCCAGGTCACCAGAGAGGACTTAACTCAGCATTTCCATTTTACATAGAACACTAAGAGCCAAATACTGTCCTAAAGTCACGTAGCTAATAAAACACCTTGCACCTAGTCTAAAATTTCTTGGGACAACAAACCTCATGCTCTTCTCATTGTGCTAATGTACGTGAGCTGAGAACTGTTCTGAGGATTACTTCAGTAATTAACACGAATGGTGGCATTCATCTGTGTAGAGCAGAGCGGGAGGCCAGAAACTGTGAGGATTTCACATTCACAGTGGGCCCGGGTATCGCTCCTGGACAGCGAACCCTGCCTCCCGCCCAGACCATCCCAGCAGGAAGGACGGGGATTGTGTCAGAAAGGCTGAAGCTTAAAGGTAAAACCCAGGGTTTTAAGAAGGGAGCAAAGTCCTGGGAGGGTGACGTGTTGTTCCTTTCTACGTCTCGCAAGTCTTCTGGCCCACAAGGGGCCAAAGGCGGCAGCCCAGGGAGAAACGAAGCGAAAGTCAAAGCGCCTTGCTGGCGCCATTTCCTCCGCTCCACCAGAAGACTGCGAAGACCACGATGCACCGCTGCGCAGAGCCAATGGGCCGCCTCTCTCCGCACAGGCGCGCTGAGGGGCAGCTCCCAGCGGGCTGGGCGAGGCGCGCAACCCAGGAAGACTACAAGACCCAGCAGGCGGCCAATCGCCGCCAGCCCCGCGCCGACCGGCCAGCACTGGGAAGGCCGGCCCGCGCCCAGAATCCTCCGCGGGGCAAGATGGCCGCGCCGGGAGCAGAAGCCGAGGTGAGGGGCTGGGCCCTACGCCCCCTAGGCTTTTCCCGAGCACCCTGCGGGGCCGAAAGAGGGAACTCACGGCCCTATCTAGCAAATGCGTTTTGACTTTTCTCGCCGAGGCCATGGGCTGACCCAGCAGAGCCCTTCCATGACAGGCAGCCCCAGCATTTCGCAGCTCTGACTTCGAACTTCCTGGAGGGCTGCGGAGTAAGCGCAGCCTCTGCGCTCCGTCGGGGGCACGAGGCCAAACAGGTCCCTCTGTCCCGACAGGTGCGACACTGAACACTCCATGCCTGCGGGCGCGGGGAGGCGTGGCCTCCCCCCGGGCCGCCACCTCTGCTGGTTGCTCTGCGCTTTCACCTTAAAGCTCTGGTAAGGAGGGGATAAGCGAAGGAGAAAAGAGGGGAAGGGTGGAGCGGGTGGTCCCGCCCTCCCGGGTTGAGGGAAACCCAGTCCCTGGACCGCGGAGGTGGGTGAGTTACTTCCCAATTTTCTGGCTTCTGACTTTTGCCACTTTCCCTCCCCTCCGCCCCTCACCTGCTGCAGCCAGGCAGAGGCTCCCGTGCGGGAGGAGAAGCTGTCAGGTGGGTGATGATCTGGGAACCCGATGCCCCCATAGTTTTCTTTTGCTTTTACTTCTTCCCACATACCAATAATACAGGTGAAAAAGGGCGGCACCTTGTGGAATGAGGGCATTCTGCTGTGCTGGGAAGTTGGATGGCAGAACCTTTGGGAGAAATATTTTCTGAATGATATCTGGGACTAACGTTTCTTTCTCCTTTTAGTGAGCACCTCAAATTTGCCATGTTGGCTGGCAGAGGAGTTTGTGGTAGCAGAAGAATGTGCTCCGTGTTCTAGTTTTCAGGCTGTGAGTATCTGTTTTCTCCCATCTAATCAGTCCTTAAGTCTTATTAAGTGCCCGTGTAGTCTTTTCCTCTTTTCCCTTGAAATCTCAGTATTTGTCCAAATGTGAACTTGTCTTCCACCTGAAAATGTACCCTTTCCTTTCCATCATCAGCTAATAACCATATTCTTTTCATTTTTAATCCAGTAGGCTCCGGAATTTATCCCTGCCTTTCAGAAATTACTGCCTCTTAAGAGTTCTATTGTATTCCTAATCATGCAACCACTGCCTCCACCATCTGCATCAGAGAACTCTTCATTAATTTTCTGTTGACTACCAGCTTCTGATCCAAAGCTCTTGGACACCTGCCCCTTTTGAGTGGCAGCCTTTCTGCTTCTCCTGCTACCCCTAACATGCGCTTTGGTCCTTTTCTTCTGGCAGAAAACTACCCCTGCGTGTGGATCTACAGGGTATGTGGAGAAAATCACATGCAGTTCATCTAAGAGGAATGAGTTCAAAAGGCAAGTGCAATTTCTATTCTTGAAGCCTAGCTGCCCCCTTTGCTCTTAGGACTTTCGGTAGATAGTTCTACATCTTCTTGGCCTGGAGTTAAATAGCAGTTTGGAAAGAGTAGAGGATTTATAACCAAATCCTAGTAGAACCCTTTAGTACTGTATTACTGATCATATTTTCTTATCAGAACTGGTCAATACCCGCTCTGCTTATTTCACCAGAAAATAAGTGATGTATGTGAGTGGGATTTATGTAGTATGAGCATATTATACTGCATAATGGGCTGTATAATGAGGGTTGACATGTTTCCTCTTTTCCCTTCAATATATCTTGGTTAGGCTGAAACAGGGAGAAGCTGTCTGGCTTCCCTGGAAAATAACTGTTTATTTCTGTCTTCAGCTGCCGCTCAGCTCTGATGGAACAACATTTATTCTGGAAATTTGAAGGGGCTGTCGTGAGTGTGGCCTTGGTTTTTGCTTGCCTTGTCATCATTCGTCAGCGACAGCTGGACAGAAAGGCTCTGGAAAAGGTCCGGAAGCAAATCGAATCCATATAGCTACCTTCTGCCTTTTTATATGGATCTTAAGAGACTGTACCTCAGATAAAGTAGAATGGACTAACTTATGCCTCTGGTTCTTTGGGACCTTGTAGAGGCACTCCCTCTCTCCCATCTTCCTCACTGAGATCATTGATAAGCAGAATAAAAGGAGTAAAATAACTGCCTTCCTTACTGTAATTTACAAGATATCAGTTTACCAAGTATCTTCTCCCTCATCTACTTATTTAAAACTTCTGAGACATAATAATGCCAGTAAAGAAGTTTATTTCTCGGCCCAAACTTCTGTTTCCCCTCAACCCTATTACTAAAGAAGAAATAAAATCACAGAGACATAACAAAAATATCTGAGGTGCCCCCTAACATAAGCAGACTTGCCTCTTGGTACATCTAGGGCATCCTGAAGTGATTTCAGACCCCGGAGGCCTAAGAACCCTGAGTAGGAGTCCCGGGGGAAGCAGAACCATGCGGGAGCCCTGGATTCTTTGTTAGTGGGAAGTGGGCCAGGAAGTATTCCAGTTCACATCTCATCTGCATGCAGCACCGTTCTGACATACCCATTAGGCGCTGTGCTGCCATCCATCTTCTCAAGCAGTGTCCTTGTTGAACCATTTGTACCCCTAGCCCCAGAGCCCCCCCCCAATCTGGACTCTATGATTGGAGTTTCCAGATTTTCTGTCATGTCCTTGTGAGTCAGAATATTTCTGGAAATCACTGTGGGGTAAAGAAAAAAGGGTAGTAGTAAAGTGCTTTCCTGGGTCAGGGATCTTAGGACAGGACCTCCCACCCACCTCCTGGCTACCTGGGGAATACACCCCCCAATTTGCTCATTCGGGTGGAGACCCCTCTGCCCTTGCCTCTCACCTCCATGAGGCTGGTAATCCTCAGGCCCAACATCTGGTAGACCTTGAAAAGGGCTAAAACTGGGCAAGACAATGAGAACCAAGGAAAAAAGAAGGATCTAGGACAAAACAAGACATTTGGGCTGTGAGACAGTAAAGACATGGAGCAAAGGGTACAATGAATAGAGGGCAGTTGGGGTCATCAGGGATGGAAAGACATGTATGATGGGAGTGGGGATAACAGGATAGAAGTGTGACACAAAGTGGGGGAAACAGGGAGTAGACTGATGTACCAGAACACAAGTGCTGGTCTGGGCAGCCTTGTTGGAGGTGTGAGCAATAAGCATCTGTAGCTGTCGGAGCTGAGTCACCAGGGAGCTGGGAATGAAAAGTGACATCTCCTGGGAATCAGGACCCAAGAAAGGTGCCCACTTGCGCTGCACCCTTCTTCCACTGTACACACCGTACTTTCACTCACATGTTGTGCCTCTCCAGCTCCTGGACTTTTTTCTGTAGTTCCTGGTTCTGTGCAGAACAGGCAGCCACCCTAGTAAGTGTGGAAAAGTCCATTCTTGTGAGTCCCTGAGCTGACCTGCCTGGGTAAAGTAGGGAGCGAGACTTGGACCACGGGAAGGCAGAAATATGATTCCAACAGACCTGCTCTCCAGTCCATCAATGTACTCTTTCTTCCGCCGCCGACTGTCCTGAGCAGATTGTTTGTTGCGGATTTTCCTCCTGACCTTCTTGAGCACCTTCTCCTCTGCCTGGAAGCCCAGCGTTTGTCAGTCTTGGGCTTAACCTTCCCCAACACCACTGCCCCCTGCCCCATCCTGGCTCCTCAGATGCCATGGTGGGGTTGCTGAGTTGGGATACCCTTTGGAGAAGCATGTTACCTTGGTGAGGGGCAGGTGAGAGGGCAGGGAAACCCCTTCCTGCCCCAGCAGACGCTTCTCCTCCTCTGTCAGGAACAAGGTTTGATATGGCAGCTGGTGAGGGGCAGGAGATGAGATGAAAGTGGGGAGGAGTCATCCCATTCCCAGCACTCAGGCCACTCCCCCTACATGCCTTCTAGAGAATGTTTCCCATCTGCACTGAATAACTAACCAAGAGATGAGATGAGGACAGGGACCTTAATTCAGGCAGGCTCAGGATCAAGCTAAAATTACCTCTAGGGGCTGAGAAGGGAGAGGGGAGATAGTTTTGTCATTTGCTTTGCCCACAGATTTTCGACCTATGCACTCTGAGCAAGGTAAGAAGACAGAATCTAGTCCACATCTCCCCAAACTTACGGGAATTTGAAAAGGACATGGAGGAACTAAAGCAGGCTTTGCTTAATCATACAGCAAGCAAATGACTCACTTTTAGCCATTAACCTCTATTGTAAGAATGCGTTACTCCGTCACCTGTCAACCATGGGGGGCTCTGATGTAGCAACCCAGTCTTCCCTGGAGTCGGAGCCCCATTTTTTTAAAAATTTATTTATTTTTATAGAAGAATTGGGGTACAGGTCAGAGATGCAGGGGGTGAGAGGATTCACCAGAGACAGAGCAGGGAACAGAACAGGCAGACTGACAGGTACACTGCTGAGGGGAGCTGCAGGCGAGACAGGAGAGGTCTGTCCCACCATGTAGGTTTCTCCCTGGCTGGCTGGGAATCGAACTCATGCTTCAGAGACTGAGGATTGCTTCATAGGTTGCATCTTAACCCCTGCGCCACCAGGGAGGCCCTGGAGCCCCATTTTTTAGACCTTAGCTCTGTCCTCTCACAAAGAATTCCCCATGGACAACTAGACTGAACACTTTTTTTTTTTTTTTTTAAAGATTTATCTATTTATGTATACAAGAACTGGGGCACATGCCAGAGGTATAGGGAGGTGGGGGAGAGGATTCACCAGAGACAGAGTGGGGAGCAGAATAGGCAGACTGACTGAAATACACTGCTGAGGGGAGCAGTGGGCGAGCCAGGAGAAGTCTGCTGTGCCATGTGGGTAGCTCCCTGGCCAGGGATCGAACTCGTGCTGCAATGGCTGCAGATAGCCTCATAGGCTGCGTCCTAACCCCTTGCGCCACCAGGGAGGCCCAAGACTGAACACTTTTCATAACAAAGCATGAAGGGAGAGTGTAGATGGCTTTTGGTTAACCTGAACCCATCAACTGAGTAACTTAACCTTTCTTCTTTTTTTTTTTTGGATTTTATTTTTGCGTAGAAGAAAGAACTGAGGTGTAAACCAGAGGTGCAGAGGGGGGTGTGGGGATTCGCCAGAGACACAGTGGGGAGCAGAACAAACGGATATACTGAAATTCACTGCTGAGTGGAACAGTGGGCCTCATTCTCAAAGAGTTTGATTCGGTGGATTAGTGGCACATATCTCTAATAGTCCATCAATTACAGGAGCAATAAGGGAACATCAGGAAAATTCAGAAATAGAGGAAGTGGAAATGGTTCAGCTAAAAGCCACAGATCACCAAGAGACAAAAGCAAATTTCTCTTAGGTCAGAGTAAAGCAGAAATCTTTCAAAAAGGATTAGTTAGAAAGGTTAAGTTGGGCCTACCTGGGGCCTAGGGGTTAAGTCTCAGTGCTACCACTGTGATGGCCTGAGTTGGATCCCTGGCCAGGGAGCTAACCCACATGGTGCAGCAGACCTCTCCTGTCTCACCCACTGCTCCCCTTAGCAGAGTATTTCAGTCAATCTGCCTGCTTTGCTCCCCACTCTGTCTCTGATGAATCCTCTTACCCCCTGCACCTCTGGCCTATACCCCAGTTCTTCTATGCAGAAATAAATAAATGTTAAACACACACACACACACACACTCCCCAGAACTTCGGATGCATACCAAATTTAAAGCATCAGACTCTTTAAGGTCTCTCAGCCCAAATTCTCAGGTGTTTTGGCTTGGCTTCTGGTCTCAGCTTTGATGACAGATTTGCAGGGAGGCTAGAACCTGCTCCCTACCTTTAATACCCAGGAGTTCCAGGATAAAGGTGGTAACCTGAACAACCCCACAGACATACTCTCCTTCCCCCCGCCCCCCTTTTGCCATCCTGCAGGAACTAGCCTAGCCATGGGAATGGCTCTGATGCAGTACTCCCCTACACTCTCTAACCTTGGGTTGTGGATGCCTGATGGACAGTTGTATCAGTGGAAACACAGTTGCAGTTGCTTGTCCTCTTACACCCTGTACCCAGTAACCAGTGGACTCCCAGTTGCCTATCTCACCCCCATGTGCTCATCCAAGGCTGAGAATAGCACTGGCTGAACAAATAAGGCTCACAAGTTTCTGGCTTCCTCAAGAGCCTTATCTCTGGAATCCTTCACCCCACCTTCTCCTTAATGAGTCATCACCACCTTACCCCACATGGACTTCTGCCTCCCTTATCCTTTCCTGTCTTAAAGTTGCCCATGTCTCCCTGGTCTTCAGGCCTTATGCCACCAAAATTGGGGCAAAGAAAGTTTAGCATCAAATTCCCCTTCCCTCATCCCCTCTCCCCCCTCTCTGTAGATACATGTGTGTATTAGGAAATATAGGATGGACTGACCCCAAAACTCACCAGGGTTGCAGGAGGCACTGGGGCTACAGTGCTTGCTCTGGGCAGGATATGGGCATGAGCATCAAGGGGCAGCTCGCTGATCATGCAGGCATCAGGGACCATAAATGGTGGACGCCACTGATCTGAGGGAGATAGAAGGTGGGGGTACTCCCTGATGGCAGCAGGTCCTGGGTATTGATGTAAGCGGAAATCCCAATATCCCAGGACAAGGACTGGAATGGAAAAGCCATTGTCCCCTTCCCACAAAGAACACTGACCTAGCTGGATGGAGATGAGCCCTACAGTTGGTCCAGCTTCCCCCTGTATCCTCTCCAGGGCACCTGCCTCATAGACAACCTCATAGAGGGCAGGAGGACTAGGTGCCTTGGGGGGAAGAGGACTATCTGGATGGCCAGGCTCCTCAGAGATTCCACTTTCTCTGTCAGGAGATGCTTCTAAGCAGTACACTTCATTGGGATCAATGAAAATCTTCGGAAAATCTTCAGGCTCACTCTCTTGAAGGCCCTACAGAAAAAAGTGTGTGTGTGCAGGGAGAATTTTGGAGGTCCTACCTAACCTCAAACCTAGATCATTTGTGCTTCAGTTTGGGTCTCTTTTGCCTTAGGTGTAGAGATAGTTGAGCTTATGTCTATTTGGGGGGTTCAGTCTCTAGAACCTTTCTCCAAGTGGAGGCTGAAGCATTCTGGGGCTTCCTGTCATAAGAGTTCTGAGTCTCAATCCACCCCCCACTTCCATTCATCACACTCACATGGCCCCCATTGGATTCCCAGCCTTGTAGCCCCTGTTCTTGTAGTATAGACCCTGTGGCCTCTGGAGGTGCACAGTGGAGTCCGAGTTCCAGGGAGGGCCCTGTTGAGAAGTCTTCCTCTGCGGGCTCCAGCCACACGTCCAGCAGGTCAGGGGCTCCAAAATCCATCCTTCTTCTGGGGGGGCAATGTGGGGAGAAGGGGATGGGCAGTTGCTGATATCCCTTCCCATCCCCCTGCCTCCACATAAACAGCTTCTGGTTTCCTCTTATTCCCCCTTTCATTCTCCCCCTCCTCACCTATGCAGCCCCCTCACCTGTCGCCAGGTATTTCGCCTCCGTTCTTACCTCTGGTTCAGATAAACGGACCCCCTTGGGTACCTGTTCCGAAGAGCCCAGTCCTGCCAAGCCACTCTGGTCCTATGACCCACTGCACCTTTTTTTTTCCTCCAGGATCTAGCATCCTGGACCTGCCCAGCCAAGCCCCGCCCCCAGTCTTACGCAAGAAAAGTAGTTGCACCCCGCGGGAAGCCTCCCCGCGGGGGACGCTGTCTCTGGGAGCTCGAGGCATGTGGGCTGTGTCCACAAAGCGGACTTAATGAAAACATAGGTAGCCTCGCCCTTTCTGCCTCAGTTTCTTCTAACAGCAGTAAATCTTCCTGAAGGTTTGGTAAACTCCTCAGGAAAAGACATAGCTGTGACGGCAGCACAAGACACTCGAGCGCCGGCCATGAGCCTTACAAGACAGGGACCAGGGCAGAATTGAAAACAAAGGAATTCAGTCAACAGGATTGCCCAAGATTTACGGCAAATCCCCTCCCCCACCCAATGGCGTTAAGCGCTCGAGGTAGGCTTCTCTATAACTGGCCAAAGTAGGTCGTCAGTACGGGAGCTAGACCAATGGGACTGGAGTACTCATTGGTCGGGCAGGGATTGGGTTCCGCTGGATCAAAGGGAGGGCAAGAACCAGAAAATAAATTGTAGAGAGGTTGGAGAAAAGTTTTGAGAATGGAGGTAGGGGCCGTCTGGATTGTTTTTGATTGCACGTGACTCCTAAACCCGGGTTATTGACTAGGTAGGGAGTAAATAACTGTTGACCTCAGTGACAAGAGTTTTGACTCAGCGGGCGGAAAGTCCTGTCATCGCAGGTTACAAATTCCGTCTTAGGCTGCTGATAAATAACAGCAGTTATACGCACACAATGCAGGACTCTGTTGCGGTGGAATGAGGTACAAAGGTCTGGGAATCTACAAAAGGATAAATCATTATGGTTTGTTTTGGGTCTCATGTTTGCATATAATTACCAACAACAGTATGTATCCTTTATTTGTTTGTGTGTGTTTAAGATTTATTTATTTATGCATTCAAGAACTGGGGTACAGGCCAGAGGTGCGTGGGAGTGGGGGTGGGGGAAGAGAGGGCTGGTGGTGGTGGTGAGCGGATTCACCAGAGACAGAGTGGGGAGCAGAACAGGCAGACCTACTGAAATACACTGCTGAGGGGAACAGGGGGCGAGACAGGAGAGGTCTGCTGTGCCATGTGGGTCACTTCCCTGGCAGGGGATAGAACTCATGCTACCGTGGCCTGGAACAGCTTCATAGTGCTGCATCTTAACCCCTTGCACTACCAGGGAGGCCCCTATGTGTCCTTTATTTGTCTGGCTTGTTAAGAGTTTTCATAAACACTTCTCATATATATGTAAAAGATTTATGTTATTTATTTATACATACAAGATCTGGGGTGCAGACCAGAGGTGTGGGGTGGAGGGGTGTGGGGCTGTGGCGAGAGGATTCGCCAGAGAGAGAGTGCGGGGAGCAAAGCAGGCAGACAGGGGAGGTGTGCTGAGCCTTGTGAGTTAGCTCCCTGGCCTGGCATCTAACTTATTTTATTTTATTTTTTTTTTCCTGGTATCTAACTTATAATGCAGTGACTGGGGATAGCTTGATAGGGCTGAGATTTTAACCCCTGAACCACCGGGGAGGCCCTGTTTTCTCATTTAATCCACAACAGCTCTAAGGTTGATAGGGCAAATAATATCCTAATTTAACCTATGAGGAGACAGAAATCCTTGACTAGAAGGCAGTGATAATAAAACCCAGGAGTTTTTGCTTTGGTCTGGTGACTGATGGCTCTGGAATTCATTTCAAGTAAAATAATAGAACTCAGTTGATAGACTTATTGGTTTTGTTTGCCTGCCTCCCCCGGCAGTACTTCAGGTAAAGGATAGTTGAGAAAATTTGGGGGGAGAGGGAGTAGATCCAGAATTCAAAATATTCTTGCAAAAACATGAATGGGCTGAGAGTAAAGACAGGAACAGGATCCAGTATTTATTATTACATGGTCAGGTGTCAGGCATTTCCATGTACTGATGTAATTCTTGTTGCAACCCATAGCTGGCAGAAAGAAGTAACTTTTCAAGATTAGTCTTACGTAGCTGAACCAAGATTTGGATGGCTAAACCCATATTCCTCAGGGTATACTAAACTGTCTTGCTTGGGATTTCTCAAATTTCCCGTGTCTTTCCTGCTAATCTCCTCCATTGGCTCAAATAGTGAAGACCAAGCAGCCTTCTTAGATTGATGCAGAATCTATGGAAAGAGCTTTCCTTGCTTAGAGCTTTCCTAGAGCAGTAACAGTTCCAAAGGGCTTCCTGTAGACTGCATGTACAGAAATGATTAAGTGGAAACTACAGTCAGCTTCCGTTAATGTTAAAAGTGGAAGAACCTCTGGCACTATCTGCTGGTCTAACTTCCCTCTTTTCCCTGACTTACCTAGTGCCTGAGAAAATGACATGTCTAAGATCACAAATCAAATTAAGGTAGAACAGGGACTAGAACCCAGGTGTCTTCACTCCCAGTTCATGATTGCTTTTTTTTTTAAAAGATTTATTTATTGGGGCCTCCCTGGTGGCGCAGGGGTTAAAGACCCGCACTATCGAGCTATTGTCAGGGAGTGAAATCCCAGCCTGCCAGGGAGCTGACCTGCCAGGGACTACCCACATGGCACAGCACAGCTCTCCTGTCTCATCTGCTGCTCCCCTCAGCAGTGTATTTCAGTAGATCTGCCAGTTCTGTTCCCCACTCTCTCTGGTGAATCCTCTCACCCCCTCCATCTCTGGCCTGTACGCCAGCTCTTGTATGCATAAATAAATCTTTATAGGCCAGAGGCGCAGGAGGGTGAGAGGATTCACCAGAGAGAGTGGGGAGCAGAACAGGCAGACTTACTGAAATACACTCTGAGGGGAGCAGCAGGCGAGACAAGAGAGGTCTGTTGTACTATGTAGGTGGCTCCCTGGCTGGTGGGTGATTGCACTCGCTACCAATAGCTTAATAGTGCTGCAGTGGCTGCCAATATCTTGATAGTGCTGTGTCTTAACCCTTTGTGCCACCAGGGAGACCCCCCTCATAATTGCTTTTTTTTTCCTTAAAGATTTATTTTTTAATCTATACAATAGCTGGGGTACAGGCCAGAGGTGTGGGAGGGTGAGAGGATTCACCAGAGACAGAATAGGGAGCAGAACAGGCAGACGGACCAAAAGCACTGCTGAGGGGAGCAGCGAGCAAGAAAGGAGAGGTCTGCCGTGCCATGTGGGAATCTCCCTGGCCAGCCAGGAATCGAACCCGCACTGCAGAGGCTGCGGACAGCTTCGCAGCGTTGTGCTCAACCTGCTGCGTCACTGGGGAGGCCCTCATGATTGCTTTTTTTTTTTTTTAATAGAGGCATGTTTTTCTTTATTTGTTTGCTTGTTTGTTTGTTTTTGTTTATACAAGCACTGGGTACAGTCAGAAGCGCGGGAGGGTGAGAGAATTCACCAGAGCCAGAGCGGGGAGCAGAGCAGGCAGAAGGACCGAAGTACACTGCTGAGGGGAGCAGCGGGCGGCAGGAGAGGTCTGCGCGCCATGTGGGACCCTCCTCCGGTGGCCGGGGAGCAGCCGGGGATTGAACCGGCGCCGCAGAGGCCGCGGGCAGCTTCGCAACCCAGCGCTCTACCACTGCGCCACCGGGGAGGCCCTCATGATTGCTTTTTAATGTAACTAATTATCAATCATCTTAAAAGTGTAATTTACCACAGAAAAACTATACCATGTATGTCCTCCTTGAGTAACCTGAAGTTGCCTCATAAATAATTTTTATCTTTTAAGTAAGAACTTGGGACAGCAATAAATATTATTTTTTAAATTTTATATATTTATGCATACAAGAACTAGGCTCCAGGCCAGAGGTGTGGAGGGTGAGAGAATTCACCAGAGACATAATGAGGAGCAGAACGGCAGATTGACTGGAAACACTGCTGAGGGGAGCAGCAGGCGAGGCAGGAGGTGTCTCCCTCACCATGTGGGTATCCTCCTGGCCGGGGATCGAACTCGTGCTGCAGTGGCTGCGGGTAGCTTCATAGGTTGCATCTTAACCCCTTGTGCCACCAGGGAGGCTCTGGTTTTTTTTTTTATTATTATTAATTTCGTTTTTACATAATTGTTCATTTTTAAACAATATTTGCTTCCCCCCACCCCCTCAGGTGTAGTCCCCATAGAGTTTCCTTCACCAATGCTCCCATGCACCATCACCTCAGTCCCTGAGCTCCTCCCTCCCCCATCCTCTCCTGCCTCCTCCCCTGCAGGATGTCTCTGATTTATAATTGTCTGTTTTTGTTTTGTTGTGTTTTGTACTGTTATTTTTTTTTACACTGATGTCTTATTTGGTTCCCCTATATTCCTGCTGTAAGTGAAACCATCTGATATTTTTCTTTTTCCTTCTAGCTTATTTCACTGAGCATAATTCCTTCTAGCTCTATCCATGTTGCTGCGAATGGCATGATTTTATCTTTTTTGATTGCTGAATAATAATCCCTTGCATATATATGCCACATCTCCTTGATCCAGTCATCTATTTTTGGGCATCTGAGTTGTTTCCAGGTTTTACCTATTGTAAATAGTGCTGCAATAAACACGGGGGTACAGGTGGTCTTTTTTTTTAAGATTTATTTATTGATTTATACAAGCACTGGGTACAGTCAGAAGCGCGGGAGGGTGAGAGAATTCACCAGAGCCTGAGCGGGGAGCAGAGCAGGCAGAGAAGGACCGAAGTACACTGCTGAGGGGAGCAGCGGGCGGCAGGAGAGGTCTGCGTGCCATACGGGACCCTCCTCCGGTGACCGGGGAGCAGCCGGGGATCGAACCGGCGCTGCAGAGGCTGCGGGCAGCTTCGCAACCCAGTGCTCAACCGCTGCGCCACCAGGGAGGCCCACAGGTGGTCTTTTGAATCAATGTTTTTGTGTCCTTTGTGTAGATACCTAGGAGTGGAATTGCTGGGTCATGTGGTAGCTCCATTTTTAGTAGACTGAGGAATCTCCAGACAGCTTTCAACAGTGGTTGGACCAGTTTGCACTCCCACCAGCAATGTAGGAGTGTCCCTTTTTCATCCTTTCACATCCTCTCCAACATTGCCAACATTTGTTGTTGATTGGTTTTTTGATATGTGTAAGGTGGTATCTCAATGTGGCAATAACTATTATGAAATGATGGGATACCAATACTGTATTCACTGATATCCTACCTTAGAGTCCTGATTCCGTTTTCCTATTTCCCCTCCCTCAAGAAGTCCTCACATTCCCTTAAAGAAGTTGCTGGCCTCCATTTCCAGAGTCTTATCAGAATTATCACTCTGCTGCCTTTAGGCAATGAGGTCTTTTCACTTTTGCTAAAAAGAAAAGGCCAAACCCCCTTCATTACTTTCCTCTTTTGTACCCTCTCCTCCCATGAAGCTAGAAGATTCTGGTAGCAAGCTAAGCAACAGTGAAGGTCTGTATTGAAAATACCTTGGTGCATTCAAGGAACAGAATGCACTAGCATTCTGGTCACAAGGGTTGAGGGAGTTAGGGAGTTGGAGAGTTGGAAAGGAGCCTTTTTTTTTTTTTTTAAGATTTATTTACACATACAAGAACTGGGGCACAGGCCAGAGGGGTGTGTGTGTGTGTGTGTGTGTGTGTGTGTGTGTGACAGAGAGAGAGAGAGAGAGAGAGAGAGAGAGAGAGAGAGAAAGGATTCACCAGAGACAGAGTGAGGAGCATAACAGGCAGATGTACTGAAATATACTGCAGATAGGAGCAGTGGGAGAGACAGATCTGGTGCGCCATGTGGGCAGCTCCTTGGTCAGCCTGCAGAGGCTGCAGATAGCTTCACAATGCTGTGCTTAACCCCTTGCGCCACCAGGGAGGGCCTGGAAATGAGTTTGGAAGGGACCTTGATCAGAAGCCTTGGGGCATGGTAAGGAGGGTCAGTTGGAGAGTGTTGAGAGAACTGTTCACTGAGTGGGCTTTCAGTACCCCCTGAGTTGGGTCCCATCCTTCCTGTACCCACTGTGAGTGGGCAGAGAGCTGCACAACAATTCAGGGCATTGGGGGTCATGGGATAATTTTTTTTTTAAAAAAAGATTTATTGGGCCTCCCCGGTGGCGCAGCGGTTGAGCGCTGGGTTGCGAAGCTGCCCGCAGCCTCTGCGGCGCCGGTTCGATCCCCGGCTGCTCCCCGGCCACGGGAGGAGGGTCCCACATGGCGCGCAGACCTCTCCTGCCGCCCGCTGCTCCCCTCAGCAGTGTACTTCGGTCCTTCTGCCTGCTCTGCTCCCCGCTCTGGCTCTGGTGAATTCTCTCACCCTCCCGTGCTTCTGACTGTACCCAGTGCATGTATAAACAAAACAAAGAAAGAAAGAAAGAAAGAAAGAAAGAAAGAAAGAAAGAAAGAAAGAAAGAAAGAAAAACATGCCTCTATAAAAAAAAAAAAAAAAGATTTATTTATTTATGCATACATGAGCTGGGGTGGAGGCCAGAGGTGGGGGGAGGAGAAATGTGAGAGGATTCACCAGAGGCAGTGGGGCGCAGAACAGGCGGAATGACTGAAATACACTGCTGAGGGGAGTAGCAGGCCAGAGCGGGCTGTGCCATGTGGGTAAGCTGGGTGTGTGTAGTGGGGGGTGTCCAACTCGTGCTGCAGTGACTGCCCATAGCTTTGTAGTGCCAAGACTTAACCCCTCATGCACCAGGGAGGCCCAAGAAGGGATGATTTTCAACAGTTGCCCTCTCTTTGCTACTCCTTTTCAATTCTGCCAGATCTTTTTCTTTCTCTTGTCTCAGTGCTGGTGAGGGAAGTCAAGCAAGTCAGTCCTAGCAAGGGAATGCCTTACGTTTGGCTCCAAGATGCACGGATTGGTCTTAAGATTTCTGGTTAGAGAAGTATGTTCCCTCCCCCCCACCCCACCGCCCCAGGGATGTGGGGCGGACTATTTGGGAATGCAGGGGTGAGGGGGCTGTACAGGGAAACACGAGCCTCGCCCAGAGCATTTCTAGCTTCCTCTTTAAAAAAATCTCCACATGATCAAAACCTTTGCTGTTCGGCCACCTGCAGGCCATCAGGCTTTCACAGCAGCGTCCAGAGCCCGCACCCGCTACGCTCTTCCCCGGCTCTCGAAGCTCTTCCCCGGCTCTCCGCGAGCCCCGCCTCCACCAGTCTCCTATTGCTCCAGGTTTACGTCACTCTTAATGGGGCCCCGCCCCCCGGCGCTGTCATTGGCTGTCGGGAGCCTGTACGCGGCGGCGGCAGGGAAGGGAGGGAGGCTGGGGAGGGGGCGGGAATTCCCGCCTGGCGGCCGGAACCGAGCGGATGCCATGTAGTAAGACCCGGGCGAGGTGAGTGCGGGTCCCCGGGAGCGGGATCCGGCTTGGCCGCCCGGCCTCCTGGGGCCTAGGGGGGCGGGGCCCTGGCTCGCACTTTTCCCTTCGGCTTCCCTGCTGCCGGCGGCCTCGGACCCCGCCTCCGTAGCCTGGACTGCCAGACGCCGCCCTCGGTTGTTGTGTCTGCGTGTCCCCGGACCCCAGACCCTTAGGTCTCTGCCTTTTGGGCCCTCGGCCTCGAAGTTCCAGCCGGGGGCCGGAAGCGGCTCTCTGCTTTGGGGGGATGGTTCTAGGGAAACGGAGCGGAGGGTAATCCAGCATCCAAACTCGCCTTGTTCAGGGTGGTCCCGAAGCGGCCCGGGACGCCTCTCCACTACTCCAAATCGCCCTTCCCTTCATCCATACTTTCCCGGGGGCGGCCTCTGTTTTCGTTAGATTACCTCTAATTGGCCTCTGTTTTCTTTAGATTACCTCCACTCCCTAGTTCTCTGGGAGCTCCAGGTGAAAGGGTAATGAGATCCACACAGTCCTCATTACTCTTTCACTTTGCCGAGTAACTGAAGAAGTAACTTAATGTGGAAGGGATCAGGACTGAGGGGAAAGAGGACTGTTCTTAGTACCGGAGCAGATGAGTCACCCTGGGTTGGGGAAGGTCAGAAAGTGTCCGGAGTGAGGGAATTGCACTTCTGCTGATCGCTCTTCTCCTTTCTTTGGCCCCATCTTTGCTCACATGACTATTCCCACACTTCTCTGTCTCCTTAGGTCTGAGAACCATTGGAACTACCACAGCCACCATGGGGCCCTGGGGAGAGGCAGAGCTCCTAGTGTGGCACCCAGAGGCAGTAGCCTCAGAGCCCCCGCTGCCTGTGGGACTGGAGGTGAAATTGGGCGCTCTGGTGCTGCTGCTGGTGCTCACTCTTGTTTGCAGTCTAGTGCCCATCTGTGTGCTGCGTCGGCCTGGGGCCAACCCTGAGACCTCAGGTAAGCCTTTTTTTTTCCCTCCAGCCTTGGACATAAGGGATAGGGAAGGCTCTGGGTCTGAGGAGCGTGATCAAAGGAGGGAAGGCAAGAGTCACTGTTGCTTGGGTTGGGAAAATGGATCCTGCAAGGGTGTTAATTTGCTCTTTCTCACCTGTGCTCCACTCCTGCCCAGCCTCCCGCCAAAAAGCCCTGAGCCTAGTAAGCTGCTTCGCAGGGGGTGTCTTTCTGGCTACCTGTCTCTTGGACCTGCTGCCTGACTACCTGGCTGCCATAGATGAGGCCCTGGCAGCCCTGCATGTGACGGTGAGCACTGGCTGGCTGCAGGTGACCTTGTGATTGTGGGTGTGTTTAGTCACAATCCTTTAAAAGAGGTGGTTTGTATGGATCTGTTCCTGTGTCACTCCATATTGTGTGGAAGTTTCTTGGCATGTTACCTATGCATTGTGAATTTTATTTATAGGGAATATCTCTCTTTTTGGGCTCCCTTCCATTCACTGCATTCCCTATGTAACCCTGATACCCTTTGAGGCAGTGTAAGGAACATTATTACCATGTATGTAAGTTATTCCATGGGTTTCAAAGTTCCAGCCTCCAGAAAGCTAACAGTACCTCCCAAATCATCCTCTCACCACTTTCCTGAAGGGTTGGAGACAGTGGTCTGGTGTTAACAGCCCAAGGCGTAGCTAAGGAAGATCAAGGAATAGGAAAGTCACATAGGAAAAACTGAGAGAATTGGGTGGTAGTTTGAGGAAGGCCCCCTGGGTTCCTCCTCTATTTTCCTAAGACTGAGAAAGTAACTGGATGCAACCATTTGTGTCTCTGTGACTGAATGACCTGTGTGACTGTGTAAGCCTGAATGTCACTGCGATAGTATGTGGCTCTGTGTGTAGGCATTTGGGGAGATGAGTGAATGTGTGGCCCTTTGTTTATATGTTTATGCTTTGTGTATGTCTACATCATCAACTCTCAACTGGGGCAGCTTTACTTCCTCTCTCCAGGAAACATTTGGTAATGTTTTGAGGCATTTTTGTTGTTATAGCTCAGGGATGGAAAGCGTTGTGTTTTCTAACTAGCATCTAATGGGCAGAGGCTAGGAATGCTGCTAAATGTTCTACAGTGTACAAGACAGCCCCACAACAAGGAATCACGTAGCCAAAAATGTTAATAATGCTACAGTTGAGAAGCCTTGGTTTACATGTAACACTGTGGGTGACACCATAATCTGTGTGATTGTGTATCTTTCTGTGTCTGTGTCACCAAGTGACTGTATCTTTGTGTGACTGAGAGTGGCCATGTGTTTGTGTGGGGCCCCAAATTTGTGTATCTGGGACATCACTAGACTTTGCATTTGACTCTTCTCCCCCATTCTTGGCCTCTTTGCCCACAGCTCCAGTTCCCCTTACAAGAGTTCATCCTGGCCATGGGCTTCTTCCTAGTCCTGGTGATGGAGCAGATCACACTGGCTTACAAGGAGCAGTCGGGGCCACCACCTCGCGAGGAGACAAGGGCTCTGCTGGGAACATCGAATGGTGGGCCGCAGCACTGGCATGATGGGCCAGGGGTCCCACAGGCAAGCGGAGCCCCAGCAACGCCCTCAGCCTTGCGTGCCTGTGTACTAGTCTTCTCCCTTGCCCTTCACTCGGTTTTTGAGGGGCTGGCAGTGGGACTACAGCGAGACCGGGCCCGGGCCATGGAGCTGTGCCTGGCTTTGCTGCTCCACAAGGGTATCCTGGCAGTCAGCTTGTCCCTGCGGCTGTTGCAAAGCCGCCTGCGAGTACAGGTGGTGGCTGGCTGTGGGATTCTCTTCTCATGTATGACACCTCTGGGCATTGGGTTGGGTGCAGCTCTGGCAGAGTCGGCTGGGCCACTGCATCAGCTGGCCCAGTCTGTGCTGGAAGGCATGGCGGCTGGCACCTTTCTCTACATCACCTTCCTGGAAATTCTGCCCCAGGAGTTGGCCACTTCCGAGCAGAGGATACTCAAGGTCATTCTGCTCTTAGCAGGCTTTGCCCTACTCACTGGCCTGCTCTTCATCCAAATCTAGGGAACCTCAAAAAGGGAGGGGAAGGTTGGGTAACCTTGACCTTCCACCCCTCTCCCAGTGTGAGGGGAATAGGAAGGAGTGGGGTAGGGCAATATTGAGGACCAAAGAGCTCTCTGGGAGGTAGGGATGGAACCTTTGGGATTATCTGACCAATGAAAGGGAAGTGAGCAGACAAGAACCTGACCCTCAGGCCCAAGGGGCAAGGGATGATCAAGTCAGTAGACATGTTCAAGGCATATTAATATGGGACACTGACTACTAGAATTAGGGGTCAGACACTACATATAGGCACAAGGTTGTCACTTTGGGAGGCTGGAGGTGGGCACAAAGCTGCTGTGGGATACTGGTGTAGAGAGTGCATAGGCCTGGTGGCAGCAGTCCAGTTGGTTCTAGCCTGCTTCAGCCATCTGCCACTTGGAGTGGCCCCCTCCTGTTTTTCTTGGCTTCTATTCTCATATGTATCGCCGTCTTCCATTCTCCCAGGGGACTAGTGCCAAATGGGCTCTTCTTGCCAGTTTTGGTACTTTCTCTGGTTTCTTTGGTCCTGCTCACTTCTCGATTTTAAGTGCCAAATAAATCTCCCTCTTTTTCAAAGCACAGTGATGGCACTGAGCCCTGCCCTGCCCTGCCCTTCAGTGGAAGACGCCTGCTTGCTCTCTGTTTGGGTCCCACATCCTAGGGTGGGGCAAAGGCAAACATGTTTGCTGGGGTGGGACGGGGGAGAATTGGCATAGGCAAAGTCCCCTTCCACTGCTGCATCCTAGAAATAGGGAAAATGGACATGGTGCCCCATGTCCAAGTGATAAACACTGAGCTGCCAAAACTTTTTATACCAGAATTGCCCAAGGGGGAAGGGGAAGGTTCACTCCCCCAGGGTTATTTTTGGGGAGGGAGGGCTGTATATAGGGCCATATTCTCTAGAATCTATTTTACTAACTGACCTGTTTTAGGATATGTTATCCAAATAAAAGATGTTTCTACACATCTGTACCTTCTCTGATTTGTCTGTCTTGGGGAAGGGGTGGGCATGTGGCCAGCCTGAGAGAGCCTGAGTCCCACATGTTCACAGCTGTTTTAATGTCCCTGGTCTCCCTGTTTTCATTCGGGCCCTTCAGGTCCCCTACTTCCCTGAGGATGACCACATTTTTCCTCTTTTGTCTCTTCCTTCTTCCCTCCCTGTCTCCTCCCCTTCCTTTTCCTCCCCGTTTCCTTTCTTTTCTCCTAATCCCTCTCCCCTTCCCGTTCGTAGGCTTGGGCTCAATTTAGAACTACTTCTCCCAGCATGCCCCGCGCAGGGAGGTTCCCGGAGGGAGGAGAAAAGTTCTCAGTTCCCGGAGTCAACAGGGCTCCTGGGAAATGGTGTCCGTTTCCTCCCCTTGTTGCTTGAGTGGGGGTGTGGAGTAGTTACGTAAACAAACTACAATTCCCGGCGGTCCCCGCGCGCAACAGGTCAGGGCTAGGCTGGGGCCGGGCTCCCGGTGCTCGCTGAGGCGGCGGCGGCTACGGCTGGGAGAGCCGGGCCGGAGCCCGCGGCAGAGGCCGTGGCTAGTACTGAGAGGGCGGCGGGGAGGGACGCGGGAGGAAGATGGCGACGTCGGGGGCGAACGGGCCCGGCTCGGCCACAGCCTCAGCTTCCAATCCGCGCAAGTTCAGTGAGAAGATCGCGCTGCAGAAGCAGCGTCAGGCCGAGGAGACGGCGGCCTTCGAGGAGGTGATGATGGACATCGGCTCCACCCGGGTGAGGGGCCGCGCCGGGTGCGGGAGAGTAACCGAGCAGTTACGGAGCGGGAACGGAGAGGCGGGGCGGGGGCGGGAGCCGCAATGAGGGAGGCGGAACGCGGCTGGGGCTGCGGGCGCCGCCGTCTGGGAGGCGCGCGGATTGAGGGCCGAGGGGCAGGAAGGCGGATTTGCTGGGGGGTGGGGGTGGGGGCGGAATAATCCACAAGATTGGGAGTTTGGGGACGGCCGGGAGCCTGGGGAAGCGGGAGTGGGTGAAGAGAGGGGCCCCTGAAGCCCCGCGGAGGTGGGAGGTGGGTGGCCCTTGGGCATCCGTGATTGGGTCCTCTCGGCGTCTACTAAAGCATCCCCGGTGTTGGGTGTAGGTTGCGGGGCATGAGCTGCTGGCTCTTATCCGACTCCTCTGAGTTGGTGGTCTCCAGCGTGTTCCCTCTGCCCGGTTGTGCCACTCTCGGTATTTTAGTACCTCCGGGAAAGGGCCCCTTGAGTGGTTTAAGCAGCCGCGCTGGGTATAGTGGGGCAGGAAGTCCCCTCCTGCGTCCCGTCCCTTTGCTTCCTTTTTCAAATACTTCTTGTGGTTTCCTGACGTGAATGAAGGTGAGGTCCATTGCTCACAGACTCCTGCTTGATGTTCTGCCCCGGTTAGTTTGGAGGAGAGGTAGGGCTTTGACACTGGAAAGCGGGTAACCAGTTGGCTATAGCTTATGTGGAACTCCGTGGTTTGCTGAGATTTCTAAAGAGATGGCTGCTGCCTGGGCCAGTTATGGAGTTCCTTGGAGAGTTTCATGTGTAGGTATGCGCAGGGAATAGTCATTCCTAGGACGTTTCAGAAAGACGACTCCTTGGCAGAGTTGCCTCTGAAGAAAGACCTCTTAGGGCTTGGTTTCTTACTTCCCAGGGCAAGATGTCAGACTGAGCAAAGGGTGGGCGTTTGCCTAGCTGGAATGCAGTCCTAATTTAGGGACACATTATTCTCAAAACAGCAGGTGAGGCAACGACAGTGAGCCCTCATGGCAGGGAGCTAGAAGGAATTTAAGGGATGATGGTGGAACATAAATACCACACTTCAAAGCTCTTACAACTGGTGTGTGATTGCATCTATCTGTGGCTGTGACTCTGGTTGTATTTTTGTGTCTTTCTCTGTTAAAGACTCTGTTAGTCGTTTTTGAGTGGTGGTTGGTTTTTTTTTTTTTTTTTTTTTTTTCCCTTTTGAGTCTCTAGAGATCATGTGCCCTAGTTTGTAGGAGTCAGGAAAGAAAGGTAGGGAAGCAAATCGTGTGTGTGTTCACACATATACACACACACCCACACATATAATCATAATCCATTGTAACTGCATTGAGGATCATGGTGTAACAGTTGATTCCTTCCCTTTAGGAGGTTTTGATCATGGTAGAGGCAGAGGCAGGAAGGTGGGTGAGAGACTGATCTCTAGCAGACAGCTTGAGGCCCTGCCCTTGGACTCTGACTCCAGATCAGGCAAGGTGGCATCTTAGAACTTGTATGTGCAAACAAAGAAAGACTGTGAGAAAGTCAAAGCTGGGGTGTCTATCTTTGCGGTGCCTTGATTTGTCAAAAAGCCCCTTCTAGCCTCTTCTACCTCACAGTCAGCATAGTATACCCACTAAACTCACGGGATTGACTGCCTGGAACAAAATGTCAATTCTAATGTTGTCTGCGCACAATAGTGTGACCCCAGTAGCTTTCAGAATTTACCCGCATTAGCTGCTCTGCGTGTTTATTTGAATGGAGGCACTGACTGGACTTCAGAAATCTTCACTCACCTCTCACAATAGGGACATGAGAGCCCTATGTATACAGACTGGAAGGTGTGTCTCACGCCAGTGCCAGGTATCCCCAAAGTGTAGGGATGAGGCCAGGGAGATGGCTCTAGCCTGGGCTAGGGTAAACTACTGTTTCCATCCCCGTTCTCCCGGCTTCCCTACCATGTCAGGGGCCTTAGGTCCGAAAAGGTCCTTTAGTAGAAGAGTGTTTCTTGGTTTTGACACTGTTTGCCAGCTAGGAGAGCCATCATGCCTTAGATGTTCTAGGTCTAGAGGCACAGGCTCTGTGCAGCCTTCCTGGAACTCGGCTAATGGCAGAGCCCAGAAGCCTGTGCCCTTTAGAAAGGCAAGGAAAGAGACTGGCAGCCATGGCTTTATGACATCCACCTGTGACCCTCCCTTCCAATTAGTTCTGGACACATCTGGAAGGGAAAGCAGAGGTGCCTAATAGACACTCTTCCCCAGGAGTTAACCCATGTGACTAGCTTGGGGGCTCCTGGCAGCCCTTCAGGGACTGTTTAGATTGATGCCAACTGGGACAGGCCCTGAGCAGACTGTCAGGCTCTGCCTGGCAGAGTATGCCAGGCATTAATACTATCATTGATGAGGTTAGCCTGCAGAAAAGCTAGGCAGATTGTTTGCACCAGGTCTCGGTGGACCTTTCCCCTAACACTGGCTTTTTCCTGACAGATCTGGCTTGCTTGCTCTCTTTCTTTTCTTCTGGCAGATATCTCAAAAAAGAGCAGCAGTTGGAGCATTTCTTAGAGACAGGAATGGCAAGGGTGGTCAAAGAAACAGGAATAGAGCTCAGGGTCCTTCCTGACTTTTCCACTTGTGCTCCTTGTCTCAGTTACAGGCCCAAAAACTGCGACTGGCATATACACGGAGCTCCCACTACGGTGGCTCTCTGCCCAACGTTAACCAGATTGGCTGCGGCCTGGCTGAGTTCCAGGTGAGTGGACACCGGCTTGGGGAGTACAGGCTCTCGGGCAGCTTCCCCTGTTGACACCCCCTGTCTCCTTTGGCAGAGCCCTCTCCACTCACCTTTGGATTCATCTCGGAGCACTCGGCACCACGGGCTGGTAGAACGGGTGCAGCGAGACCCCCGGAGAATGGTGTCCCCACTCCGACGCTACCCCCGCCACATATCCTTCACAGGGGTTTGGGGAGTCCCAAGGTGGACTGGAATTCATCTTTCTCCAGGAGCTGTCCTTTTCCCTGCTTCCCTGACCATTTGGTCCACATTTCAGCACTGGTGCCTTTGACAAGGCGCTGCTGCTTCTGAGGCTGTGCCCTCCATTTCTGATTGGCTCTGATAGTCCTTACTTCAGCTTGCTTTCTTCTGCCATGGGTAGAGCTTCCCTAATATGTCTCCTACTCTTGGGAGTTTGGTTCCTTCCTCCTCACTTTTCTCCTCACACTTCTGTTCTTAGCTTTCAATCTCAGATGCCTCCACAGACCTGTCTTCCAAAGCCTTGCCTAGATGTTGTCTTATATTTTTCTAACTCCACTAGGCCTAATTCCCTTCTTCTTTTCCACTCCCTAACCCTATTGTTGCCCTGGTAGAGGAGGAAAAAGGGGTTTGTTTCGCAAAACAACTCATCTGCTATCTCTGTACTTCTCTCCTCCAGTCTCTATCCCATCCATCCCCTCCTATTATCCTTAACTGGTGCTGTTCACATTGACAGCTCTCCCTACAGCCCTGCCTACTTATCTCCTCCTCCGGAGTCCAGCTGGCGGAGGTCAGTGTACAGGGCTGGCGAGCTCTCCTGCTCGCTGTCTGCTGTGTCTCTAGAGTAGCTTGGGTTGGGGCTCAGCTGTCATTCAACATAACAGCAGGCCTGGAAGGGGTGGGGGCAGGTGGAATAGGTGGGTCAGAGTCCAGTTCTGGCCATGTTGACACGGTGACCAAGCTTCCCAGTCCCGACAAGATAGGACCAATGGTAACCGTGGCTAGCTAGGGTGTGTGTGTCAAGGGGAGGGGAAGAGGGCAGCGTGGCAGGTGAGAATGACTGCCTTCTGTCAAAAGTGGGTGCCAGATGGAGAATTCTGTCATCTTAGATTTCAGAATCTTTCCCCTTGTCCATCTCATACCCAGTATAGTTGCTGGGCTCCAAGATGCCCACTTAGCTTCTCTTGGTAGAGAGTACCAGAATGAAAGAGGCATGTTGCTGGGTGCCCATACGCTCTGTCTCCACTTTGGCTGTCCTGAATTTGCTAACCCCTGCACTTCTTGTTTATTTTCTTGCCTTCCTCTTCATGACTTTGTTTCTCCCTCCCAGGACGATGCCCTGGGGCAATTTCCCTGCAGAGAAGGGGCAGTTGTTCAGACTACCATCTGCGCTTAACAGGTGATGACCCTTGCCTTCTTTTAGCTTTATCTTCTATCTGTAGTTCCTGGGGCTTTGCTCCCTGCTTGGGGGCCTAGAAAGATAGTCACTGGTGTCAGCTCATCTCTTCCCCTCCATAGGACAAGCTCTGACTCTGCCCTTCATACAAGTGTGATGAACCCCAGCCCCCAGGACACTTACCCAGGCCCTGCACCTCCCAGTGTCCTGCCAGGCCGTCGTGGAGGTAAGTGCCCATGTCCCAGGGTAGGGAGTAGACAAGGGTGCTTTTGTTTGACGCGCTTAGGAAAGTGGCACTGCAACCAACTCCACCACATCCTTTGCAGGTTTTCTGGATGGCGAAATGGACTCCAAAGGTAGGTGCTCTTCACCATGTGTGGGTACAGAATGCCAAAGAATTTCTGGACTGGTGTTGAAGTTGTATGTAGGACTAGGAGCAGGACTCCATCTCACCTGCTTCTGTTTACTGTCCTACTTCACTGGCTCCTTCTCCAGCCCTCTCATCACCATTCTTTCTCTTTCAAGTCCCCCCTATTAAGCAGAACTTGCTAGATGACAAGCACTTGCTGAAACCATGGGATGCTAAGAAGGTAGGCTTGGCCCACTATCCCTCTTCTTTATGTGGGGTAGGTCTTCCAGGATCCTCACTAAGGACTGTCCTTCATTTTTTTTCTCTTAGCTGTCCTCATCCTCTTCCCGGCCACGGTCTTGTGAAGTCCCTGGAATTAAGTAAGTACCTTTGGGAAGCTGAGAAGGTGGGGAGGGAATAAAGAGAAATGTGGTGCACTGATTTCTGCTCTTCCCTGACCACACCTCCCTCCTCCCATTTACATCTTTCGTTTCCTTTCCATCCTCCAGCATCTTTCCATCTCCTGACCAGCCTGCCAATGTGCCTGTCCTCCCACCTGCCATGAATACGGGAGGCTCCCTACCTGATCTTACCAACCTGCACTTTCCCCCACCGCTGCCCACCCCCCTGGATCCTGAGGAGACAGCCTACCCCAGCTTGAGTGGGGGTAACAGTACCTCCAATTTGACCCACACCATGACCCACCTGGGCATCAGCGGGGGCCTGGGCCTGGGCCCGGGCTATGATGCACCAGGTGAGTGGCTCTCCTGGCCAGGCATCCATGGGGTGCTGCCTGTATGAACGGATAAAGGGGTGGGTGGCTTGAGCACCTGGGATCCTCCTGTGACTGCCCACTCCAACCCATCACCTGTCCCCTGCAAGGTCCCCTTACATCAGTTTTATGTCAGTAAGAACCGGTAGGTGTAGCTTTTTCTAAAAAGATAACAGCGGCTACAGGTGGGCAGTGTCAACCTCACTGTCAGAGATAGAGTAAGGAGGACATTGTGTTGCCACTTCCATAGTCCAGTCACTGCTACCCTTCTGGGCAGAGAGGGGCCCAATTCCCATCAGTAATGTTGGCATCTCTGGTTTTTTGTCTGTGCCTGCAGGACTTCATTCACCTCTCAGCCACCCATCCTTGCAGTCCTCCCTAAGCAATCCCAACCTCCAGGCTTCCCTGAGCAGTCCTCAGCCGCAGCTCCAGGGCTCCCACAGTCACCCCTCACTGCCCTCCTCCTCCTTGGCCCGCCATGCACTGCCTGCCACCTCCCTGGGTCACCCCTCACTCAGTGCCCCAGCCCTCTCTTCCTCCTCCTCCTCCGCTTCATCTCCTGTGCTGGGTGCACCCCCTTACCCAGCTTCAACCCCTGGGGCCTCCCCCCGCCACCGCCGTGTGCCCCTCAGCCCCCTGAGTTTGCCCGCGGGCCCAGCCGACGCCAGAAGGTCCCAACAGCAGCTGCCCAAACAGTTTTCGCCAACAATGTCACCCACCTTGTCTTCCATCACTCAGGTATGCATGGCTGGCCTCCCTACAGGTCTGTCTCCCCCTCCCCTTCTCTTCTCCTGCCACTGTCTCACTCTTCCACCCTTTCTCCCTCAAATCCTCTTATTTCCTGTACCCCTTGTCTCATCCATCTCTCCCACCCACGCCTCTGTCCTCTACGTGCCCTACCTTTTACCCGTCTTGTTTACTCTTTGCTTAAGAGAGCAAATCCTGGGGTTAAGCCTTCTAGGTTCCAATCCTGGCTCCACCTCTCACAAGCAGTCTCCTTGGAGGAGCTAGTTAGCTTCTTTGGGGCTTAGCATCTGTGAAATAAGGGTGATACGGTGGGGATCAAAGGAAACCCCACACATGAAGTGCTTAGTCCCATGTGTAGTTTAGACACATACTCCACAAGTGGGAACTTGCTCTTTCCCCTTTCTTTAGTATTTTTTTCCTCAGGTTTCCATTCTGTCATATTCCCTCTTTCTTTCATAGATTTCATAGTCTCAGTGACTCAGATTATGGAACCCTCATTTTTTTTTTTAAGATTTCATTTATTTTTACATGGAAGAACTGGGGTACAGGGCAGAGGTATGGGAGGTTGAGGGGATTCACCAGAGACAGAGACACAGTGGTGGACAGAGACACAGCAGAATAGGTGGACTGACTGAAATACACTGCTTGAGGGGAACGGGGGCGAGACAGGAGAGGTCTGCTGTGCATGTGGGTAGCTCCCTGACTGGGGATGGAACTCGTGCTGCAGTGTCTGCCAATAGCTTCATAGTGCTGAGACTTAACCCCTTGCACCACCAGGGAGACTGATGGATGAGGCAACAGGTCCTGAGGAGGAGTGATTTTCCCAAGTTTACACAGTTAGGAAGAGTTGGGAACAGAACTTTCTCCTGAAGCCTGAAGGTCTTAGCTCCCTCCCTCCCTGTCCTCTCCATTTTTGTTCTCCCTGCTCACCTTCTTTTTTCAACCTCATGTTCTTTTTTAACCTTTCCTTCTCCATTGCTACTCCCTGGAATGTGTGGTCTATGTTCCATCTCTATCCAGGCCCCTTTTTCTGTAGTGAAGAGTAAGGCCAGACCAGCAAGGTTTCACTCTTAGGACTTAGAGCAAACCTAACTTCCCCCTCTCCTTTCTTCCTTTTCCCTTCCTTTCTCTCCCTCTTCCTCTGGCCGCTTCAAGACTTTGGAGCAGCAGTTTTCAGGTTTACTGTTGTACTGTCACTCATTTGTGAGATGTGCCACAAGTGCTTAATTATTAATAAAAGCTATAGTATCAAGGATTCGGAATAGCTGTCTTCTGGAATGGATTAAAAAGTATCTCTACTTGGTCATTTTCATTCTGATACGCAATTTTGAGCAATAGCACCTAATCCCACGGATGACCATGGGAACCTTGTCAAGTTTGTGTGGAGGATGGTTGTAGCCTAAGAGAATGGGAAGCCCTGATAAAGAGTTCCTCTTAGGTGGCACACTGAGGGGTAAGCTTCCCCCTTTTTCCTTGCTTTTCTTCAGGGCGTCCCCCTGGACACCAGTAAATTGTCCACTGACCAGCGATTGCCTCCGTACCCATACAGCCCCCCAAGTCTGGTTCTACCCACCCAGCCACCAACCCCAAAGCCTCTCCAGCAGCCAGGGCTGCCCTCTCAGGCCTGCTTAGTGCAGCCCTCAGGTGGGCAGCCCCCGGGCAGGCAGCCGCACTATGGAGCATTGTACCCACCCAGCTCCAGTGGACACGGGCAACAGTCTTACCACCGGCCAATGAATGACTTCAGCCTGGGGAATGTGAGTACCTGGGTTCCTAGCTCAGAAGCAGGGGAGGAACTGGGGGTTGGTAAGAGGGCCTGACAGATACTGCTGAAGTGGGAGGAAAGATCTTCTTTCCACACAGGTAACAGCACTGGGGCTTCTCTGTTCCGCGTTCGACCCCCAACTCCTGCCCCTTTCCCTCAGCTATCTCCGTGCAGCTTGTACTTTGATGACTACTGCTTTGACCTGTTCTCTTCCTGGCACGCACATGCTCTGTCCCAGCAGGTACGGTGCCCACACCTACTTAGGGCCCCGTGCTTGCTTCTGTCGCTCTGCTTCCAGCCATCTCCCTTGTCTGCTTTTGTTTCTGGGGGGGTGGTGGTGGGGGTGTGTGAGAAGGAAGTGAAGATTGGTGGGCAGAGGGTATGAGTCAATAGGTCTTGGCAGGGGCAGGCAGGAACACCCTGTTCTGAAGCCCCCTTCCTCAGGGTCTGTCTGTGTGTCCGTAGTTGGAGCAGTTCAGCATGGAGAGCCCATCAACCAGCCTGGTGCTGGATCCCCCTGGCTTTTCTGAAGGACCTGGATTTTTAGGGGGTGAGGGGCCAGTGAGTGGCCCCCAGGACCCCCATGTCCTCAACCATCAGAACTTGACCCACTGTTCCCGCCATGGCTCAGGGCCAAATGTCATTCTCACAGGTGAGGTGATGGTGATGGGTGGGAGTAGAATGAGGGAAGGACACATTTGTTGGTGCAGCAGAAGTTTGAGGGGTTTTAGAAGAGTGTTCAGGACATGGAGACCTTACCCATCTCTTCTACCCACACAGGAGACTCCTCCCCAGGTTTCTCTAAGGAGATTGCAGCAGCCCTGGCAGGAGTGCCTGGTTTTGAGTTGTCAACAACTGGGTTGGGGCTGGGGCTAGAAGATGATCTGCGCATGGAGCCACTGGGCCTGGAAGGGCTCAACATGCTGAGCGACCCCTGTGCCCTGCTGCCTGACCCTGCTGTGGAGGATTCGTTCCGCAGTGACCGGCTACAGTGAGGGGACTTCATCACCATCCTTCTTGGCCCTGTCTCCCATCACTGTCCCTTTCCTCCCTTCTCCCTGGCCAGTAGAGACTCCAGACTCTGCCCCCAGATCCTCTTTCTAACTTGAATGAGGGATCCCAAGAATGAGAAAAGACCAAGGGGTTTGTCCAGGTGACCTCTGAATTCTGCACAAGGGATGGGCCTGGGGGAGCTCAAGGGAGGGTCTAAAGCACTTGTAACTTTGAACCGTCTGTCTGGAGGTCAGAGCCTGTTGGAAAGCAGGGGGTAGAGGGGAGCCCCGGAGGCAGGGCTTGTCCGGATGCCTTGGGGTGGGCAGTGCCAGCCCCTCCTCACCACTCTTCCCCTTGCAATGGAAGAGAGAGCCAGAGTGGATATTATTTTTTATTAAATATATTATATGTTAATAAAAAAATCATCAAACTTGCGTGGTTGGCTACTGTTTGGGCAGCAAATGGGGATCTAGGGAGTTCTTGGGCATAGGTTCTTTCATCTCTTATGCTTTTAGTACCTTTTCAGCACCACTGATTTGTGGAGCGGACCCCCCCAGGATTGGTACCTAGCATTGGACATGGAGGTCCGGGTTTGAATGTAGGCTCCGATGGCAGAAGGGAGACCCCTTATATATCCTCCCATCTGTCCAGGCCCTGCTGCAGCATCAGGGACAGGGCCTCTGACTGGCCAGGCAAGTTACTGCTTTTCCTCAATCCTGAGTCCTGGCAGAGAGTCAGGACTTGAAAGAGGCAGCAGCTGGCTGACCTCATAGGTCTGATGTTTCCTGTAGAATGACCCCAGGTTCCCTGGGAGTAGCTGGCCTCAGTGCTAAGGCTCCCAAAGAGAGTGGATTTAACAACTGCTGATGCCCTGTAGGTCTCAGGTTGGTTCTTTTTCCTTGTCCTTTAAGCCTAGAGGAACTAGAAGTTAGGCAAATGATACACAATCAGATTCCCCGTGTACCTAGGTCTCAGCAAAGTGCCGACGTCTCATTTCTGTCTTCTCACTAAGCATGAGTTCACCTCCCCCCTCGCTGTCTTCCCTAACCATGTTTTGAAGGTTTCCTCTTTCTGGTTTGGGGTGCTAGCCCTCTGATCATCTGAGCCTCTGCCATCTTCTGTCTTCCCCACCCAGAAGTCAAGAATAACAGCCCTCCTCAGTTGCCCCCACCTCTACCATGCTTCCACACCCTACAATCCCGGCCTGTTCTGTTCCTCTTTCCAAATCTCTTCTCATTTTCAAAAATGAGAACTGAGAGCTTCTAGCATAGGCCCAAAGGGAATGAGTTTGCCCTAAACCTGGAAGTGGGACAGCCACTGGGTCTCCTAGGACTTAAGGTTCTTCACCCAGGAACGCGAGCCACATATGACTGTAGGAACTGGGCCAGAGGGAGCGAGCCTAGGACTGCAGGGACCGCCTGGGGTGGGTGTCTTGTGGCATCTGTTGGATGGGGTTGGTGGGGTGGGGGTAAGCTGTCTGGGTGCAGGGGGCCCTCCCAGCCGCCAGGGGTCGCGCTGCAGGCGGCCGGGCGCTAGGCAGGCGCTGCTCGGGTCACGGCCGCCGGCCGGGGAAGGGGGGGTGGGGGTAGCGCGGCGCCCGCGGCCCCGAGAGGGGTGGGGGGGAGCAGGGAAAGCGGGGCGCGCGGAGAAGCACCCAGCCCCTAGAGCGGCGGGAGCCGGGAGGATCGCCGGGCCAGAGCCAGCGGGGCGGCAGCACAGTACCCGCGTGGCGCAGCGCGGCGGCAACGCCGGGATCGCCCATCTCCCTCCACCGCGCCCGGGTGCCCTAGGCCGCCTCTTCTTCCTTCACTCGCTGCTCGGTCGGGAGCGGCGCCCCAAGTCCCGGAGCGGCGCCTCAGCCCGGAGCTCCATGTCCGGGGCTGGGTAGCTCTGCCGCCAGCCGGCCCGCCCGCCCTCCGAGCCACCCGCCAGCGGGCCGGCCGGCCGGAGAGTCGCAGGGCCGGCAGGTAGGGGCTGGACCGGGCGGGGCGGCGGGCGGGGAAGGACAGCGCCGGCGGGGCGGGGGGATGTCCCCCCAGCTGTTCCCCGGTGCTGCACATCTGGTTCCGGTTCCTCTCTCCTGGGGAAGTGAAAGTGGAGGGGAGGGCACAGCCGGGAGTTAGTTCGCTATACCCCGCACCCTGCACCCCTCTTGCTCCCCTGGGTCCGGAGCCCCAGCACCCCTCCCTCCCGCCCGGATCACGCGACGGCTGGCACTGCTGCCGTCACGTCCCCGGCCGCCGGCGCCCCTCTCTGTTTTCCTGCTGCTTTCTCAGCCGCTTCCCTCTTGGCCCTTCCTTTGCCCGAACTTCCTGCCCCCTGGCTCGTGGGCATCGCGACCCGGAGTGGTGCCCTTGCCCCTGCCTTCCATCGGGAGAAAGGGCTGCTTACTGCAGGACTCTTCCCTAGCTCGTTAAGAGGAGACCGGTCTGCGCAGATCCTGCAGACTTGGGCCACCCACCCACCCACCCCTCAGCTCATCCCATCTAAAGACTCCTGCCTGCCGCCTGGGGCTTAGGGCTCCCATTCCCCTGCAGTGCACGAGGGACGGGGCTGTGTCCCAGAGCCAAATCAGGAGGCTGA
Source organism: Talpa europaea (assembly GCF_964194135.1). Classification (NCBI taxonomy): domain Eukaryota; kingdom Metazoa; phylum Chordata; class Mammalia; order Eulipotyphla; family Talpidae; genus Talpa; species Talpa europaea. The sequence goes on from NC_140076.1 coordinate 78,576,436, forward strand.
CGCTGACTCCTGGCATCACCTCCCAGACGTGGTGGCTATAATTAGGCGTAGTGGGGTGTGAGTGTGGCCAGAGGCCAGGTTACAGGAAGAGCCAGCCTTGCTGCCTGTCTCTAGGGAAGGGTGGAAGGTTAAGTAGGTCTACATCCTAGAGCTATAGAGCACCCCCTGCCTTGCACAAGGTCCTTTAGTCTAAAGTTCTTAGCAAGGTGCTGTTTGACACCTTCAGCTGTACACCCTTCCACTCCCCCTCCCCATACACATCACCAGACACACACCCATAAGCTGACTTCCGCTGAGCCACAGCTTCCCCTCCACTGTTTCAGGAAGTCACCTCCCTTCCCTTTAGAAGCACCCCCATGCCTTCGGTCGTGTGCTGAAAGCCACCCACCAAGCTCCTTTCCAGCTTCTGCACCCTGGGGTTCCCCAGGACCCTTGGGGCTCCAAGTCTCTGGGTTTGGGCCATGGAGGCAGGTGAGAAGTTACTGAAAGTTCGTGGTGGGCCTGTTTCTCTCTTGGGGCTCCGTGGAGGAGGGCATGAGCTGGCCGGCTGTCTCCCCCAGCACTTTGGAAACCTAACCGGTGCCACTTAAGGATCCTAGAGGTGGAAGGGCACTTTTTTGGGCCAGGTTAGTGGCATTTGATTAGGAAAAAAGACATTTAAGTCTTGTGAGAAGACTCTAAACCTGGGTTTTCCTGGAAAAATTTTGGGTCCTCACGAAAACTTAGAAGTGGGCTCTATAAGAACATTAGCGGGCTTGTGAAGGTTATATGATGTCATAATTGGAATAGGAAGGTCAAAAACCCTTAGACTGTAAGATTGGCATGATGTCATGACCAGCATGAATGATGTCATTACAGAAAAATTTGTGATCTTATCTATTATAGTACATGCAGGGAGCGAGGAGTGGGGTCTTTAAAAGGGATACAGCAACAATATGACATCAGAGCCCAGCTTCACTGTATGTAGTGAAGCAGAGTTTCGGTTCTTTGGGGAAAGGGCTGAGACCACTAAGTGGGAGGAACCTGGTCTCTTTAAGGAGCTGTGTTGGGTTATGAGGGCCTGGTGATGTCACTGGCGGGAGAGTTTAGGATTGGCTGATAGCTTATCCGGCCTTTCCTTGGGAGTACTAGGAAGAGGAGAGGAGGGGGGTGGGCTTGCTCCCTGGTTGCCATGGCAACACCAGCTTCCAGGCTTCACCTCTCCCCCTTTTGACTATTCCAGATGCAGTGAGTGAAGGGGGGGCCATGGCAGAGGAGCGGCCCCCCCGACTGGTGGATTACTTTGTGATAGCTGGACTTGCAGGGAATGGAGCACCTGTCCCTGAAGACACGTGGGTTCCTGAGCCCAGCGGGCCCCTGCGCCCTCCCCGGCCAGCGGAACCCATTACAGATGTGGCAGTCATCGCGAGGGCACTGGGCGAGGAGGTTCCCCATGGCTACACGTGCATCCAAGCTTCCACTGGGGGCCACCCCTTGGAACTCAGTGCTGGGCTCCTGGGTGGAACTCAGCCTGTCATCTGCTACCGTAGGGGTCGTGATAAGCCCCCACTTGTGGAGCTGGGGTGTGTACCTCTACCTGTGGTGGCACCAAGGGAGGTTGGGTGGGGTCTGGGGTGAGGGAGAGATGTATGGGATGAGGAGTGGGCAATGGGAAAGGGGAGGTAATAGGCTAGAGTCAGGGAGAAGCTATTGGGGTCGTATGTCCTTAATTGTCACACAGATTCGGGTTCGTGCTAGTGCTGCTACTTGCTAGCTATGAGATCTTGGCAGCTCATTGAGCCCCACGGGCCTATTTCTTCCTCTGGAAAATGGGGGTAATAATACCTCCTTGCAGTGTGGTTGAGAAAATTCAATGAGCTGATTCATATTGGAGACTTGGCACAGAGTCAATACATGGTAGTTTTTATTCTTAGAATTTATTGATGAGTACGAGAGCCGTGAAAGGCTTGAGGGGGTGTTACTGATCAAGATGTAGAGCTGAGGACAGAAGAAAAGGCACAGGACTCTGGAAGGCACAGTTTAGCAGGGAGAAGTGGGCCATGCTCTCAGGCTGATGAGGGTGAGGGTGTATGGTGGATAGGAAGCTCTGGCAGGGCTGGCGGCTTTCTCCTCTGTCCTCAACCCAACATCTCTCTCTCTGCTTTCTGTGCCAAGGGTGTTATATGAGGGGAAAGAACGCCCCAAGCCTGGCTTCCAAGTGGTAGACACAACACCCTACAGTCATTCAGCCAACTTGGCCCCTCCAGGCCCTGGGCATCCCCGCACCTACCTCACTTACCGGCGGGCAGCAGAAGGGGCAGGACTACATGCCCTGGGCATCACTGACCTCTGCCTGGTGCTGCCCAGCAAGGGCGAGGGCACTCCTCATACTTACTGCCGATTGCCCCGCAATCTCAACCCTGGCATGGTAAGTGGGGCCCTGGGGCCAAGAGCTAAGCTTTCACTGTCTGGGTATAAAGGTATGAACACCGAGCACAAAGGATATCCTAGGACTAAGGCCTTAAATGGCAGGAGGAGTGGGCCCAGATGGGTGACTCTGGTCATGAGGGGCCAGGGTTAGTGGGAGTTCTAAAGATGAAAGACTCCTTCGGGGTGGTAAATAAAATTGACCCCCAGAAACGTTAGCTGTGTATTTGCTTGTCTTTTGCCATCCCTGGGGCAGTGGGGCCCAGCAGTGTACCTGTGCTACAAGGTGGGCCTGGCCAAGGCCAACACGCTGGTGTATGAAGCAGGTGAGTAGTCCCTCTGTCCTTCCAACTCCTTGACCCTCTGTGTCCCTCTGCCCTGGTGCCTCTTGGCTGGCATCTCCAGTGTCCTGAGGACTCACTTCCCACTTGGCCCTTCTGGGATCCCTTGGTTTCTTCCCCTGAAATCTGATGAACCCTCCTCCTTTTGGGTACCCCCACTCTGCTGGGGGTACAGAGCTGCTGGGCCGCTACCCAGAGGAGGACAATGAGGCGTTCCCGCTGCCTGAGTCAGTGCCCGTCTTCTGCCTGCCCATGGGGGCCACTATCGAGTGCTGGCCTGCCCAGACCAAGTACCCCGTGCCCGTCTTCTCCACCTTTGTGCTCACGGGTGCAGCTGGTGATAAGGTGGGTTTGTGGAGTGTGGTAAGGGGTCCGGGCTATGCAGGGCCTGCCTGACTGCCCCTCTGCCCCTGGCAGGTGTATGGTGCCGCGCTGCAATTCTACGAGGCCTTCTCGAGGGCCAGGCTGTCAGAGCGGCAAGCTCGGGCACTGGGCCTGCTGAGTGCCGTGGAGCGGGGCCGGGCGCTGGAAGGCCGGGCAGTGCGCAGCCGACGCGCCATTGCTGTGCTGTCCCGCTGGCCTGCGTTCCAGGCCTTCCGCGCCTTCCTTACCTTCCTGTACCGCTACTCTGTCTCGGGCCCCCACCGCCTGCCCTTGGAAGCGTGAGCATGACTCCCCTGGCACTGGAAAAGGGTTCTGAGGGGATCGGGAAGCCCGGGGTGATGGACGAGATCAAGATGGAGCTGGGGAGAGGTGTGGGGAACAGAGCTGTGGTTGTAGTTTGTTCATTGTGAAAATACCATTGACTGAAGGGTGAGGGGCATGAAATGCAGCTACACTAGCGAACCAAATCCTGGCAGGGCCAGGCCCTGTCCAGAGTGCTCTTTTTTGATTTGTTCTAAATGATAATAGAGGCTCCAATGACTGGAGCCATCTACTAGTCTGGAGATGGAGTTCAGAAAGGATAAAGTCCATGTGGACGGGTGAAGGAGAGGAGAAAATGTGGCTGTAGGACAGGGGTAGACTGGGGAAGTCTACCTTTGACGGTATCCCTTTCTCCCCCAGGCACATCTCCCACTTCATTCACAACGTCCCTTTCCCTTCCCCACAGAGACCCCGCATCCTAGTGCAGGTGAGAGCTGCGGCTAGGGCCTGATGGGAGGGGCGAGTTGGCAGGATTTAGCCTTCATTGTCCTGACTGGGGCTCTTTTGTTTCCTAGATGTCTCCCTATGATAACCTGCTCCTCTGCCAGCCTGTATCCTCACCCCTGCCCCTCAGGTATGTGCCTAAGTTGAGGGGGACATGGTACTAGCCAGCTGGGCACAGCTGTTGAGGTCTGTGCAGTCTGGGTCCAGGTGGTGTCTATGTCCAATGACTAGGGAAGGGTCTCCAGGGCCTCCTGGTGACTGTTCTCCTACCTTGGCATTGCCGACAGTGGTGCCAGCTTCCTGCAGCTGCTGCAGAGCCTGGGTCCTGAGTTGGCGGTCACGCTATTGCTGGCTGTGCTCACAGAACATAAACTACTCGTCCACTCGCTGCGGCCAGACCTCCTCACCAGCGTGTGCGAGGCCCTTGTGTCTGTGAGTGCCAACCCGCCCAGCCCCCTTACCTAGAGGGCTCTGTCTGGTGTGCCTAACCCTGCCTGGACCCTTTTCCATGTTTCCTTCCTTGGGGACTCCTCAGCCTTCTTGGGCACAGCCTAAAGGGACATGTAGCTTCCACTGGGGACTCCTTTGGAGCCCACCTCCACGGCTTCTCTCAACAGACATCCTCCCAGGCCAACCAATGCCCCTTTTCTAGCATCCCCCCTTTGCTCCCTGCCTCCCCTCTTCTCATTGCTTCTCACTCCCTGGTGCTTCAGATGATCTTCCCGCTGCACTGGCAGTGCCCCTACATTCCGCTGTGCCCGCTGGTACTGGCAGACGTGCTGAGCGCCCCTGTGCCCTTCATTGTGGGTATCCACTCTAGCTACTTCGATCTGCACGACCCACCTGCTGACGTCATCTGTGTTGATCTTGATACCAACACACTCTTCCAGTAAGAGGGCCAGGTCTCATTCAGGGGGCTGTGTGGAGGGCTACCTGTGCAAAAGCAGCCTCAGGTAAAAAGTAGGGGAGGCTGGCAAGGCGCCCCATTGCCCTTTCTTCCTTCTGCCTCTCTTCTTCATAGGACTGAGGAGAAGAAGCTCCTCCCCCCTCGGACCCTGCCCCGAAGACCCTACAAGGTTCTGCTGGCCACACTGACAAACCTGTACCAGCAGTTGGATCAGAGTGAGTAGCCCGGATGGGCAGGATCACTGCCCTTAAACCTCCAGTTTGGGGAGGCCTGTGGAGAACTAGACCTCACTTGAGGAATTAGAGGAGTCAGGATTTCATTTGATGGAAGTGAGAGAAATTCCAGTTCCAATTTAGGCAACAGGAAGGGGCATACAATATTAATATTTCTCAACACATTGGGATGGTCAGGCTGACCATTGGGGAGACTTGAAACTGTTACCTCAAGGTGATCTTTAAATCAGTACTGGTGCAAGGTCCGCTTGAAGCAGGAGGTGGTGAGGCAGCAGCAGCGACTTCTGTGTGAAGAGCAGGGTTGAGTTAAGCCTAGGTGCCGGCCCTGACTCACGGGCTGTCCTGGTCCCCAGCATATACTGGACCCGAGGAGGAGGCATCCCTGGAATTCTTGCTGACAGACTACGAGGCAGTGTGTGGCCGACGTGCCCGGCTGGAGCGTGAAGTCCAGGGAGCTTTCCTCCGCTTCATGGCCTGTCTACTCAAGGGTTACCGGGTCTTCCTGCGCCCACTCACCCAGGCACCCTCTGAGGGGGCTCGTGATGTAGACAACCTCTTCTTCCTGCAGGGTAAGGGGGCTTGTTTTTGCTCGGGAGGGGTGTCAAGAAAGGGGTGATCAGGCCTGACTTCTGTGAGACAAACAGAGGGGGCTGGGTTACTCTTGACTTCCCTTAGCAATGTTGTCATGGGCACTGGCTTTGAGCCATACACTTTTCTGGGTCTGGAGAGAGGAAGGGTACAAAGGTGAACTGCCCTGACCTGCCCTCTTGGTGGCCTGGCCTTGGGGTGGCCTGTGGTGAGCCACCCCCACGGGAAAAGCTTCTTCAGGGACCTTGCCCTTGAAGGATCCCCTGACAAAAGAGATAAAAGAGACAAAAGAGAGGGTGTGCCACGGGCCTGTGGTGCTGGGGGAGCTTGAGCTGGTTGGTTGATGTTTGAGGTAATAGTACCCAAGGAGCCAAGAGCTGATAGCTCTGATGCCCTTGGATACCAAGTAAGCAGGGGGTTTGGAAAAGGTGTGGCTTGGGTGGAGAACCCTGGTAACATTTCTCCCTGCCCCATTCTCATCCCTCTCAGACTTCCTTAAATCCCGGGAACGCTCCAGCCACAAGCTGTATTCTCAGCTGCTCCACACACAGATGTTCTCACAGTTCATTGAGGAGTGCTCTTTTGGCTCTGCTCGGCATGCTGCCCTTGAATTCTTTGACTCTTGTGTTGACAAGGTATTGGATATGGTATTCCACATGCCCATTGCCTCTGCTATCCTCCTAGCAAGTGTCTCTCTTACCCCAGGCCGCTAGAAACACAATTCTCTATCTCCTCTGTGAGGGGGTGGTGTTCCTAGAGTTGCCCAGTGCACAGCATGGCCACATATACATTCAGTTCCTTCATTCCTGACTCCATCCCTCCAGCTCTATATCCAGGGCCCTGGTAGGGTCTGAGCACACTTGCTCCTTCCCTATGGCTGTGTTCTGGGGAGATGCCATTTTCTCGATGCTTGCTCTCTTGCCTTCCTGCCTCAGGTCCACCCAGAACAGGAGAAGCCAGAGCCGACCCCCTTAGTGGAGCTGGAGGAGCTGTCAGGAAGTGAGCTCACTGTTTTTATCACACCTCCCGAAGAGCCTGTGGTGCCAGAGGGCAGTGAATCCACTCCCCAGTATTGGTGAGAACCTCTCAGCCCCTCACTTGTTCCAGGCCCCACAGGCTGGCTCGGGGTTCACTACTCCTGATGTGGCCTCTCTCTGCCTGTAGCTATGATGGGTTCCCAGAGCTACGGGCTGAGCTGTTTGAGTCGCCTCAGGAGCAAGCCGGGGCTTTGCCTGTGCCAGGCCCATCCCGCAGTGCTCCCAGCAGTCCTGCCCCCCGCCGTACCAAACAGGTAACCAGCAGGTGGGCCTCACAAAGGCACCTGTTTGCTCAGAGCTATTGCTTCAGTTTTTTTCATCATAGGTAGAATAATGCCTTTTTTTTTTAAAAAATTTATTTGTTTATATATACAAGAACGGGGGTATAGGCCAAAGGTGTGGGAGGGTGAGAGGATTCATCAGAGACAGTGGGATGTAAAACAGGCAGATCTACTGAAATACACTGCCGAGGGGAGCAGCAGTCGAGGCAGGAGAAGTATGCTCTGACATGTGGGTCACCTCCCAGGTTGGGGATTGATCTTGTGCTGCAGTGGCTGCAGGTAGCTTCATAGTGCTGCAACTTAACCCCTTGCGCCACCAGGGAAGCCCAGAATAATGGCTTTTTAAGGAATAATTGCAGGTAGAATAGTAATTGCCCCGTAGGGTTGTTAGGAGGCCTAAATTGCCTGGAATATAAAAAGTACTATAAATTATAGCTATGGTTACCACTGTGATCATCATCATCATCTTTATCTTTTGAGAATTCTGGGAATCCAGAAGCTTGCTGCCTTTTCCGGGGCACCTGCCCATGTTTAAGGGCTAGGCATCGCTGCCCGTGGTTCCAGGGCTGAAGCTATGTGTGCAGCACCCCTCCTCCCTCCTCAGAGCACAGGCCATTCTTCAGGGAAAGTGCTACATCTCCCACACCATTTTAAGACCTACCCTGCCTTGGTGTTGTTCTCACCTCCGTGTGTTCCCTGCCCATGTAGGAGATGAAGGTCGCACAGCGGATGGCACAGAAATCAGCAGCTGTGCCTGAGCTGTGGGCCCGGTGTCTGCTGGGGCACTGCTACGGGCTGTGGTTCCTGTGTCTGCCTGCCTACGTGCGGTCGGCGCCCTCCCGGGTGCGGGCCCTGCACACGGCCTACCACGTGCTGCGCCAGATGGAGAGCCGCAAGGTGGTGCTGCCCGACGAGGTGGGCACCCATGCCAGTCCCAGGAGGCTTGTGCAAGCCTGGGGGCTGTGAGAGGGAACCTAGGTGGAGACCAGCGAAAGCAGGTGGGGAGCATGGGCACAAGCCCCACAGCCAGGCAGATGCTCCATCACACCACTTCATGAGCATGAGCCTGGGACAGCAGTGAAGACTGCAGGGAGGGTGGCAGCTCTAAGGCAGCCCTAAGAGCTACCAGGGCAGGTGAAGTCTATGAAAACTGGGGAGGTTGGAAGAGGATGCTTGCTGCAATGAGGATGTGGGTTGGGAGCAGGTCCCCTCTCACCCGGCGCCTTTCCTCCTAGGTATGTTACCGGGTGCTGATGCAGCTCTGTTCACACTATGGGCAGCCTGTGCTGTCCGTGAGGGTCATGCTGGAGATGCGACAGGCAGGCATTGTGCCCAACACCATCACCTATGGCTATTACAATAAGGTACCTAATCTGGGATCAGGAGCAGGGCGGTAGCTCGGGTGTGTGTAAGTGGAGGATGCTACTCTGCAACACCTGTGCTATTCCCGCTCCTAGAGATTGGGCCTATACAATCTAAGTAGGACCTGTAGCCACTGTCATGGATGTACTTGGCTGCTTCAGTTCTTAAAAGAAACCTGACAAGGGGGTTGGGCAAAGATTACGACCTATCAGTAATTGGTAAGAGTAACAGCCACCGTGCCTGGCCCTGTTCCAAATACGTTATACATTTTATCTTTTTTCTATTAGTTTATTTATTCATATATACAAGAGCTGGGGTGTATGCCAGAGTGTGTCGGGAGTGGGGGGACGGAGAGGACAGTGAGAGGATTCTCCAGAGACAGAGTGGGGAACAGAACAGGCAGATCCACTGAAATACACTGCTGAGGGGAGCAGCGAGTGAGACAGGAGAGGTCTGCTGTGCCATGTGGGTAGCTCCCTGATTGGGGATCGATCTTGTGCTGCAGTGGATTCCGATAGCTTTGTAGTGCTGTGACTTAACTCCTTGCGCCACCAGGGAGGCCCCATTACACATTTTAAATCATTTTTCACCACAGTCCCATGGGGGTAAATGATTATCATCCCCATTTACAGATGAGGTAGTGAGGTAACAGAGTTAATAATGTGTCTAAATCCCACAGAGAGTAAATCTGGGAGTTAGGCACAGGCAGATGAGCACAGGCAGATTGACATCTCCTGAATTCAAGCCCTTAACCATGAGATTAAATGGTCTCCTGTTTTTTATTTACTTATTTGGATGGAAACCATATATTTTTTTCCTCCTGTTTTTTATTTTTTTTTAAAGACTTTATTTACTTATTTTTGCATAGAAGAATTGGGGTGTAGGCCAGAGGTACAGGGGATGAGAGGATTCACCAGAGACAGAGTGGAGAGAAGAGCAGGCAGATCTACTGAAATACACTGCTGAGGGGAGCAGCGGGCAAGACAGGAGAGGTCTGCTGCGCGATGTGGGTTAACTTCCTAGCCCGGGGATTGAACTCATGCCATGTGAGTTAGCTCCCTGGCCAGGGATTAACTCAGGCCCTGATGGTGGGCCATTGAGGTGGTTGTGCTAAGACTTTACCCCTAGGTCACCAGGGAGATCCCCCTCCTGTATTTTAGATGGGGGAACTAGTAACCAAAAAAATGAAATAATTTTTTTAAAGCCATATAATTTATAAGTAGCAGAGTCTGTATACAAATGTTTCTGTTGCTTCTGGCTTCCAGACCCCTCCAAGATGGTTGCTACCACCTCCCTATTCTGGACTCTTGTTTCTGGCTGAGCCACTGGCAGGACAGTTCTGGGCAGGATGTCTGGAGCGGGCAAGATGGTCTCCTGGGGCTCCCAGGCAGGCGTGGGTGTCCGGCTAGAGTCAGGGTGTAGAAGTAGGCCATCTTGAAGGATACTCTGCTTGGTAGGCTGTGCTGGAAAGCAAGTGGCCGTCTGGTACACCGGGTGGACGCCTGCACTGGGCCAAGCTCCGCAATGTCGTCATGGGCGCTGCCCAGTTCCGCCAGCCCTTGAGAGAACGGAGGCGGCAGCAGCAGCAGCAGCGGCGGCGGCAGCAGCAGCAGCAGCAGCAACAGGAGGTGGCAGCACAAGAGGCAGGCAGTTCCCAGACAGGTGGGAAGGGACTGGCGACGGGCTTGGGGATGGAGTAGCCAGGATCAGGCAGGGAGACGCATGGAGGGCTGGGGATGGCCTCGTGGTTGGTATTAAGTGTTCCAGGGACTGATAAGCTATACTTGGCTGGTAACGAAAGAGCTGAAGCTGTGCCTGGGAGGATGCCTCCAAACCTAGGTCCATGCAAGGAGCTCTGTTTTGGAACAGGGGGCTAGGTTTCCAGCTGGCTGTCATTGAACCCCCGTCCCTGTCTTTTACAGACCCCTACCTGGAGCGCCCCTCGCCTACCCGCCCTCTTCAGCGACAGACTACGTGGGCTGGGCGAAGCCTCCGGGACCCAGCCTCACCCACAGGGCGCCTGGTGAAGAGTGGTAGCCTGGGGAGTGCCCGAGGTGCCCAGTCCACTGTGGAGGCTGGTGTGGCCCACAGTGAGTGCCCTTGTCCAACCCACTGCCTGTCAGCTCTCCTAACCATTGCCGAGAGAAAGAGGGGAAGACTGGAGGCAGGATGGAGCAGTGGCCCTCTGTGGCGGGCTCTGTAGATTTTGAGGGACTCTTGCCCAGTATACCATCACGATGGGGTTTGGGGTGGCAAAGTTTGTGCTGCCCAGAATTTTGTTCACTCAATTCCTAGACTGGACTCTACCCTTCCTGATTCTTTTCTGCTTGCAGTGATAGAGGCCTTGGGGGTACTGGAACCTCGGGGATCACCTGTGCCCTGGCACGATGGAAGCCTCTCAGACTTGAGCCTGACCGGGGAGGAGCCAGCACCTGAAGGCAGCCCAGGGGGCTCAGGCTCAACCCTGAGTACCCAGTCCACTGAGGCCCTGGAAGGGCTCAGTGGGAGGGTGCCCAAGTCTGGTGGGCGTCAGGATGAGACCAGTACCCCCCGACGAGGGCTGGGTGCCCGCCTCCAACAGCTGCTCACTCCTTCTCGCCGCTCCCCTGCCTCTCGTGCTCGTGCTCGTGCTCCCCCACCTGAGCTGCCCCCTGACCTGCCTCCCCCAGCCCGCCGCAGCCCCATGGACAGTCTTCTGCGCCCCCGGGAGCGCCCTGGATCCACTGCCTCTGAGGTAGCCAGTGAAGCCTGGGGAGAGGCTGATAGCTGGGAGAGTGCCCAGAGAGGCGTTTCTGAGGGGTGGTTGAAGCCAGCATCCTGGGTGAAGAACAGATGGAGTTGGCTGACCATGCTTTCTCATGTAATGGCAGAGCTCGGCTTCTCTGGGCAGTGAGTGGGACCTCTCAGAATCTTCTCTCAGCAGCCTGAGCCTTCGCCGTTCCTCAGAGCGCCTCAGTGACACCCCTGGATCCTTTCAGCCGCCTTCCCTGGAAGTGAGGATAACCCCTCCCAGGCACACTTGAAGGCAGGGGCTGGGAGGAGGTGGGAGGAGGCTAGGCTGGAATTTGGAGGAAGAAGAGGCAAGGGAAGGAACCTGGAGATCAAGCAGACCTGCCTCCTGGGTATTCTGCCTGCAGATTCTGCTGTCCAGCTGCTCCTTGTGCCGCGCTTGTGACTCGCTGGTATATGATGAGGAAATCATGGCTGGCTGGGCACCTGATGACTCCAACCTCAACACAACCTGCCCCTTCTGCTCCTGCCCCTTTGTGCCCCTGCTCAGCGTCCAGACCCTTGATTCCCGACCCAGGTGCCCAAACTAGGGCAAATGTTGCGGGTAGGTTGGGGACGGGGAGGTCCAAGGGCTGACACTCCTACTGTGTTCCTCTGCAGTGTTCCCAGCCCCAAGCCTGCCCCTGCTGGCACCAGTGACAGCAAAGATGCTCCTGTCCCTGGGGGCCCAGGCCCAGTGCTCAGTGACCGCAGACTCTGCCTGGCCCTGGATGAGCCCCAGCTCTGCAATGGGCACATGGGGGTAAGGGCAAGGTCGAATAGGCACAAGGAATGGGGGTGTGTGTGGACCAATGGTACTGGGTATTGAGGGCAAGGGGCATCGCAGAACCTGGCGGGTGAGGCTGAGAAGCATGGCTCTGGGAACAGGATCCTGGTAAATGCCCTCTCCCTTTGTGTCTGACAGGGTGCCCCCCGGAGGGTCGAGGGTGGGGCATGGGCATACCTGAGCCCCCTGGTGCTGCGTAAGGAGCTGGAGTCACTGGTAGAGAACGAGGGCAGTGAGGTGCTGGCGTTGCCTGAGCTGCCTGCTGCCCACCCCATCATCTTCTGGAACCTTCTGTGGTACTTCCAGAGGCTGCGCCTGCCGAGTATTTTGCCATGCCTGGTGCTGGCCTCCTGCGATGGGCCCCCGGCCCCCCAGGTCAGTGCCCCTTTTGGCCCCTGCTTCCTGAGTGCCTCCCTCCTCATCTGTCAGCTTGTTGCCCATGTCCTTAGTGCTGCAGGAGGAGTGCAGGCTTGGGAGTCACTTGTACCTGATTTTACTCCCTGCCCCTTCACTTCACAACTTTGAGCCTTACAGAATTTTTATGTAGTGCTGGTACCAAGAAAATGATTAATATTCACCTATTCATTCCACCCCTATTTATTGAGTAACTTCTAGGTTCCAGGCAGTTTTGAGGCACTAGGAATGTATCAGATTACAAAACAAAATCTTTGCTCGGAGAGCTTGCATTCTCATGGGTGCAAGTACTTCTCTTTGGCAATGTCCTATAATGTCCCTCTGTCTCTTGGAACATCAGCTGTCCATTTTCTGTCCTCTGTCTTCCATTTCTCCTTTGTCTTGTCTCTCTGCAGGCCCCATCACCTTGGCTAACCCCTGATCCAGCCTCTGTGCAGGTGCGGCTGCTGTGGGATGTCCTGACCCCTGACCCCAATAGCTGCCCACCTCTCTATGTGCTCTGGAGGGTCCACAGTGAGTGTGATATTTGGTCTAGGGTGGGAGAGGGCTGGTCCCATGCCTAGTCTAGAGAGCTCAATAATCTGGACTCCCTTCCTTGCTTTTACCCAGGCCAGATCCCTCAGCGGGTGGTATGGCCAGGCCCAGTACCTGCATCCCTCAGCCTCGCGTTGCTAGAGTCTGTGCTGCGCCATGTTGGTCTCAATGAGGTGCACAAGGCTGTTGGGCTCCTGCTGGAAACTCTAGGGGCCCCCCCTACTGGCCTGCACCTACAGAGGTATGGTACTCCACCTGGGAGACCCCTGGTCTGTTCTGGGCTCCACACCCCCTTTTTCTCATATTCTTCTGTCTCCATTCCAGGGGTATCTACCGTGAGATCTTATTCCTGACAATGGCTGCTATGGGCAAGGACCATGTGGACATAGGTGAGGAGCAGATGGGGGTGCTGAGAGTTTAGGGATCTGGTGTAGAAATCCTAATGTATTGACCACTACCTTTTTCCCTAGTGGCCTTTGACAAGAAGTACAAGTCTGCCTTTAACAAGCTGGCCAGCAGCATGGGCAAGGAGGAGCTGAGGCAGCGGCGGGCACAGATGCCCACCCCAAAGGCCATTGATTGCCGAAAATGTTTTGGAGCACCTCTGGAATGCTAGGGACCCTTAAGCTTCCTTCTCCAGCCTGGGGTGGGGAGATGAGGGAGAATGGATTCAAAAGATAACCTGCTTCCCTATTCCTTTCCTAAGGAGCCGGGAACAGGCTGGGAAGCATGCCCTGCTCTGGCTTCCAAGTGGGGGCAGGAAGAAGAGGGGCCCTCTGTTACCAAAAGTCACAATTCCCCTATCTCCAGCCTGCCCAACTTGCTCATGCTGAGGTTGGAGGCGGCCTGGGGGAGTTGGCAAAGCTCTGTTCCTCCCCTTCCTATACCAGGAACTCCCCTCCAGGGTACTCAGAGAGCTGCACTGCCCTGGTCATTTTATAAGTTTTTGTTTTAAAAAACAATTGGAAAGATACAGAGCTACTGAGCCTTTGCCCTGTAGGGGTTGGAGGGACGTCATTCCCCACCAATGACGGCCCCCTTCCCTGGATTGCTGAAGGAGCCCGAGGCTCTCCACGTCTTCCTACCTTAGGATTTGTATTTTAAGTTATTTATTTTGAGCCATAGCCCCCTTGCTTATGAGATTGTTATGGACAGTAAAGAAAAGGGAGATGGGGCACCATGGTCCAGTGGTCTGTAGCTCCTTGAAGTCAGGATGTGGAAGCTAGAGGAATCCCAAGCTCCCCTGAGGAAGAATTGGAGCCTCCTCTAGCTCTACTCCTGTCCACTCCACCAGCTTGGGGAACACCTCATCGACCCAGGACCCTGATTTGTGCAATAAGGATTGCTCCTTGCAAAGTTTTGTTGGATGTAAATATAGTAAATAATGCTTCGGTCTTTTTCCTTCTGCCTCCTTTTCCCTGGGTCTGGGACAATGGTAGGGGATGCCTCTCCCTAACCCTGCCTGTGTATCCTCCTCTTCACCTCTCCATCCCTTGCAGCCTTCAGGCACACCCTGCTTTCCCTGACCAGGTCTGGTACCGGTCCCTTGGGGCATAGGGAGTTGTCAGAGCAGAAGAGGGGTGAATCCGGTGCTGGCCATGGTGGTGCCAGTCTGTGTGGCACTTCCGGCCCTCCCACACAATTACCCCCTTGTCCCTCATCCATACCCCACACAAAGGCTCCATTCTCTGGGGGCCCTGAGCTCATCTCTGCCTTTTTTCCTCTCCCCTAACTTCCCCCTCCTAATTTCTCCAATACCTCCACAGGATGACGACCCTCTCCCCAGTAGTTGGTGTTGGCAGGCCTCACACATCCCAGGAGCCCTGGCAGTCATCCTAGGCCTCCTTGGTTGCTCTAGTTGCAGGCAATACTCTTCCAGAGGACAGAGCCAGGAAGATAGGGGCAAGAATTCAGGGACTTGCTGCATAGGGGCATTGGGAAGACAGACATAATTTTTCTAATCTTTTTGGCCCACTTGGAGTTCTTCCTTTCTTTCCTGTATAATGAAATAAACACAGGAAACAACTCCTAACAGAGCTGTAAAACCAATTACCAAAGGGAATTAGCCAACAAAACAGAAATGCCTTGGGGAAGGAGAGCAAGAGTGTCAATGGATGAAATAACTTGCATGAGCCTTTACTGCAAATTTCTGGGGGTGGAGATCAGTGGATGAAAAGAGGTACTGCTGAATTCTGGCGTCTTCAAGCAGTAGGACCCTTCTCCATCCTGTCTTGAGCACAGAAGGATGCTTTTCCAGTAGCCTAAAGGGGCTACATAGGAAGGAAGCAGGGCTATCGTCCCCAAAAACATTCTACAAGGGACCACCTGTCTTCCTGAATTCGTAAGTTTCTAGTTAGCACTGAACCCCCTGGAACTGAGGAAGAATTTTAGTGCTCAGCCCCTACCTCAATAGAGAATTGCATCTTAATGGTCTAGAGTGCTCCTTGGCTCACAAATAATTATAATCAACTCTATCTCCACCTTCCACTTCTCATTTTGGGGCATCCTGCTAGAGGCCCACTCTTTGATGAATGGTACTACAGGATTCTTTCACTCCAAGAATATCTGGAATTCTAAAAGCAAAAAGCCATGGCATCTGATATTTCTGTCCTGTGGCCTAGGGAGCAGATGAGGGGAGAGAAGAATATGTCCAAATTACAGAGCCCCGATTTGTCTTCTCACAGTACATAGATTTGAGTATGACAATTTTTAGTTAAATCTTGTCTCTGACACTTGCTAACTTTATTACACCAGACAAATCATCTAACTGGTGAGCCTCCGTTTTTCCCTCATTTGCAAATTGTGGAGGTTTGTTTATTTTTTTTTTAAATTTTTTTTTAAAGATTTATTTATTGATTGATTGATACATACATACATACAAGCACTGGGTACAGTCAGAAGCGCGGGAGGGTGAGAGAATTCACCAGAGCCAGAGCGGGGAGCAGAGCAGGCAGAAGGACCGAAGTACACTGCTGAGGGGAGCAGCGGGCGGCAGGAGAGGTCTGCGCGCCATGTGGGACCCTCCTCGGGTGGCCGGGGAGCAGCCGGGGATCGAACTGGCACTGCAGAGGCCGCGGGCAGCTTCACAACCCAGCGCTCAACCACTGTGCCACCGGGGAGGCCCTGTGGAAGTTTGTTTAAAGCTTAATTATATAACCCATACAAAGTGCTAATCATAATAAATGTTAGCTTTGAAAAAAAAAAAGGGAACAAACTGGTAGAGCCTGCAGAGGGCAAAGGTCATGTCCACTACATTAGTGGCCTCACTCACTTGTCTTCCCTGGAGTTTGAGCCTCCAGACTAAAAGTTTCCCTTTACAGCCTGAGTTTAAACTTGTGAAAAGCAGTATCTCAGGCTTCACTTTTATCTTCTGCCATAGTGTTTCTCATGTCTTTTCACAGCTTTTGAAGAATGGCCCTTTATTTTTATTTTTTTAAAGATTTATTTATTTATTTATACAAGCACTGGGTACAGTCAGAAGCGCGGGAGGGCGAGAGAATTCACCAGAACCAGAGTGGGGAGCAGAGCAGGCAGAAGGCCTGAAGCACACTGCTGAGGGGAGCAGCGGGCGGCAGGAGAGGTCTGCGCGCCATGTGGGACCCTCCTCCGGTGGCCGGGGAGCATCCGGGGATCGAACCGGCGCTTCAGAGGCTGAGGGCAGCTTCGCAACCCAGCGCTCAACTGCTGCGCCACCGGGGAGGCCCCGAAGAATGGTCCTTTAGACAGCAGAGAATGATGGACAAAGCAGCAAATTAGAGAAAGAAAATTGTACCTTCCACAAGGGCAGTGACTTTACCTCGTTTATGGCAATATCCCCAGAATATAGATGAATGCCTGATAATGCAAAAGGTGCTCTATCATCTGTGACTGAGGGAAAACATTAAAATGAGGGGATTAGGGCCTCCCCAGTGGCGCAGCGGTTGAGTGCTGGGTTGCGAAGCTGCCCACGGCCTCTGCGGCGCCAGTTTGATTCCCGGCTGCTCCCCGGCCACGGGAGGAGGGTCCCACATGGCGCGCAGACCTCTCCTGCCGCCCGCTGCTCCCCTCAACAGTGTACTTCGGTCCTTCTGCCTGCTCTGCTCCCCGCTCTGGCTCTGCTGAATTCTCTCACCCTCCCGCGCTTCTGACTGTACCCAGTGCAAGTATAAACAAAAAACAAACAAACAAATAAATAAAACATGCCGCTATTAAAAAAAAACTCTTAAAAAATGAGGGGATTAGTAGAGAAAGTTTTTTCAGTACAGGACTATACCAACAGAAGCTGAATTGAGAATTAAGAGGATGAAATTGTTGGAAAAGTGAGGAAAACTCACAGTAGTTACTAAAGATTATCAAGTACTCACTGTATCCTTGACACCATCCTGAGCATTTAAAATGTGCTATTTTATAATTTCAAATTACACTATGAGGGCAAGTCCCATTTTGCAGATAGTAAGACTCGGGCACAGGAAACAAAGGTTAAGTAATTTGCATCCAATTCACACAACTTTAAGAGTTAGAGCCAAGATCCAAACCTTGGTAGTCTGACTTCTGAGACCATTTTCTTAGAAACCGAGACCATTTCCTACTAGAAGAAAACATGTTTTCTCTACCTTCTTAGAATATGGAAAGGTTGGGGTATGCTTGTGAGTGTGTGTGTGTGTGTGTGTAGGGTCTATGTCTTTATATGGCCATGTCCTTTATTAGTTTCATTTCCATTGTACAGTATGATGTCTAAGTTCTTTGAAAATGTGTTCTAGTGCCTGTGGAACCATTATTCCTGTGTTCAAAGCACCTCTTAGTCATTAATTAGCTGTGTGATGTTTGGCGAGTAACTTAACCTCTCTGACCCTATTTCTTGATTTACCTTGGCTCAAAATTCAGCTCTTCCACTTATGTGTAACTTTGGCCAAATCATTTTTTATTAAGATTTATTTATTTATGCATACAAGAGCTGGGGTACAGGCCAGAGATGTGGGGGGCGAGAGGATTCACCAGAGACAGAGTGGGGAACAGAACAGGCAGACTGACGGAAACACACTGCTGAGGGGAGCAGTGGGCAAGACAGGAGAGGTCTGCCGCGCCATGTGGGTTGCTCCCTGGCCTGCCGGGGATCGAACTCGTGCTGCAGAGGCTGTGGATTGCTTCATAGTGCGGTGCCCAACCCCTTGCGCAACCAGGGAGGCCCCCTGGCCAAATCATTTGATCTGCACTTTCCTTATCTGTAAAATGGGCATAACAGTACCTCGCTGAGTTATGAGGAATGAGACAATCCATGTAAAAGTTGTTAAAAGAATGCACGTATATATAGCACAGGGCCATTAGCTATTATTATTCCCTCAACACACTGATCCTGTGATACTTGGCCCCTATCCTCAAGGTACTCAGAAGGATAGTGATACTTATGATATGCACTGCTAAGAGTTTATGGGGCCCTAACTGCTTTGGGGAAGTAGGGAGGCTACTAAGAGCAGTCAGGCCTTGAGTTAATTAGGTGTTGTCCGGTGGGGTAAGAAGCTGTTTCCCTCACTGTGAACCTAACCAGACCAGAAGATTCCAAGGGAAGGAGCAGCGAGGGCTGTGCACACCGTAATTCCCCAGCAATTTGACTAGCTTTCCCCCCCCTGCTGTCGCGGTTTAGTCACGACAGTACCGTGCTGAGAGGCGATGAAAACCAGGAAGCTCAAGGCCTTTGGCAGACGGAGATAGGCCACGCCCCAAACAGACAACAAGGCCCAAGAGCCTAAAGCTAGTTACATCTTGAAATTCCTGGATTCTGTCGCGATGAAACACCACCCAGAGCACAGCCGTTTGCTAGGCTCCATCTTTAGAACTGAAAGAATGAGAGAGGGCCAAAGGGGAATCCCGGCTTTGGGATACTGGGGTACGGCGGCTGCCTGGGGACCAAAACGTCTCTAAGGTAAAGTTGCAGCCCGAAGCGGTTTTTTGACCCCCGACACTTAATGGGCTGCTGAAGACCCGGATGTGTCTGGGGCTGGCCGAGGTACCCATTAACGCGCCCCCGCTAGACCATCCCCCTCTGCCGTGTAGAATTGGGTCTTAAGTATGCCAATCATCACTTTTCCAACCACTCACTCTTCAAGGGTGGGGTGTAGTCCCGGCATCCCGTCTCCTATTGGTATCGCTGAGAAGAAGAGGGCGGGGAGACCGGCTTAGGTTGCCCAATGGGCGTCGTGGCGTGTGGGAAAGGCGGTGCCGAGGCGCTTGGCAGCTGCCCAATCAGCGTCCTTGTTTGTGTGGTGCCGCCGCCGCCGGTGCAGCCGCCGCCGCCGCCGCTGCCCCCGTCTGTACCGCAGTGTCTGCTCCGCCCGCCCGTCCGGGTCCGGCCCGCCCCCCTCCCCCACCCCCGCCCCCGGTCCCGTCAGTGGGGTCCGGAGCCCCCTGTGCCGTCGCCTCTTCCTTTTTCGACGCCTCCGCCGCCGCCTGAGGAGGCGAGCTAGCCGGGAGTTACACCGCCACCGCCAGGTGAGGAGCTTTGGCCTAGGCCAGCCTGGCCGCCCGCCCGCCCGGGGGCGGTGAGGAGCGAGGAAGGGAGGAAGGCTGGGAGGAGGCGGTGGTAGCGGAGGTGGGGGAAGGGAAAGGTGGAGGGGCGGGGGGAGGGGAAGCGCCCGCGAGCCGACGCCCGCCCGCGCGCCCCCGCCTTGCGTCCCCCTCCCCCCACCCGGCACCGCGCGCCCCCGCCTCGCGCTCCCCCTTCACCTCATCCCCTCCCCCCGCTCCGCGCGCGCGCCCCGGTCTTTCACTTCGGCCTCGCGCGCCCCTAGCTCATGTCCCTTCATTTCTTGTGCTTTTACTCTTTCTCCCCACCCTCGCGCCCCGTTTCCCCCGCCATCCCCGCTTTCACTCACTGCCTCCTGCCCGCCATGCTCCCCTCCTGTCCTCCCTAGCGCGCCCCCCCTCAACTCTCTCCACCCCCAGTGGTGCCCTCAGGGTGCGGGGGCCGCTCCCTTCACTCAGTCTTGTGTTCGCCGGCGGTTGGGACAAACGGGAAATCCTTAAGGGTGAAGGGAGCACGGGATAATTATCTTTATTTAGGCTAAGGGCTCAGCAGCGCAGAACCTTATCCCTTTATTCGTCTGCCGTTCCCTCGCTCTCCCGTAGAAGGGAATTGCCTCAGCCTATGTGGTACTCACCGTTTATAGCGACTCAGTCACCCCTTTCCTCAGCTGAGTTTCTGGGACACGCTGCATCTGTATCCCAGTTCAGTGCCGGAGGATCGATGGAACTAGAACATACCCTTCCCTCACCAGACCCGCACTTAGAGTACTTTTCGCCTCCCTGCTCTCGACACCACGGAGCTAGCCACTCCTGCGAGTGCAGAGGTTTTGGTGCCCTGCGCCGGCCCCCTCCCTTAAGGTATGGTGGGGGTCTTTGGACTTTCCCCCAGCCCCCGCTTCCCTCCAAACACGAGGTGTTAGCCCATAAGACCGGCGCCGAGTTGCTGGAGATAGTGGGCGGGTGGACTCGCTATCAGCCTCTCATCTGCTGTCATCCGGAGAATCAGGTAGCCTCTGGAGAACCAGTTTTCTCATTCCTGATAAATGATTGTTGGGAGGGGTTTTTTGTGTGCCTGTGAGAGACCCGGGGATACTTAATATATTTTAATAAAGTGAAAGAGCAGTGCTTTCAGGTCACTGCAGTAGAGTAGGTTTGGACTTGCAGTACCTGGCTAAAAGGTTTAACAGATCTGTGTTGGATGAGAGCTGAATTTAAATTCAGCTGCTTTTGAATTTCTGAAACATTTTTCTTTCTAAAAACTTACTTTTTTTGAGTAAATAGTGCATGCATGTGCTACAAAGTGAAAAGAAGCCTTTTCTCTCACCTCTGACATCGAACCATCCAGTACCCTTCCCAGTACAAATAACTTACGATTGTTTTCTGACTGTAGCATGGTGTCTTTATGTTGGAGATGAACCTTGTTTGGGAGTTTAGTGCTAACTTGAACCTTTCTTGCATGGCCACTTGGATTTATATTTTTGGTGCTGGAGCAGTCCTGTCGGAGTATTGTCTTAGAGTAACTCACTTGTCAGTACTTATTTGGGAAGGAGGCTACTTCTGGAGCTGCTAATGGTAATACTATGGAGGCGCTCAGTATTTATTGAGGGAAGGCTTACTTACACCTGTTGGAAATGGTGTTGCTTTTTTGGTGATAATCCAGTCTCTGGGAGTGGACTGAGTCAAGGATAGGCTTTCCCTTAGGCTTTTTTTTAAGTAGTTAGGTTGTAGGAATAATTAATTAATGGAAGTACTGATCTGATAGGGTTATTTTCTGTTGTTGAGGTGTATAGTTTTTAGGCTGGTGGTCATGATAAAGAATGAAGTAGATAAGTATTAAAGCATCAATCAGAAAGCTGGAACTGTAGAATAGGTAGGACTTATGGACTTTTGTCCTACCAGTTCTTTATTTGAGAATACTTTCTCGATGAGGTGAGAGTGATTTGTAGTTGACAGCAGCATCCATCTTTATGACACTGTGGTTTGCCTCCCCTGACTGTGTGATGTCTGTTAACTTCCTGTTTAGAGGCTTCTAAGTAGAAGCTGCATTCAAACACTTGTCTAGGAATTTTACCCAGGTTCTCTGATCCGCCCTTTAAATCTAAGTTGTTTCAGTAACTTTTACATAAGGCCACAGGATAGTGGGGGAGGGAGAAGTGAGGAATTTTTGCTGAACCTCATAATCTTAGCATACATTCAAAAGCCTGTGTGCTGCCCTCTTCACTGGGGGGCTGGGGGGGGGGAATGTCAGATGCCCCTCCACCCCTTTTTTTTGGCTGGCTGGATTAGACCAGATCTCTTAAATTGGAGAACAGCAGTGTGGAAAAAGATTCAGTGTGTCAGTAATAGTATCTTTAATCATATGTTGGGATCCCTGGATTCTTTCTAGCTTTAAGCAGTATCTTGAATGTGAACTAAACTTGTTTGGACTTACTGATTCTTCTTTTATCTCCCCCACACATCAAGTGTGTAGGTGCATGCTCAGAGGTACAACAGCTGTGTTTTCCTGATTTTCTAGACTCTTGGAGCATATTCCATGTTAGCTACCCCATTGGGAATCATGCTGACAACTAGCCCTCTGCACTCAGGATGCTCATGTTGTTTGGCTCATTGAGAAAAGCCAAACCAGCTTTTGTTGATTAAAACGACAGCTAGAGAATACGTAAGATTTGAGCCATAACTGGGAATGAGGGACTTTCTTTTCCAGACCCTTTGCAGTTCTTGAAGCCTTGCATCATTGTGGGCACAATAGGTAGGCATTTTCTGAGGCAGTTGGAGGAGAAGCAAAAAAAAAAAAAAAAAAAAAAAAAAAAGGGCACATCCACATTGACTATAAATCTAGTCCTAGTGTAAAGTTGTCCACTTCTTGGTGGGGGTGAGGGAGAGCCAGCTATGAGACAATGCTGTACAAAGTTGTAGTTTCCCTGCATTGGCTAAACCTGGGGAAAGATACATAAGGAAGTTCAATTTCTGTTGAAAAGAACTGGCTTTTGGGGGGAAAGCTTCTATTAGCCAGCTTCTATTAGCCACAGTAATCCCTGTGACATATTTGATACAGGTGCTAGTTGGGGATTTTGGTGACTCCAGAATCTATGAAACAAGGAGCCTCCTAGCTTTGCGTAGTAATGATGAAAGCCTTTAAAAAGTAGATCTAATTTGAAATGTTCCTTCCTCATCTTTCATATTCTTTTTCTTCATGGGTATATGAAATATGCCTATATTATTTTAGTTCATCCAGTAGAAAAGTGATCCAGGGTCATTAAAGGTTTAACCTCTCTGAAACACTTCTTAGATGGTGGCTTGGTAATGTTTGGTATCTCTCTCAAAATCCTTTATTGTTTTGTCAATACCTTAAGTTTCCATTAACGAGCAAGAAACTATGAGGAGTTATGGCTTATGGTACCAATACCAAAAGCAACAGATGAATAAGAATTCATATTTTGTTACTTTTTAGATATGAAATGGTTGAATCCCAGGTCTCAGTCATAGTAATCACAGAAACTGCTTTTGGCAACATGTGAACTGAATTGTTATTCTAACCAGTAAACTGTTAGAAAGAGGACTGTTCTTCAGTATTCCTGAGCCAATCTCTTGTTGGTTTTCAAATCTATCTGGTGTATATTTTAAAAATAATTCAGGTTACTGGTACCTGAACCTGAAAGTCCTGTTTTAAACTTCTTGATCAAAGTTTTTTTGATCTTGTCTCATGGAGGGGTTAGGGATGGAATTTATAATCTCCCCCAGATATAAGACAGAATGTTAGTAGGATTTAGATGAGATATCAGCATTAATAAATTCCCATTATGGTCATAGGGATTAGAAATGTTACCTGGAGAGGGGCTCCCTGGTGGAGCAGGGGTTAAGACACAGCGCTATGAAGCTGTCTGCAGCCACTGCAGCACGTTCAATCCCCTGGCCAGGCCGGGGACCCACATGGCACAGCAGATTTCTCCTGTCTCCCCTGCAGCTCCCCTCAGCAGTGTATTCAGTTAATATGCCTGTTCTGTTCCTCACTCTGTCTCTGGTGAGTCCTCTTGCCCCCCCCCACACCTCTGGCTTGTACCGCAGTTCTTATATGCAGAAATAAATAAATCTTTAAAAAAAGAGAGAGAGATGTTACCTGGAGAAATTGTGTACCTCTTATCTTGTAAGGTATTTATAAAATAAAGTTTTTGAGAATATTTAAATTCAGACTTCCTGGGAAGGAAGGGAACAGGAAAGTTGGAAATAGAACATAGGTGTAGAGGGTCTAGAAATATTGGGTCAGATCTTAGTCTTGCTATTTATTAACCATATGATTTTGGGTGAGGCTCCTGATACTTGCATTCCCATTTCCTTTAGAGTAAAAACCAGTCCTTACATTGACCGACAAGGTCTTACACCATCTGCCCTTCTCCACGACCCTTTTCCATCTGTCGTCATTCTCCCTCTTGCTTACTCCATCCAGTTACCATTGACTTGTTCCTTAAATACACGTCACACTCTATTTTAGTACCCTTTGCACTAGTTGTTCCCCATAGTGGAAAATAGCTAGTTTTTTTTTTCCTCATAGAGATAATACAAATGACTAATTTCCTCACCTCTTTCAAATTTGTTTAAATGTTACCTTTTCAGTGTGACCTTATATTCCTGTTTAAAATTGCACCTTCAGGGCCTCCCCGGTGGCGCAGTGGTTGAGCACTAGGTTGCAAAGCTGCCCACAGCCTCTGCAGCGCCAGTACTGTCCCCGGCGGCTGGGCAATCGTCCCCCATGGCGCGCAGACCTCTCCTGCCGCCCGCTGCTCCCCTCAGCAGCGTATTCGTCACTCTGCCTGTTCTACTCTCCACTCTGGCTCTGGTGAATTCTCTCATCCTCCTGCGCCTCTGACCGTACCCAGTGCTTGTATAAATAAATAAATAAATCTAAAAAACAAAAAATAAATGAAATTGCACCTTCAGCTACCATCCCTCACTCCTAATCCTTCCTGCTCTATTTTCTTTTCCATAATGCAACTGTATTACATACTTGTTATATTTATTGCTGTTGGTTCTCCTCTTGCAATAAAAGACCCATGAAGGCATTTTGGGGTGCTGTTTAATGTCTGGTACAGTGCCTGGCTTCTAGATAATACTCAGTAAATACTTGTTGGTCAAATAGGAGTAATAGCTGTTTTCTTAAACTTGTTTGTTTATAAGAAAAATATGAAATGTGATACCCCTAATGTGGGAATCTTAAAATGTTTTGTGAGCTTTGAAACATTTTACAAACAATGACTATAAAGTGATTGCCTTCCCATTGAAATAGAAAATGAGTTGATTGTTGAAAGTCTTCTTATATATTCGCATATATTATCACATTTCTCTTGACTGCAGACCCTTAGTATTCCATTAGTACCTCAGACTCAACATTTTCATCATCTGTTCCCTTATAAGCCAGAAAGGTGAGCATTATTGTCAAGTCTTTATCAAGTCATTCTTTCTAAATATTTCTGACTATCTACCATAATTCTCCGCTGTTGGTCTCCTAATTCAAGCTCACAACAGCTCTTATTTGGAATATTGCCGTGATCTCTACTCTTTGCTCTGTTTTCTGTCTTGTTCCCTTTTAAACTCTATCATATTGTCTTCAAAATTGTCTAACAGGGATCTGATTATTCTACTTCCCCTTCTCAAAACTATTTAATAGTTTCCAGTAATTTAATGGTAACATTTTCATTTTGCATAATATTCAAGGCCCTTTATAATTTTTTTAAAAGACAGGTTTATTTATTTATTTAAAGATTTATTTATGTATACAATCACTGGATACAGTCAGAAGCACGGGAGGGTGAGAGAATTCACCAGAGCCAGAGTGGGGAGCAGAACAGACAGACTGACAAAATACACTGCTGAGGGGAGCAGCAGACACAGCAGGAGAGGTCTGCGTGCCATGTGGGACCCTTGCTGGCTGGCCGGGGATCAAACTGGTGCTGCAGAGGCCGCAGGCAGCTTTGCAGCCCAGTGCTCAACTGCTGTGCCACCAGGAAGGCCCCCAGGTTTATTATTTATTTATTTAAAGATTTTATTTATTTATACAAGCACTGGGTACAGTCAGAAGCACAGGAGGGTGAGAGAATTCACCAGAGCCAGAGCGGGGAGCAGAGCAGGCAAAAGGACCGAGGTACACTGCTGAGAGGAGCAGCGGGCGGCAGGAGAGGGCCGCGCGCCATGTGGGACTCTCCTCCGGTGGCCGGGGAGCAGCTGGGGATCGAACCGGTGCTGTAGAGGCTGCGGGCAGCTTCGCAACCCAGCACTCAAGCGCTGCGCCACCGGGGAGGCCCCAGGTTTGTTTTTTAAAATATTTTATTTTTTGTGTAGAAGACCTGGGGTGCAGGCCAGAGGTGCGGGGGATGAGAGGATTCACCAGAGACAGAGCAGGGTGCAGAACAGGTGGATCTACTGAAATCCACTGGTGAGGGGAGCAGTGGGCAAGACAGGAGAGGTCTTCTGCGCCATATGTGGGTTAGCTCCCTGGCAGTGGATCAAACTCAGGCCCTCGAGGTGATAGTGCTGAGACTTAACCCCTAGGCCACCAGGGAGGTCCATTAAAGGGCAGGTTTGTTAGCAAAAGCAGAAAAAGAGAGGCACCAGCACAGTTACAGGTGGACATGAAAGGGACAGGTTTGTTAAAAGCGACGCCTACATAGGCACCGGCGGGCAGTCTTGGGGTGAGAACTATCCCTTTATAATATATTTTTTTAAAGATTTATCTATCTATCTATCTATCTATCTATCTATCTATCTATCTATCTATCTATCTATCTATCTATTTATACAAGCACTGGGTAGAGTCAGAAGCATGGGAGGGATGGGAGGGT
This sequence comes from Talpa europaea, assembly GCF_964194135.1. NCBI lineage: Eukaryota > Metazoa > Chordata > Mammalia > Eulipotyphla > Talpidae > Talpa > Talpa europaea. Next base: position 78,602,575 of record NC_140076.1, read on the forward strand.
GAGAGAATTCACCAGAGCCAGAGCAGGGAGCGGAACAGGCAGACTGACGAAATACACTGCTGAGGGGAGCAGCGGGCATGGCAGGAGAGGTCTGTGCGCCAAGTGGGACCCTTGCCGGTGGCCAGGAATTGAACCGGTGCTGCAGAGGCTGCGGGCAGCTTCGCAGCCCAGTGCTCAATCGCTGCGCCACCAGGGGAGGCTCCCAAATTACATTTTATTTTATTTGAAGATTTATTTATTTATTTATACAAGTACTGGGTACAGTTAGAAGTGCGGGAGGGTGAGAGAATTCACCAGAGCCAGAGCGGGGAACAAAACAGGCAGAGTGATGAAATACACTGCTGAGGGGAGCAGCGGGCGGCAGGAGAGGTCTGTCGCACCATGTGGGACCCTCGCCGGTGGCTGGGGATTGAACCGGCGCTGCAGAGGCTGTGGGCAGCTTCTCAGCCCAGCGCTCAACCACTACGCCACCAGGGGAGGCCCCCAAATTGCATTTTAAATGCTACTTACTCTGGCAAGCCTTCTCCAACTTGCCCAGAAACTTAGATATACTTTTCTTCTTTGATTTTACTCTGCTTTATATTTCTTGTCCCCCCTCCCAAAAAAAAAATGGACACTTTTTCCTCAAAGATTTATTTTTGCATAGAAAAACTGGGATACAGGCCAGAGGTGTGGGGGGTGTGAGAGGATTCACCAGAGACAGAGTGGGGAACAGAACAGGCAGACTGAGTGAAATACACTGCTGAGGGGAGAAGCGGGCAAGGCAGGAGAGGTCTGCTGCGCCATGTGGGTAGTTCCCTGGCCAGGGATGGAACTCGTACTGCGTTGCTGTGGAAGCTTCACAGGTTGCGTCTTAACCCCTCGTGCCACCAGGGAGCCCCAAAAATGGACACTTTTTTACTGTTGTATTTCTGCTTTCTAGCATGGTTCCTGTCACCTAAAAAATATTAAAAGTATGAATCGTGTGAGTTGAGAAAATGCTCCATAAATACAAAAGTTTGCCTCCTCTGTTCCGGGGGCAAAACAAAGTTAGAGTCTTGGTTTTACCATATGTCATCTGTATGTCCTTGGCAGAGTCACTTGAAGTCTCTAAGCCTTAGTTTCCTCAGTTTAGCAATGAAGATCAGGACCTCCCTGGATAGCTATAGCCAGCTACTGTAGCATGAGTTCGATTCCCAGCCGGCCAGGGAGGAACCCACATGTCACAGCAGACCTCTCCTGTCTCGCTCGCTGTTCCCCACAGCAGTGTATTTCAGTCAGTCTGCCTGTTCACCTCCCCACTCTCTCTGGTGAATCCTCTCACCATCCCTCACCTCTGGCTTACACCCAAGTTCTTGTATGCATAAATAAATACAAATTTTTTTTTTTAATTAAAAAAATTTTTTTTTAAATGATCACTATTTTCTGTGTTTCTCTGGCAGTCAGAAGAGATTATGCAGGTAAAAAAGGTAGCTTTAAAAACTGAAAACTGGGCCTCCCCGGTGGCGCAGTGGTTGAGCGCTGGGTTGCGAAGCTGCCTGCAGCCTCTGCAGTGCCAATTCGATCCCCGGCTGCTCCCCGGCCACTGGAGAAGGGTCCCACATGGCTCACAGACCTCTCCTGCAGCCCGTTGCTCCCCTCAGGAGTGTACTTCGGTCCTTCTGCCTGCTCTGCTCCCAGCTCTGGCTCTGGCGAATTCTCTCACCCTCCCGCGCTTCTGACTGTACCCAGTGCGTGTATAAATAAATAAATAAATCTTTAAAAAAAAAAACCAAAAAAAAAAACCAAAGAAAAACTGAAAACTGAGAAGCATGTACAATTGTTTATTGTTAAGTGCTCACACAAGCTGAACTTTTTTCCCAGGTAATTTTTTTTTTCTTTGATCTGTTCGTACCCATTTTCCTTAGTAACTGCAGTGTACTCCTGTATATTATCTTTTTGGATATTATCTTAAATTCGATGAAATTCAAGACTTTTCCAATACTCTAGTGGATATAAAAGGTTGCAGGTCCTGGGAGGTTAACATTTCTGAAGGTGTTTCTCAGTCTTGAATTCTGTGATTTTTTTCCCTCACATTTAAAAAAAAAATTGCGTCTCCCTTCTGTGATTTCATTGACTTGCCAAAGCCAGAAATGTGAGCATCTTTGTCAGTTTTCTCTCTCTTATCTATTGCTTTCTAAACATTTCTGAATCTATACGGTCTTGTATTCTCCATTGTTCAGGCTCATAACAGGGGTGTGTGTGTGTGTGTGTGTGTGTGTGTGTGTGTAAAAGAACTGGAGTGTGGCCAACGGGTGTGTGTGTGTGTGTGTGTGTATGTGTAAAAGAACTGGAGTGTAGCCCAGAGGTGGGGGGTGAGAGGATTCATCAGAAACAGAGTAGGGAGCAGAACAGGTAGATTTGCTGAAATCCAGTGCTGAGGGGAGCAGCATGTGAGACTGTAGAGGTCTGCTGTGCCATGTGGGTTTGCTCCCTGATGGGCTACCACTGAAGTCCTCATGGTGATAGCACTGAGATTTAATCCCTAGGCAACCAGAGAGACTCTTGTACTATTTTAATTCTTAGATTAACTCCATAAGGGAGATTTGATAATCTTTTTACATGAGACAACTTAATTCCCAAGGAGGTTGTCATTTTGTTAGAATCTCACGGGTTAATAAACATGGTGAATCCACCGTTGAACAGCTCTGCTTGAGTCCAAAAGTTATCTTACCATTTTCCTAAAGCTTCTTATAGTTTTGTTTTGCATTAAAAAAAAAAAACAACAAAGCAGTATCTCTCAGTATTACTGTCTTATATGGGAAAAAGTAGAGTTTTGAAAAATCTGGAATTAAGGCAGATTTCTCTATAACAGGACTTCCAGAATATGTCTAAACACACCTTATATGTTGGGAGTGGTAACAGAATGGCTTAAAGATGGAGAGCTTCTCAAAACTCTGACTATGAAAGAGCATCTTAGGACTCTTATTGAATGTTCTGAGAACACAACTTACTATTCTGCTTCCCTGCAATTTCTTCTATAGATGGAATTTTTCATTTTATTATTTATTTATTAAGATTTATTTTATTTATGTATGCATTAATAATTGGGGTGTAGACCAGAGGTGCAGGGGTGAGAGGATTCACCAGAGACAGAGTGGGGAAGCAGAACAGGTGGATTGACTGAAATACACTGCTGAGGGGACCAGCGGGCGAGACTGGATAGGTCTGCTGTGCCATGTGGCTTAACTCCCTGCCTGGGATCCAGCTAATGCTGAAGTGGCTGCGGATAGCTTGATAGTGCTGAGACTTAACCCCTATGCCACCAGGGAGGCCCCGATATTGAATTTTTTTAAGGGTTGTCACTGCAGTGAGGAAACTGACTGCTTTTGTGTGCTGGTTTTCCAGAGAACTAGTATGGTAGCATTAAGCCCCACTGTATATTTGTATTTTATTTTAGATACTTCCCTGTTTTGAAGGCTGCCATCCCCTCCCCCCCATCCCCAAGCCATGACTCTTCCAAGGTGTGGCACAGCTCAACCAAATTTTGGTCATTACCTTCAATAAGTTCCCAGGAGGATACTATAACTGAGCTTCTGCTCCCACCTTCTTTCATCTTGCATGCTAGAAGCAGGAGAGTAAGGTTTCAGCTTTGTGAGTGAACAGTAAACCTTGAGCCAGGAGTAAAAAATTTTTCTTTCTATAAAGATGATAGTATCATGGTAAGAAAGCTGCAAAGCCTATCTTCTGTAAGGCATGCAGACAGACCCATGAATCGAGGAAAGGAACAGTACCTTTGATTTTTCAGTCCTTTAAAGGTGGTAGATTGATCTTAAAATTTGAACAAAACCTTTTTTTTTTTTTTTTGGTTGGTGGGACCCTCACTGGTGGCCGGGGATCGAACTGGCGCTGCAGAGGCTGCGGGCAGCCTGGCAACCCAGTGCTCAACTGCTGCACCATCAGGGGAGGCCCACAAACAAAACCTTGAGAGACTTGGCATGTGTCATTTTAAAGGCATAAAGGTTACCTGAATGGGGGTCACCCCAAATTCCAAACTTTTATTTCCCAGTTTGAACTTCCAGTGAAGAACATTGAACAAATTTCCCCAGTAGGATTTTTTGGAGGGAGATAGTTTTCTAATTACTCTAACATTTAAGATGGCTAGATTGATAATTTGCTGTCAGAGTTTGAAGCAGTTGGTCATGAGTGTATTTATTTCTATTTACCTGACTAGAAGACCCTATATTAAGTTCTGTGGAAGTTTGATGTGAATAATAGCATGATACTCTTTCCATATACTAGAGTTTCACCTTTAGTAAGTGTCTGTGAATAAATCAGTGTTCTCTGATGCCATTCTTTTCTCATTTTTTAAAATTCAAGTAGTAAAGACTGCCCATTGCCTCAATTGAATGCATTGTAAATTTGAAAAGCTTTGCTTGTTTAGAGCACTATAAGTATAGATTATTTTCTACCATATGAATGGAAAGTAGAGTATGCTACTCTTAATGCACTGTGATTGAATCCTGTTTTCATTAACATGCATTTTTAACTCTTTGCCTTCTGCTTGGAGAGCTATTGCCCAGTTGAATTCTGTATAATGCATTAATATTGAGCTAAAGGCTTTCAAAGAATACGGATGACTGGAAAAGGATCTTTTATAGGTGTGTTTTGCTGTGGACAGAAACATCTTAAAAATAGAAAATGGATCTTTGAAAAACCTTGAGGATTCAGAGAAATATGACCTCTCAAGACTAGTGGTGTATAAACTTTTTTTTGAGAACTAATGAATTGCTATAGATAAGTACCACCTGTTATGAATTGTTTTGATTGTTGTGTAACTTTGTACTACCAAAGGCTTCATATCTACCTGGTGTTAAGTTGTAGGTTCTCAATTTTGTAGAATTTAGAGCTGTTAATGTCATACACGAGTATAGTCAAAGTTAGAATATGGGTAGTTTTCATTTCCAAATTTAACCTTTATTCTGACTGGCTGAATACTTAATGATACTTGTAGGAGGGAATAAAATGCATATGTAAAGTTTTATCAAAAAGTAAAACTTGGGCCTCCTGGTGGCGCAAGGTGTGAAGTCTCAGTGCTATCAAGCTATCAGCAGCCACTACAGCATGAGTGCCATCCCTGCCCAGAGAGCTGACCCACATTGCACAGCAGACTTCTCCCATCTCACCCGCTGCTCCCCTCAGCAGTGTATTTCAGTAGACCCACCTGTTCTGCCCCCCACTCTGTCTCTGGTGAATCCTCTCACTCCCCCCCCCACACCTGTGGCCTACACCCCAGTTCTTGTATGCATAAATAAAAATAAATCTTTTTTTAAAGATTTATTCATTTTTATACAAGAACTGGGGTACAGGCCAGAGGTGCGGGAGGGTGAGAGGATTCACCAGAGACAGACCGGGAAGCAGAATAGGTAGATGGACTGAAGTACACTGCTGGGGGAGCAGTGGGCGAGACAGGAGAGGTCTGCCCTGCCATGTGGGTATCTCCCTGGCTGGCTGGGAATCAAATTGGCACTGCAGAAGCTGCAGACAGCTTCACAGCTCTGCATTCAACCCACTGTGCCACCGGAGAGGCCCAATAAAAATAAATCTTACCAAAAAAGTAAAACTTTCATGTGTCTATAGTTATGTGTGCCTTTTGTGTTGTCTTCTGGGTTCAGTTGGTTGAGTATGCAGACTGTATAAGGGGAACTGTTAAAGTATCGAGCAGTATTAGAGGATAGTAGTGAGATTTTTACTGTATTTTGTAGCTTTTTTTTTTTTAAACTTCATGTTTGTTTTTTTTTTTAAGATTTATTTATTTATTTATACAAGCGCTGGGTACAGTCAGAAGCACGGGAGGGTGAGAGAATTCACCCAGAGCCAGAGCAGGGAGCAGAGCAGGCAGAAGGACCGAAGTACACTGCTGAGGGGAGCAGTGGGCGGCAGGAGAGGTCTGCGCGCCATGTGGGACCCTCCTCCAGTGGCCGGGGAGCAGCCGGGGATCGAACAGGCGCTGCAGAGGCTGCAGGCAGCTTAGCAACCCAGCATTCAACTGCTGCGCCACTGGGGAGGCCCTGTAGCTTTTTTTTTTAAGATTTATTTATTTATGCATACAAGAGCTAGGGTACAGGCCAGAGATGTAGGGGGTGAGAGGATTCACCAGAGACAGAGCAGGGAACAGAACAGGTAGATTGACTGAAGTACACTGCTGAGGGGAGCAGCGGGGTGAGACAAGAATGGTCTGTTGTGCCATGTGGGTAGCTCCCTGGCTGGGGATAGCTTCATAGTGCTAAGCTTATTAACCCCTTGCTTCACCAAGGAGACCCTGTTTTATAGCTTTATAAGTTAACTGAAAAAACATTTGGAAGTTGGCATTTTAATTTTGTTATCATTGGGGCTGCTTAGCACATCTTCCATGTGCTGCCTAGATGGTGCCACATTAGCTTTTGCTGGTTATTCTGAAAACCTCAGTTTTATGCATAAGTTGAATTCTTGTGTCTGGGTATGAGAAAATAATCTCATATTGGTACTACTCTCAGTGGATATTTTTCACTTAATTACTTGAAAGCTTTCCTTCTTTGATTCATAACTTTTGGTCACTGTACTGATTATAAAAGTATAGTTCTGCAATGAGAGAAAGTCCAGAGTTCAAATTTTACTCGATCATTTAGTTGTAAGACCCTTTACGTAACTTTTTTGTGCCTGACAATACTGTTTAGTAAATATTAGACATTTTAAAACAATATTTATTTATGCACACAAGAACTGGGGTATAGGCCAAGGTGTGATGGGTGAGAGGATTCACCAGAGACAGAGAAGGGAACAGAACAGGCAGACTGACTGAGATACTCTGCTGAGGGGAGTAGCAGGTGAGATAGGAGAGGTCTGCTGTGCCATGTGAGTAGCTCCCTGCCTGGCCAAGGATCGAACTCACGCTGCAGAGAGCTTCACAGTGCTGTGCTTAACCCCTTGCGCCACCAGGGAGACCCAATATTAGACATTCTTATGAAAGATAATGATAAACCCAGCACTTAGGTTGTGTGTGGGAAGGAAGAGGGTACATAAATTTACCATTTGAACTATTTAACAGTTAGTGTTTTTTGCTTTTTTTTTTTTTTTTTAAGATTTATTTATTTTTATACAAGAGCTGGGGTACAAGTCAGAGGTGCGGGAGGGTGAGAAGATTCACCAGAGACAGAGCGGGGAGCAGAACAGGCAGACTGATGAAATACACTGCTGAGGGGAGCAGCGGGTGCGACAGGAGAGGTCTTCTGCGCCATGTCTGATTCTCGCTGGCTTTCTGGGATTGAACCTGCACTGCAGAGGCTGTGGACATCTTCACAGCATGGCGCTCAACCTGCTGCGCCACCAGGGAGGCCCAGTTTGTTTTTTTTTAAAGATTTATGTATGGGGCCTCCCCTGGTGGCGCAGTAGTTGAGCGCTGGGCTGCGAAGCTGCCCGCAGCCTCTGCAATGCCTGTTTGATCCCCGGCCGCCTGAGCCCTGGCCACCGCCTGATCCCTGGCCACCAGCGAGGATCCCACATGGCAGGACAGACCTCTCTGTCAGATGGGGGATGGAACTCAGTGCTGCAGAGTATGCAGATTGCTTCACAGTGCAGTGCTTAACCCCTTGTGCCACCAGGGAGGGCCCAACAGTTAGTGTTATTAAATAAAATAACATTGTTGTACAGCTATCACTGATACTCAGCTTCAGAACTTTTCATCTTCCCAAACTTTAATTAAACTCTGTACCCATTAAAAAAATAACTCCTGCTTTCCCCCCTTGCAGCACCTGGAAAACACCATTATGACACTTTTTGTTTCTAAGCATTTGGTGATTTTAAGGCTCCTCATCTAAGTGGAATCATACAATATTTCTCTTTTTCTGTCTGGCCTATTTCATGTAGCATAATGTCGTCAAGGATCTTTCATCCATGTTGTAGCATGTGTCAGAATAATGCTGCTAGGAACTTGAGTATACCAGTATCAGTTTGATTCCCCACTTTCATCTCTTTTGGGCATATACTCAGTAGGAATTGCTGGATCATAGCAGTACTAGGTATAATTTTTTTTTTTTAAGATTTATTTATTTATACAAGCACTGGGTACAGTCAGAAGCACGGGAGGGTGAGAGAATTCACCAGAGCCAGAGCGGGGAGCAGAACAGGCAGAGTGACGAAGTACACTGCTGAGGGGAGCAGCGGGCGGCAGGAGAGGTCTGCGCGCCATGTGGGACCCTCGCCGGTGGCCGGGGATGGATCGAACTGGCGCTGCAGGGGCTGCGGGCAGCTTCGCAGCCCAGCGCTCAACCGCTGCGCCACCAGGGGAGGCCCTAGGTATAATTTTTTGAGAAACTGCCATACTGTTTTCCACAGTGACTATACCATTTACATTTCTACCAGCACTGCACAAGTATTCTGATTTCTCTACATCCTAACAAACACTTGTTACTTTCTGTGTGTGATCCTAATTGATGTGAAGTGGTGTTTCATTGTGACTTTGACTTGTATTTCTCTAACAATTAGTGATGTTGAGCATCTTTTCATGTGATTATTGATCATTTATATGTCTTTTGGAGTATACTTCTCAAGTCCTTGTGCATTTTTTATTTTATTTTATTTTAAAAAAAAAAAGATTTATTTATTTATTTATACAAGCACTGGGTACAGTCAGAAGCGCAGGAGGGTGAGAGAATTCACCAGAGCCAGAGGGGAGAGCAGAGCAGGAAGACCGACAAAACACACTGCTGAGGGGAGCAGCGGGCGGCAGGAGAGGTCTGCGCACCATGTGGGACCCTTACCCGGTGGCTGGGGATCGAACCCGCGCTGCAGAGGCCGCGGGCAGCCTCGCAACCCAGCGCTCAACCGCTGCGCCACCCGGGGAGGCCCCTTGTGCTTTTTTTAATTGTTTCTTTTTTTCAGATATGATTTGGAAGTATTTCCCTTTGTGGGTTGCATTTTTTAATCTGTTAATAGTGCTCTTTTTTTTTTTTTTAAAGATTTATTTATTTATGCATACAAGAGCCGGGGTACAGGCCAGAGGCGTGGGGGGTGAGAAGATTCACCAGAGACAGAGTGGGGAACAGAACAGGCAGATTGACCGAAGTACACTGCTGAGGGGAGCAGCGGGTGAGTCAGGAGAGGTCTGCTGCACCATGTGGGTTGCTCCCTGGCTGACCTGGAATCGAACTTGTGGAGAGCTTCATAGGTTGCATCTTAACCCTTGCGCCACCAGGGAGGCCCAATAGTGCTCTTTGATACACAAAAGTCTTTAATTTTTTATGAGATCCAGTTTATTTTTTTACTTCGTTGTCTGTTTTTTGTGTCATACTCAAGAAATAGTTGCCATATCCAGTGTCCTGAGGTTTTTCACTCCTGTATTTTCTTTCTTTTTAAAGATTTATTTATTTATTTATGCATATGTACATACATACAAGCACTGGGTAGTCAGAAGTGTGGGAGGGTGAGAGAATTCACCAGAGTGGGGAGCAAAACAGGCAGACTGACGAAATACACTGCTGAGGGGAGCAGCGGGCGAGTTAGGAGAGGTCTGCTGCTCCATGTAGGTTAGCTCCCTGGTTGCTGGGGATCGGACTCCTGTTGCAGCGGTTGGCAGTAGCTTGATAGCGCTGTTTTTAACCCCTGCGCCACCAGGGAGGCCCCATTTTGGATTTTTTAAAAAGATTTATTTATGCATACAAGAATTCGGGTGCAGGCCTGGGGTACAGGCCAGAGGTGTGGACCAGAGGTATGGGGAGTGAGAGGATTCATCAGAGACAGAGTGGGGAGCAGAACAGGCGAATCTACTGAAATACACTGCTGAGGGGAGTAGCAGCGAGGCAGGACAGGTCTGCTATGCCTTGTGGTCACCTCCCTGGCTGGGAATGGAACTCTTGCTGCAATGGCTGTAGATAGCTTCATAGTGATGAGACTTTAACCCCTTGAGCCACCAGTGAGGGCCCTCATTTTGGATTTGTATAGGTGCTGTGAGGAAGGGTCCAAGTTGATTTCTTCCACATGCGGATACCCAGTATTTTCAGCTCCATTTGTTGAAAGTACAGTTCTTTCTTCACTGACTAGTTTTGGCATTGGCACCTGTGTTGAAAATCATTTGACCATATATGCAAAGGTTTATTTCTGGACTCTGTTCCGTTTCATAAGTGTATCTGTCTTTATGTTATTACCACAATGTTTTTTTTTTTTTTTAATTTTTTTTTTTTTATTAGAGGCATGCTTTATTTATTTATTTTATTTGTTTGTTTGTTTTGTTTATACATGCACTGGGTACAGTCAGAAGCGTGGGAGGGTGAGAGAATTCACCAGAGCCAGAGCGGGGAGCAGAGCAGGCAGAAGGACCGAAGTACACTGCTGAGGGGAGCAGCGGGCGGCAGGAGAGGTCTGCGCGCCATGTTTTACCACAATGTTTTTGATTACTGTAGATTTGTAGTAAGTTTTACAATCAGGAATTACAGTTTTCTGACTTTGTTCTTTTTAAGGTTGTTTTGGTTATATGGGATCCTATGAGATGTTATATGAATTTTAGTTTGGGTTTTTCTGTTCACATACTATTTATTTTCACATACTTTTAAAAATTTCTATATATATTTTACATCATTTTTTATTTTCGTACAGTTTGCTTTCTCCTCTCTGGTGTAGTCCTCGTAAAATTCCCACTAAGTCACCATAGTCTGTGAACCATCACCATAGTCTCTTGTATTTTCATGTGCTTTTTAATATTAGGCCAAACAATATAAAACTAAACTGAATGGAATCCTATTTTTAAAATATAGGAGCTGATTCCTGTTAGAGCATTTCTATTTACCTGGCTCCTTGGTATTAGAAACAAGATTACTCCCAATATATATAAATTTTTATTAAGCAAGAAACATTTCTCACAGCTCTGGAGGCTGGAAAGTACAAGAGCAAGGTACTGGAAAAGAGTATCTACTGAGGACTTTCTTTTGGCTTGCAGATGATAGCCTTTTTGTAATATCTTCACATCTTACAGAGCAGTTGTATGAGGGGGAGAGTGCCCCAAACATCTTTGCTATTATAAATTATTTTGTGGAAAAACTATTTTTTTTAAATAATAAATTTTTATATTCCCTATACAATTGCTACCCCCCCATTCTGACCACAATCCCTCCCTTCCCGCCCCCCACCCGCCAAAAAGTGTCTCTGGTTCATAGTTGTTTGTTGATTTTGATTTTCACTTTCTTATAGTTATTCATTTTCCTGGTCCCTTATTTAAGTTTTCTAGATTCCTGCTATGAGTCAGACCATCCAGTATTTTTATTTTTCTTTCTGGCTTATTTCACTGAGCATGATCCCTTCCAGCGCCATCCATGTTGCTGCAAATTGCATGTGTTTATCTTTTTTGAATGCTGAGTAATATTCCATGGTGTATATGTACCACATCTTCTTGATCCAGTCATCTATTTTTGGGCATTTGGGTTGTTTCCAAAGCTTAGCTATTGTAAATAGTGCTGCTATAAACATAGGGGTGCAGGTGCTCTTTGGAATTGCTATTTCTGTGTCCTTTGGGTAAATACCTAGGAGTGGAATTGCTGAATCATATGGAAGCTCTATGTTTAGTAGGTCCAGAAATCTCCACACAGCTCTCCATAGTGGTTGGACCAGTTTGCACTCCCACCAACAGTGCAGAAGAGTTCCTTTTTCTCAACACACTCGCCAACATTTGTTGTTGCTAGTTTTTTTAATATGTGCCATTCTCACTGGTGTAAGATGGTATCTCATGGTAGTTTTGATTTGCATTTCCCTGATTACAGGTGATGTTGAACATTTTTTCATATGCCTGTTGGCCATTTGCATTTCCTCTTCAGAGAAGTTTCTTTTTAGCTCTTCTGCCCATTTTTTGACTGGATTGTTTTCTTTGTTGTTATTTTTTTTTTTTTTAAATGTATATACGTATTTTTTTTTTTTTATAAATTTTATTGTTATATTCCCCATACAATTGCAGCCCCCCATTCTGACCCCAATCCCTCCCCTCCCGCCCCCGCCCCCCTAAAAGTGTCTCTGGTTCATAGTTTTTTGTTGATTTTGATTTTCACTTTCTTATAGTTATTCATTTTCCTGGTCCCTTATTTAAGTTTTCTAGATTCCTGCTATGAGTGAGACCATCCGGTATTTTTCTTTTTCTTTTTGGCTTATTTCGCTGAGCATGATCCCTTCCAGCACCATCCATGTTGCAGCAAATTGCATGTGTTTATCTTTTTTGAATGCTGAGTAATATTCCATGGTATATATGTACCACATCTTCTTGATCCAGTCATCTATTTTTGGGCATTTGGGTTGTTTCCAAAGCTTAGCTATTGTAAACAGTGCTGCTATAAACATAGGGGTGCAGGTGTTCTTTGGAATTGATGTTTCTGTGTCCTTTGGGTAAATACCTAGGAGTGGAATTGCTGGGTCATATGGAAGCTCTATGTTTAGTAGGTCCAGAAATCTCCACACAGCTTTCCACAGTGGTTGGACCAGTTTGCACTCCCACCAACAGTGCAGAAGAGTTCCTTTTTCTCCACACCCTCGCCAACATTTGTTGTTGCTAGTTTTTTTAATATGTGCCATTCTCACTGGTGTAAGATGGTATCTCATGGTAGTTTTGATTTGCATTTCCCTGATGACAAGTGATGTTGAACATTTTTTCATATGCCTGTTGGCCATTTGCATTTCCTCTTCAGAGAAGTTTCTTTTAAGCTCTTCTGCCCATTTTTTGACTGGATTATTTTCTTTGTTGTTGTTGAGTCTCATCAGCTCTTTGCAGATTTTTATGATCAGTCCTTTATCATTAGTGTTGGGTGCAAAAATGTTCTCCCAGTTGGTGGGGTTTCTCTTTGTTTTTGTTATTGTCTATTTTGCTGTGCAGAAGCTCTTTAATTTGATGTAGTCCCAGCTGTTTATCTTTGCCTTCACTATCACTGCTTTGGGTGATGTGTTTGTAAAGATGTCTTTGATGTGCATATCACGTAGTGTTTCGCCTATATTTCCTTCTGTGTATTTTATGGTTTCAGGTCTTATGTCTAGTTCTTTAATCCATTTTGAGTTGATTTTTGTGTATGGTGTGAGGTAGTGGTCAAGCTTCATTCTTTTGCATGTAGCGACCCAGTGGAAAAACTATTTTTTAAAAAATGTTTGGTTCAAATTGAAATCAAGATCTCAGGTTTCTCACCTGCGTAGTTTTAAACATCTTATTTCTTTTCTGTCATTTCAGAGTCCTATATGAAGTTATTCTTTTTTTGCACAAAAAGTATAATTTCTCATATCTTGCTTTTTTTTTTGCTTGTTTAATATTATAGAGGATATTTTCAAAATCTGTACATTGAGAATTTACTTATTCTTTAAATGGAAAAAATTTACTTTCTATTTTACCTTGTGTTTCTCATTATAAAGTATTTAGAAGTATGTAATTTAGTGAAAAATTTAAGGGGTGAGACTCTTCATGGGTTTTAGAACTTGTTTGGGAAAGAATATTTGGGTTTTGGCCTCCCTGGTGGCGCAAGGGGTTAAGCACTGCACTGTGAAGCAATCTGCAGACTGCAGCACGAGTCGATCCCCAGACAGCCAGGGAGAAGCTCATATGGCGAGGCAGACCTCTCCTGTCTTGCCCACTGCTCCCCTCAGCAGTGTATTTCAGTCAATCTGCCTGTTCTGTTCCCTGCTCTTGTTCCCTGCTCTGTCTCTGGTGGATCCTCTCACCCCGCTCATCTCTGACCTATACCCCAGCTCTTGCATGCATAAATAAATCTTTAAAAAAAAAAATAGGGGGCCTCCCCGGTGGCGCAGCGGTTGAGCGCTGGGTTGCGAAGCTGCCTGCGGCCTCTGTGGCACCGGTTCGATCCCCGGCTGCTCCCCGGCCACCGGAGGAGGGTCCCACATGGCGCGCAGACCTCTCCTGCCGCCCGCTGCTCCCCTCAGCAGTGTACTTCGGTCCTTCTGCCTGCTCTGTTCCCTGCTCTGACTCTGGTGAATTCTCTCACCCTCCTGCGCTTCTGACTGTACCCAGTGCATGTATAAACTAAACAAACAAACAAACAAATAAATAAAAAACATGCCTCTATTAAAAAAAAAAAAATAGGGCCTCCCCGGTGGCGCAGCGTGTTGAGTGCAGCGCTGTAAAACTGTCACAGCCACTGCAGTGTGGGTTTGATCCTGGCCGGCCCGCCAGCAAGAATCCCACATGGCGCAACAGAACTCTCCTGTCACGCCGCTTCTCCCCTCAGCAGTGTATTTTGGTCCTTCTGCCTGTTCTGCTCCCCGCTCTGTCTCTGGTGAATCCTCTCACCCTCCTGCACCTCTGGCCTGTACCCCAGCTCTTGTGTAAAAATAAGTAAATCTTTTTTTTTTTTTTTTAAAAAGAGTATTTGGGTTGGTGGTAATATAATCTGTTATGGAAATTGGCTGTGTATGTATCTTTCCTCTTGCCTACAAATTTTGCTGTTTAATGACTTTTGATTGCTGATATTCTCTTAGTTACCATTGACTAAACAATTGGAATAGTACTAGTTTATTAATTTATGAATGCTGATTACCTAGTAACCACTTAAATCCACTTTTTTTTTTTAAGATTTATTTTTATACAAGAGCCGGGGTACAGGCCAGAAGCGCGGGAGGGTGAGAGGATTCACCAGAGACAGAGTGGGGAACAGAAGAGGCAGACTGACCGAAATACACTGCTGAGTGGAGCAGCAGGCGAGACAGGAGAGGTCTGCTGCGCCATATGGGTTGCTCCCTGGCTGGCGGGGGACCGAACTTGTGCTACAGAGGCTGCAGTTTGCTTCATAGTGCGGTGCTTAACCCCTTGTGCCACCAGGGAGGCCCAAATCCACTGGTTCTGTGGAACATGTACTCATGACGTGTTGTATATCTACTCCTTAAGAGACACATACATAGGTCTTGTAGAATATATGAAGATAGATGACACAACTTCAGTCTTCAAGAATAGGCAAGTTCAGGATGTTACAGGACAGGAGAGGTGCACCCCAGAACTTGCAAACCCGCCTACTCTAAATAGAGTCTTCCACCTACCACATCAAGACAAAACATACGGGACCTCTAATGGAAAGGAACTTTAATACAATCAGTGTGCAATACAGAAAAGACAAAGGATATAGTTTCCAAATCAAGCACCTGAAGTTACCCATCCCCTCGTGGGTAAATGTCCAGCCAGCGTTTGCCCAAAGTAAGGCCCGAAAGCCTGCCACAAGTCTGAAGCACCTTCCTGCGGGGACCCATAGAACAGGGTCAGAAACAGCCAGACAAGTCTGGGAGGAAAACAGCAAAATCAAAATCAAGATAAAAACTGCCATTGTTAACCTCCCCACCGATCTCTAACCCACATCTGTTTCAACCAGTCCAGGACCAAGAAGTAAGCAGTTTTTTCACTTGTCTCTCTGCTCCATGTGCCTCTTTTGGGGCTTTTGGCTCCCCATCTGTTTTTCTTCCTTCCCCAGTCTCCTCTCTAGCTTCTTCCTGCTTAGCTCTACCTTCCCTTGGTGGGGCAGGCAACCTGGATCCAACCCTTTCCCTGGGGACCACCCTGTTACAAGAAGACATAATAAAATAATTATAATGCTAGCTACAATATATCTTATAGATTGAGTAACCAGCATATGAGGGACATGTGCCTTTTTAGTACCTTCAGAACTTTTTACAACTTGGGTCTGTGCGATATGCTTATCAAATTCTGATAATTCAACTTTCAAAATCTTTCCCTGTTCCATCTAATTGTGTCTATTCCCACTTAAGTTGCTTTAGATTTAGCCATTGCAATTGATTTCCTTTATCTGTTTAATACCTTGGATGTTTGTTTTTGGATTTTTTTTTTTTTTTTTTTTAAAGATTCATTTATCCATCCATACAAGCACTGGGCACAGTCAGAAGTGCGGGAGGGTGAGAGAATTCACCAGAGCCAGAGCGGGGAGCAGAGCAGGCAGAAGGACCGAAGTACACTGCTGAGGGGAGCAGCGGGCGGCAGGAGAGGTCTGCGCGCCATGTGGGACCCTCCTCCAGTGGCCAGGGAGCAGCCGGGGATTGAACCGGTGCCACAGAGGCCTCAGGCAGCTTCTCAACCCAGCGCTCAACCACTGCGCCACCGGGGAGGCCCTTTTGAATATATTTTTAATAAAAACTTACTGAATTTTTTTTATGTATCAAGACTATTCTAACCTTTTCCATATTGTTTAGTCCTTACAATACACCAAAGACAGATACTATTTTTGTTCCTGTTTTACAAATGAAAAAACTGGGGCACAGAGAGGTTAAGTAATTTTGTGTAATGTCACATTTTTAGTTAAGTACAAGTGCTGGTATATAGAATCACGAAGTCTTTTTTAAAGATTTATTTATACATACAAGAACTGGGGTATAGGCTAGAGTTGTGGGGGGGATGTGAGAGGATTCGCCAGAGACAGCGGGAAACAGAACAGGCAGATTTACTGAAATACACTGTTGAGGGGAGCAGCGGGCCAGTAAAAAGAGGTCTGCTGCACCATGTGGGTAGTGCCCTGGCTGGGGCTCGAACTCGTGCTGCAGTGGCTGCGGCAAGCTTCATAGGTTGCTTTTTAACCCCTTGCGCCACCAGGGAGGCCCAGGAAGTCTGACTTTTAAGTTCAAATTCTTAAGCATTATGCTGTGTGTGTGTGTGTGTGTGTGTGTGTGTGTGTGTGTTACATGTATGTCATTGTTTTAGTGCATGTATAATATTTCACTGTATGGTTATACTTTAATTTTCTGAATCTGTCCCTTCTGGGGGCCATTTAGAATTTTCCTGTGTGTGTATAACCAGGGTACCAGTGAAACATCGTACATGCATCTTTCTACATTTTAGGTTAAATTCCCAGAAATATAATTCCTGGACCAAAGGAAATGCATATTTAAAATTTTGTTAGATATTATTAAATTACCATCCAAAAATTTGTACCGAATTGTATTTACATCAACAAACTATGAACATTTCTAAAACAATTCAAGTTAAATCTAAATTTGAGGGAAGTAAGGTGACTGGATAGTAGTGAAGACTGTCTCTGAGTACCTTTTTTTTTTTCTTTTTTTTTTTTCTTTCTTTTTTTTTTTTCTTTCTTTTTTTTTTTTCTTTCTTTTTTTTTTTTCTTTCTTTTTTTTTTTTCTTTCTTTTTTTTTTTTTTTCTTTGGTTGTCAGAGCTGGGAAGGCACCTTCTGAGTACCTTTTTAAGTAGTATTTACCTTACTAGCATTTCCTTTTTTAAAAGCTAATATTTGGGGATTTTGATTACTGGCCATGTCATTAGCCAATTATGGGAAAGTGGAGTAAACATTTTGTTTTAAAGATTTATTTTTGTATAGAAGAGCTGGGGTGTGGGCCAGAGATGTGATGGGTGAGAGATTCACCAGAGACAGAGTGTGGAGCAGAACAGGCAGATTGAAATACACTGCTAAGGGGAGCAGTGAGTAAGATGGGAGAGGTCTGCACCATATGTGGGGTAACTCCCTGGCTGGGAATTGATGGAACTCAGGACATAGCAGTGATAGTGCTGAGACTTAACACTTAGGCCACCAAGGAGTCTCTTGGAGTAAACTTTTTAAAAAATTTATTTATTTATGCATACAAGAACTGGGGTGTAGGCCACGGGTGCAGGGGCAGGGGAAGGTGTGTGAGAGGATTCACCAGAGACAGAGTGGGGAGCCGAACAGGTAAGGTAAATCTACTGAAATACACTGCTGAGGGGAATAGCTGGTAAGAGAGAAGAGGTCTGCTGCGCCATGTGGGTTAGTTCCCTGGCTGGGGATTGAACTCATGCTGCAGTGGCTGCCAATAGCTTGATAGTGCTGAGACTTTAACCCCTGTGCCACCAGGGAGGCCCCGAGTAAACATTTTAAAAACAAAATTTTTTGAAAGATTTATTTATTTATGCATACAAGAGCTGGGGTACAGCCAGAAGTGGGGGGGTGGGGGGGTGAGAGGATTCAGGAGAGACAGAGTGGGAAACATAACAGGTACACTGACCAAAGTACACTGCTGAGGGGAGCAGCGGGCGAGAGGAGAGGTCTGCTGCGCCATATGGGTTGCTCCCTGGCTGGCCCGGGATAGAACTTGTGCTGCAGAGGCTGCGGATTGCTTCATAATGCAGTGCTTAACCAGGGAGGCCCTAAAAACAAATTTTTCTTCTTTAAAATGTTCTTTAAACCTCTCAGTTGTCGATCTAAATGCAAAAGTTTTGATAAATTGATTTCTTGTCACCGTAATCTTTTAAAATCAGGACTTCTATAGTAAAGAGCATGTACCTTTCCCAGTTGACTGCTCACATGGAAACTCTTTTTAGAAGAGTTCTTGTTGAACTCCCAATAGGCAGAGGCAAAGAGCCAATCTGTTTTCTGGGAATGGGGATATTGAGGTGGAAATGATCAAATGTCTTATACAACTTAGATTTCCTTTCTGACTAGTTTTCTTCCTCAGTGGGTCATTTCTTTGTCTTTCTCTTCATCACCTTTCTTTGCTTTTAGGGTGAAGGTGATTTTTTTTTCATTTAGTAGATTTAAATTTTATCGAATTTAGAACTTACTAGTAGGTCTTTACCTGCCCAGAGTAGGGTTGAAGTAGAGTGCTTAAATTTTAGTGTTATCACAACCCTATAACATACATAATTCTTTCTTTTATCCCATTCTCAGGGCCTACTGTTGAGAATAAAGTGAAACAAACTTAGTTTTTGTAGACATCATTAAGGAGTTACAAGAAATTTGACTTATTTGAGGGTATGAGATGGGTTCAGTGTTACTATCTTCTTCTTCTTTTTTTTTTTTTCCCAGTGTTACTATCTTCTCTGGTCATTAATTTCATTTGATTTGTTGTTGGTGGTGTCTTGCTTAATTCCTTTCCAGGAAGTCTCATTTTATTTCCAAAGGGCAAAGTTTGTCTTCTGGGCCTGTTAATATCAGTTCTAAGTTTTGGATTACTAAAATATTTCCTTCTCTTGATTGATCAAAAGATTTAGATTGACAGGCAGTTCTCCCTGCCTGCCTGCATGTGACTATACATGTGTCTCTCTCCTTTTCCTAATAAATATATCCTTTTAAAATGTTAAAAAAAAGAAATCCTCTGCTGCTCTTTTTGTTTATTACTGTTTGACACTGGTTTTTGGAAATGAAGAGGAAAAGAAACTAGAAGCTTCAGTTTTCTTGATCATCACTAGTGACCTGATTGTAGTATAATCCTGAATGAATGAAGGCAGCTGTGAAGGGGATTCTGAGTTAAAATGTTGAAAGTTAAAGATAATGTAAAGAAAGTGCTAATGTCCATCAGAGTAAAAACGCTATGGAGGAAGAATTTTGCCTTATTCACACTTGTAGACTCTGCAACTGGAACAGTGCCTGCCATATATTATGTGATTAATCTCTTGAGTGAATGGGAAATAGAAAACTAACTTGGGGTATACTCATAGTTATCATTCTTTATACCATTTAAAACTAAATAACTAGTTACACGTATCAACTTGGATAAATATCAAAGGTGATGTTAAAGAAAAAAGTACATATGATATAATGCCATGAAAAATTTTAACTTGCAAATGATACACTGTTTTTATACCTGTACTCATTAAGTGAAAGTACTAGAAACATGACAGTGATAAACACCAAGTTCAGTATAGAGGTTACCTTTGGAGAAAAGAGGGAAGGAACTAGGTTTAGAGTATTTACACACAGAGAGCTTCAGTTTTATTTATGATACTATATATTTTACTTTTTAAAGTTGGTGTAGAAGACCTCTCCTGTCTCGCCTGCTGCTCCCCTCAGCAGTGTATTTCCGTAGATCTGCCTGTTCCCCACTCTGTCTCTGGTGAATCCTCTCACATGCTGCACCTCTGGCCTACACCCCAGTTCTAAGCAAAAATAAATCTTTTTAAAAAAGTAAACTTGGGGCCTCCTCTGGTGGTGCAGCAGTTGAGAGCTGGGCTGCAAGGTTGCTCGCAGCCTCTGTAGCGCTGGTTCGTTCCCTGGCCGCTGGCAAGGGTCCCACCAAAGGAAAAAAAAAAAGTAAACTTGGTGATAAGCAAGTGCTTGATCACTGTATTTATTCTCTCAACTTTAAAAAAAAAAGATTTATTTATGTATACAAGAACTGGGGTACAGGCCTGAGGTGTGTGTGTGTGGGGGGGTGAGAGGATTCACCAGACAGAGTGGGGAGCAGAACATGTGGATTGACTGAAATACACTGCTGAGGGGAGCAGTGGGAGAGTCAGGAGAGGTCTGCTGTGCCTTGTTGGTAGCTCCCTGACTGGGGATTGAACTCATGCTGCAGTGGCTGCAGATAGCTTTATAAGTTGTGTCTTAACCGCTTGCTCCACCAGGGAGGCCCTCTCTCAACATTTTTGTAAATATGAAATGTTTACTAAAAATAAATGAGAGACTATAAATAGATCAGGGGTCAGCAAACTAAGGGCTGGTAGACCAGATTTTGCTTGCTGCCTTTTTGTATCTAGTCTCTGAGCTAAGAAATGCGAATGGTATTTTTATACTTTTATTATTTATTTATTTTTTAAAAAAGATTTATTTATTTATACAAGCACTGGGTACAGTCAGAAACGCGGGAGGGTGAGAGAATTCACCAGAGACAGAGCGGGGAACAGAACAGGCATATTGACGAAGTACACTGCTGAGGAGAGCAGCGGGCGGCAGGAGAGATCTGCGCTCCATGTGGGACACTCACCCGGCGGCTGGGGATCGAACTGGCACTGCAGAGGCTGTGGGCAGCTTCACAACCCAGCGCTCAGTCGCTGCGCCACCGGGGAGGCCCCCTATTTTTACACTTTTAAGTAGTTTAAAAAATCAAAATAAAAACATTCATGATACATGAAAACTATACAAAATCCTGATTTTGGTCCCCATAAACAAAATTATATTGAAATAACCATAGTCATTTTTTACATATTGTCTGTAGTTTCTTTTACACTGCTACAATGTCAGAGTTAATCACAGCAAAGATAAGGACCCCCAAAGCCTAAAATATTTACTACCTGGCTTTTTTTCCCTTCAACTTTCACATACTTATTAATCAGTATAAACCCCAAACCCTAGTAAGTGGAAAATTGTGCAGATAGCTCCTGGAAGACTTTCTTTCTTTCTTTCTTTTTAAGATTTATTTATGCATACAAGAGCTGGAGATATTGGGGGGTAGGGGGCTGAGAGGATTCACCAGAGAGAGAGTGGGGAGCAGAACAGGCAGATTGACTGAAGTACACTGCTGAGGGGAGCAGCGGGCGAGTCAGGAGAGGTGAGTCTGCTGTGCCATATGAATTGCTCCCTGGCTGGCTGGGGATTAAACTCGTGCTGCAGAGGCTGCGGATAGCTTCATAGGTTGTGTCTTAACCCCTTTCACCATCAGGGAGGCCCTGGAAGACTTTCATTTTAAGCAGCTTTGTATTGAAATCTTTTATTTAGATGTCTCCACCTACTTTCTTCAGTTTGCTGTTCATTGAGTAGAACTTGTATTGCTCATTGGTACCCAGTTTTTTCCAGGGTTCTGGGTTATTCTTTCTGTCCTAGTTTACATCTGGATTGAACAGAGCCAGAGACATGGTAAATAGTGCTCCAGTACCTCTCACTTCAGTAAATATGAAGGGGGGATTAAGTTAGGATGCTTCTTGGCCTGACTAGTGGAGGATAGTTGCAGGAGAGGCCTTGGGGTGGGAAGGAGATGAGAACAAACCTGCAATGCCCTGAATGAAGTCACTGCCCTAGCTGGCTCTTTACAGAAAAATTTGCTAATCCAATGTGTAGATGAATTCTAGTCCTAGACTAGTGGTGCTATAACTGGGCAAAAGAGCTTTTTGGTAAATATTTGTAATAAGTTGAAGATAGTTCTTACCCAATTTTTGTTATTTTAATAAAATTTTTTTTAAAGACTTATTTGTGTATACAAGAGCTGGGGTACAGGCCAAAGGGGTGTGTGTGTGGTGGGATGAGAGGATTCACCAGAGACAAAGTGGGAAACAGAACAGGCAGATTGACTGAAATACACTGCTGAGGGGAGCAGTGGGTGAGACAGGAGAGGTCTGCTGTGCCATGTGGGTAGCTTCCTGGCCAGGGATTGAACACGTGGTGTGGTGGTGGATAGTTTCCTAGTGCTGAGACTTAACCCCTTGTGCATGCTCCTCATCAGAACCTGTAGTCACAGGTTCTTGCATATCTTCCAATATCATATTTGTATGTTAATCATGAGTGTGTAATCTGCTGTGAAGGTCTCTTATTTCTCATTTTCACATAAATTCACTCATTCCAGTTGAGACTGTTGAGATCCAGAGGTTCTTCTACTGTGTTGGTAGTTTATTGTTGGTCCACATCAGCCATGTTTCAAACAGTGGCCTAATTGTGTTTTTTGAAGGACATTTTTAATCAAAGGAAAATTTGTCAGCCAGATACTTTCATTAAGTTTGAAAATGGTTGCCCAGTAGTAGTCTCATCTTGTTGACTGTCTTAATCTAGTACATTTTATCTCTTATGAATTCTTGTTATTAAAGTCCCTGATTCTAATTAAATCATGGAGATAGAACAATTTTTAAGTACCTATTTGGGTATGTGATTAGGGATTGGTATTTGGGTAGCTTGTTGTCCCCCTCAGTCTCCCACTTCCCCAGCCCCAAACTCTTTTTTCAGCAAACCAGTAGCATTTTAGAGGAATGTAACTGAATATGCATACGTAGTCACTGAAGTACAGGCATCTTTTTCAGTAATCCTTTTTTAGCTTTAACATGTATTAAACTTTGGGCCTCCCCGATGGCACAGCGGTTGAGCGCTGGGTTGCGAAGCTGCCTGCAGCCTCTGCAGCGCTGGTTCAATCCCTGGCCGCCGGGTGAGGGTCCCACATGGAGCACAGACCTCTCTTACTGCCCGCTGCTCTCCTAAGCAATGTACTTCGTCCATCTGCCTGTTCTGCTCCCTGCTCTGGCTCTGGTGAATGCTCTCACCCTCCCGCGCTTCTGACTGTACCCAGTGCTTGTATAAATAAATAAATAAATCTTTAAAAAAAAAAAAGTATTAAACTTTGGCCTAGTGTTTAACTTTGGGAACTTACTGTATGTAACAGGAGTGGGGATTTACAGTCCTTTACAGTGTAGCTGGTATTTTTAAAGACATAATGACGAGTCCCTATGGAAGAAATTTTTCTTAAGCAGGAACTTCATTTCAGAGCAACATGATGTAATTTTGATTATTTGTAGGAAAATACTGACTGACTTAGCCATCAGTTATTTTCCTGAGAAGTACTAATCTTTCACTTACATTTCACTTACACTCCTCTGGATAGTCTGAGATACTTTAGCACCAAAAGTCAAGTAATCCTATCAGAGGTAACTGTCTTGGTCAATTCACATTGTCTTCAGGTTACATAAGATTATTATTTTCTGGTCATAGTACAAGAAACAGAAAAACCAGATGATTTAAGTGCTCTTCATCTTTTCTTCCTTTTGAGAAGTGTTTTAAGAGATACTGTTTTAGTTTTCAAATTCACAGTATTTTTTAATTAACCGAAAGTTTGCTTAACCAATTTCTTTTTAAAAGACCCATTCAATGGGGCCTCCCTGGTGGCACAGCGGTTGAGCGCTGGGTTGCGAAGCTGCCCACAGCCTCTGCAGCGCCGGTTCGATCCCCGGCTGCTCGCCGACCACCGGAGGAGGGTCCCACATGGCGGGTCCCACATGGCGCGTAGACCTCTCCTGCCGCCCGCTGCTTCCCTCGGCAGTGTATTTCGTCAGTCTGCCTGTTCTGCTCCCCTCTCTGGCTCTGGTGAATTCTCTCACCCTCCCGCACTTCTGACTGTACCCAGTGCTTGTATAAATAAATAAATCTTAAAAAAAAAAAAAAAGTTAAAAAAAAAAAGACCCATTCAATGAATAACTATAAGAAAGTGAAAATCAAAATCAACAAAAAACTATGAACCAGAGACACTTTTTGGGGGGTGGGGGGTGGGAGGGGAGGGATTGGGGTCAGAATGGGGGGGTTGCAATTGTATGGGGAATATAAAAATAAAATTTATTATTAAAAAAAAATAAATAAAATTAAAAAAAAAGAATTCATCTGAAAAAAAAATAAAAGACCCTTTCAAAAGGGTTCTTAATAAAACTGCCCTGAATATAAGAAACTGTGAACATAGGGCCTTCCCTGTGGTGCAGCAGGTTGAGCGCTGTGCTGTGAAGCGGTCTGTAGCCTTTGCAGCGTGGGTTCGATTCCCCAGCAGGCCAGGGAGCTACCCACATGGTGCAGCAGATCTCTCCTGCCTTGCCCGCTGCTCCCCTCATCAGTGTCTTTGGTCCTTGTACCTGTTCTGCTCCCTGTTCTGTCTCTGGTGAATTCTCCCACCCTCCCGCGCCACTGACCTCTACCCCAGTTCTTGTATAAATAAATAAATCTTTAAAATATATATATAGGAAGATGTTCTAAATTCCTATGTAGTTAATATGTTAATCAATATAGGCAGTTGCTTTCTTGGCCTTGCAAAATTTCTACGCCCCCTCATACCCCACCCCCCCATCCACTCTTAAAGACCCACATGCTGTTCAATTTTTATGGTCCTGTCTACTTTACTTTCTGGTTTCAGATTATTTCCTTGTTGGAGTAGAGAATTCAGTCCTTGTTGGAGTGGGTTTTTTCTTGGGGATAGCAACTCTCTTGATGGTGGGAACCAATATTTTGTATAGCTGATCTCATATAGACCTCTTTAATGCTATTTGAAACTTTTCCTTTTAGTCTTGTTGAACAGGATATATGATCCTGACCTTGGATATGATTATCAATCTTGGAAAATTTTATAGGTAAAAAGGGATGGGTAACTGGAGCGCTGTGGCCAAAGGAAGGACTGAATACTGTCAAGTATCTCAAATGTAAGGGTTAAATAATTGTATGATGAAGAAATGTTTAGAGACTGGTCTCCCTACCCCTGAGATGTCTTGGTTCTATACCTCATCCACCTGATTTCTAGCAGCATTGAGGTCAGAAATACTACCAGTCTTACCAGTATTTGTTTGGTTGTGTTTTTCCATAAACTTTTTTTTTTTTAAACAGAGAACGTTTTACAATGATAGCATAGATATATAGATGATTACCTCCACCCAGAGATCTTTTTTCATGTTGTTCTTGAGTTTCTCTTTCCCCACACCCAAAGGCAACCACTATTCTGACTTCTCTGGTAGCCACAGAATTGAAAACTGTTGGTAATAATAACCACAGGGCCTCCCCGGTGGCGCAGCGGTTGAGCGCTGGGTTTGCGAGGCTGCCGGCGACCGCTGCGACGCCGGTTCGATCCCCGGCTGCTCCCCGGCCACCGGAGGAGGGTCCCACATGGCGCGCAGACCTCTCCTGCCGCCCGCTGCTCCCCTCAGCAGTGCACTTCGGTCCTTCTGCCTGCTCTGCTCTCTGCTCTGGCTCTGGTGAATTCTCTCACCCTCCCGCGCTTCTGACTGTACCCAGGGCATGTATAAACAAAACAAACAAACAAACAAATACATAAATAAATAAACATGCCTCTATAAAAAAAAAATAATAACCACAGACCTTCTTGAGGATAAAATTGTGTTGATGGTATTTAATACAGTAGTTCTCAACTAGGAGTAGTTAGCCCACCACCCACATTCCCCAGGATGTTTCGCTGTGTATGGAGACATTTTGGGTTATCAAAACTTGGAGTGATGGTACTACCAGCACCTAGTGTGTAGAAGCCAAATATGTGAATAAGCATCCTGCAATGTAGTGGACAGCTCCCCACAGCAAAGAGTTACCTGGCCCAAGAGTCAGTAGAACTGAAGTTGAATGGCCATATTCTAATAGCTAGTAATTACAGCAATATGTGGTACATTAAATTGTTGAAAACTTGTTTTGCTTTTGAAACTTCTATGGGAAATCATCAGAAAATCTGTTTGCAGGGAACTCTTAAGGGTAAATTTCTCTTTTGTGTTTTTTTTTTTAAGGTTTATATTTATTTATGCATACAGAAATGGGTATAGGTCAGAGGTATGGGGAACTAGACAGGTGGATCTACTGAAATACACTGCTGAAGGGAGCAGCAGGTGGGCAAGACAGGAGAGGTCTGCTGAGCCATATGTGGGTTAGTTCCCTGGCCTGGGATCAAATTTATGCAGCAGTGGCTGGATAGTGGCTACGGAGTGACTGGCTCAGTGGCTGGCAATAGCTTAATAGTGCTAAGACTTTAACCCCTGCACCACCAGGGAGGCCCAAAGGTAACCTTTTTTTTTTTTAAAGATTTATTTTATTTTTGCATACAACAGCTGGGGTGCAGACAGAGGTGCGGGGTGGAGGGGGGATGAGAGGATTCACCAGAGACGAGAAGGTGGGGGGCGCAGAACAGGCAGATCCACTGAAATACACTACTGAGGGGAATGACAGGAGAAGTCCATTGTGCCATGTGGGCTAGCTCCTTGGGCAGGCCGGGGAATGAGCCCTCACTGCAGAACCCTCACTGTGGTGGCTGCCAATAACTTCACAGTGCTGAGATTTAACCCCTTGCATCATCTGGGAGACCCCAAAGGTAAATTTTTTTTTTGAAAGATTTATTTATTTAAAAAAGATTTATTTATTTATACAAGCACTGGGTACAGTCAGAAGTGTGGGAGGGTGAGAGAATTCACCAAAGCCAGAGAGGGGAGCAGAACAGGCAGACCGACGAAATACACTGCTGAGGTGAGCAGCGGGCGGCAGGGAGGTCTATGCGCCATGTGGGACCCTTGCCGGCGGCCGGGGAGTGAACCGGCACTACAGAGGCTGTGGGCAGCTTCGCAGCCCAGTGCTCAACTGCTGTGCCACCAGGGGCAGCCCAAGATTTATTTATGTATACGAGAACTGGCCAGAGGTGCAAGAGGGTGAGAGGATTCACCAGAGACAGAGTGGGGAGCAGAACAGGCAGATGGACTGAAAACACTGCTGAGGGAATCAGTGGGCGAGATAGGAGAGGTCTGCCGCGCCATGTGGGTATCTCCCTGGCCGGCCAGGAATTGAACCCGTGCTGCAGAGGCTGCAGGCAGCTTCATAGCCCTGCGCTCAACCCATTGTGTCACCAGGGAGGCCCAAAAGTAAACTTCCTGTGAATATTTACTGCTTGGTAAAATGATAAACCCTCTGCCCAGTATATCATATCCTAATAGTCATAGGTGTTTGTCCCTGAATTGAAGAAAAGTGATTCCTTTTGTCCACTAGGCTCCATGTGCTTATTAATTCTGATTAGCAAACCTCACCTATTACTGCCTAAAGTTCTCTAGGTGAAATCTAGAACAAGCATGTGTTCCTCTTGGGCTGTATTTATGTGCAACTTAAGAGCAGTTGATTCATTCCTGCATGAATGTATTCTTCCGTCATTTCAACAACAAAGGGTCTTAGCAAGTGTCTGGATAAAATGTAGTTATATTTGTTGACACATTTTGTTGTCCCAGATTCTTATTCATACAATATCGCTAGACAGGAGGTGTGAATGTTCAAAATGCTCCATTGCAATATTTCTTCTTTTTTTCTTACAGATTTGTTTTTTTATGCATACAAGAACTGGGGTACAAGCCAGAGGTGTGTGGGGGGGTTGAGAGGATTCACCAGAGACAGAGTGGGGGGCAGAACAGGAGGATTGACTGAAATACACTGCTGAGAGGAGCAGTGGGCAAGTTGGGAGAGGTCTGCTGTGCCATGGGGGTAGCTCCCTGGCAGGGGATGGAACTTGTGCTGCAGTGGCTGCGAATAGCTTCATAGTGCTGCATCTTAATCCTTTGCACCGCCAAAGAGGCCCCTCCATTGCAATTTTTCATCCATCAGTTCTGATTTTAAACTTTTTTTTTAAAAAGATTTATTTATTTATTTATACAAGCACTGGGTACAGTCAGAAGTGCAGGAGGGTGAGTGAATTCACCAGAGCCAGAGCGGGGAGCAGAGCAGGCAGAAGGACCGAAGTACACTGCTAAGGGGAGCAGTGGGCGGCAGGAGAGGTCTGCGTGCCATGTGGGACCCTCTTCCGGTGGCCGGGGAGCAGCTGGGGATGGAACCGGTGCTGCAGAGGCTGCAGGCAGCTTCGCAACCCAGCGCTCAACCGCTGCGCCACCAGGGAGGCCCCTGATTTTAAACTTTTTAACACTTACAAGCTAATTGAACAGATATCTGTTAGTGTAACCCAGGATAGTATTGACAGCTTTAGATGAGTAAAACTGCTTTGTCCCTGAATGACTCCTTTAACTTACAGTATAGTAGTATTTAGTCAGCTAGATCTTTTTTCCTAAACTTCTGATCCTTAGCCTTTACGGTATCTTTTTACCCAGTGTCCTGTAAACTGTAGTAGTCCTGTTACTTCTATTGCTATTGACTTTTGCTGGTAGTTCATGCCCCCTTTAGCCAGGCCTGAGGACTCTGTCCTTCCCTTTTATTGTGCTTGTGTTTTTTAGAATTTATGTTAAATGCAACTGATAATTTTAAAGTTGACTTAATTTTTGCATAGGTAATATAGGCTCATGGTATAGTATTCACAACTGGAAAAGGGACTTTAGTAAAAAAGAACATATTCTCAGGCAGAATTTATATTTATTGATACCTTTCTGAAGATAATCTAGACATCTTATAAACTTAAAATGATTTTTCTTTTTTAACTTTCGTGTTCGGAATAATTTTTTTTTTTTTAAGATTTATTTTTACAAGCACTGGGTACAGTCAGAAGCACGGGAGGGTGAGAGAATTCATCAGAGCCAGAGCGGGGAGCAGAGCAGGCAGAAGGACCGAAGTACACTGCTGAGGGGAGCAGCGGGCGGCAGGAGAGGCCTGCGTGCCATGTGGGACCCTCCTCCGGGGGCCGGGGAGCAGCCGGGGATCGAACCTGTGCAGCAGAGGCTGCGGGCAGCTTCGCAACCCAGCGCTCAACCGCTGCGCCACCAGGGAGGTCCCGGAATAATTTTTTTTAAAGATTTATTTATACATACAAGAACTGGGGTGTAGGCCAGAGATGGGTGGGTTAAGAGGATTCACTAGAGACAGAGTGGGGAGCAGAACAGGCAGATGTACTGAAATACACTGCTGAGGGGGAAGCCTGTGAGACAGGAAGAGTCTCCTGTTGAAGTGACTGGTGATAGCTTGATAACGCTGAGACTTTAACCCCTGTGCCACCAGGGAGACCCTGTGTTCAGAATAATTTAAAATGCACAACCAAATAGAGAGTAATTGACTTAAATGTTATAACTACTTTCAAAGAATCAACAAAATCGTAGCATTTTACCAGTTTACAGTTAATTTAATGCTGAAAATGTAGAGAACATATTTTGAAGGTATGTAAAATTTTAATAACATGAAAGTTTATGGTCACACATGTACTACTTTTTTTCTGTTTAAATCTTTCCGTTTATTTTGGCCTCCATTTTTCTCAGTAGTATATAATGAGATATTTCTGTTGTCCTGAAATTCTGGTAACTGGATGCCTCTTGAATCTGCCAAGATTGTCACAGTAGTCTGAGTGAAGTAAATTCTGAACTTGCTTAGTTATGCTAGTAGCCTAGGATTTAGAGAGATTTCTCCATCTCTGATCATCGCTAGATAGTAAGATGTAGTTCTAGTGTAGCTTGTTCAACATAGGAATACAGTGTGGTAATTATTAAAGTGAAGGGATAGATTAAAAGATTTCTGAATGTCATTGTCTACATAGCTGTGATAACATATTTTCTTTTTAGATTCCCTTTATTTTGCTTACTGGGCAAAGATGGTTTAAAGCCACACTGAGTGGAACACCAGTTTGTAGAGAGCTAAGTTTGTTCTTTGTTTATTTCTTCCCATTTTTATAACTTCAGAGAGTAAAAAAAATAAGAACAACCTTAACAACAGAGGTGGCAGATGAGAAATTTGATGTAGACCAAAGTATCTGTGTTAACACTGTTTATAGAATTGGAATTATACCTTACTCATGGATATTTGGTAATAGAAAAAAGCCAGATAAAAACATAGGTTCCAAGTACTTAGAAAATCTGTGGCAAAACATTAAATGACTGTTAGGGGCCTCCCCGGTGGCGCAGTGGTTGAGCGCTGGGTTGCAAAGCTGACCACGGCCTCTGCAGCGCTGGTTCGATCCCCGGCTGCTCCCCGGCCACTGGAGGAGGGTCCCGCATGGCGCGCAGACCTCTCCTGCCGCCCGCTGCTCCCCTCAGCAGTGTACTTTGGTCCTTCTGCCTGCTCTGCTCCCTGCTCTGGCTCTGGTGGATTCTCTCACCCTCCCGTGCTTCTGACTGTACCCAGTGCTGGTATAAATAAATAAACAAATAAATCTTTAAAAAAAAAAATAAATGACTGTTAGGCACTACTTGTCTTTATTTCCTGTCTGGTACCTTGTTGATAACAGGTGTTAGCACTTTGAAATGTTTTGGTTGAATTTTTATTGTCAGATATGTAGGAACATCTGTAACTTACCTAAAACGAACTTAATGCCCCTACAAAGATACAGGGAAGATACAAATGGGCAGGAATGAAAATACTACCAGTTAAGAATGAAGTGTTAAGAAATGAGATGTTTTTAGGCCTGGTCACTCAAGTAGTATACTGCTGAAACAAAGATGAAAATAAGATAGGTATTCAAGGCCATCCTATTTAGGTACTTTGTGGACCCTGCTGAAATTGCTTTGTCTTTTGGAAGAGAAGAATTATAATTACTATAAATTAAAATTATAATTAGTATAAATTAAATTAGTATAAATACCAATTTAATGCTTTAGATGATTTTGTTTCTTTTTCCTAGGGTAGACAGAATTCCCCACTGCCCTTGAGGAAAGTGTAAAAATACCCTCATAGAAAAGACTGGTCTAGAAACATGTGCCTATGGGAGATGAAGTAGTTGATGTAATTTTTACTTCTATTTCTGTATAGTAAGTCATTGAGTGTAGGGTATGACAATATTTTTTCATGCTTATTTGCAATAATTGAGTCAATAAGAATTTTTATGGTCTCTACAACAATCTTATTTCCTGTAAGCCCAGCAGTGAACAACTTAAGGGGGACTGCTTTTAAGAAATACAGTACTTCCTAATTAAAATGCTGTTTCACGACAGTCTTATTCTTGTTTGTCTGTGTAAAACCTGTGCATTTTGTACCTGTGTAAAATCCAGATTGTATCCTGCTTTATAAGGCAATGAACTTAGTTTTTCCTTGACTTTAACCAAAATTTTAATAAATGCATCCTCCCAATTAGTGGAAGACACTTCAGTTATCAGTCCATCAGCTATTCATTTGTAATGCCCAAGTAGTTAAAGACTGATATCCTCTCCCCATTTTTATAGAAATACTGCATTTTAGCTAATGAGCATAAATTCTAGAGACTAAATTGGTGGATTATTTTGGAACTACTTCCCTATTAGTGTGTCAAGCATTGGAAAGCAAAATGATTTTCTTTGTAGACCTGCTTGATGCATGGTATACCATTTCTAAATATGTGAAGAGGAATTTCCATCTCCTAAAAATCACCTTCTCCTTTGACTACTTGAGTTTTTCTACACATAATGGAACAAACTGTAGCTTATTGATCATGTGAATGATGTTACACTGCCATATGATATCTGACTTGTTGTAATATTAATTTGAAATACCATGAACCGATTTCTCCATGTAGACTAGGTCCACTGAAAACAGCTATAGGGAATTTGCAGGATAGCATTAACAGCTAGATAAACTTTCGTTTGACCTTTTTTTGACATCAGTAAATAACCGGTGAATTATACAAACAAATTTGTCAAAAATTAGCCATATTTCAAATATTTTTTATCCACATTTAAAAGTTTATTTCTGAATTAATAGATAGGAAAAAATAGAAATAAAAGAAGTATTTTATTTCTAAAGACTTACTTTTATTTGTGTATGTATACAATGGGGTGTAGGCCAGAGGTGGGGGTGGTGAGAGGATTCACCATAGACAGAGTGGGGAGCAGAACAGGTGGATTGATTGAGGGGAACAGCAGGCAAAACAGGAGAGGTCTGCTGCACCACGTGAATTAGCTCCCTGGCCGGGGACTGAACTGGTGCTGTAGTCGCTGCAGATAGCTTCATAGTGCTGACACTTAACCCCTTGAGCCACCAGGGAGGCCCAACCTATTTTTTTTTTTTTTAAAGATTTATTTATTTATTCATACAAGCACTGGGTACAGTCAGAGGCGCGGGAGGGTGAGAGAATTCACCAGAGCCAGAGCAGGGAACAGAACAGGCAGAAGGACCGAAGTACGCTGCTGAGGGGAGCAGCAGGCGGCAGGAGAGGTCTGCGGGCCATGTAGGACCCTTGCCGGTGGCTGGGATCGAACCGGCGCTGCAGAGGCTGCAGGCAGCTTCGCAACCCAGCGCCCAACCACTGCACCACCAGGGGAGGCCCCTTAACCTATTTTTAAATTAATATATAATGAACATACCTTGGGCACATCTCGTTTTCAAATTCAGCACATACATAAAAAATCTCTGTAATGAATTTGATAGGCTTCCATTTCCACTGGCCAACTGTTTGCTCCAGGAACATTAATACCCTCATAAGGGCCTCCCTAGTGGCATAGGGGTTAAGTCTCAGTGCTATCACGCTATCACCACTGCCCTGTCACCACTGTGGCCTCAGTTGGATCTCAAGCCAGGGAGCTGACCCACATACATGGCGCAGCAGACTTCTCCTGTCTTGCCTGCTGCTCCCCTCAGCAGTGTATTTCAATAGATCCACCTGTTCTGCTCCCCACTCTGTCTCTGGTGAATCCTCTTACCCCCTGCACCTGTGGTCTGTACCCCAGTTCTTCTATGCATAAATAAATACATAAATAAATCTTTTTAAAAAGTGTCTGTTAAAAACAAAAAACCCTCATAAAAAGTAAGAATATGGGCCTCCCTGGTGGTGCAAAGGGTTAAGCACCACACTGTGAAACAATCCACAGCCTCTGCAGTACAAGTTCCATCCCCAGCCGGTCAGGAAGCAACCTTCTTGGCGCAGTAGACCTCTCCTGTCTCACCTGCTGCTCCCCTCAGCAGTGTCTTTCAGTCAGTCTGCCTGTTCTGCTCCCCACTGTGTCTCTGGAGAATCCTCTCACCCCTCACATCTCTGGTCTGCCCCCAGTTCTTGTATGTATAAATAAACAAATCTTTAAACAAACAAAAAAGAATGAATATATGTAGTATAATAAAAAAAATCCCTGAGATTTTATTACCCAGATATAAATGTAAACATTTATGTATGAATTTATTTTTTCATTTAATATAATAATATAATGTAGAAGTGTTTGCATGTCTAAATCCTCTCCCACACAGCATTTTCTAGTAGCTTTGTAGCAGGTTACACTATGTCTGGTTCATAGAAATGTAATAATCATTGACCATTTAAATTAATTCCCTATATTTGCTAATAAAGCAGTGTTATGAATATTCTAGAATCATATTCATTACATATGTTATTAACTTTTCAAGTTTTCTTTTTTTAAATATTTACTTTTAAAGGTGGCCTTTTAAAGATAGTCTTTTTTTTTTTTAAGATTTATTTTATTTATTTATGCATACAAGAGCTGAGGTGCAGGCCAGAGGTGCAGGGGTAGTGAGAGGATTCACCAGAGACAGAGTGGGAAGCAGAACACGCGGATCTATTGAAATACACTGATGAGGGGAGCAGGAGAGGTCTTCTGAGCCATGTATGTGGGTCAGCTCCCTGGCTGGGGTTGAATTCTTGCTGCAGTGGCTGCTGATAGCTTCATAGTGCTGAGACTTAACCGTCACCAGGGAGACCCTAGATTTTATTTTTCACCTTTAGCATTGGTTCTAATTTTGATCCACTTGTTTTCTGGGCCTAAGGATATATGTAAAAATTGGCACCAAAAACTTAAGTAAATTATTTGTGAAGAGCAAATACGGATAACTATATAGTTTTTATGCAAATTTGTTCTTGTTATTCCTGAGGTGTTTCTTCCCCCCCTTTTTTTAAGTTCTCTGATTCTTTGAAGTTCATGTTTTGTTAGGAGTACCTTCAAGTTTTAGTTGTAATTAGCTTAAACTCTATTTCTTGGGTTCAAATTGATATTGATCTTTTTCCTCCTGGTTGTTGTCCTTTATGATTTGATTCTCCTAGACATCTTAGTTATCAGATCTCTTTTGTACATACTGGATTTTGTACATACTTAGCCTTTCTCAGAAGTAGTCCTGAATGAAATCTATGAGCAGAAATCTTATCTGTCAAAAGAGTTTGTATTTTTTTCTTCAATTGTATTTGACCTATATTTTCTAGATTAGAGTGGAGTTTGGCAAAGCAACCATAGTTGAACTGGGGCTTTTTAGTTTGGGCCAAGAAATGACAAGGCATAATGGTGTAATGGAAGGAGGATGGGCTTTTGAGTCAGCATCTGCAATTGTTAACTGAGTGACTTCATTCCAATTCCTTAATTTAATCAGTGACTTCATTCATATTTCATAATTTCATCAAATTAATTTCCATATCTATAAAATGAGAACAGAACCCTATCTCCTTGGTTTGTTGTGTGAATTGAATAAATACTTGGTAGATACTAGAGCTTTTCTTAAAAGCATTGCAACTACGGTAACATTTACCAAGAAGTATTTTAAAATGTACAGTTTTGGAGCATCTGGTGATCATAGAGCTAGGGATAATCTCTTGAAGTTCTGTATCTATTGTTCTCCAGTTACCAATGAGTGAGTATTAGGAGTAAATGACATACTCCTAACATTCAGCAAATAGAAAATTTACCATTTTTTGCTCATACATTAAGTGTGTTTGGTTTTGATAATTATGATTTAGCTGGAAAAAGCAAGGTTACTGACATGGATTTTTCTAGGATCCTGACAAAGAATGCCTGTTGGTTTGAGAATGTCTTTGATATCTCTAGACTACTAATCAATTCATTTTACAGAGACAGATATTTTAGTAAACATAAGGTACTACCACAGCAAAAATAGCTCTTAGACTGTGGTTACCAGAGGGGAAGAGGGGAGGGAGAAGGGAGGAAGAGAGGGTAATGTCATAGTGTATTTGCATTGGAGCATTTGGTGCAGAGCAAGTAAAGCATATGTACATGTTGAAGTGTGAATTTGTACTCCCCAGATTATATAGTTTG
Source organism: Talpa europaea (assembly GCF_964194135.1). Lineage (NCBI taxonomy): Eukaryota > Metazoa > Chordata > Mammalia > Eulipotyphla > Talpidae > Talpa > Talpa europaea. Next base: position 78,637,605 of record NC_140076.1, read on the forward strand.
TAAATGAATGGCAAATAAATAAAATTTGATTAAAAAATAAAAGAAGGGGGATAATTGGTCAGCTGTATCATGTAATCTAGCAACTAGGATATTACCTAACCCCCCCCCCCAATAATACAGAGTACTTCTTAACTTGTATAATGTTAGAGAATTAACTCAGTAACAACAATTAAATAATGGTACTCACTACCAATAGCTTAATTGTATCTAAATGCTTTATGTAATCCTGAAGACTGATAAAAATCGGACTAGTGTTATGTGTAGTCATGTGTATTCAGTGAACTTAAATGGGCATGATCTTTGAACAATTGTTAAAAGAGATAATCCTCCCCCCCCAAAAAAAAGAGATAATCCTTCCTATCCTATTGAATGTGGAACTACTAGTGAACTTCAGTTTGGAATTCATAGTTGGTCTCTTGTGATTATATATTGAGTAAGGTGAGAATGGATTTTCTTTGCCCTGTTTTTCACAGACATCAAGTTTTTATCTCCTAAAATGAGACCTCTAAGGCACTCCTGTTTAAAGTACTTTTTGCAACTCAAATGATACAGCATCAGTTACTTGAAACTTATTTTGCTTGATGTAAATGTAAGGTTTTCCTTTGTTGTTTGTGAATTATTGAATGCCTTATGCCAATGCCTTATGCCAATATTACCTATTTCAGATTTAGCTCAGTATTTGTTTTTTGAAAATTGAATTTAAAATTAGATTGCTCAGGAAAACTTTTATTTCCAAACTAATGTCTTTGGATTGAGTATAGTGTATTTTTTTCTGCATTCTCTGGCCTCTAAAAGTTTTAATATTTGGAAAAAGCAAGGGTTTTGTGAGAGATTCTGATTGTACAATTATGATTTCAGTTTCAGAAACCCAAATGAGGAATGTATTTGAGGTGGTTTATTGGTGGAAGATATCAATTGGAAAGTAAGGAAATCTCCCTTTGCTCTTTGTTATTTCTTGGCACTGTTTTATTAAAAAACTTACTACCTCAGATAGACAAAAGAACCCAGAGGAAAGGTCTGTAGAGCTCCAAAACAATTACCACTACCTTACCTCCTTTTTGGTTTGCTTGGATTTTTTCCACCAGTTTCTGACTCCTTATCAGTACTTTTGGGGAAATGAAAACTCTATGAAATGAATGGAGACAGTTGCTCAAAAACAGAAAAAGGAATGCTAATCAGGAGATGAAGTTCAGATATGTCTAGAATCTGGATCTGTCTACAGAACAACATAGAATGTGTGTGGTATAGGTACATGATGGGTGAGAACTTTGCTCAGTGCAAGGTGAGGGTTCAGCTGAAACACAGGACTGGCTTATTAAAAAGTATCATTTTTTAAAATTGGTAACATACACAATTTAAAGGCCTCTGTTTTTATAGTGTACATATACTGTGATAATTGCTTTGCTGTGACACATTGATTTGTGTTATATGGGGATTCAACTGCACTGAGTGGTGTGAATTGATAGGGCCAAATCAGATACCTACCTGTGGGACAACTTCAAGGAAAAAAATCTTTAACAAACACATCTGCTGTCTTATTGGTGTCTGTTTGCTAGCACTGGTGGTAAGGCGTAAAGAAGAGGAACTTGGCTGGCAATATGTCTGGTTTTTTGTAATTTGGGGTATGTTTTGTTTTTGATGCTGTGATTTCCTGTTTTGGATGTTGGCTTTGGAAACCAAACAGTTAAAGCATCCTGATTGAGAGGAAACTAGCTCTCATGAATGAATGCAAAGTTTGGCACTAGGCCAGAATAACTGGGGGGAGCATATTTCGGGTAGGGAGACTGACTGACTTTTGTACCACAAATGACTTTAAAAAATTAAGAGATAATTCCATGTCCTGAGGTTATAAACCGGCTACAACTGGTTTTTCTCCCCTCACCCTCCTGCCCCCGCTAGGCATCATGGGTAAAAGTAAGCATCCCCCTGTTTCTTTTGTTTAATATAACAGTACGCCATGTGATTGGCAGGGCAGTGCCCGCTTGGAGACAGGGTTTGTGCAGGTCTCTCAAGGGGGCTGGCACGTATGGGGCCGCCCCTGTGCTATAGAAGGAGCTTCTCTTACAATAGAAAAGAGAAAGGGAACCTCCCACCCCTCACCTCCCCCAAGAAATAAAAACAAAAACCTAAGCCCATCTCATATTCCTTCTTTTCCTTCTTTTTCTGTCCACCCCCCCACTTTTGTCTCCAGCTTTCCTGGCAGCTAGAGGAGGGAGCAGAAAAATGTATACCTGTAAGTACTTCTGTCTTGCTCCCCCTCCCCCCCTTTTTTCTTTTTCTAACAGCAGAAACTCAAAATTGCTCTGACTTCTTCCCAGCCTTTCCATCTCTGTAGACGGTGATATGCTGAGGCTTCTGGTGGTATTGAAGTAATAGATACAGTTGCTTTTAAAATTTTGTTGCGGAATAATTGCTTCTCATACAAAGCTTTCGTTTTGGATTCTCAACCCTGCTTCATCCATTTGCTGAATGCTCTCTGGTTTCTAGTTTTCTTCCATCTGAAGCTGTAAGAAGAGTATTATACTGAGGTTTTCTTTTTTTTTTTTTTTTTTTTTTGGTTTTAATTTCTTTTGTCTGTAGCAATGATGGTTCTAGCTCCCCCTTACCCTCACTACTCCCCCCCCTTCCATGTCAGTTCCAACCCTGCTCTGTGAATGGAGTCAACCAGCTGACTGAGTGCTGGCATCATGCCAGGGGCGGCAAAGCAATGCAAAGCAATGAGAATGTGCGCGCTCTCGTGTGTGTGTAAGTGTATACAGAACACAAAGGGAAAGGTCTGCAGTCTAGGAAATCACAGGCTATTATATAAGGAAGTCTGCGTCATCTCTGCTTTACTTGGGCTGATGGACAAGGAGAAAGGGGAAGGCTTAGAGCAAGAGAAACACCCTTTGACACATACACACAAATATTTTTTCTTGCTGTCTTTTAAAAACAAAAACAAAATAGACATTTGTGTTGACAAAAATGAGAGCTTCTCTGTCCAAATTGTAGTGACCATTTTCTAATGGAAGTAGTAACTCTTAGAAGGTGAGGCAGTTTGTTTTGGGTCTCTTCTTCCTGTTTCCCCCACCCCCATTTAGAGGTGTGTGTGCTTGAGGAAGAGGACGATGGATGATTAGAATTGTCTCCTGAATTTAATGGCTATAATTTATTTAAGATAATTTTTTCCTCAAACTGTTTATGGTCATTTAGGATTTCCAAGGGTATAGGGGTGAATGGTCAAAAGGTTCTCTTAAGGCAAAGCAAAATGCCAGATAAAAGAGCAGGTAATATTTATTAGCTACTTCCTTGAGTCCCCTCCCCTTTTCTCTTTATTTCTTGTTGTTCTATTTAGTATATTATAAAAATGCAGTCTTCTCCCCCTGCCATCTGCTGTAGAGTTAGAATTGTACAAAAGGAAAGTCAGCACATGGAAGGAAAAATTAGAGATCTAAGCTTCTTGACACTGCAATTGTTAAAATTTTTTGCTTCATTTGGAGTTACTGTATCTTTCATTGGTCATTAGGATTTCAATATTCAATTAGAAATTATATTTCAGTTTATTACCAGTTTACTGTGGTATCTCTTCTTTTTAAATTTCTCTTCATGTGCTTCCTAGGTATGATATGTATATGAAGTAGCTCTTGTGTTAGGTGGAAATGAGAAAGTATATTAATAAAGAAGGGTCTGTTATAGTTTTTATGTGAGTTTATTTTTGCTGCTCTCTGACCATTCAGAGTAATATTTCCGTTAGGGAATAATTGGATGAGGAGACTTTGGAGTAGGAGATATCTTTTGAACTAGTTTATCTTATAGTAGGGTTTGTTAGGTTGTAGTATAGAGAAGCGCCTTAATTCCTTCTTGTGTTTTTCTGTTATAGCCTATGAAATTGTTTTCCTGCCACATTTTCACAATCAGCAACCTCTCTATGTATCTCTCCATCTTTCCTTCATCTTTGGTATGTAAATGTGAATTTTGGTGAAAGTGTTAGTAGGTGCATATAATGTTATATATTCTTTAAGGGTTACAGGCATGATTGGCCTGTTTATTCTCTAAATTGTCCTCTGTTATTTCCCCACCTTAATTAAGTAGCTGGAGGCCATTCTTCCCTTTAAAGTTTTCTTTATCAATGAATTTAGGGATATTGTTTCCCAGTCAGGTGATCACTGCAAAACAAAACAGCAACAGAGACCAGTCTAGCTCAGACTTTGAAGCTTAAAGATTCATTCACAGTTTTGAGATTTTCTAGTTCTTAGAAGTAGTTGTGACCTTTTTCAGTTGCTGTTATCTGCTTATGGTATTATTTGGTAATGCTGTCCATGGGAACCAGCCATTATATATGTGTATATGTGTGGTATTGTGTTTTACTTCTTACACTGGTTTATGTGAAATACAAAGGAGAGGGAAGATAAGGTTTCTTTAACCCCTTACTATCCTCTCTAATTTAAGATTCTATCTATATGATGATCACTTGTTGGACTGTAAAAAAGGAAATTTTTTAAAAAAGATTTATTTATTTATGCATACAAGAGCTGGGATACAGGCCAGAAATGCGGGGGGTGACAGGATTCACCAGAGACAGAGTGGAGAACAGAACAGGCAGAGCGACTGAAATACACTGCTGAGAGGAGCAGCGGGTGAGACAGGAGGGGTCTGCTACACCATGTAGGTTCTCCATGGCAGGCCGGGGATCGAACTCATGCTGCAGAGGCTGTGGATTACTTCATAGTGCTGTGCTTAACCCCTTGCGCCACCAGGGAGGCCCCAGCCTTTCACTTTTAACTTTTCTGATGGTACCTGGAAGCAGATGTAGGAATAATCTCATGGTTAGCTAATAATCAGTGAGGCATAAGCTAGCACATTCTATTAAGGACAGGTTTTTTTGTGGATGAGGGTGCTTAATTTTCATAGGCCCAGGCTATTATTTAGGAATAGTGACTAAAGTATAGTTTTGAAGTGTAGTTTTGACCACCTCTATCCCCTTCACTCTAATATCTGTTTTATTATTTTATTATTTTTTAAAGATTGATTTATTTTTACAAGAACTGGCGTACAGGCCAGATGTGCAGGAGGGTGAGAGGATTCACTAGAGACAGAGCGGGGAACAGAACAGGCAGACCAACTGAAACACACTGCTGAGGTGTGTCACGCCATGTGGGTTGCTCCACAGCTGGCGGGGATCAAACCGGTATTGCAGAGGCTGTGGACCGCTTCACAGCGCTGCGCTTAACTGCCTGCGCCACCAGGGAGGCCCAGTATTTTTTTTTTTTTAAGTTTATTTGTTTTTTTGTTTATTTATTTAAACTTTGTGTTGGTTTTTTTTTTTTTTTTTAAAGATTTATTTATTTATTTATACAAGCACTGGGTACAGTCAGAAGCACGGGAGGGTAAGAGAACTCACCAGAGCCAGAGGGGAGAACAGAGCAGGCAGACTGACGAAGTACACTGCTGAGGGGAGCAGCGGGCTTCAGGAGAGGTCTGCGTGCCATGTGGGACCCTCGCCTGGTGGCCAGGAATCGAACTGGTGCTGCAGAGGCTGCGGGCAGCTTCGCAACCCAGCACTCAACCGCTGCGCCACCAGGGAGGCCCTAAGTTTATTTTTTTTAAGATTTATTTATGCATACAAAGGCTGGGGTACAGGCTGGAGATGTGGGGGGTGAGAGGACTCACCAGAGACAGAGTGGGGAACAGAACAGGCAGACTGACGGAAGCACACTGCTGAGGGGAGCAGCCGGCGAGTCAGGAGAGGTCTGCTGCGCCATGTGGGTTGCTCCCTGGCCGGCTGGGGATGGAACTCGTGCTGCAGAGGCTGTGGATTGCTTCATAGTGCTGTACTTAACCCCTTGTGTCACCAGGGAGGCCCCCCAATATCTGTTTTAAATGATCTCTGCTAGATTTCCTTTTTTGTATGTCAGAATTTTTATGCTGATTTATATTATTGTTATATTTGTGTTGTATTATAAGGTAGTGGTGGGAGAGAACATTAAACTTTTTGGGGACTACATCCTAGCTTCTCACATTAAAGTATAGGAGACTTTTGATCCTTTGGTGCATGTTAATTACTAAATAATAATATAGTAATATTAATAGTAAATAGTATGCCATTTAAAAAAATATTTATGCATATAAGAACTGGGGTGTCAGCCATAAGTGCAGGGGATGAGAGGATTCACCAGAAAGAATGGGGAGCAAAACAG